>NC_090922.1:434821090-435446090 GCF_040938575.1 Ambystoma mexicanum | reverse complement strand
TCATCTATAACAATGCCAACCCATTTAAATCATCTATCGGCAGTTGGTTCAGGTACATTGACAATGTTTTCATGGTATGGAAAGGGACAGAAGAAGACCTCCTTCCCTTCTTACAATGGCTCAATTCACAGAACAGATGCATACAATTCACCATCAATCACAGCAAAACTAATATACCCTTTCTCGATTTAGACATCTACAAATCCGAAGAAAACTCTCTAGCCACGACACTCTACCGTAAACCTACATCCAAAAATACCCTTCTAGAATATTCTAGCTTTCACCCATCTGGACTTAAAATGAATCTTCCATATGGACAATTTTTAAGGATAAGGAGAAATTGTACCACCCAAAGTGAATATGAGTCAAAAAGTAAAGAACTAGCAATTCACCTAAAAGAAAGAGGATACCCGAAACATCTAATTCGTCAAGCCCGCAAACGCGTGAAAAATACCAACCGCAAATCTTGCCTAACATCAAAGAGAAGAGATCAGTCCACAACCAAGATGACCTGTGTAACCAACTTTACACCTTTGAGCAACAACATTAGGAAAGTGATCCTAAAACATTGGGATAAACTACAGACTGATTCTTTCAACCCTGAAAAACCCCGTTTCGCCTTCAAAAGAAGCCGTAACCTTAAAGACCGCCTTGTACATACGTACACAGAAATCGAAACATCTAATCAACAAACAACTCTGTGGAATTTACCAACGGTAAAAGGACACTTCACATGCGGCTCTTGCTCTGTCTGCTCGTTGACAGCAAATCTAAAAGAAATCACTCTCAAAGGGAATCCTTGGATTTTCAACTCATTCACCAATTGCAGAACAAATTGGTCCATTTGCATTATAAAATGCCCTTGTGACCTGATCTATGTAGGCAAGTGCAAGAGAGAAATACGTCAACCTATCTGTGAACATCGTTCATGTGTGCGGAACCAGGTTGATGACAAACCACTGGTCGCACATTTTAAATCGAAAAACCATACCCAAAACGACATCTTCTGGGCAATCCTGCAAACAGTAAAAAAAACCTTCTGAGGAGGCGACAGAGACCTAGCCCTGCGTAAACTCGAACAGAGATGGATACATCGCCTTGATTCTGTCCGCCATGGTTTAAACATTTCAATTGAATGGAATCTGTTCTTCAATAGATAACATCACCTTCTTAAACAGGTTGCAGTAATAACGATCCATCTAACTACATCATCCATTCATTCCCTTGTCCTCTCTATCATCTTCTCCCACTCCTTGAGGGTTGGCCTTTTGTCTGAGTTGCAAATAAAGTTCCATCATTTTCTTGCATCCGAAAATGTAATGCATCGATGAAAAAATAGCCACATCTGTTTTTAACATGTTTTGCCGTTTTTCAAAAAATGTGTTTCCCCGTTAACTGTGCACCACTGTGGGCCTTTTTCTAAAGCAATGTGGACTTGGCTGCTTATCTGTATATTACCAACCTTGTATTTAAATTAACCTCGACGGAACCAAGACATTGGACCAAAATAGCCTACAACAATAGACCAAATTGCCCCACGTGACACCACAAATCCTCAGTACAGTAGCCCTCTTGATTTTCCCTTTTTCCGGTCCGCGGGATGCGACACTATACGCCTTTCCCACTGCCTGACATGCGCACTCAGCTGCATACCCGCGCCAGGACACTACTCTCCTGTCACACACGCCGCCTCATGTTCTTTTTTCGTGACATGCGCACTCGGATCAATTACTTGTACTTGACTAGCACATGCGCAGTCACCACCACACTAACACAGCTCTCCTGACGGTGACCGGAGTAGCTGTCCCTGTCCACCCGCGCTTGCAATTGTCCGGTAAGTTTTTCGACCCCTTGTATCTATACTTTCAGTAATCAACCCGTGCTTTATAAGCGTGTGATCTCCAGTTACGTCGGTCATTGTTTCGTCCTGGTTCCTTTTTAATTTACTCGCAATTGTTGCACTTAAAGACCTCTTTGTTTCACAAATCACTTCCACTTGGCCGGTACATTTCACCTTTCCACGGCCATTATATGGAAACACCCAGCGGTAATTTAGCACTTCACCTTGGCATCAGTATTAAATAATGTCGTTGAGATGCCACCACGGCCCCTAGCTGCCGTTTCTAAAAATATTTTTTGAAATATTCTGATTCATTTAGCGCTTGGCCTCTGACGCTTGCAGACTGCCAACCCAGACAAATCAGTGACTGGAACACATCTTTCTACGACCAGGCGAAAAATCGCTCGCTCATGGTAGGTCGCCATTTTGCAGTTTTTAAACTTTTTCTTGACACCATTCCTAGAACAAACACAGTCCCCTATGATCCTTAGGTGGACACCCACGTCTCAACATCGACCTGACTTTAACTACTTGTCCTGATGACCGTCCGGTAACATCTCAGCAGCGCTGTCCCAACCTAAACAGCCACTGCCACCAGCAATTCAATACCGGACCAGAAACACAAACATCGTGTGTCGACGATGCCAGACAATGTTAAATGTATTGCCACTCTTAACAATACATAGGAAAAATAATGTTGAACCATGTGAAATGTATTGTAACTTCAAACAATACAAAAAACTTACACTGTTAATCACTATGCTTACTAATCCACAAGTATTGTCGATTACTATGTGTCTAGTGATGCTATTTTTCGTTTCCCAGCGCCGTGGCGCAGTGTGTTAAACTGTTCTTGTTCTTTGTTAATGTAAAATAAACAAAAAAAACCTTTTTTGTTACTCTCCACATTCTTGGGTTTTTGTTCTCTGTCTTCTTTGAGTTAGTATTTACCTAGCTCCACTGCAAAATATGGTGACCCCATGTCACGCCTTTGGTCAGGGTAGCTTTTGACTCTCCCCCCTTTCTGTCTGGAATCCACACTGACATTAAAAATGTCCTTCACGTGTGTGTAATCTGCCAGAAAACTAGCAATCACATACCACTATCAGTTCCCTTAAACCTGTTTCCAATAATTGAGGTTTTTCCTAGATTGGTATGGACATTGTGGGACCCCTGGAAATTTCCAAATTGGGGAATAAATGCATTTGGCCATTGTAGATTATACTACACAATATCCCAAGGCTATCCCCACCTAAGAGCCAACACAACAAATCCTGAAATACCTGCTCCCTTTCTTCTCTCGAGTAGGTTTTTTAAAGGAGATATTGACTTACCAGGGCTCTACTTTCACGAACAAGCTATAGGGGAAGTTAAAGAACTGTTGCACATTACCACTCTCTGAACATCTGTGTATCATCCCCAGACAGATGGCCTTGTGGAAAGATTTAATAAGACCCTCACAACCATACTGCGAAAGTTAGTTAAGATGGATGGAAAAAACTGTGATCAAATGATACCCTGGGCCGTGTTTGCAGTCTGGATAACCCCTCAGTCCTCAACATGATTTTCCCTGTTTGAACTCCTTTATGGACGAGAAGCGCGGGATGTCCTAGATATGTTGAGAGAAACATGGGAAGAGAGAAATGAGGCACCAATTCCACTCTCCCAAACTGCAAATAGGTTGAAAGAACACATGATGGCTATTAGATATTTAGTCCAGACTCACATGGTTAAAGCACAGGAACAACAAAAGATATCCTATGAGAACAAGGTTTTGTTAAGGTCCTTTTTCATAGGCCAGAAGGTGCTGGTACTATTGCCTACTCCTGAAAATAAGCTGTTATCCAGATGGCATGGATATACGAGGTACTGAAACAAATGGGTCCCTGCAATCATAAATTCTCACAACCAGGCCGCTGTCTTAAAACTCAAGTATACCACGTAATCTTATTGAAGGAAAATCCTTCAGAGTCCCAAGCTATCATATTATCAAGTCTTTTACCAGAAGACACAGAAAACAGACTTCACTTCATTTGACCTCAAAAACAAGATTTATATGACCTTATAAGGCAGTTTACTGATGTGTTTAGAGAAGATCCTGTAAGAATGAAGGATATTTATCATCACATCAGTACTCCCGTAGGCAAAGTGGTACACTTGAAATCTTATCGGTTACCCGAGGCTTGAAAAGATGCCATCCTTCAGGAAGTTAAAAACATCCTAGAGGCTAACATGATCAAACCTTCTTATAGTCATTGGTCGTCCCTTATCGTGTTGGTGGTAAAACTTGATGGAAGTTGGAGATTTTGTATAGACTTTATTATTGTTATTTATGACATTTCTATAATGCCCAAACCCTGGGGTAGCACAGTGTTTGTTACACATAGTGAATGCATTAGTTTGCGCAGATATAGTTAAGTTACATTAGACATCATTCATACTTGTTGAATAGCCATGTTTTGACAATTTTTTTTAATACTTTGTACGATTGCTCATTTCTGATAGCCATTGGTAAAGTGCTCCAGAGAGTAGGCGCAGTGACTGCAAAGCTTCTACCTCCAGCCTTTTTACTGGCATTTGAACTTGGGACTCTACCTAAGGGTTTCTGGGAGAGTGTGTCATTGAGGTAAGTGGTGCGACTTTGTAGATGTATTTGTGCGCCAAGGACAGAGTTTTGAACTCTGTGCATGCTTTCATTGGCAGCCAATGTAACTGTCGTCTGATGGCCGAGATATAATCTGAGCGCTTTCGCCCTAGTGCCGCTGGCAGTGCTTTTTTCTGCAATAGCTGTAGTTTGGCTAGGTTGGTGGCAGAGGATCCTGTGAGGAGAATGTTGCAGTAATCCAATTTTGATAGGATGAGAGCACGTGCAAGTGTGAGACAGTTGGTGGGAGTCAGAAATTGTCTGCTAAGTGAAATGAGCACGAGGTGTAGGCTGTGGCTGAAGAGTGTGTTGATGTGTTTTGTCATGGATATTTCAGCTTCAAGGTGTACACTTAAGGTTTTAATCCATTTAAGGATCAGGATGGTTGTACTATCAATGCAGGTGAAGGAGAAGGATGGGTATAGGTTTTTTAGGCCATGGGGAGAACCGATGATGAGGAGCTCCGTTTTCTCATTGTTCAAGCAGAGGTTGCGAGTGGCCATCCACTTTTGTATATTACTGCAGGTGAATGCCATCTCTGCCTTTGAAGCTTACCCAATGGCCCATATCAACAATCTTATAGACCGGCTGGGTAATGCTGTCTACCTTTCGACGATGAATCTGACAAAAGGGTATTGGCAAGTCCCATTGCATGGACGGGATAAAGAAAAAAACTGCCTTTGCCACTTCCATAGGGTTATTTAAGGGTTAGAGTTGCAGAATACGGTTCTGAATCGGAGGCAGACTGCTCAGCGCTTTGATATCTGCAAGTGCGGGTGTGGGTTGATTCAAGCAGGCATGTGTGTACGCTGCTACGCCCTTTCCTCTAAGCAAGAGTGAGAGGAAGAGCCCAGAGAGCTGGAGGCTCGAGCTGCGAGGTGTGGGGACAAGGCATACCCTTGTTGTATGCCTTGTTGCATGATGACGGTTTACATCGCAGTGACACTCATCGATCTGTGGTGAGTAACGGAGCTCTGTGGAAAGCTGTCTGTGCAGGGTTATTTATTGGTTCAGTGCAACTGTGCTTCCTATTGTCCTTCTAAACTTCCATAACAGCCATGTCACTAAGTGCATTAGTATCGGAAGTGGTCACTGGTTTGCAGTGAGGAGAGGCAGTGCTCATTTAATATTGCGAACTAGATAAATTCAGGCATAGACAGTACCCACGCACCTGGCGGGGAAGCTACTCTATTTTATTGGGCTGCAGTCTCTTGTAAAGTAGTTATTGGTGGTACAGTGGGGCTCATTGCTATTCTGGTGGGACTGCGGGCCTGTGGGATATTGATCTGGCATACAAATAACACCTAATCCCCGTACCTAACATACTGTCATAACATTTACGATTTTAATGACAAAGGGGGAAGGTCTACGAAGCAACTGGAAGCCTGCTAAGTTGCCATTCCCCTGTATATTTTCATTGCGCAGTCAAGGGGATCCCCTTAGGACTACTGGTAAAAGAAACCAGGTCAAACCCAAAGCCTGTCCTACGCAGGGGGTCCCGGAACTCATTATTGAAAGGATGAACAATAATACCAATGAACAAATACCTTTCGAAGAGAGAGATGTCTCTCCTGCACCACTGACTGTGCTCCCTGAGCACACTAATAAGCCAGATATTCAGGAGATCAAGGCAGTACAGCCAGTTGATTGGCTGCCACTCGAGCAAGAGAAGATGACAACCGTTTTCCCAACGCTTTCCTCGAGTAGACCTGGACGTCTGCCTGTAGTTGCAAGTTCACCAAATTCAATGGCTAATATTGACAATAATTCCCTGCTAAATATGTGCTTGAACTCAAGACGAGCCTCCTTATCGTGAATTGTGTCCAATATTGAACTTCCTGCATTGCTTCCTCCAACCAACTTGTCGCTAACCCCTGATCTTGAAAGAATTATCAACACACACCCTCTGACAGAGGCAGATTCGAGCTTGGATACTTCAAAAAGCACGATAGTTGATGATGCTAATTTTAATGTTCTACATTTATGCCAAGCTTGAATACAATTGCTGTTACGCTGGATACAATCTTTGGGTTTTGCTTGACATTGGCAAATGAACAGAGCTATAAAAAGAATCCTGGCAAGAGTAGTGGATGTGATTCTGATGAACATTATTGTGGACATGGGACATTCGCGAGAAATACTACAGGTGGATTTTGCAGAAGAGATGTTCGTAGACACACCAATGGATTCAAGCATGATACATACTCTGCTTTCAATTTCTGTTCATTCAGTGTCATCTATGGAGATTAATCAAATGAGGCTTATGGAACTGCCAGCCATAAACTCTTCCGCTGTTTGCATCCCCACCATTGAACAACCATACAAAAACGCTATGGAAACGTAGAAAGAGAATTGTCTAAACATAAAACACAAATATTGGTGAAAGCACCAAATAGCGCATCGGCACTGGCAGTGTTTCTAAATAAAAACAAACATGTGACATCAGTGAAGCGTAAGAGAGCCAACTCCTGGAATATTGCTGGAGAGAATTATCAACCTAAGCAACTAATTTGTACGCTGGATAAAGGGCTGCAATTTCCTGAGGAGTTGGATTCACATAGGCTAGTAACGAAAGGTGCAAACAAATTTGATCAGAGACTACGTTTGTCATCAGGGGCAACAGACAAAAACCGGATATGGATACACAATGTAGCTGGACCTGGACCGTGACCAGTAAATCTACCCTGATGACAACCCAGAACATAGACTGAAGGGCAACGCTTATGCCCACTTTTGATAACAGGCTGACTCGATCCTTTTCGCACACCCCGACAATGGCCAAGGATTGATCAGGTCCCTTAAAAGCTTTGCGTTAAGATAGTCAATTGTCGTGTGCGCATTGCTACAAACAGCATAATGACAAACCATCTAAAACCTTACTACCCACAATGTATTTGTATCGAGGAAATTGAGCCTACCAGTCATAGCCCATTCTTGAACAGAGGAAATCTGATGCTAACGTTCCAACGAATTGAAGAGTTGTCTGCCACGACATCACAAGACAATGAAAGGGTTGAATTACCCGCCTTACATAGTCAATCTAACTGTGTAGTAGTAAAGTTTGTCAGTTGTATGGTCGTGGAAAGACTTATGCAATTTACTGAGGAATCAGATACTAAGGGCTACCTTATGCAACTATACTATGACTCCCTTCTGGAGGATCGATACAAGACTTCAGTGTACACTATGGAGGGAAAAGCAGCAATTAAATTTGCTCTGCCAAATAAGAGGCTGGGCTATCGAGGTCAACAAACTAAATTCACGCAGCATACTCTGCCTAACCAGAACTGGGCTTCCATGGCTGAAGAGTCTTGGTATTGACCGCCAGTTTGTCCTGAATTGGGCCTTGTCCTATCCTGGAACACAATGGGCTTTAGATCATTTGCTACACTTCGCATAGGTTATGCTGCGCTCTCCACGACCGACATATTCATGTTAGAAGAAACTTGTTTGTCGACCTTATGAATTGACGGCTACTAAATATTTGTTCTACCTGCTATCAGAGCTTTGAAGGTGAGACCCAAGGGTGGCCTATGTATAGGCCTTAGACAAGGTTATGATACAGTGGGGTATACAACTGGCACAAATTGTAACAGCTTGGCAGTGGAAATTAAGAACTTCTTTGCTTAAAATAGAAGCAGTTTAATATTAAATGTATTTCTGATGCGTGTGGATCTGCTTAGAATCACATGCTGTGCATGTAGGCCGACATCTAGTGGTAATCTCGGAGTATTGCATCTTTTTTTCAAAAATCGAAAGGGACGTCGACATGGGCGTGACTGTGACACCATCTCTAACATGACGTGTAGTGTACCCAAAATCCCTTGTGCGTCGATGCACCACCAGATTGTTTTATTCCGCCAAGCTAGTTGGTCGCTTATGCGGAGGTTGTAAGAGTTTATATTGCTATATCTATCCCCATGGCCTAGGGTCATTTAGTCAATTTCAACCACCATCTCTACGATGTATCGTGAGTTGCCTGCCGCCGACACCTACATCTGCAACTGCTCAGCGACTGTTGACCGCTTGGCCTTGGCCCTCAGGCCTGGCCTTTACAGTAGGGAGAGTCGGGCCCCGTTTCTTTTCTTCTCTCTGAGAATGCATTTCTTTCACCCCTCTCTTTCTCTTCAGTCTGGCTGCTGCTAACCTCTGCTATGGAGAGGACTCCTTTTAAATCTTGCCCGTCTTGTAACAGCAAACTTCCCTGGAAAGACGCCCATCACCAATGCAACAAGTAACTTCTTCGTGACCACGACAAGCGCTCCTGTAAGGCCTGTAAACTCTTTCAGTCTAAGACCATGAAAGACAGGTGTACAAAGCAGTGGGTGGTCTACGCTATGCAGGCCGAAAACATTTACCCACTGGTGCTTCGGACAAGGATTCCGTCGGCAGCCATGGCTCCGATTCGGAAGCCATCAACCTTTCTGCAGAGCCTACGCGCTCCCGTGTGCCCGTCCCCGATAGTCAGGCAGCCAGCACGGTTATGGGAAAGTCACACCCTGGCGACAAGGGCACCCACGCACCACGTGTACTTAAGCACAGAACCCATAAGGCCTCCTTGACAGGGTCGTCGAAGAAGGCCTCAATGCCCATAGGCGCCCTTCCCACAACCGCGGCATGCAAATGGGCATAAAATGATCTCTGGAACAGGCGGTTCTTTCAAAAATCCCACTGCCGTTGACCTGCCGTCCAAAGGCGCTCGAATGCTGAAGGACTTGGTTTCGCTGACCGCGCCAGAACCCTTTACACAGTCAATAGGGCTTCCAAAGCTTTGCGAGAAGCTTTCATTAGCGTTTCGGCAGCTGGGGACTCCAGAGAGACTCCCTCTACCCGAAGGGACTATTCTGAGGCCGCCCAGCCTCTTTGAGGCCTTACATGGGGACACCCCTTCTAAGCAGCCCTTCCCTCCTCCTGACCCTTCACCTTCCTCAGAATGGACTAGGGAAAGTTTTGAAGAGTGCATGGCTAAGATGGCTGAGTTCATCAAATTTTCATACCAGTATGACAAGGTCTTGGAGACATTGGGAAGTGGACTCTTGCCCCATCCCCTCTAAATCTCAGAAAACCTCCTTCCCCGGTGACCAGTTTCCCTCTTTGGAGGAACCACAGGAACACCACGATAATCTTTGGGGACGACCTGAGGACCCGGCCCAGGATGTCTCTTACAAAGGTTTTGACCTTTATTACTAAGACCCAGTCTATCACGACGCAGACTGGAATCAGGCAGAGAACCAGAGCTCGTGGCATACACCACCACATACCAATGACACAGATGTCATCTGTCTGGATCGCCGTACTACTCCTCTGCAGAGAGACTCATTGCCAGTGGACCACCAAATGCTGTTAAACTCCCTCTTAAAAAGAGCAGCCAACCATTTTAAAATTGCTCTGTACGAAGACGTCCCTGACTCAGACTTTGTGGAGGACATCCTCAAGGAAAAGACTTGATGTTAGCCAAGCCATTCCCTTATTACATTCTATTAAGACGCCTGACTCCTTCCTTACTGTCCCATTGCCTTACGCGGGCAGTTAATCCCTGTTTGGAAAAAATTGTTTTGCCCAGCCCCCTCTGATCCCCTCTACATTAGGGGTCACGCCACACTGGACTTACCTGGTCGTAACAACCATTCAAAACTGAGCAGGGGTTACCAGTGTCATCGGCAGAATCCCCTCCAGACAAGGATTGCAAAAATGTTACGCCCTTGGTAAGCACGTCACTGCCTCTGCAGCCTACTCCGCAAGCATTGCCAACAATACCACGCTCCTTGCGAGCTACAGTGATGTTCAGTGGGGCCTAGTACAGGATGACCTTCATGAAGTTCTAGAGCCTACCCGATTACGTCTGCTGGCGGTCGTAGCTGAAGGCAACCAGTAACCCAGAATATCCTGAAAAACACTTTGGACTCGGCCGAAACCACAGGACGGACCCTTGCCCAGTGAACCCTACTGAAGCGGCATGCCTGGTTGAAAAACTCTGGGTTCAAACCTGAAACTCAAGCCTCCTTAATTAACAAACGTGTGGAGGAATCCAACCTATTCGGGATGGCGGTTGACGCCCTGGAAATGGCAAAAAAAGAGCACAAAACGTTAAGGACACTTAGCCAGATTACGGTTAAACCCTTTAATGCCCGCCGGTCTTTTTTTGGCCAATCCTTCTCCCGCTCGCCCCAAGGAGTCCCCTCCAACGCTTCCCAGGTCGGGGGTCGCCAGTCTTTGTTTAAACCACGCCTGGGAGGGGAATCACTTAAGATCAGTGGGTACTAAAGACTATTGACCTCAGGTATTGTATTGAGTTTCTCCGACCACCTTGCTAACACCCACCAAGAAGCAGACGTCTGTCGCCAGAGCACCTGCGCATCCTGCTGGAAGAAGTTCAGGTACTGCTGGAAAAGGGCGCCATCGAAGTAGTCTACCTTCTCCAGGTTAACAAGGGTATTTATTCAGTGTACTTCATTGTACCCAAAAGGGATCTCACCATGCGCCCTGTTTTAGATCTGCGCCCTGCGAACAAGTATGTCAAACCTCAAAAGTTCAGGATGACAACCCTTCAGGAGGTAATCCCACTACTGCAGCAGGGGGATTACATGGCCACATTGGACATGAAAGATGCATACTTTCATATTTAAATGTTGCCAGCACACAGAAAGTACTTCAGGTTCATGATAGAGGACACCCACTATCAGTTCCAGGTTCTTCCCTTTAGCATTGTCTCAGCCCCAAGGGTGTTCACAAAGGTACTGGCAGTAGTGGCGGCTCACCTGCACAGGTAGTGCATCCCAGTTTATCCCTACCTTGATGACTGGCTCATAACAGGGGATTCATACGGAACATGCCAAACAAATACCCAGAAGACGGAAGAGCTCCTCTTCAACCTAGGATTCTCTATCAATTAAAAGAAAACCAGCCTGACTGCCAGCCAGGTCAAACAGTTTCTGGGGGCTTTAATTCAGACACAAGACAGGCTTGTCTTCCCCTCCAATAAGAGGGTCCAAAACATGCTGTTCCAGATCCCTCACTATGTAGCCAGTCACCAGATGACCGTACGCAAAGCCATCCGACTGCTGGGTATGATAGCTTCCTAGTTCCTCATGCTCCTCTGCGCATGTGTCCCATGCAAGAGTGGTCCTCGAGCCAATGGTGTCAGGTCAGCAGCTAGTGGGACGATCTAGTGGTTGTCTCGGCAGCCCTCGACCAGTCTCTGCAGTGGTGGTCAAGGGAGAACTTTCTGCAGGGAAAAACATTCACCACCCCCGCCGTAGAGGCCACTCTCACCACTCTCACCACAGACGCATCTGTCGGGTTGGGGAGTTCACCTCCCTCAACAAATAGTGCACGGTGTGTGGTCTCCTGCAGTAGTGTCTAATCTCATCAACCTGTTGAAACTGCTAGCAGTGTTCAAGGCCCTGAAGGCTTTCCAGACACACCTCCAGGGGAAGACAGTTCTAGTCGTCACAGACAGTACCACAGCCATGTACTACTTGAACAAACTAGGGGGCTTCACTCTCTAGGGCTATCCCGAATGTCCCAGAACATCTGGAAGTGGACTGTAAGGAACTCATGGTGGCAATAGTAAAAACAGACACAAGTGATCACAGTTCAAGTGTGTTTTATTATACTGTAAATGCAGGGTGGAAAAACACCTAACCTAAATCTAAGATGGGAGCAAGCTTGGACCATCAAATGAAAAATAAGGCAGTCCTTGTGGTGTCTTGTCAAAGTAAAAAGGCCTATACTAAAATATACTATTGCCAAATCCTAACAACTAATTACAGAAAGAGTGTGGGCTAGGGTTTTCAAATAAGAAAGAAGTGTTCACAAATTATACGTCCGGATGCGATTGCCAGGGTTCTTCCTTCCCCACGTTTTGATCACGGGGCAAGGTGGATCTCCTGAGCACAGCACACACTCGAGCTTTCCCAGCACAAGTCGACAGTTCCGTATCGGTTATCAGTTCTTCGATGGTTAAGACTCTTTTCAATAAATGTCTCTTGTCTTCGATGGCCTGACAGTGTTCCAACAAAACAAACAGTTATTTTCCACAAGAACGTTGAAGCCACCCCGTGGATCTCCCTCTGCCGGGCACAAACCCCCCTCTTTCGGGTTCACTATGGTTTGTCTTACTTTCCTCAATCTTAGTGTCCTTTTAAACAGTTCCTCAGGGTTCACCCCTGTTTTCAACTTCCCTCTGCCGGGTTCACTCTGGCCACCTTTTGCAAAACAGCTCACTGTGGGCATCCCTCGGTCGGGTTTAATCCTGTCAACACAATGTTCATAGGGACTTCAGGCCTCGCCTCTTCTCATTAGCATCCCTCCGCCGGGTTCACGCTTGCCAACCTTTACGACACTTTCAACGGCACAGAGGATTTTACAAGACCCATGTATATCCACTTTGACCTCTTTTCTGGCTTTGACCATCATCGGGTAATCGGACATAGTTTCCTGCGTGAGCACTAACATGGTGCCGGACCCCTTTGCTAATGGTTTTCCCTCTTTTCCATCAATATTATCTTCAAGCTTTTCACAGTTCAAATTAGCCGTTTGCTACTTTTCGTTCAACACTGTTTGGTTCCTTATCGACTCTCTCCTCGACTCACCGGCTGTAATGAACTGCCTGGCTTTTCTTCTCTTTGTAGTCAAGGTTGGTACCACTGAGACAAGCGTCTATTCCCCAGCTTGGTAATAAGCAGAGGAGGGTCGTGTGTACCACTGACACCGGCTGCAACACACACTGGCTATTGTTTGCGGTCTTATGTTTCCATCTGCAGAGGCTTCACAGGCCTTGATCGGAAAGGGCAAGGTCGCTTCTCTCCTGGTCACCCTCTCGGTATGTGCCATCTTTCTCCTCTTGAACTGCCATGCTGAGACAGCTCTCACATCGTACGGTCTGCATTGCTCTTCATGTGCTCTCGTGCTTCTCCTTTTATCCCTGTGGGGAAAGGGCCATCAGGTGTGTGCGATTCTGGTCAATTGCCTGACTTTGCCTGAACCTTGGTACAGGTCAGCTAAATGGCTCTCATGTTAGTCCGTTGTCTTTCGTGTTGTGTGAAAGTGTTTGTGTCAGAAAACGGGGCAGTGTTTTGGAATATCCTACTTGGTAGGATGGGGGAAAAGGTCTTGAAAGAAGGGGGATACAGCGTATCACCCTTCGGTGTGCCACTGCCCAATGACCCCCCTCCAGGTGATCTTCCCTCACTGGTCCACCCCCAGGAACTGGATCCAACAGCGATGGCCGTGTCCTGGCCACCTGGATGACAGATCCCCCGGGACTAGCCAGGGAAACACCTTCAGGTTTCTCACAGCACTCGCACATGTTTACCCTCTCACAACATGTTTCAGGGCAACTCAATCTTCTGGCAGACATACTCAGCAGAGACTTCCCCATACCCGTAGAGCATGAGTGGCTCATGAGAGGGTATTTTACTCAAGATCTTTGCAGAATTGGGGCTTCCCAGAGATCAACCTATTCACCACTCTGGACAATGCCCAGACTACGCCTCCAGATACCCACAGAACGGTCTCTGGATAACATGGTCCGAGAGATTTGCCTACGCTTTAATCCCCGATTCCCCTACTCAACAGAATAGTGCACAAGATGCACCAGGAACCAGTCACGATGACCCTGGTGGCCCCCATGTGGGACTACCAGCCTTTGTTCTCCTATCTCATGGCAATGTCAATCTCCCCTCCCAGGAAGCTGCCATGCCTGTACGACATGCTGTCCCAGGATCAGGGAGGGACACTAGATCTATGCCCACAAACCTTCAAGTTAGCAGCCTGGCTCCTAAAGTGATAGAGTTCGGGCACCTTCAACTCTCTCAGAGATGCACGGTCATTCTCAGAGAGGCGCGTAAACCTACCACCAGATACTGCTACTCCAGTAAGTGGAAGTGCTGTGTTACCTGGTGTTATACAAGGGTGTCAATCCTATTGATTGCTCTCCTAAAGCTATTTTCCTGTACCAAACTCACCTGCTGGAATCGGGACTGGTTTTCAATTCTCTAAAGGTCTACTTAGCCGCTCTATTGGCGTACACCACGTCCCAAAGCAAGATTTTGGGGTGGAAGATTCCTGTGATTTAAAGCCTTTATGGAGGGGGTAAAGAGACTTCATCCCCCTATCTCCAACCCAGCCCCAGATGGGATCTGAATGTTGTTCTTACCAGACTAATGGGACCTCCCTTTGAACCATTGCACAAGGCTAGCCCTAAAGCACTCACCAAAAAGACTGTCTTCTTGGTGGCAATGATCTCTATAAGGAATGTTGGTGAACTGCAGGCCCTTTCAGTTCAGGACCCCTTCGCCACGATTCACAAAGACAAGGTGGTTTTGCGCACACAACCACGCTTTGCACCCAAATTTACCTAAAAGTTCCATGTAAACCAGTCCATAGAACTACCCACCTTTTTCCAGAATCCCACTAACGTGGCAGAAAAGAGCCTACACACACGAGATGTGAGGAGAGCGGTAATTTACTATCTGGAAAAGACAAAGCCACTAAGAAAAACAAACCAATTCTTCGCATCAGTGGCAGCTGGTAGAGAAGGAGAGCCTGTCTCAAGTCAGCTATTTCCAAGTGGATCATAAACTGCATCACACTGTTTTTCTCTCTTGCCAAGAGAGATCTACCCTTCATGCCTAGAGCTTACTCGATACGGGGTACAGGGGCTACCATAGCATTCATTGCCAATGTTCCTCTAGATTCCATTTGCAAAGTAGCAACCTGGAGTTGTGTACACACTTTTACACAACACTACTGCCTAGATACACATTCTACGTCTGATTCTCAGGTGGGACAAGCAGTGCTAAGACATCTTTTTGCTACTGTTCCGTCACACATCCCACCACCATCTCTGGGAGCTGCTTGCTAGTCTATGCACAGCATGTTATTCTAAGCAGCTCCACAAGCATCAGAAGACCTATATTACTCACCGTTCACATGCGCGCCCACCCTTCCTCCCCTCTTGGAGTAGAAGGAACACGGACTTCTTTCACCTTCCCTCTTCTGTGCTCGCTCACGCAAACTATAATGCACCCTCGCGGCAGAAAGAAACAACCGGGGGCACCTCGGCGTTTGAGGGATTTTGGGTACACTACACCTCACGTTATGGATAGTGTTACAGTCACGCCCATGTTGTTGTCCCTTTCCATCTTCGAAAAAAAGATGCAATACTCCGCAATTAACACTAGATGTCGGACTATATGCACAACATGGGAATCTAAGCCGATACAATCAGCAGAAATACGATTACGGTGAGTAATGTATGTCATGACCCCCCGGATGGAACACACACCACTTCATTGTTAAAATGAGTGAAAGAGACATTGTCAACATGGAAGCTAAAGAACCCCAATGGTATTGTAATTATAGCTTGTGACTTTAATGCGCACTGTATTAATTTGGCAAGTGATGTCAAGACAGATACTCAATGGAGACTGCTTTTGGAACATACCAGAGTATTGATACAGAAGGTACGGAGGTGGTCAGAAGTATTATTGGAATTTAACCTCTTACCACTGTTGCCAAGTAAAAATGATACCCTGCTTGAGGTGGTTATGTGGACTAATGGCCATAGCACCTCAAGCTTGGACAGTATATTTCTCACGGACTATGTGCATTGTAAAGTATCAAAGTACGAAATTGCATTTACTCCAGTTAGCGATCACGCAATGATGATAGCCACCTTTTTTTGTGCAATCACAGAAGAACAAGAACACTGAATTGGGCAAGGTTTCAGTTAATGCTCAGGGTAACAGTTGTGTGGTCTGAGGCCAGTTGTATACTAATTGACCTTTTTCACAATTGACCTCGAGAGAATTAACCTCGGGGGAATTTACCTAATTTAGAAGGTCAATTAGGACGTATATGCGGGGGGGGGAACCCCCCGCAACCCTGCTCCCAATCCAAAACGCCCCGCAATCCCCCACCCAATCCCCTTATATTATTTTTAATCCAAAACCAACCCAATACATATATAAAATAACTAAAATAATATAAAGGTCAATTGTGCAGAAGGTCAATTAGGACCACTAAAATTAGGTCAATTGTGCAAAAGGTGAATTGTAAAAGGTCAATTTGGGTAATATCCTGAGGCCAATATAAAAATGGCCAACAAGTATAAAGCGTGTAAAGCCCGCTCCCCGTAAGAAGTACTAAAACACTGTAATGGTGACTTGGGGAAATTGTGTGCATTAATTAAGCCCTGCTTTTGTATGGCTGAGAATATGACTGTACAAGGTAAGAGTAATCCTGGAATATTTGACTACTTGATTCATATTGAAAAGTGTATGTCACGCAAGAAGGTGAGGTCCATTAAGAGAAATAAGAGCCTTAATTTCCAAGAGCAAAACATTAAGATTGGGGTTATATCTACAACTGACTCATAGAAATTTTGGTACTCCATCTGACCTTTTTGCCTGCAGTGGTGCATAAGGAAATTTGTGCTATAGCAGAAGAAACTTGGGGGGTGCATGAAAAAGGTCTCTATTGGGAGCAAACCACAGTGAATTGTAAACTCTTATTGCTTACACGGGTGGTCCAGTTTTGAACATAGAAATTAGTCACATTCTCAACATTTTGGCTAGACTACAATCTTGTAGGGCCTAGCCAATCTAGTATTGAAATCCAATCCTCAATTCTGGGCCAGCCTTCTGCACAAAATGTACACTAAAATGTGTATAACCGGAGAGCTCCCTCCAAGCTGGCTTAATTCAAAATTGGTTCCGATCCACAAATCGGGCTTCTGCATAGACCCCAACAATTATAGATTACTAGCCATACTAGATACCAGCAGCAATGTTTTTGCAACTATTTTGTTGCAACTACTTAATAAATGGGATTTTGACCAACAATTGTAAAACCGCAACAGTTGGGATTTAGGAAGGGCTACTGCACCATACATGCAATGTGGGCCTTACGCCGGTTAGCAGCGGATGTATTAAGGGGGACTGACTGCGACCTCTTTATATGCTTTGTCGATTATTCAACAGCATTTGATTGTGTCGACCGCCCCATTTTGTGATCTAAACTAGAAAAGTGGGGCATAGCAAATACTTGTTGCATTTCATTAAGGCCCTATACACTGATACAACAGTTGCTGTCCGTCTCTCAAAAGATAGGTATGTGTCTTCTCCCACGTCTACCAATAGGTGTTTGAAGCAGGGGTGCGTTTTAGCGCCCCCTGTTAGTTATTTAACCTCTATGTGGCTGACATGGGGACTTTCCCACCACGTATTGGAGGGGTGGCAGCAGTGCCCCAGATAATATTTTGAGTTGGGAGTATTTTCCTCCCTATTTTTAAAGTTTGAGAGTAAATGTGATTTCAAGAGAGTAAACGATGACTTTTCTCCTTTTCAAGAGAGTAAAATGTATGTGAAATCCAGCCAATGTGTGAAAAAACTGTATGAAAATCATTACCATGCTGGAGCTTTCTGCGTTGTGACAGAATACACCTTTTATTATTTCAATAAGGTCTGGGCATTTGATCTCTCCTCTATATATTTAAATGTTGAAACACAAAACCTAGCCAATTACATAGTAAAGCAAACATTTTGTGTTTTGAGGTTCAATTGTCTTTTGATGTTAAATGAAAGTCCTTATTTCCTGAAGCTATTAGTACGTATTGGTATGCCAATGTTATGATTATAACAGTGTAGAGAGGCAAGGACTTCATGATAAAGTCTATACCTAATCTCCTGGTCAAATGGTTCTTTATATAGCGCTTTTGGCAAAGCCCTGTACATAGAACATATTTATCACAATTATCACCAAACCAAAGTTGGTACTCCTTTATCGACCTCAAAAGGATGAAAGTCTGAGTTGGCCTTGCTGGGATTCGAGGCTGCAACCTGCAGCTCACGCACAGATCGCAGCAACGAGCACTCAACAGACTGAGCTATATTATTGGCTTTGCAGAGTTTCTATTCCAATTACAAATGTAACTTTTCATTTGTTTGTTTTTGAACAGCGCTTGCACTTCGTGGAGAGTCAGGTTTTGGACGTTTTAATTGAAGTCTTGAAGTTTTGAGAGGCTATAACACCTGTGATTGGTTTAATGACAATCAAGACCCTGCCGCCACTGACCATTTATAGTAATGTACCCCATTGACTGCAAGGTTGAATGGATGTAAACTAGACTGTGCATACTCATCATTTTACACACTTTATTTTATAATTAGAGTGTACATTAAATTATAAGTGTAAAAATAATTATCTGCCTCCACATGATTATGCACACAGCACAAGTACTCTGAAAAATACCATTGTGCAGTACTGGTTTGTTTTCACTGGAAAATAAAGCATAATTTGTTACAAAAAATGAATTCTCAATTGCAACTTAGTTGTCCATTGTATTAATTATACAATCCTAAAATGCTAGGAAAATAAATATGCACAGTGCTTCTGTTTGCTCCATGAGCATCTACACAAAACACAGCAGAAGCTGAATAGAAATGAACCATTCCTGTTATCACAGTGTGCAGTTTCTTTTTTTGAAAGGCTTCAGAGAAATCCATTCTGTTTCATTTACATCCATGCAGATAAAAATCAAAAGAAGCGTTCTGGTTTCTGTCAAGTAACCTGACCTTTGCACTGCCCTCTGCTCTAAACTTGTGTAAATGTACACAGGAAAATAATAAAGCTGTCGTATTTGCAAGATTTTCATGTGTAAAAAGCCCTGGTGCAAACCTTATCTGGAGGCCTGGGTGGCGGTACCTTGGATTACTTATGCTGATGACAAGGTTTTACTATGTCACACCCCTCTTGGCCTACAAAGAGCCATTAGAATTCTTGCCCAGTTTGTAGATGAGAACCGCTTGAATATAAGCTACATTAAGACCAAGGTCATGCATATACGGAGTAAAGGCAGACATACTACTAGGTTTAGCTGGTATATTAAGGATATAAAACTGGAGTAGGTAAAAACCTATGTCTACCCTTGGCTATTATTTCAATGGATTTCCTTTCTCTCGCAGATTCCCCATCTGAAAGATATTCCCTCCAGCTCTGCTGCTTCAGACATTTTTTTGACAGTGGGCGTAGCGGACCTCGGCCCGACCGTCGATCCGTCTTGCTCGGCGTCTGGTCGTCGGCTCCAGATGCGACATCAAGCGTCATATAAATATCAAGTCACTACTACACCCCAACCTCAGTTCCTTTTTTCTGCTTGCTAACACAGTGCTTGGTAACACAGAGTGTTCAACTCACTCGACGTTTTCATCGGAAAACGTTGTACTTTTTTTCAATCCTCGATGCAAGATGTCGGTCGCTCAGGTATCGGGTTTCAAGCGGCGTTCCGATTGTGGCAACAATATGACCATCACTGACCCACACAAGTTGTTTCTCTGGTGCCTCGTCTCGGGACTGACGGCTGTCAGTCGAGCTCCAAAATGCGACTCAAATCCCTATGCGAACGAGCTGCAAAACTGTGTCAACCGGCCTCAAAATGACTGGCGCGGTCGACAGTTCGGTCTTCGCATGACGAAACTGAGGGACACACCCCCGAGAAAGAACATAGGCGGAAGTAGAAACGGTCTAACTCGAAGAGCCACTCTTCCTCGTCCCGAAAGAAGAAAAGGTGTTATCGCCACCATCGGGACTCTGAGTCGTCGACGGATAAAGGTAAGCAGTTAGCTGGGCCTACCACCCTCCAAGAGTGGGAGGATTTCTGTCCCCTCCACCCCACGCAGCAGGCTTCTGAGCCAAGAGCAGTGCTTGGTATTCTCGACCCCTCTAGTGCTGCGGTACGTACAATGTCGGCGCTGATAAATCTTTTTACACCAAAAGAGATCCAATGGAAGCCGGTTCAACCCCATGCATCCAAGGATGTAGACGCTACAGCGTCTCGATCCCAATCGACACAGACATCCATCATATCAGTGCAGAGACAAACCCTCAAAATCGGTTGTCGAGAAAAAAATTCAACCCACAACCCCGGTCCAAATATTTGAATACTATGGCAGGTATCTTAGGCAATAATGACACTGATGATCAGGGGGATGACAACCCTATTTACTTGGGTTCCGGAGGGGTCGATTATTTGGACGACCAATATCCTCTTTTGCAACTGGCTCAAGGCCTCCAGGACGCCAGCGGTCTGGACCCCTCTCCAGATCTCGAATTTCAGCAATCCCAGCCCTATCTTCATAATACTTCTAAATTCAGGGCTTTAGTAGAAAGGGTTATTGACACCCTAGGATTCAATTAATCAGTGGCACCTGTACAAGGTTATGACCTTACTGACATTTTAGATGAAGGCCTCACCACAGAACGTAATATGCCTTTAAATCCTGTCATTGCCGATCCTTTAACAATTGTGTGGCAAAACCCTTGTTCTATTCTTCCCGTCTGCCCCACCATTTCCGGGAAAATCCAGGTCAGCTAGAGGAGACCCTTTGTACCTCTCCTCCCACCCTTTCCCTGAGGGGCTTGTTATGCAGGCTGTTACTGTCTCTTCTAGACCTGCATCTTCTACGTCCACTCTGCCTCCTGACAGAGAAGTAACGAAAGCAGATGCCTGGGCAAAGAAAGCATTTACTTCAGGTAGCATGGCCCTAAAAGCTACGAATGTGGCAAGCAGTTTTGCCAAGTACTCCTTTGGTCTATGTACAGAAGTTGAAAAGGCTGCTCAGTATGTCCCAGAAGGAGAAATGTGCGAGGGCTTCCCACAGGTAGTGGAGGATGGGAAAGAGGTGGCCACAGTCACTGTGAACGGGCCTGGACATCGCCCACTGTGTTGGCCGATCTGTGGCATCATCCATTAATTCTTAAGAAGACAGGCCTATTTAGAAACCTCTGTTTTTTTGCATAATGTCCAAGTCAAGCTTCTGGACATGCCCTTAGAGGGCGATCTTCTATTTGGCTAGAAAGCCGACGATTCCTTAGAAAAATTTAAGGAATACAAAATCGCTGCTAAATCCTTAGGCCTAGCTGCGCAGCCGGCCAAACCTGCATTTAGCTTAGTCTCCAGGGCACAGGGCTACAGTAGATATGCTCCTTTTGGCAGGAGAGCACAGCTCCCACTGACCAGACAAGGACAGAAGTGTTTCTATCACTCCGGAAGGTGCAGAAGGGCTTCTAGAGGACAACAGGCCGCGTCAGCGGCAGGGGCAACCCAGCCTCTGAAGCCGCTTTGATTTTCCCCTCTCACAGCCGACCGGTTGGAGGACTGTTGATGGAGCATTTGCTCCAGTGGCAGGGAATGACTTCCGATGCCTGGGCTCTTCAGCTCCTTCAGTGGGGTTATTGTCTGCCATATTTAAGAAAAACACCGGACAGACACCCCCAATCCAACCGGGACAGGAGCTCCAGGAAGAACGGAGAGCCCTGTTGTGGAAGGGTGCCGTGGAAGAGTTACCTCCCAAGCATAGAGGATCGGGTTGGTATTTCCTGGTACCCAAGAACGGAGGAGGTCTCCGTCCCATTCTGGACCTCAGGGCCTTGAACATGCTCTTGAGGAAAGACAAATTTGGGATGGTGACGTTGAGAGAGTTTCTCCACGCTCACGAACTACAGGACTGGCTGGTATTGATGGACCTACAGGACGCTTATTTCTATCTGCCAATCCATCGAAAGCACAAAGTTCCTAAGGTTCACCATAGTAGATATGCACTATCAATTCAAGGTGCTTCCCTTTGATCTAACCTCTGCCACAAGGCTCTTGACCAAGCTCATGGTGGTAGTTGTGGCTCACCTCAGGAGATCTCGGGTCCACGTATTTCCCATCTGGACGACTGGCTGATCCCAGGGAAGTCTGCAGTGCAGGTCTTGTCCCATTTAGAGGACACCTGCTTGCTGTTGCACAAGCTGGGCTCCTCCCTAAATTTAAGTACCACATGACATCAGTCCAGAGGCTCCAGTTCATCGGAGCAGTCCTAGATACCCGGGTGGGGACAGCCTTCCCTCCCGAGGAGGGAAGTCAGCTTGACACAAATGGTCGACTTGATCCAGAACCATGGCACTCTACCAGCAGCTTCCTTCCTAGGCCTCATGGCCTCCTGCATTTTTCTAGTGCCAGGGGCCAGGTTGCGCATGAGATTGCTTCAATGGCTCCTGAGGGATCGATCATTTTAGTACCTCGTCTCTCTCTCGGATCTCCTCAGGGTGTCCGCATCAGTGGTCAATGACCTGTCCGGGTGGGCGGACCGCAACAATCTCTTAGCGGGGGAACCCTTCTGGCCTTCTTGGCCTCAGACCCGAGTGGTCACGGATGTGTCTCTGAAGGGTTAGGGCGCTCACTGTGAGGATTTGCAGGTCAGCGGCCTCTAGTCATCGACAGAAGCCGGGTGGCAAATCAACAGGCTGGAGTTGCAAGCTATCAGGCTTCCCCTGAAAACATTTGCACTGTCTCTGTAGGGGAAACATGTCCTCGTTCTGACAGACAACACGGTGGCAATGAACTATCTCAACAAGCAAGGTGGTGTGCACTCCTGCCCCCGTCTGCACGGAGGCGATGATGCTTTACTTCTGGTTGCTGGAGAACAGGATCTTGGTCTCAGCAGTTCATCTGATGCTCTTAGCAGGTGGAAAACGGTCTCCCACGAGTGGGAAGTGTGCCAGGAGGTCCTAGAGGTGGTCTTGGCTCTCTGGGGTACCCCAGCAGTGGATTTGTTCTCAACGGAGACCAACAGGAAATGCAAACGGTGCACTGGGGACGCGTTTCTGATGGATTGGACCTTCCCTGTCCTTTACCCGTTCCCTCAGATTCACGTCATTCCATGGGTTCTCTGGAGGTTGAAGAGGTTTCGAGCGACCATGATCTTGATCGCCCGTACTGGGCGAGGAGAACCTGGTACTCAGACCTCTTGCATCTGTCCACCTCACCGGTTGCCTCAGCGGCCGTTTCTCCAAACCCAGTCGGAAGGTTGGATACTCCATCCAATCCCAGAATCCCTCAACCTATATGCTTGGCTCTTGAGAGGATGAGATGTGATGACTGGGACCTCTCTGAGGAAGTACTTCAGGTGTTGCCGGCTGCACGCAGACCATCTACAAGATCTTTGTACTAGTGCAGATGGAGAATTTGAGGCATGGTGCAGGGAATGCAAGGTTGACCCCATCTCTTGCCCCTCCACTACATTGATGGAGTTCCTTCTGTCACTTGCCTCAGCAGGCCTTTAGGTCACCACAGTCAAAGGATATTAGGCAGCCTTGTCTGTGTTTAGAAGATCCCCGGATCAAGGCAAATTTTTTATGATCCCGTAAATTCCTGAAAGGCCTTGTAAATAAGTTTCCGCCAACTCCCTTTGTTATCCCGGATTGGGACCTTAATCTGGTTCTGACATTTCTGCAGCTCCCTTTGAGCCTATGCAATATTGTCCCTTAAGGCTTCTCTATTTGAAAACAGCCTTCTTGGTGGCAATTACTTCTGCTAGGCAGGTTAGTGAACTGCAGGCCTTATGCTGTAAGCCACCCTCCCTTCCTACGTTTTTTCTGGGAGAAAGTTTCACTCAGGGTAAGGCCTGGCTTCCTCCCCAAGGTTGTCTCAGAATTTCACTTGTCGCAATCCATTGATCTTCCAGTCTTCTACCCTCCTCTGCACCCTTCTAAACGGGAGGAACAGGTACATCACCTAGACCCGAAATAGGGTGTAGAGTTATTATATCGCGAGGACAGCTGATTTCAGGAGAGCTGATCAGCTCTTCGTGGCCCTTTGTTTAGCCCGTAAGGACCTGCCCATAACCAAACAGACTTTATCCCACTGGATCATTTTATGCATAGCTGAATGCTACCAGTCCGCTGGGAAGGAATTACCAGCAGGCATCGGGCCCATTCGACAAGGGAAGTCTCAGCATCAACAGCATTGCAAAGGGGAGTCCCTGTCTGTGAGATTTGTCACGATGCAACATGGTCATCCCTTCATACATTTGCTAAGCACTATAGTCTGGATGTGGCTCATAAATACTGATGCGTGTTTTGGCTGGGCAGTGCTGCAAAATTTCTTTGTAGACTTTCTGCCCGCCTTCTTTTACTGCTTTGGGAGTTATCAGATTAGGAATCTGCAGGAAAAAGGCAATGCATTGAAGGAAAAATTACTTACCGTAATGTTCTTTCTATGGATTCTTCTCCCGCAGATTCCTCATCTCCAATCCCATCCATCCCCGCTCAGAAAGACGGTGGTTGGCACACATTTTCTTTTTCACATTGACTTGGTGATGGTCTGCTGTGTCAATTTTCTGTCTTCCGGCCACAGGTTTAAAAAAAAAAAAAGAAAGATTTTTCTAACACTACTTGTAGTGTTTGTTCAATTGTTCCTCCTTCGGAGGTCTATAGTTATTACTGTTTTAAGGGTTCATTAGCCCATTTTGTGTTCTGTTTTCCTGTGCAGCGTGTGGTGCTTGGTGAGGGGGGGTTTGGGGGGGGGGGGGAGGTGGAAACTGAGATTGGGGCATAGTGACGTGGTATTTATACGATGCCTGACGTCACATCCGGAGCCGATGACTAGACGCAGAGCAAGACGGATCGACGGCCAGGTCGAGGTCCACTATGCCCCCTGTCGAAAATGGATGGAATATCTGTCAGATGAGGAATCTGTGGGAGAAGAATCCATAGAAAGAACATTACGGTAAGTAATTTCTCCTTTTCAGTGCTCCTACACCTTCTCAATACTATGCCTACGTCAAAGCAACGGCTATGCAACAATGGTATTGAGGGGATTTATCAAGGGTTGGTGGAGAGTCAGAGGGATTGCTGGAAGATTATACCAAAGCAATTGTACCATGTATGGTTTAGAAACTGTTCCTGACAATCGGGTGGGCTGGCTAGATAAATAAGAAGCAAAAATACTTGAGTCTCTTTTGGGCTTATCTACGAGTGTATCTGTGGTTGCTATGAGAATGGAATTAGACACCACTTCCTTTTATACTACTAGGAAACTATCATGTGAATTATTTATAGAAATAAGTCAATCCATTGTCTCAATGGAGAAATCTGATACATTGACTATGTCTAATGGACACATACACTACCAAATGGGTAATAAAGCCCATCTTGAACTGGTGCACACTGTACAAGAATGTGGTTAATATCGGACTGCCATTGGTTGATACAGCATACACTTGCTTTTACTCACATAAACTCAAGCTTACGTCGCACGAATGGAACGTGTGAGATCTATTGATTTACTTGAGAATAAGCAGCGTTATGAGCTGTACGCTAAACAAAGTTTTAAATAATAAAAGCTGTGTAGTTACCTGATTAAGCAATGTTCTCATACATTAAGAGGCTTCATCGTGTATCTGAGACTAAACATTTTACCGGTATTAGAATATATTGGTGCCTGGCAGAACATCCCTCGGAAAGAAAGATTATGCCATCTGTGTGCCAAACCTATAGAAACTAGTAGGGACATTTTGACAGCATGTGCGAATTCTATTGACCTTTATATCAAAGTCTGTGAGCGTTTTTGCTCGCAGCCTGGCAGTTTTGTAACAGATCAGTTTTGGTCTATGATTGTGGTGGCAGAATCGCTTGTGATTACTGCAGCAGCAATGCATGTATTGGAGTGTACACAAAATAGTTTATCATTGGACGCATTTAAAACGCATATAAGTGACAGGGCTAATTGTACAGAATAACTATGGAGGTAGACTGGAGTCACCCATGGGCCTTCGCATACTATTTGAAAGATGCATTTTATTTTGAATAATGTAACTTAAATAGGTATTTATCAATGATGTATAATATGAATTCTTTTGCTGTATATGAATTGTAGAATGTGCATTTTAATTGTGCTAGTTCTTTTTTTACATCTAATCTTTTTAATCAACGACTTTGTTGTATTGTATGTATTGTGATGATATAAATGCAAACGTTGTAAATAGCCCCATGTATTAGTAAAATAAAATAAAAGAAAGTAGGGTTATTTCAATTTAAAGTCCTGCCTTTTGGTATGTATGGTGCTCCTGCAACATTCCAGAGACTAATGGATAAAATCCTACAACCATACTCAGAATTTTGCAGAGCCTAAATAGATGACATTGTGATCCATAGCAGGACATGGGAAGACCATTTGTACCACCTCTACACAGCCATGACGGTGCAAAAAAAGCAGGATTGACCGCTAATCCCAGAAAATTCAAGCTGGCCCAATCTGCGGTTAAGTACTTGTTTTTTGTTGTTGTGGTTAATGGCACTGTCCAACCACAGCAAGTGAAGGTGAGAGCTGTTCTCAATACCCATACTCCAAAAACTAAGAAGGATCGAAGGGCCTTTTCGGGGTACTACCGCAGTTTTATGCCAAATTTTCCCAGCAAAACATCTAGGGTCTCATTAGGACTCTGGCGGTCTCCCGGCAGTGATACCGCCGGTATACCGCCAGCGCAAATAGCATTACCGCTACTTGTTCCGGCACTATTAGTGCTATAACACGAGTAGCAGCAAGTTCCCATTCCCAATTTAGGGTTGGGGCGCTATTACCACCGGCGGTAATAGTGCTGAAAATGGGCCAATTTGACCTCCAGCAAAAAGCTGCAGGTAAAACTCCCACTTACCACCTGACTCATGATTGAGCCACCCCTTAAATGCGGTGGTAATGGCGTTACCGTAGCATTTAAGGACTAAGGCCCAACTCATGATTAGGCCACTAGACTGGCAGACAAATTGAAAAATGCCGAGCCCCAAAAGATCAGGTGGGAAGATGAGATCTTTTATACGACCTTGAAGCAAGCCCTATGCCAAAGCCCCATTTTGAAAGTTGCAGATTTTTCCAAAGATTTAATCCTCCAGACTGATGCTTCCTTAATGGGGTTAGGAGCTTTTCTGTCGCTAAACCACGATGGTCTGGAACATCCCATTTTGTATATCAGCAGAAAGCTCTTCCTCAGAGAAAATAACTACTCAGTCATTTAGTTAGAGGCACTGGAAAATAAGTGGGCAGTGATTCTCCTATAGTATTATCTCCTGGGTCGTAGACTTTGACCTAATAACTCACCGTCCTCTAGTTTGGATAAGTCCGAGCAAGGAATCCAACCCTCGAGTAATGCAGTGTTTCCTGGACCTTCAACCTTACTGCATCACAGAAGACCAGCTGAAAGCCTGAGAGCAAGATAACGTAGATTTCCTCTCCCAGTTCCCTGTGAAGCACCCCGGTCCAACTCGCATTGGGGAAGGGTATGCGAGAAACCTGAGGGTATCCTCACTCCTACTCCCCCTGGATCCTCTTCTCAGGTGGCATGGGAAAGGCCATTGCTTTTGGATCCTGACCCTGGGGGTGGTGAAGCGGGGCAGGATCACCTGGGTGGATGTTCCTTGAGGATTGGGAATGGGGTGCCTACAGGCGAGACATATCATCTCCCTTTCCCTATTGAAGACCAACCTAACCCTCCCCCAGTCTTTATAGTCTATTGTAAAACCTCTCCCCTCATTTCCCCTCATTTAACACCTGACATTACTGGGACAAGGAAGAGGCGACTTTGTTGCTTGTACGTAGCCCCCTAGGAGCACCCTGGCTCTGAGTGCCCTTCCCTTGCACTCACTGGTAGTAGTGTTAGGCTACTCTGCTTCCAGTTGGTTTCACAGGTGGTGGGCTGGCCTCTGCGAGCCCTGCTCGCTCTCCAGGTGCTTCCTGGCACACGGTGCCAGCTCTGCTTCTGCTCTGCGGACAGCGTCCCCTCCTCCTTCTCTCTTGCTTTCAACTCCAGCTGCTTACCCTTGACCACAGAGGATCCCACACCTGTGGCAGCCTAAGGGCCTGACTCGCTCTGGGCTCCAAAGGATCTCTGGGACATTTGCCGGCGTCCTGGCTTTTCCGCAGGACCCCATCATGGCTGCCTCCTCACGAGAAGGGTCCCCTGCTGGTCTCTCCCACCCAGGCCTCCCTGTTGCTCTCTTTGCTGCTCCTTTGGTCTCCCTTTATGCACCTGCAACCACTTGACAGGGTGCAGGTGTGGGCTCTCAATTTGGTTTGCCTGACTATAGTTAAAGAGACATGCCTGACCTTTAAAGCACTCTGCAGGCATCTTCCTTGTCCCAGTACTAGAGTGGTGAAATTAGTTTTTAGTGTTCAGCCTGAGTAGTCCTTCCAGTGTGGACCACGTTCAAGATCTCCTTCCCCTCGGTTCGCAGCTCCCCTTTTGACTTCTTTCTGTCTGCCCAGTGCATGGTTCCCACAGTTCCTCTTCGGAGGATCGTTCTCTCTCTGTCTCATGCTGAGCTCCTTTTGAACTCCTGCTCTGGTTTGTTGTAGTCATTCGGGCAAATTACATCTCATGTAAAGCTAGACTGCTCAATCTGCTTCTCCCAACTGATCCCTAGACTTTCCATCTTCTTCTTTTTTTACAATACTGACTTCCAACTCTGATGCAAGATACCTAATAATCTCTTGTATTTTAGGTTTGTCAATAAAATTAATGTGGCTGATCTGGCAACAGAGCACATTTGCTCTACCTAGAGACGGGGAAGAAGGATTTGGTATTTGAGAAGGGGTTGGATGTATTAAAATGGGGGCATACCACTTTTCCTGAGAATAGTCGTCACCAATCCTACAAGGTGCTTTCTTCCCCATGTGATCCTCCCTCGTTACACCACCCCCAGGGGCACAATAGTACTGTGGACACACCGTCCTGGCCTCATGGGAAAGGGCTCCATCTAGGGGAGAAGGATCAACATCATCATATTCGTCACACCGGGTAAGATGAAGCATTTATTCAACAAAGAATTTGCATATCGTATAGCTACTTTTATCCACCTACATTGAAGCTTTTTATTCCACTTCTGATTTGATTTCTTTACTAACAACTCATATGTCTTCTTCAAGTTTTGCTGCAAAAGGGGAGCAGGAGAAATATGAAAAGAGTGCAACCAAATCTAGGGATCGAGTGTTTCATCAATTCATGAAGAGGATTTCTCTCTGCCACGAGCAGATTCTAAGGTACATTGTTGATCACGTTTTTTGATGGGAATGGGCACAAACACTGGATACTTGTTATTTCCATAGTAGCCATTTTGTTTTGTTTGCATGTTTTGGATTATTTCAGATGGAGGACAAATCTGCGTGGGAATCAACGCAAGGCTTGAGACCATAAGAAAGTACACAGTCCGGTGTATTAGATTCACACAAAGTATTATTAGGACAGTGCAGTCATTCTCTCCCATTTTGTTTTCAGCTGAGTCTTGGGCAGAAAAGTCACCCTGTCTCTGGGTATTTTAGTGTTCCACACTTCTTTCTTTTGTCTGTCTTTCTTGGTATTTGTCCTTAAGATCATGCATTGCTCTTTTCAGAATGTCCTACCTGTTGCCCCAAGATCATGGGGTATGAGTGAGAATCAGGGCAATGTGCTGCTGGTTGGTCTACAGGCTACTTTCATCTTTTCACCTCCTGATTGGTCAAAGTGAGTCTCGCTCCTAACCTGGCCTTTGCTCTGCTTGCTGGCCCCTTTTCGAACTAGTCCAGAATCCTCTGTAGGGCCCACGGCCCCTTTCTGTTCCTTCCTTTACTATCCATCCTGCATTCTTAGGTTTCATCCTCTTTCTATTCCACATTCTCACCCACGTTCTCCCTTCCTTCTCGTCCCTCTGTTTTTCCTTTCAGCTTCTTCCTCTCTATCTCCACCATGCTGCTCCCGCCTCTCTACCTCCTTCTCCAGCATGGGGTCTGGCATGGATCCACATACTCATGAATATTCCCCGTTGTAAGGCCAGGAATCCTCTAAAGAAAAAATCAGTATCGGTTTCGTGTCTGATCTATCTTTCTCAGTAGTAACCAATCACTGGTCTCTGGGTCATACTGCCCCCAGCCAATGACTGCCTTCCCCCTAAGCCCCGCCTCTGGCAGCCATCCTCAGATTTTTACTGCATGCTCAAGTGTTGGGAGTCCTCTTGTTTAGCTCTCAAGCTTTTGCTGCGTTTTGGCGCTTTTTTTCAGAGATTTTCTCATTTTTCGGTCAAATAGAGCCTCAAGCTCCACCGTCTCTACATCTGATTAACGGGGATCCTCAAGGGTGAAGGTTTCGTCGAGTTACGCTTCTTGGAGGAGTCCAGGAGTTTCTGCGGCCTACCCGACATGGCACAGGAGAAAGGAAGCTCGAAGCCCGGAAAGCTGTTCAGGGTTTGCCCTGGATGCCAGATGCAGAATGTGTTCAAGGAGGACGAGCACTCGAAATGTCTCTACTGCCTTCATGAGGACAAAAACGCACGTGGAAAAGGACTGCGTTTTGCAGGAACATGTCGAACGGACCATCAAGGACCAACACCTTCGTCTCTCCAACTGGCTAGAAGGAAAGAGCCCGAGGGGTGAGGAGAAGAAGAAGAAGAAGTTCGAGCGATCTTCTAAGTCCCGTGAGGGCGCCCCGGCGATGGGGGACCAACAGAAGGCGAAACACCGCGAGTCCGCGGGCACCGGGAGCACCGAACGGTCTGGCTCCTCGGCTGCCAGGCAGGACGCATCCTCTCCAGCACCATCAACCACGAGCCAACGCTCTGGCTCAGGGAAGAGGAAGGCCGAGAACCCGGCAAAGCTTCTGGAGAGGCCCCGGTCGAGCTCGAAGGATCAGGCCGAGGGGGAGCAAGGCGGTGACCCTCCCCCCAAGGGGAAGGCCACAGCCCACAGAAGGTGGTAAATGCCTTGATTCGCCCGGCCAAGGCCTCTATCGAGGAAGTCGCGGCGGCCCTGGCACAGCCTGTGAAGGCTACACCAGTGGAGGCGATCTCGGGGCCCAGAGTCTCCCTGCCTCCGCGGAGGGAAACCTCTTTCAGACCCATCGAGAAGACCCCCGTGAAGACCCCGGCGGAAAAAGGGGGGGCGTTGGCCATTGTGGACACGGACACAGCCTCTGAGGAGGAACTGGTTGAAGTCTTGGAGGGCCTCGACGAGGGCGTCGAAGAGGCCTGGTCCCACGGGAGGGATCCCGAGAAAGAGTACGACGAGAGCGACGGCGGCACCGGCGAGGGTCCTAGTCACCCGTTGCGCCCGTCGCTTCCGGAGCCGCAGGACAACTCGGCGGCCATTTTTTTGGCAATACAATCCTTATGTTCGGAGATAAGGACGAGATTGCCCCTACCACCGACAGAGGAGCCGGAACCAAGCCCGACGGAGGAGCCAGAGCCAGGCCCGTCGGGAAGTCCCCCAAACAAGAGAAAACTGACCAACCCAGCCCTGCCTTTTCAGCCCTCGCGGCCTACTCAACCTTTGTCCACGTCCCCCGTCCCTGGGGATGACACAGGAACAGACACGGCCACGACGGGTACCCACGACGATGACGATGGCGGTGACGACGGGACTGGGGTCCCATCGCCTCCAGCCCAGGCCTCCCCGCCCAACGAGATCGGATCTTTCCATGCAATGATTGCCAGGGCATCCAAGCTTTTTCAGCTCTGCCCCGAAGAGAAGAAGGAAGGTTTCCTTTACCAACAGCACCAGGCCAAGAGGAAGACAGTCCTCGCCGTGCCTCTGCTGGATAACATCTGGGACGAGGGTCTCACCCTTCTCAAGAACCCGTCTACGACGCCTGCCAAGAGGGATCGGTACAAGAAGTAGTACCGGGTCCCCGACGTGGCCCCTTTGTGCCTTAGGGCAGAACCGACCCCTGACTCGGTCGTCTCAGCGGCGGCCAAGAAGAAAGCGGGGGGGGCATCGGCCTTGACGTCAACTTCCTGGCCCGTTACGACAGGGAGTTATGGTACAGGATCGCACCCCCTGTTGGACTACCTACCGGACGACAAGAGGGCAGAGGCCCTGGAGATCTTGCAAGAAGGCGAGGTGGCGTCGGACCATGCCAGAACGGTGGCAACGGATATTGCCGACACCCGTTTCCGCCAGCTAAGCAACAGCGTTTGCCTTAGACGACGAGGGTGGCTCAAGGCGACGGATTTCCGCCACGACGTACAAGCCAAGGTTTTGTACATGCAGTTTGACGGGAACAACCTGTTTGGGAAAACGGTGGATAAGTCCCTCCGAGCCATCAAGGCAGACATGGAGACAGCCAAGGCCCTAGGCGTTCTCCGGCAATGAAGGACGTCCTTTTGGAGCTCCGGAGGCAAGCAGGGTGCCTCCAAGGGATTCGGTGGTGGCTCCTCTACGTACCGCCAAGCGGCCCGCTCCTCGTCGCAGGAAGCCTATAAAGGGCGAGGCAAGTCGGGTGGACCCCGCTATCGTCGCCAGGGAGGCCGAGGCGGCAAGGCATCCTCCAAGCAAGATTGAACCGACCGTGGCGTCGGGCCCCCACCGAAGCACCCCGGTGGGAGGCTGGCTGGCGAAGTTCGTCTGTGTGTGGGAGTCAATCTCCACCGACCGTTGGGTGCTGGACGCCCTGGCCAAGGGGCACGCCCTCGAATTTCTAAAAGTGTTCCCGCATACCACCCGTGGTCAGGAAGGAAAAATCACCTCCCTCAACTGCTGTTGGAGGTAAGGGCGATGCTCAAGAAAGGTGCCATTGAGCTTGTCCCGAAGAAGCTCCAGGACTCAGGAGTATACTCAAGGTATTTCCTCGTGAAAAAGAAGACGGGAGGATGGCGACCCATCCTGGACCTGCGATGACTGAACAAGTACATCAAGGCACAGAAGTTTCAGATGGTCACCCTCCAGCATGTGCTGGGACAGCTGGAGGAGGGCGATTTCCTGTTGTTGTTGGATTTGGAGGATGCATACTTTCGGTGTCCTTTTAAAATGGGGATGTGAAAGTTCCTCAGGTTCGTGGTCCAAAGGCGGCACTACCAGTTCAAGGCGCTCCCGTTCGGGCTGAAGTCGGCACCAAGGGTTTTCACCAAGTGCCTCGCTCCAGTGGTGGCGCGGCTGCGCCTACAGGGGATCCACGTCTACCCCTACCTGGACGATTGGCTCATCCACGCAAGGACAAGGGAGCTCGCCGTGGAACATACAGTGAAGACCGTCCAGCTACTCACGGACCTGGGGTTCTCCATCAACATCCCCAAGTCCCACCTGGCCCCCTCGCAAGTCGCACTGTTTCTGGGAGCCAAGCTCGACACAGTGGTGCGTCTGGCCTCACCGTCGGAGGAGAGGACAAAGGCCATCCTAGGCAAGGTGCAGCATCTGCTGGCCACGGACGTGGCCAAGGTGAGGTTCATCAAGTCCCTCCTCGGGATGATGTCCTCTTGCATATATCTTGTGCGCCTGTGCAGGCTTCGGATGCGCCCTCTACAGGAGTTCCTCGACGCCCGCTGGATACAAGCCACGGGCAGCTTCAAAGACAGGATCCCTCTCAACAAGACCTTCCGTCGAGCGATCCGGTGGTGGGGCACCCGTGCTCATCTGGCGGCAGGAACAGACTTTCAGACCCCCGCCCACCAGGTGACGGTGATGACGGATGCCTCCCTGGAGGGGTGGGGAGCGCACACCCGAAATCTTCACGCGAGAGGCCTTTGGCTCCCGGAGGAGAAGCCGCTCCACATCAACATACTGGAGCTCCGGGCAGTGTTATGGCCCCTCAGGTCCTTTCTCCCATCCCTCAAGGGCAAGGTAGTGAGGATCTTCACCGACAACACCACCACGATGTTTTACATCCGGAAGCAGGGCGGAACCAGATCCCCAGCCCTATCAAAGGAAGCCCAGGACCTGTGGCATTGGGCCGTTGCTCAAGGGATGTTTCTGGTGCTGTTACATCTGGCAGGGATAAAAAAAACACCATTGCGACTCACTCAGCAGAGAGCTGCACTCGTGCCACAAGTGGGAACTACGCCAGGATCAAGTGGACCGACTCTTTCAGCGATGGGGCAAACCCCAGATCGACCTGTTGGCGACTGCGATGAACTTCAAGTGCCAGAGGTTCGCCAGCAGGTTTCCCCAACCGAGGAGCATGGGTGATGCTTTCTCGTTCCCCTGGGACGGCCTGTTCCTATATGCGTTCCCTCTGTTGCTTCGACTCATCAACCAGCTCAAGAGGTCCCGGTGAAGAATGATCCTCGTCACACCGGCGTGGCCGAGACAGATCTGGTTCCCGGAACTTATGGACTTGTCAGCGTCCCCACCAGTCAAGCTGTCGACGGACGCAGATCTTCTCTCCAGAGAAGGAGGCGCCATTCTTCATCACGGCCCAGAGTCGCTGAACTTGCCGGCCTGGCTCCTGCAGCACTAGAGTTTGGAGGGTACGTTATCCCAGCCGACTGCAGAGAGGTTCTTGCGAAGGCCAGGGCGTCCTCAACTCTCAAGTGCTACAGACATAAGTGGAAGAGGTTCTCTATCTGGTGCCGGGCACAGAAGATTACCCCTCTGCGGATTATGGCCCCTCAAGTATTGCCATACCTACTGTCGCTAGCCAAAGCTGGACTATCTCATGCTTCAATCAAGATACACCTGGCAGCGATTTCCCGATACACCAGGACTACAGGGCAGTCATCCCTGTGGTCTCATCGCCTGGTTAAGGAATTTATGAAGGGACTGTTTCGATCATTCCCGCCGGTGAAGGCGCCAGCCCCGGCGTGGGAGCTCAACGTGGTGCTGACCAGGCTCATGGGTCCTCCATTCGAGCCATTGCATTCGGCCCTGTTGAAGTTTGTCGTGGAAAACAGCGTTCCTGGTGGCCATCACCTCCGCACGACGTTTGGGAGAGATTCAGGCGCTATCCTGCAAGCCTCCATAGCTGACCTTTCACAATACGAGGGTAGTGCTGAGGGCGCACCCCTCCTTCGTGCCCAAGGTGCCGTCGGACTTCCATCTCAACGAGCCCTTCGTCGCCAGCCGAGAAGACTTTGCACACGCTGGATGTAGCTAGAGCGATGAAGTTCTACGTGGACCGAACAAAGAGTTTTCAGAGGATATCACAGCTGTTTGTGAACTTTGGACCTGTGAACCAAGGGAAGGCTCTCTCGAAGGCTTCCATTTCCAGATGGCTCTCCGGCTGCATCATGCACTCTCATCGGTTGGCAAACCGACCGTTGCCCGGCCGTCCGAGAGCCCATTTGACCAGAGCGGTCGCTGCTACCACGGCGTTCTTGTCTGGTGTGCCCCTGCTGGACATCTGCAGGGCTCCTACGTGGAGGTCGACGCACACCTTCACGAGTTTCTACTGCATCGACCGGGATTCCAGGGAGGAGTCCAGGGTCGGCCAAGCAGTGCTGCGCAACCTGTTCACTTAAGGTGAGCCTGGCGAGGAGGTAAGAAATGCTTAATGTTGAGTTTTGATGTAATGCTTAATGTTGAGCCTTTTCCACCTCCTGTGGTTGTGCATGTGTGTACTGCTATGCATTTTTACAATTCGTGAGCATGTGAATCCATGCCAGACCCCATGCTGGAGAAGGAAAAAGTTACTTACCTGTAACTGTTGTTCTCCAGCATGGGCCTGGCATGGATTCACATGCGAACCCTCCCTCCTACCCCTCTGCGGCTCTTCACTTGGTCATACTGCCACTTTACGTGCTACCAAATCTGAGGATGGCTGCCAGAGGTGGGGCTTAGGGAGAGGGCAGTCATTGGCTGGGGGCAGTATGACCCAGAGACCAGTGATTGGTTACTACTGAGAAAGACAGATCAGAAACAAAATTGATACTGATTTTTTATTTACCGAGGATTCCCGGCCTGACAACGGGGAATATTCATGAGTATGTGAATCCATGCCAGACCCATGCTGGAGAACAACAGTTACAGGTAAGTAACTTGTTCCTTCTTTTCTCTCACTACGCTCCGCCCTCTCTTCAGCCTCTCCTCTACTTGCTCTTCTGTTTACTTTGTCGCCGAACTGCCATTCTCTACTCTGATCCTGCACCTTTGCACTTTGTCTCTGAACTGCCACGGTGCCCTTCTGTTGGCTTCTGTTTAGTGCGGTCTGCTAGGCTGGGGTAGGACCATTTAATTGTGTGAACAGGCTCTGGTGTATGAGGCATGCCTGTGGCTTGGTTAAGTCCTGCACAAACCACCAATAAGGATTGAGTTGTGTTGTGTAGTTGACTGCCCCATGGCTCCACTTCCCAAGACTACACAGTGTAAAATGGCCATCTTGGTAGCAAACTTTCAGTGGACCTTGCTCCCAAGGCCACAATGCTGTCCCTTTCGAATCTCTACACTGTATATTACAGACTTCATCCTGATAATCACGAGAGCCTGCGAAAATATGAATCTCATATTCCTCCAGTATTGACAACCAGGACTCGGCTCACGGATGCCTGTGCCATCGATTCCACAAGCAGTTAACTTCTGCTTCATGTCATGTGTTCTGAATGTTGCACTTATGCCTATCATGCAATGATATGCCTCCCGTAGTAAAGGAACTTAATTTATTCTTAAAGCTTATTATGGGATGGGGATGTGAGGGATCCTCCATAAATGTCACCTGAGCTTGCATCACAGAGCAGGTGTTGGTTCCTGACTATTGGCCCCCAGGCTCACCTCACTCATTTGACTTCATCACAGTGCTGCCATATAGTTCTATGAAACCCCTTGTTACTTGTCTAAAAATAGCTAAAAACAGACCTTTCAAAGCTTCTCGTTGTCTGGGATACAGGAGTGTGGCCATCCAAGTCTACAATATGACGTGGCAAGCAGTCAAACCAGGATTTAGTTCCAATAGCAATTTAACAGCCAGACAATAATGAAAGTTTAGGAAATTGTCCATTGTTTAAATTGTTGACTCAACCAACCCTTGTTTAGAAAATCTAAATTTAGAAACTTGAAGCGGGTTTGACAGGTGGCCTGGAAGGAATTTGGTGATGTGATCGTTGACGGTTTGCTCAAAACCTACTGTAAGCAGCTATCCATTTACAAACTTGAGGCCACTGACCGTATGATACATTTGTCTATTTCTATTTAACAAACATCTGCAAAGGGATCTCTTGGGCAAATGCTTGAAGTCTCTGTAAAAGTTTATTAGAGTATGAATTTGTGAGATTGAGACTGCATATCCTTGTTTTCGCTCACCATTTCTCCACAGCAATTCTACTTTCACATATTGAGATCCGTATTTTGTTTGTTTCTCTTAGATACTCATGGAAGGGACAGCCTTTATTTATAACCAGCCCTCCGTCCAGCCTTCCTGATCTGGTACCAAAGTGTGGTGCCTGTGGCAGTGGCAGAGTCTTTGAGTTCCAACTAATGCCAGCACTGGTCAGCATGCTTGCAAGCGTAGATAAAGGTACAGAAGCAAACATTTTCTTTGAAGAGGACATTACATTTCTCCAGCATTAGATCTTTCATAGATTAACATGCTCTGAAATGTCCCTTTCATCAGGCTGTGAGTTCTCAGTGATTATTTAACAGCAATTGAAACTAAAGAAAAGTGTCACATTGATATTAAGTGTTTTATGCAGTAGTTGTTTATTTCATTGTACCATTTTGTGGGCATATAGATATTCTCCAGCATGGCGTCTGGAATGGATTCACATGCTCATGAATATTCCCCGTCGTCAGGCTGGGAATCCTCGGTAAAGAAAAAATCAGTTTGTTTTGTTTCTGAACTGTCTTTCTACTAATAACCAATCAGTAGTCTCTGGGTCATACTGCCCCCAGCCAATGACTGCCCTCTACCTAAGCCCCTCCTCTGGCAACCATCTTCACATTTTTACCGCACGTTCAAGTTTTGGGAGTCCTCGTGCTTTAGCTTTCGAGCTTTTACTGCGTTTTGCGTTTTTTTTTAAGTGTTAACTCTTATATTTTCTTATATATCAACGGGGACCCGTTTTCAGAATTTTCTACGCCCCTCAAGGGCAGCTTTCGTCGAGTTTTCCACTTCTCGGAGGATTCCAGAAGATCTTTTGAGGCCTACCCCATGTGGTCATGGCCCAGGACAAAGGAAGCATGACGCCTTTTGAACCCAAGCTGTTAAGGAGCTGCCCTGGATGCGGTCTACAGAAATTCTTTAAGAAGGATGAGCACTCTCGGTGCCTCTACTGCCTTCGCGACGACAAATTGCACGTGGAGAAGGACTGTGCGTTTTGTAAGAACATATCCGAGCGGACAATGCAGGATCGTCGTATTCGACTCACCAACTGGCTGGAGGGGAAGAGCCCAGCAGCAGGTGAGAAGAAGAGGAAGTCCGTAGCGGTCTTCTAAGACCGCTCTGGCGACGGGGTGCCCAACAAAAGGCAAAGCACAGCGAGTCTGCAGGCACCGGGAACGCCGATCGGTCGGGCTCCTCGGCTGCCAGGCAGGGCTCATTATCACTGACGCCATCAACCACGAGCCAACGCTCTGGCTCAGTGAAGAGGAAGTCAGAGAACCTGGGTAAATTCGGGAGAAGCCCCGGTCGATCCTGACGGAGGCAGCCGAGGAGGAGCGAGGCGGCGACCCTCCCCCACCAAGGTGAAGGCCTAAGGCACGCCCAAGGTCGTGAAGGCCTTGATTCACCCGACTAAGATTTCGATTGAAGAGTTGTGGTGGCCCTGGCGAAACCTACAGAGGCTTCCCCAGTGGAGACGGCTTCAGGGGCTAGAGTTTCCCTGCTACCCTGAAGGGAGTCATCTTTTCTGCCTATCGAGAAGACCCCCGTGAAACCCCAGCAGGAGAAACGGGGGGGCACGGTAGCCATAATGGACACGGATACCACCTCTGAGGATGAGTTGGCTAGCTTCCAAAGGATCCTGGACAAGAAGTTCGAGGAATCCAGGGCCCACGGGAAGGATCCCGACGAGGCCGACTAGGAGAGCAACAAGGGGGCCATTGAGGAAGATGGGGCCGCGGTGGACCCCACGCCCCAGCCGTCGGTCCTGTTGCAGCCGGTACCCGTACCACAGGACAATTCAGGAGCTATCTTGATGGCTATACAGACCTTGTGCACGGAGATAAGTACAAGGATGCCCTTACCCCCCCCACTGACGACCCAGCGGGGCCTGGTCCGTCAGGGAGCCCGCCAAACAAGCAGAGACGAGAACATCATCCTCCCCCCTTTCAGCCTTCACCGCCATCCCCTCCTCCGAGGGATGAGACGGGAAGGGAAACGGCGACGACGGGGACGGACGACGACGACGGGGACGGACGACAAAATGGACCTCCCATCACCACCCAGTCGGGCCTCCCCTTCTGTCGAAATTGGCTCCTTCCACGCCATGATCGCCAGGGCATCTGAGCTCTTCCAGCTCTGCCCTGAGGAACAGAAGGAGGATTTCCTCTACCAACGGCGGGAGGCCAAGAGGAAGACTGTCCTCTCAGTCCCGTTACTGGATGACATCTGGGACGAGGGGCTGGCGCTCCTGAAGAACCCGTCGACGGCTCCTGCTAGGAGAGACCAGTACGAGAAGAAGTACCAGGACTCTGCCCTTATGTTCCTCAGAGTACAGCCGTCCCCAGATTCAGAGGTCTCTGCGGCGGCCAAGAAGAAATCGGCAGGGACGACGGCTTCAACTTCAACATCCCTGCCGGACGGCGAGGGGAAGAAGCTGGACGCCATGGGACAACGGGTCATCTCGCGGGCAGCAACGACTATTAAAGCGGCCAACGCCCTCGCGATTGTGGCACGCTACGACAGGGAGCTGTGGTTCAAGATCGTTCCCTGCTGGACTTCCTCCCGGACGACAAGAGGGCTGAGGCCCTGGAAATCCTACAGGAAGGCGAGGTGGCTTCGGACCACGCTAAAACTATAGTCTTTCAAGGTGACCATGCTGTAGAGCATCATTCCTCTGTTAGAGTGTGTAGATTTCCTGGCACCCATATAATGCAGGGGCATATTTCTTCTCTGTGACCGGTGCAGTGAGCTACAACATGGTTGTAGACCCTTCTGAGTGGAAGAAATTCCATAGAACATGGTATTTGACCCATGTTCGTTCATGGTAGAGGATACATACCTAACACAACCATTCATTAAAACCACCAGGAAACAGTTCAAGTTCATTGCCAGCAATCAACATTTTCAATTGAAGATGCCACCCTTCAGCCTGAAATCATCCCTACACACATTCACTAAGTACCCCATGGCTATTGCACTACATGCCGTCAGGCCAGTTCACCATGGCCATCCCTATGTGGATTATTGATGAGGGATTCTTCTTCCAGGACACCTGCAACCAACAAATCCACTATTGGAATCATTGGGGTTTTTTATCAGCTCGGGCAAATTGCAACTAATGCTATTAGAAAGGATGCACTTTATGGGAGGATGCTTAAATGCCAGCACTGCTCTGGTGGAGCCATTTCAAGAGAGGGTAACTAAGTCTTGGCACTGGCACGTACCCTGCCCACCCCAGCACACATGGGGAGGATGTGGAAATACATGACCAATTCAGAAGACACTCCTCTTGCGTTGCACTAATTTTGCAGATTGAGAATGTGATTCATTTAGGAGCTTCTCAACAGATGCTGAAAAAATATGGAAATGGGAAGTCCAGATCAACATCAGGAAGGCTTTGTTCAGGTTGAAGAATGAAGTCATACTTGAGCCAGAGACACAGTTTTGAGATACACAATTCTAAGTATTGGTGGACACAGATGCCTCAATGGAAAGCTTGTACGGGTTCTCATGGACCACACTACTTAAATGTTCTAAATCTGGAAGCATAGTGCGAACTGATTACAGTTCTTTCTAAGGAGGACCGATGCCTGTCGAAGTGGGCTGTACACCACTGCATATTTCTCCTCTTGCTGCATTTCCTGTGCACACAGAACCTTCACTAGCTGCCATCAGTGGCAGTTAAACCAGACTCAACTGGAAGGCATCTGTCAGTGGTGGTGAATTCCACACACAGAACTCTTTGCCACTGAGTTTGTTGTGGGAGGCGTTTTTGATTGCCTGGTCAAGGATATTTGCCTTCAGCTTTCCGCCAGTAACCAGGAAGGACATAATAAACATTTAATTGGCCGACTTCCTGGCTGTCCTGATTTCACTGTCTTGGGCCGTTAAGTGTGGTTCTTGGACCGTCTACCTCTTCTACAGTAAAAAGAGCCAATAGGTTTGGAACCCAGACTAGATCTCCTAAATGTATCACCACTATTCTGCATCTCTGAACCTGAATGCATGGCTCCAGGATTTGCAGAGATCAGACAGATCTGCCCCAGGATTTTCCCGATATTCTCCACACAGATAGAACTTCTTCCATAAACTGTACTCCCATGTACAAATGAGAACGTTTTTACATGTAGTGCACGGAAAAAGACGTGTATTAGTTCTCGATCCCCCTGCACCAGATCCCTCCTTATTAATTGCACCTGTAGATGGGTGTCCTCAGCCACACCTCAGTTTGGTTAGTGGACATATCCAGATACACTAGATCTCCACGTCATACATCTCTTTTTTGCAAAGGAGTGTTAAGGAATTGTGAACACATGTACCCACCGACCAGTAAGGAAAATTCCTCCTTTATGGGAATGAAATATTGTCCTGTCAGCCCTTTGATCCCACGTAAAGGGCAGAAACAAAATGTATCTCTTGGATAATTTTTAGAAGCCATCTCCTCACAAAGTAGAGATCCAGGTAGTCGTGGTCATTGAGCCATAGATCAAATTTTTCAAAAATAAGGTGTCCTTGATAATCCATGCCAGGTTTTTCCAAATGTGCCACTGGATTTCAGTCTGAGTGAGGCAACTTTACTGCCTAGGTTTTTCGATGAGCCATCATTGTCACCTGACATGGAGATTCACAAGCTAAATGTTGAGTACTCCCTGAAACATCACAACAACAGAACCAAAGACTTCAGGAAGTTAAAAGAGCTGATTTCGGCCTTTGGAGCGGGAAATCGTGGTATGCACTTTGCCAAGCAAGGAATAGCGAGGTAGGTGCCAGCAACCATTGCCTTATGTGAGATAGACAATCTGCCTCTGTGATGGGCAACAAGAGCAATATTTTCTACGGCTGCCCCAATGGCAGTTATTCTGCCCCAAGACAGTTGCACTGTGGCTGCATGGCCAGTACTGCATACCTTTGCCATGCACCAACAACTGTGTGGACGTTCAAGTATGTAACAGACAATGTTACTTATAAGCTGAGCCTTATCAGCCCCCATTTCCATCATATTTATCTTCTGTAAATGTATGTACAGTACTGCTTTTTAATCTGTTGAAAGCATGTTGACGTATGAAAGATCCAGTGCTTGAGAAGGAAATAGTTAATTAGCTGTAACTTTAGTGCTGCAGTATTGGTGTCTTTAATAGATTTATGTGGAGTGTGGAGGTACAGTGTGAAGTCTGCTGGAGGTGGAGCTGCACAGTCTGTTCACTGTGTTCACCAACATGGAGAAGCTAAAACACTTTGGCCGCAGAGCGGACCGCGGAGTGTGGAGGCAGAGTGTGGAATCTGCTGAGTCCACAGGAACTGTGGCCGCCGACCACAAAGGTAAAGAAACTTTCGATTTGACTATGTGCACTATTCGCAACAGTGAACCTCTCCCGTTACGTCACTGAGAACCTAGCATATGACATTAATCAACCCAACGAGACGTCTATTGATTGACAGAGTAAGCCCGCCATAATCGTTGACCAGCCTCACCCTGTGTGTGCCTTGCTTGGGGGGGTCTGCGGGACTCCGTCCTTTGACCCCCCTCGCCGACGACTGCCCACCCCCCGTTCAAACTTACGCGTACCTTTCCTGGAGGGTTCCAGCCCTTTGGACTCCTGTGGTGCCTCAGCGCCTGAGAGGAGGGGGAGCTCCGTCGGTCTTTTTGAGGATAGCTTGCTGCTGCTCGAGGCAACGAAGCGGCCGGTGGGGAGAGAGATCACAGACCTGTGCAACCTTGAGCACGCGCAAACTCTACTCCCAAACTCAACCGAAACCAGGCCCAATCTTGAAGAAAGCCAACCCGTTCTGGCACACAATAGACAAACCTCACACGAGACGGAGAACAAAAAAAAGTCTGAGATGCGGACTATGGCACAAACTGTTACTGTCAGCAGCAGTCCACCGGGACCTGCGTGACGGATGTACCAAGCCACACCCCTCTTAAAGGGCCAGCCACCGATACCAGTTTATGTGATAGTGCGAAGGAAGAAAAACAAACATTCATGCCACTAGAAACTTATGAGCTGACCCTAGAAAGAGTCAGTTGTGCACAAAATAATCGGGATGTTAACCCCTCCAGTATTTCAAAAATGTCTTCTGATTCAACAGTCGGTACAGGAAAAATTGCATCAGAAGCCAGCACCTTGTGTCATCTATCCATGAGCACAGCACAGGCTATTAAGACTGAATATTTCCAATCTGAAGCTTCGGAAACACGTGCAAAGGTAACAAAAAGACTTATCAACTGAATTAACACATGGAAGCGATCATAGAGGCCCCTCCATGGCATTTTTCTCACAAAAGGAAAGAGTCATGAAGGCCAAGGAGCTATGGAAACATCATTACGAAAGAACGACAAAATCAGATCTTCATGTGAAGGCACCGCACTGCTCAGCCATAGATGCTTGGAACGCCTCTCGCTCGATTTGATGGAAATTGAAGCTTTGATGGAACTCCAAGAAACAAATAGGAAAAACAAACGACAGGCTTACCTATCTGGCACCAAAATGGAGACAAGTGTGACTATGGGTAATACAACAACCAACAAAATGCAAACACTGAACGCCAATGTGAATAGCAGGAAAAAAGCATCCACCAACGAAGCATACACTTGCTCTTGTCCATCAAACCCAATAGACCAGCAAGAGTCCATAGCGACCTCCATGGTTGACCTTCAAAATATGCTGATGGCAGTAACGACGCAAACTATGATCCTGTACATAAAGCTACAGGAAGCGAACGCCGAAACTGCCAGAGAACATACAGCGCTACTAGGCTCCATCTTTGCCAAACAAAAGAGCCTCGAACAGCTCATATCTAAGATCCAAGAATGTCTCAGTATAGAAGTGGGAAACGGCTATATCTGGCAACAACGACTAACCGATATTGCAAGACAAGATTGAACGGATAAAGCATTGTTAACAGAATCCTTAATTGCCATCACAAAGACTTCCCTAATGAACAACCAAACACAAGATAAAGCCCAAAAAATTACCGAATACCTACAAGATGAAGACTTTTCAAACAACGAAACAACCAACCAAACGTCCTCAGATTAACAACGATAAGTCACAAATAGATGGCATGAATCCTGACCTCGAAGAACTTTTGATTGATTTGACACCAGACACTGCGGGAAAAAAAGAAGCCCATTCACATGCCGGGTCAGATTAAAGAAAATCCTGCCCCCAAAGGAAACTTAAAAAAGAGAAACCAGAACTATAGCATTTTTGAGCAACAACCTCAGAGTCTATCACATAAAGCAAAAACAAAAGTCTCGAAAAAGCAAACCAATAAACAGATAGGCTCAAGAGCATTCCTTAGAAATTTGCGGCATAACACAAATGAAAACCAAAAAAACAAAGCACCTAGAACCCATAGCACAATGTACAGGAAAAACCAAACCAAATGATGTTGATGATCGAAGCTGTCAAAATGACGAACACGCTCCACGTCGAGAGAAGCCCCAAACTAATATTCCAGCACAGCCCACGGTCTCTGCAGCCACAGATCAAGGAAACATAGAATCATTGATGAATCTATCTACCTACTCGATACACGACTCCGATAATGCTGTGAATGAAAGCACCCCTAGAGCCGAGCAACCAGAGCCACAAACAGACACGTCTTCGATGATCATACTCGACTGCTATGAGGAAACCTTTACAGGATCACATGTATCCATTGAACTGTCATGCAAAGAGATTTCAGATGATGAACTCGGCTCCAGAAATAAAACCTTAAACTCAACGATGCTGGAGACATCAGACCAAGAAAATATAGAGGCCCACGCCCGCTCTAACTTGGAACAAACAGAATCGAACGAGGAGCAAGAAATAAATGCCAAAAGTCCGACTCTCGAGTGCCCCCAATTTGTAGATCCATCTCAAAAGGCGAAGCAATACCGATTGAAATTAGAAGGAAGAACTAACCAGGACATGGAAATCATCATGAATAGAACCAACATACTGCGCCTCTTTAAGGCTATACCCAAATTAAGAACCTTGACTACCAAAGTTCTAAAACTGAATGAGTTCATAGATGACAAAAGACTCGATAAAATCTGGATCCATTGTTATTCTTTGGAAATGCTATGAATAATCGAATCTTGTGGCAAATGGATAAAGTTGCTAGGATTCTAATTGACCTCAGACGATCTCGATGACACAAGGTACGTAGATACATCAAATAGGAACTGGCAAGGAACCAGCAGAATGTACTCCGATATCAGCAGCTGTGAAAGCCTTAAAATCAATGTGAACCCAAAAGAACAAAAAAACTGTGACAAAAAAGATAAAAACCAGGAAAAGCAAATTTACTATCGATACCGGACCTACAGAACACCCTCTAGATGTAATTTGGTGGACAATCTCCTTTCTGGCGAGCCAACAGTCCAACGATAAATCGATATGAATCGCACAATAAAATGTCACTGTAACGACGAGTTGGAAGCAATAAACAATCAGTCACACTTTGTTCTTGGAACACCCGGGGTCACCAGCATTTATTCCATACAGAACAGGTAGACTTGCACAAAGCCAACATCATATGTCTCTAAGAGACATGGCTCACTGAACCACCTATTTGCGAAGGTTATTTTACAAATACGAATCCAGCAATTGCAAAAACAGCAGGTAGACCCTCAGCTGGATTACTTACCTTGATAGGATTTCCCGTTTTAAGTTATTGAATAGCTAAACATAGGCTGTTGGGCTCAAAACACGATACTCAAAAACCGAACAACAAGGCTCCAAGGAAACAAACTACCCACCCCCTGTTCTTTGGAAAGGTACTTCAGCATCAGAAACATTTATTGGAACCTGAGAAAATTAGACAAGGAGACAGTGATGGATTCTATCGTGACCGTAATTGACAACACCTTGCTGAAGTACGAACACGTAGAATTCATCATTTGTGGTGATTTCAACCTCCACCTCTTCGACGAAGAAGGGAAAATAATAGAAGAACACTTGTTAGAGCATCGCGCTCGCAGATGGTCAACAGAGACAAGCAATAGGAAATTTGATCGTCTGGATGCCATAAACAAAACAAGATACTCTCTCTCCCAAATGGTCACGTGAAAATAGTAAGTCAATAATAGACTACATTTATACCACGAAAGGAATCACTCAAACCATGACTGAAGCTGTGAATATATTCAGCGACCACTACCTTCTGAAGCGTTTGTGGGAATTAGATGGCATTGAAGCACACAGAATAAAGATCCCCTTGATGACCTTGTCCTCCAGAATGAATCAACTTAAGATACCTCAAATTAAGTTAAAAACCATCACAGAATCATTTAAGAACTCGGAGCTGGAGGACAATAGTAAAGTCAACTACGGATGGTTACTCAACCAATTCAAATTGGTGCCGAAAGACCATTTGCACCAAACGCATAAATAAGTTTACAACAAGACAATTGCTGAAAAAAAGAGAGAAAAGAAAACAGCTATAAAAAGAGCCAAATATGAATCTCCCCAAACAAGGACAAAGATGCATGCGGCCAAGCAAAAATTCAAAAACTGGCTTAAAAATGCAAAAATGCTGAATTTATGAGGGATACCCTCAAAAATAATAATACCCGACGTTTGTGGGATCTACTCAAACCCAATACGAACACAAAGGATGTAATGATAGTAGATGTCCCCGAATGTGCCTGGGTAACTTACTTCACTGAGCTATACAAAGAAAAACCAACAACCGGGAGTAAAGTAATACCACCCATTGGAAAGAAATGGAATGTGAGCTATGACATTGAGGAACTCACAAATTCAATCAGGAAACTTAAATCGTCGAGGGCACCTCACCCCGATGGATTGTCAAATGCCACTCTCAAAAAGAACCCCGAAATCTGGGCAAGTTTCTGCAGAGAAATCATCGAGTTAATCAACCGCACTAAGAGTCCCAGATTCATGGCAACTTGCAACACTAATCCCAATATACAAACGGGGATCAACCAAGGATCCGATGAATTATCGCCCGTTGGCACTTTTGGATCGCTTAGGCAAAATATTTGCCAATCACCTACTGTTAAAACTAAATTCCTGGTTGAAACAGACAAACCACCAGGCGGTGCGCCAAACTGGATTTGTCAGAAATGTAGGCACGAGTGTTAACTTGACAATCTTGAATTTGCTGAAACATGAAGCTGACAGGACAAAAACACAAATTCATGTTGCGTATGTAGATCTAAGTCTGGCATTCGACAAAAACCGTGATCTACTTTGGGCGAAATTGGAACAATGGGGCTGCCCCAGTGACAACTAGAGTCTCGCCGGAGGGCCCGTCCCCCTTCGCCGATCCGCTCCCTGCACTCACAGGAAGAGCGCACAACGGCAAGACAGCAGCCCCAGCGGAGCAGGTGTGCGGCCCTGGAGCGAGTTACGGGCCCCCGCTGCCTGCCCCTCATGTCAGAGTGTATTGCCTGTAGACTAGGGCCGGCAGACAAAGAGCACACGCAGTCCCGGACCCGGCATCTGGGAACTTGAAGCAGAGGTACCGGGGCCCAACACCCCCGGAGTCTGCTGGAATGGTTGGGCTGCGGCGGACGCATCCTGCTGCAGATCAAGGGAGGCCGCATCCCCTGCCCCCCTGAGCGGCCAACAAAAGCCACACAACCGACGGAAGGCCCTCGTGGTGCAGTCGGGCCCACGGCACAGCAGCTCCTAAGGAAGGAGCGCGGCCCCCCCCCCTGGTTTTCGTGGACCGCATCTACAAGGCGGACAGATAGAGGAATAGACCAGTTGCGCCGGCCACAACCCCAGGGCATATGCCCGCCTGACATCACCCAGGAGGGGAAAGGAGGCAACAAGTGGGGGCAGCGTAACGGCACCGGCGGTCCCCCCACCCTGAGTGAGTGATCCCAGGGGCTTTCCCACACAAGCCCCGTTAAATATTCCTCCCTCCCCTGGGGACATAAAAGAAAATACCGCCAACCTCGGGGAGAGATCCAGATGTGAGGCCCCCGCCCGGTGCTGGTGGGGCGTGGGCCCGCCTGGAAGCAGCCTCCCCGCAGAGGGGCGCCCGCCCCCCACAGGCTCCCCCGGGGCACCCCAGTCTGGATACCATTGGGTAGGGCCTGGAGGATATCCCCCGACGCCCCTGGTCCGCGGCGGACCATGCAGTGGGCACACCGGACGACCGGATGAACTGGCAAGAGACCCTGCAGGCATATAGCTATAAGGAGACAGGGAGCAATATCAGCAACCCTACCCACACTGGGGACATGGCCCAGCCAGAGGCCTCGATGCAGTCCACGACAGTGATGGAAAGGGGCTTCACCTCTATCCTACAATAAATCAGGGAAATGCGATCAGACATCGTTCAGAAATTTGAAAAAATGGACCAAAGGGTGGACAAGGTTGAGGACAGGCTTCTACAGGTGGAAACCAACCAGTCGACATCAGTGGCCCAGGAGGTTCAAATTGGTATGAGGCTAGCGGCCCTGGAGAAGAGGGACGAGGAAAGGGCCAGGCAGATGGATGACTATGAAAACAGGGAAAGGAGGAGCAACCTCAGATTTTTCGGGGTCCCCGAAACAGAGGGAGAAACAGAGAGATTTAATCTGAGTGGTGAGAGACATTATTGCCCTCATGTTTGCAGAAGAGATGACTACAGAACTCACGTTCGACCGGGTGCACAGGGCGGGGAGAAAGGCGGGGAACCCTCATTCGGTCCTGGCCCGGTTCCACTACTACACGGAAAAGGCAAAGGTGCTGGAAGAAGCGAGGAAAGCGGGGGATATCACCTACAACAACGCTCGGATTCCAATTTTCCAAGACCTCTCTCTCTACACTTTGGACAAACACAGAATGTGCCGCCCCCTAACGCAGCTAGTATAGGAGAAGGGTGTACGCTACAGGTGGGGGTACCCCGTCTCTCTGGCCTTCGAATATATGGGTCAATGGACAATGCTGGTCACGGAAGAGAATATAAGAGGAGCCATCCAGGACTATGTGACAGAGCCGACCCCCCCGGAGGGGCCCAGTCAGCCCGGCGGCAGTCAGTGTGGGCGTTTCTGGCCAGTCGGGTGCCAGGAGAAGGAAAACCAGTTTGAGGAAATTTAAAAAATTGAGCACCCCGCCGCCTGCAATGGAAGCAGAGCGTAATGACTCGGAGGGCTGATGATTGGGGTGACCCGACTAACGGCGGATCGGGAACGGAAGTTCTTGAGGTTTCACCGCAAGCAGAGTCCCCTTGAACAGCAAGTATAATAGGGGCTACCGAAGGGACGAAGCAGTGGGGGGGGGCTCAAAGAAACGAGCATTGCACTGAATGCCTGGCCGTGGAGGGCAGGCTGGTGGTCTGGCCAAATGCCAGCAATAGCGGAACTGACTGGCTGGACGCCGGGAAGGGGGTAGAGGGGTCACGAGTTAGTTGGGGTTATTAGGGATAGGGATCGGGGGGCAGTTGGGGGAAAGTTTAAGGCCCAACCTGGGGGGAGGAAAGGGGAACGAAAGAGATCAAGAGGTGAGACAAAGGGAGTGGGAAGGGAGCAACGATGTGATGAAGTTGACAGAGAGGGAAACCTAGATTATGGCTGATGGTCTGCCGGCCCTGGGAGTGGGTACCCTTAATGTACTGGGCCTGAACACCCCCACCAAGAGGTCTCTGGTTTGTAGAGAATTCAGGAGGGAGAAACTGGACCTACTTTTCTTGCAAGAGACACATTGGGCACAGGGGAAGGAACCCAAAATGAGGGAGGGAGGAATTGGAGAGGTATTCTGCGCATCCCACAAGACAAAGAAAAGGGGGTGGCCATCGTATTAGCAAGGGACGAATGCTTTGAAAAAGAGGCCACACTGAAGGACCCAGAGGGCCACTATTTGTTGGTAAGGGGCTCCCTACAGGGCGCCCCCCCTAACTCTTGCGGTAGTATACAGCCCGAACGAAGGCCAAGCTCAATTCTGGGAAGAAGTGAGGGACAGGCTTAAACTGTTTGCGCAGGGCATGGTGGTGGTGGTGGGGGGGGGGGGATTTCAACATGGTCCTGGACCCAACCACAGATGGGAAGCAGGTGGGTCCCCAAAGCATTAGGTCCACTGACTAAACCAGGGCACGAAACTTCCAGAGGGTTAACACGGAGCTGGGCCTGGTGGATACAATCCCGACCCCAAGGACAGATGACCCCTCATTTACATACTATTCTGCCATCCACACTTCATATTCTGGAATAGATTACATCTTGGTGGACGAGCCTCTCCGCCCATATGTAACTGGCCATAGGGTCGACCCTGTCCCCTGGTCGGACCATGACCTGGTCCGCGTCACCATAGCGGAGGGATGGCGTACGGACCGCAGGGGACGCTGGAAATGTAACGATGCCCTGTTAAAGGACGAGGTCCATGCTCAGGAAGTGTTAGATGCTATAACGGAATTCTTCGAGCTAAATGACAACGGGGAGGTTGGCACACACACATTGTGGGACGCCTTCAAGGCAACCCCACGAGGCGTTCTCATTAAAATGGTAGCCCAGAAAAAAAGGGAGAGGGAGGCCCAGGAGAAGACCTTGAGAGAAAAAAATAGCCCGACTCCAACCGAGGGTTCCCCGGATCAGGCCCTAGAGCGCGACCGGGTGGCCACCCTAGAGGACTACAGGCTCCAGCTAAAAGACCTCCTCCTACACAAAACAGAGAGGAGTCTCCAGCTGGTTAAGCAAAAATATTACGATAAAGGGGACAAAGCGGACAGGATCCTAGCCTGGAAGCTGAGGGAGGTCCAGAGAAGTAGAATGGTGAAGGCGGTGAGAAATGCCCAGGGGTCAATAGGCTATGATACTCCCCACATAGGAGAGGCCTTCTGCCAATATTATGAAAAATTATATTTGTCAGAATATGACGGGCGCAACGCCCAGATAGAAAACTTCCTGAGCTCCATCCATGTCCCGGCCCTGATGAAGGAGATGGCGGAGGGGTTGGAGGGCCCGGTAACCATGGAGGAGGTAGATAGGGTGATTAGTGGGATGAAGGTGGGAACTTCCCCCGGGGGAAGATGGCTTCACATTGTACTTCTACAAAAGGTTCCGCTCCACCCCAGCCCCGCACCTGGTGAGGGTTTTCAATTCCGTGCTGGAGGGGGGCATTCTCCCCGAATCTATGATGGGGGACATAGTAGCAGTGCTGCCCAAGGAGGGTAAGGACCCCGCAGAATGTTCTTCCTACCGCCCTATATCGTTGTTTAACATAGATGTAAAGATTCTGGCCAAGATGGTGGGGAGGCGGATGGAAGGGATAATGCCAAAGCTGGTCCATGGGGATCAGGTGGGATTCATAAGGGGAAGGCAGGGGTCAGACAACATTCGCAAAACAATAGATCTGTTCCATTACGCTCAAGAATCTGAGCTCGAAGCATGTATCCTCTCCTTAGAATCAGAGAATGCCTTCGACAGGGTCGAATGGAGATGCATGGAACTCCTCCTCCAAAAAATGGGCTTCGGGGCACACATTAGGAACTGGGTATCCGTACTCTACAGAGCCCCCCCACAAGAGGGTCCAAATGAACGGGAAGTTGTCGGAGTCATTCCCCCTTTCCCGAGGGACAAGGCAGGGCTGCCCACTCTCCCCCTTGATATACGTCCTTACGATGGAACCACTAGCCATAGCGGTCAGAGCACACCTGGATATCAGGGGGATTAGGAGAGGTGAGGTAGAATTTAATCTTTCCCTGTTTGCGGATGACATCCTAGCCTACCTGGTGGAACCCGGCTCCTCGCTCCTCCCCTTCTTGTCCTTGGTGGCCACGTTTGGGTGCTTCTCAGGGCTGAAAATCAAGACAACGAAATCAGTATTGCTCCCAATGAGAGCTCGAGACCCGGAGCTAGACCCCCTAGATAGGTTCAATGGGATCGCAGTAGGGAAAGACTCTATCCGATACCTGGGCGTCCTTCTTACCAGGGACCTGTCGAAACTCGCCACCACCAACTATGACCCCATAATGGCAGGGATCACATCGGACCGGAGGAGAATGGGGCAAGATGATTCTGTCCTGGTATGGCCGTATGACGGTGGTAAAGATGAATGTACTGCCACAGTTTCTGTACCTCTTTACGGCACTCCCAACCAGCGTACCCGATCAAACCTTTAGGGAGCTACAGAATGCAGTACTAGACTTCATATGGCAAGGGAAAACCCTGAGGACCAGGAGGGCCGTCCTGACTCTACCGAGGGAGGAGGGAGGGTTTGGGTTACCGGATTTTCATCTTTATTTTCGCGCCACCCAGCTGCGCGTCCTCCTGGAACATATGAAAGAAGGGATGGGGACATACTGGTCCTATTTAGAAGACATGGATGCCTGCCCTCTAAAGGTTTGTGACCTCCTGTGGGCCCTGCGCAAGACAATCCCGAGAAAACTGAAAACCCACCCGACCTTGGGAGTTCTTTGGGAAATCTGGAAAGAGGGCCCTCAGACTGCTTACCTTACTTCATGGCCGTCCACGATGACCTCGCTCTGGGGCCACTCTCTCAAACTGGGTAATAGGGGGTTCCGGAACTCCCAGGCCTGGTCAGACATAGGAATAGAATGGGCGGGGCAGATGTTCAGAGAGGGTGAATTTCTAGCGTACGAGGAACTGAGGGACTCTCTCGGACAGGGGTCTCTTTCGATCTTCAAATACCTCCACCTCAAGGGCATCCTCTGTGATCAGTCATGGGGTCAAAACTTGAGGAGACAGTTGACTCCCTTCGAGAAGCTCCTGGACAGGGCAACCTCAAGGAAGGGAGCTGTATCCAGAATGTACAAAATCTTGAACACCAACAACCTTCCGGGAAGGAGGAGTTTCCGCTCATTCTGGAACGACCTGGCAGGAGAGGAAATTTCAGAGGACGCTTGGTCAAGGATATTTAAAATAGCATTCCATGGGAACTTATTCACCTCGGACATGGAGCATAATTTTAAGATTCTGCAGGGGTGGCATAGAGACCCAGTGAAACTGTCAAAGATGTTTCCAGGGGTGTCACCAAGATGTCCATGGGGATGCGGCCAGGCGCGCACCAGGAGCCACATGTGGTGGCACTGCCCAAAGGTCCATGACTTTCGGGGGAAGGTGAGGGACTGGATTGCGGAGGTATCAGAACAACTTCTCCCACTAAATCCTCTGACGATGCTGCTGGGGCTCCCCCGGGAGGAAACGGAAATACACAGGTACCCAAGGATGTGGGAAACAATGTTGAGGGCGGGTAGGGTGGCCCTGGCGCAGAAGTGGAAGAGTCCGGAGACCCCCTCCAAGGAAGACTGGCTGAAAAAAGTGAAGAACATGTTCCTGATGGACAAACTGACTGCAATGGTGAATAACAATTCTGGTTCATTCCTAGCAAACTGGTATGGGGTGCAGCAGTCCTGGGGATGGGACGTTCACTGGTACCAAGGCGAGGCCCTGGCAGGAGAGGGGGGGACGGGGCCAGGGATGTGCTGTAAACAAACCGGGAGCCCACGGCCCGGGGGACGGCAGCCTCAACTCAGCCGGCAATATGGTCATCAATCACATCATCTCCTAAGTGCAGGATACGAAGAGAACATTCAGAGTCTCCCAAGATCAAAGTTCTTGTTTGGGCGCGGGGATCGGGGGGGAAGGTCGGAGTTGGGGTGGGGAATGGGGGGAAAAGTGGTATGGGTTTAATGGGCTAGTTGATTGTACACACTTCAAATCTGCATTGAACCTGTTTGTACCAATAAGAAAATGTGAATAAAACCAAAGTTTAAAAAAAAAAAGTGGTATGTGTAGTTTGTTCCTTGCACCATATGTAGTGTTTGTTGTGGGCTCGGGAATAGAGCTGCTATCTGTAAAGAAGCCACAAACTTGGTAAGTGAAAGCCAGTTTATTTGGAACAGCTTCAGTAACTCACTTAAGACCCCCAACACAGGCAGCATCCAGGGTATAACTGACTTCACTCCAGAGTAAACATCTCCAAGCACACATCATTCCAGAATGGCACAGTAGGCATAAATCCATTCTGGAATTACAGATGATGTGCTTGGCATAAACACAGCTGAAAACCATAGCAACAAGAAAGCATACAAAGGTTTAGCTTTATACAACAAAGCATACAAAGGTTTAGCTTTATACAACACATCCCCCTCCCTGATGAAATAAATTTCTTTATTGTGGGATATGTACCCACTGAACAGATATATACTTGCATCATTTTACTTTCGCGATTCTGGACAAAGACCAGACTTGACCACTTTCTACACACACAGCATTTTTGAAGACGCATGTAACCCTAACAGGCTCTGTGTATAACGGTTCCCCTTTCTTGGTAACAGCCTTCCTTATCCGTACCCAATCTCCTGCTTTGACCACAGTTATTCTCCTTGGGTGCTTCTTATTGACTATTTCCACCCACTTGTTTTTTCGGGCTTCCATCCCTTTCTTTACATCATCCACAACCGCATCTGACGCTCTCGCCCTGCCCAACCAAGCTGGCGCAACACAGGTATTTGCCTTTCGCCCTCTCATAAGTTCAAATGAGCTAATCCCTGTTTCTATTCGCGGAGCCATCCTCAAAGCATACAGCCTGTCTCTTACTGCAACCTTTTTGTCAAGACCACATGCATTAGCTCCACGAATAGCATCCATAATACTTCGATTTACTCTCTCAACCATACCGTTTGCTTGGGGACAATACAAAGGAGTCTTTTTGTGTTTGATTCCACATTTGTACAGATACTCCAAAAATAGTTTTCCCATGAATTGTGGACCATTATCCGTGAGAATGCTCCTGGGCAAACCCTCCCTTTCAAACACATCCTCCATGAATTCAATTATGCGTTGACATGTGACTTCCCTCAGGATCTTAAACTCTGTCCATCTCGAAAAGGTATCAACCATTACCAAAATGAACCTACCTCTACGTGCACCCATGTCTACGGGACCTAGAACCTCCATGGACAAATCTTGCCACACACCATCAGGAATGGTAGTTTAACCCATTGGTTGGGACACAACTATCACGTTCTTCCCTGATTTGGTACAGTCACTGCACGCACCAACCACTTTCTCAATTTTGCGATCAATTCCTGGCCACCAGTAATCGGCTTTTATTACTTCTTTCGTTTTACAAATGCCAATATGTCCCTGATGGGCACAATCAATCAATTTCCTCCGCTGACTGCCTGGAACCACCAACTTGTCCCATCTGTACAACAGCTCTCCTTTTACGGATAGTTCATTCCTTACTTCCCACATAGCCCTCTCTTCACCTGATAGTAGCCTTTTCTCTGGCCACCCATCCGCCACAAATACCATAATCCGCTTCCACATTTCATTGGCCCTTAACACTTGAATCCACTCTTGTTTCTGAATTATACCCTCCACAGTTGCAAAAACCATTTCATGTTCACCATATACATTACTTCCTTTTTCACCAGCATCATTCTCCAGCTTCACTCTCGAAGTGTGATCAGCTTGCACATTCTCTTTACCAGCAACTACTTCTATTTCAAATTTCTGATACTGTAGCCTGGTTACCCAGCCTGCCACTCTCCTTGAAATCTTGTCGAGGCCTTTACTTTCAAAAATCGCCTTAAGGCGTTTATGATCTGTTCTCAAGGTAAACTCTTGACCCCAGACAACATTTTTCATCTTTTCAATGCCCCAATGGCACGCCAGGGCTTCCTTTTCCAACACGGAATAGTTAAATTCTGCACCTCTTAACATGCGGGATGCATGCATTACAATCATCTCCGTACCATCAACATCTGGCTGCAACATCCACACCTATACCTGTCTCACTGGCATCCACGGCCAGAATGGTTTTCTTCCTAGTATCAAACATCGATAGGGGTTTTGCCATATCAATTTTTCTTTTCATTGCTTCAAATTCTTTTTCACATTCCTTGCTCCATTCAAACTCAGCACCCTTCCTTAACAATGCCCTCTATTTAGTTATGGAATCGGCATAGTTCTCAACAAACCTCGATGGAACTCAATAGTACCTAGAAATGATCTCAACTCAGCCTTATTCTTTGGTGGCTGTGTTTTCAAAATGGACTCAACTAAATTCCTTTTTGGTTTGAGTCCCTGCTCACAAATTTCATGACCTAGATAATCAACCGCTTGAGTCAGAAATACACATTTTTCGCCACGCAAAGTTATTCCTCTTGCTTTAAAGATCTTGAGAACTAAATCCAGTCTTGTTTTTAACTCACTCTCGTCCTTCCCACATATCAGGACATCGTCCTGAAAGCACCATACACCGCCGACATGCTTCAACAGTTTGTCCATAACCTTTTGGAATACGGAAGATGCTGACACCGACCCAAATGGCATGCGCTTGAATTGATATATTACCTCATAAGTGATGAAAGCAGTCAATTTGGGTGACTCATCATCTAAACTTATCTGATGATACGCACTCGCCATGTCAAGCTTTGCAAAATATTTTGCACTCCCTATCCTACTTAATAACTCCCCCATATTGGGAAGGGGATGGTGGTCTGCTACCACACACCGATTAAGCTCCCTCAAATCAATGCATACCCTCGAATTCCCATTGCTTTTCTTTACCACCACCACAGGAGATATCCACTCCACAGCCCTAGCTGGCTCAATAATTCCTTCTCTTTCCAATTTCATTAATTCCTCACGCACAGCATTCCACATAGACCGGGGCAGCGGTCTGAGCTTGGACGCAACAGGATTGCTTCCTTCTTTCACCTCAATCTTGTGCACCATCCCTTTGAGACACCCCACTCTGTTACAAAATACCTCAGGATATCTAGTCACCATTTCACATTTTGTTTTGTCACTATTAACCTCAGAAGAATTAACCACATTGAGGACTTGCTCTTCACTATTAGGATCCAACTTGATTCCCAAACCCCTTTGTTCCTTCCAACCTAACAAGGTTTCACCTCTTTTGGTAACATATATTTTCCCACATGTGAACCTCCATTTGAATTTGGATTCTGTCTCATAGCACCCCAGAATTTCTATTTTGTCTCCGTTATATCCGCCAGGCATTTTATTTGAAGGAATCAAACATCTGACGTCACCTCCAATTACATTCTCAAAAACAGTTTTAGACATTAATGTGATTTTGGAGCAGGAGTCAGCAAGCATTTTAACCATATGACCATTTACCTCTATCCATGCTGATGGATGCTCGCACTCATCAGAACCTGAACACTTTACCATATGAACGGTAACTATTTCATTCTCAGAAACATCAGCTTCTTCAGAAGATACACCGTCATATTCTTCAATCAGGAGGGTTCTCCTTCCACCTCCAATTCGATAGTTTTTACAACAATTCTCAAAGTGCCCCCACTTCTTACATAAACAACAATTCACTCGCCTCCCAGGGCAAATGGGAGATGTAGACAAATGTCGTGAGCTCCCACAGCGAAAACATAACCTATCTTCCTTTTTCACATTAAATTGAGCGGCGTCCTTTTGAAACCGCCTATTATTCTGCTCACCACTCCCACCTTTGGCTTGGGTATTCTCATAATGTTTATTGGGCTTGGTTATATGTTTTTTCTTTTCCTTTGGGCACCCTCCCTTCTTATCTCCAACTCTTAGTACCTCAACACTTGGTGCTGATTTATTTTCCTTGATGGACAGCTTCGCTACACACTGTAATGTGTGCTCAATTCTCTTCGCTATACTAATGACCTCCTCTGTTTGGATCGTCCTTTAACCAAATTTCCTCCCGTATTTTATCATTAGAGCAGTGAATCATAAATTGATCTCTTATGTGTTCCTCTAATCCACCACCAAATTTACAATTGAGGGATAAGTGTCTCAAAGCAGTTATATAGTCTTCAACAGTTTCTCCTTCATGTTGACATCTCATGCCAAAATGATATCGCTCCAATGCCATGCTAGTTTTTGACTCAAAATGCCTATCAAGTTTGGTCAATGCCAGGTCAAAATCATTTGTTCCCTCTTCTGAATCTAATTCGGAAATATCAGGAAGTATGTCATATATCCTCTGACCTTCATACCCCAGAAAATGCATTAACACAGCTACTTTACGTTCTACAGACATTCCATTCCCACACGTAGCTTTAACATAATGTAGGAATCCCTTCTTCCACGGGCCCCACTTAATTTTTGGCGGACCTGGTGTGAGCATAAATACTTGCAGACCGGGGACTCCAGACAGGGCCATATTTATAACCTCTAAATGCTACGTAACACAATGCGTAAAATAACAGGTTAATATGCGTCCAAAGTATATGACACAACAAAAACAATTTTGCTTTCAAGATGTCAAATGGTGATTCTTAGAATATCGTCAAATGTTGCCATACATTGCCACTCTATTTTGGCTATGCTTGTCCAGTCACCACCACAAAAATATCTCCTCCTTTGGAGGGCCAGAGAAAGCACCTTCTCTAAGCTGTGGTGCCCTTTGTCATACACCCCTAATTCGCCTTCCCACAGGGGGCCTGGGCGAGGTTTCAGTATCCTTTCTCAATTCAGCGCCACATCCGCATTCAGCTGGGCTTGCTTCAGCGCCACATCCACTTGCAGGCAGCTTCCATCTTCCAGCTTCCTGCTGATAGCTCCTGCCAATTCCTCCTGGATGGTGGCTGCTCCTGCTGACAGCTCCTGCCAATCTCCACTTCCAGTCACTGTTGGGGGTCTTGGCTTCTGCAGGGATCACTACAGACATCCCATCCTCGTCGCCATTGTAAAGAAGCCACAAACTTGGTAAGTGAAAGCCAGTTTATTTGGAACAGCTTCAGTAACTCACTTAAGACCCCCAACACAGGCAGCATCCAAGGTATAACTGACTTCACTCCAGAGTAAACATCTCCAAGCACACATCATTCCAGAATGGCACAGTAGGCATAAATCCATTCTGGAATTATAGATGATGTGCTTGGCATAAACACAGCTGAAAACCATAGCAACAAGAAAGCATACAAAGGTTTAGCTTTATACAACACAATCCCCTTTCGCATGCGTTTTAGAGTGGACGAGACTGCCAGCCACGGCTGATTACGCGGTTCGCGTCTCACAGCTGCCAGGAGCCCAGTCTAGGCCTCCGAATGCCGGGTCTTGAGCCATGCTGGTGAGCAATATCAGTCCTGGCTGCAGAGAATTTGGCAGAGGTGGTCTTCTACCAGGCATATCTGCTGTACTAAGCTTCCTAGCATGGGAATCCCCGAGATCCTGTAATGGGACAATCTATATGTAACTGTCTTACCCCATGAAAAGAGTAAAGCATTTCAATGGTCCCTTCTAAATTATTTTCCCAAACTATTGTGGCTTTCTTGTTTGTGCATTTCTGGCATAAAGAGTGTAATATAGTGCACATTTACCATAGTACATCTATAAAGTTGTGCAAACTGGAGTGGTTGTCAAATTCACCTGGATTACCTTGCATTTTTTTTTAAATTGTGTGACAAGGTCAGTAGGCTGACATTGTCAAGAGAGGCCTGCCAGGGTGGAACCCAGAGCCAGTCCTACCCCAGAGTGCAAATGTGGTATTTGGGAGGGCCCCAGTCTGTGCAAATTCTTGTAAGGCCAGTTTGCTTGTATTGCTTGTATAAGTGCAACTGTCAATCGCCCCATTCTTATCTCGCATGGTGCTGCTGGCCAATCTATCTCTATTTCTTCTTGAAGACTGTGTCCGAGCAGCACTCGTGAGCGAAAGAACAACCACCAGGAACCGGTGAATCTCAATAGGCAATGCATGGAAGGGAAACTGCGGCACAAATTTGAGCCACAAGTAACACCGGAGGCCTGCACATGCATGGAACACTCCAAAGACATTACGCTTACTTAGTGGAAAAGGCGTGGAATGGCTCCCCAATTGACTGAGCAGACTGATAGGTCTATGAGGCTCTCACACGAACTGTGACTGAACCGCCATGACTCGCCAACACAGGCTGCCTTTGCGAAACCCTGGTAGACCCTCACTCAGAAAAAGGGTGGGGGTTTACAACCCCTTTTTTGGCTTTTGCTGTTTGTACCACCTCCCGGGAGAATAGGGAGGGATTGTGCCGGGTCAGCCAATGGAAAGGAGAAGAGCAGGTTAAAGGGAGTCCTGGGGGACAGGAAGTTGTGGGTTGTTTGGGTGAGGTCAGAGGAGGATGGCGGCAGGCCAAGAGACCAAGTAGAGGAAGGTCGCTGCAGACGATGTTGAAGGAGGATTATACAGGTTGTGTGCAAGGTGGGGTATTGGTTGTTGAGAGTAAATGGTACTGAAAGTGACTGTGTGAGTGGACTGGTAGAGGTAATAGGGAGTGAATCAGAAGGTGCTTGGTGAAGTGAAAGGTGAGCAACTGGGAGGATGATTCGTGGTATTGTGGAGGGGGAGTAGTGGCAGTGTGGTGAGGGGGAAAGTAGTGGCAGGGTGGCGAGTAGTAGCAGTGTGGGGGAGTGGTCACCAGGGGAGAGTAGTGGCAGTGTGGAGAGGGGGGAGGGGTAGACTAGTGGCTGTGTAGAGAGGGGCACGGGGTAGAATAGGGGAAAAAGGGAATGGAGACGGGGTGAGTAGTTATGAGTAGGAGCAAACGGTTGAGGTAAGTAGTAAGCAGGGCAAGGACTATTTGAGGGACTGAGAGCATGAGGGACAACGATTGGAGATGGTGGATTAGTAGGGAGGAAAGGAGAAGGGGGGGCTAGTGATAGAGAACTAGGGTAAGGAATAACAGGGTGCAGAAGAACCAGCGAGGGTGAATGCCTAAGTGCCTAAAAGGCACATCCTTTAAGTCATTCCTGTGGGGATATCATTGGATAGGAACCCCTAGAACGTTCCGAGGAGTAGTTTAGCTAGAGAAGGCATTACCCTTAATGCCATTATCAGAGGATTCCATCATACGTTTTTAAATAGTGGGGGTATAGTTGCCGATCTCTAGTACCATTCTGTGGTAGAAGGATACCTGGGTATGGGTAGGACCGCCCCTTCTTAAGTTAGAGAGGGATGTTCATTAGGCCCATTGCTGAATTGAAACCAAAAACCCTTGAAACATCTCTGGGAGTTAATGTTACTGAGGCCATCTGTGCATCTGCCTTTTTGCTAATGTTGGTGTTCTTCAGAATGTGGAGCGCATTGCACGGGGTCCTTGGATCTTGTTAGGAAATATTTCTCTTTACTGCACCTTTCCTTCCCTTTTTATGGACCACCAAACATTTTGCTTTTATTTTTGATCCTGACCTGTACTTTTTACAGTGCCGTAAAGCCTTAAGCTTCACTACACTGTCTTTTGCTCAAGTGTTATGTGGATACTGACACATCCTTCAGACTGTCTGTACTGGGAAACATTGTTTCCCTTAGTCTATATATGATATGATATGATAAGGCATTTATAACACGCCTATACACAAGTGTTTCAAGGCGCGACGCGGCAAGGGAGGGGGAACAGAGGGAAGACAGAACGATCCTACTAAGCCAAGTGTCATTCAGATGGCGCAAGTGCAGGGGAAGGGGGAAGAGAAAAAGTGCGCAGGGGGTGTGGACAGTGCAGTACATGGGGGGGGGGGGGCGGGCAATATGAGAAGTAGGGCCAGCTGGTGGCAAGTGCATGGTAAGTGCATACATCAGGTGTCGAGTGCTGATGGGGGGACTGTAGGGATAAAGAAAACAGTCCCCAAGTGCAGGGGTTTCCAGGGAGGCAGTGCAGGTGTGTAACTGGCGGGGCAGGGGACTTTGGTCTGATATCAGAGGCTGGCCAGATAACCAGTACAGTTCAGCCAGATATTCAGTATGGGAGAGGAGGAGAGAAAGCAGAAGCAAAGAGGAATGTTTTGAGGTGCTACGGAACCGGAGATGGTTCTCCTCAAGTTTCAGGGAGGCTATTCCAGAGTGAGGCCCCAGCCGAGGAAAGAGATCTACCACCAAATCGTTGCTTGGAGAAGCGACTGACCCTGGGGGAGTTAGCGGCGGATGAGCGAAGAACTCGAGAAGGAAGATAGTCTAGTTACTTTATTACTACTTTTAGTAACTTATCACTTGTGGTAACTTTTTATCATTGTACAATGCATCTTACAATGCAGTACAATGGGGTACACTTATGATTTTGCCCTAGACTAACACTCAAAGGATGTTTGTTTACTCTAGGTGTGCTAAATGGACAAGCTGGTGACAGCAGTGACTTTTATGCAATTTTTCTGATGCTTTTCGTTTTAGCCTTACCTCATTTACAGCGTTTGGCTACTAACTGTGGCTAGTGACCAAACATGGCTATGCCACAAGGTTTTTCACTTGTCCTTTGGCCATCTTGTTTTTTAGCTTTATTCCTGGCCTGTGAGGCCAGGAAAATTCTTATATGGACTTCCAGTGTCTGGAAAAGAAGAGGCTTTTGGCCGGCTACTGGAGGGCTATGTGTGTTTGCTGGAAGGATGTGGGCTGGGACTGTCTGGTCCCAATCCACAAACTGGTCTCAGTGTGTAAGTGTTGTGCATGAGTTTTCCCGCCAGTGGTCCTGATTGGACGACTACAGGGGGGTGGGGTGGGGTGGGGGGCTAGGGCTGCTATTGCCTAGTGAGAGTTTCGGTTCTTACCTGGCATTTAGGATAAACGGACCCTTGCACCACTCTTCAGAGATCCTGGAGTAATCTGAAGGAGCCAAGACTCCTGTCCAGCTGTGAGACCCATGAAGAAACCAGAGACCCCTCTGAAGGATGCCTGGCGACCAACTTCTGCTGCTGTTCTGGAGGAGCTTTTTCTTGCTATTGATCTTCAGCAGTCCTGCGAGAGAGCTGCGACCGGTGGAGTGGAGGGAACATCCATTCCTAACGTCTGCTCAGTACCCTGCGAAGAAGAGCCGTCAGTGTCCCGGGACCGTCCTGTGGCTGATCAGCTTGGAGTTTGGGCTACTTTGCTGCTGACGTCGCCGTTCTGCGTTGAGGCCTGGAACTTGGGGGATCCTCCGCTTCTCCTACAAGACTTACCTCAATGGAATTTCAGAATCCTAGCATCAATGGGACCTGAGATAGGAGGAAAAGTGACAGCGACAAGTGAGTCCCTTTGCGTAGCCGTGCTGCGGGGACCACTGTCTGAAACGGCTTACTTGAGTCCAGTCCACACCTGAGAGGGGTCCTGCATCGTGTTTTTCTCTATTCTAGAGTACTTGCCCCAGCGAAAGACACCGGCCAGAGATCAGTTCGAACCTGCAACCCCTGTGAATAAAGTACTGAGGCTGACGGCGTTAAAAAAGCAACATCAGACTTTCTTCCATCGACCTGCCAAGTCCTGGGAAGAATTATTGGACTACAGTGGTTATTACATGCCCCTAAACTCCCTTTAAAAGTTGGCTAACTTTTATCAAATGTTTGCTGTACGTTGACTTTGCCATTGATTGCTCGCGCAAGCCTTTCCGAAAGTTGGGGACACTTTTGTTAGTTAGAAAAAACTGTCCAAACTGTCGTCTAATCCTTGGCGCTGTTCACTGGACCCAAGAGACCCTACCTTCATTTTTACCTGCATCACAAACTGTCTCAGAACCTTTCCTGAACTTTTGGGCATAAGGCCCCAGACAACTTATGGAAGGACATTTAAAGTTAGGGTTAATGCTCTGTGGACCTGTAGTGTATAAACTAATCTGTACTTTCTTCTACAGCAGTTTGATTTGTATTATGCCCTACTCTAGTGACTGTATATATGTAAACTATTATTACTGTTGTGTGATACTTCTACCTGTTAGTAGTCATTTTTCATAGTGATATTTGGCCATAAATAAATAACTGTATTTGTAAACATGTCGTCTAAGTGTAATCTGTGATTGCCATTGTGGGTACTCATTGTGGACCCTTTACAAGCTCACCACCTCTTGAGACTTAGCCTAGACCTCTTGTCACTACTACCTTGAACTGGTTTGGCTACATCTCCAAGAGTTGTCCCTGTCACAATATAGGTTGGCCTTCTATACATCTGTCCACCAGGCCAGAGTATAGAAAATCTGTCCTAACAGATCTCCATTGTGATTAAGAATTGTTGTGGGTATTTGACAACATGTGCGATTAGTTTAGGGTGCTCAATCAGACCTATTCTACATTTACTTTCCTGTTCATATTTCAGTGGGCCTCATCACGAGTTGGCCGATATCCTGACTGGAATACCGGCCAACTTTATTTGTGTTAGCGCCCACCCGTCTGGCGGTATTACCGCCGGATCACAGCTTGGGCGCAAAACGTTACTCCCCATTCCCCTTGTAGTACAATTACAGCGCGGTAATACTGCTGAAAATAGCCATTTTCCCGGCGTGTTCACCCCCAACCCTGAGCTGGGGTAAATGCGGTGGGCTCGAGATTGGTTGGAGCAGTAAATGCGGTGGTAACCCTTTACTGCCACATTTAACGGCTACCACCCAATTCGTGATGAGGCCAGTGTCTTTTGGTACAATGTGTGCTCTCCCCATCAGCAAGGGGATCAGCCGAATCATTGAACATGACCGCATTTGATATGCCACGGTTTTACCATGTGTAGATGTATTTTCATCAACGTTTAATCTCCAATGAGGTTGCCAATCTATATGTTTTTTGTTTTATTTTAAGAATTTCTAATGCACACAATACTGTGGTGGGACTGCATCAAAGCGCGAGGAACGGCGTATAAAGCTTTCTAGGGGACTGTTTCTTTTGTGTTCACGGTAAATGGGGCGAACACAAACATACACTGGGTTGCATGCCATTCTCTGCGGTATTTTAAACACTTAATGGCCGCATGTTTAAGGGGGGATACAAACATGAATTTCGCTACCTTTATCTTTCAAGCATGACTATGACAACCAAAAAACAATGCCGTTCTTCCATGGTACTGTTTATCTTTATTTCCTTATCCCCCAACTTGTAACACCCTTCTGAGCCAGGCAAGAAATGCATACAACTCAGGGGGCTACATACTGTTTCGTAAATGGGGTGAGCTGGCTGTAGAAGACACCGTTAGAGCGACTCCTGCTGCTTGTATATGTTCTCATTTTGATGGTTGTCTTTTGCAGGTGTGTCGGTGGAGTTTGGAACGGCGCTAGTGTACACCTGTGAGAAGAGCTGCTGGTCTAGTGATCAGAGCAGCCCCGTGGAAGAGTTTATTTTCATACAAGAAGACCCCGATCAGAGTTTCTTCCGATAGAACCCATTTCTCACTTGTACATCTACCCCCACGTTATATTTTTTAATTAAAACAAAATGATGTCCGTTTGTCACTGCTGAATGTTTTCATACCAAAGCCTAAGTCAGATATTTTAACACAAGAACTTGCATATTACTTCCATTTGGTTTAGCGAAGTTAATACCTGCACATTTAGCAGAGACTGTGCACATAGGCCGATAAGTTTGTGACATGAGAGCAAATAATCCACTTACACATTGTACCTCAAAAATGATTTCGAATGATTTACGGTATAAGTGAATTGAAATTGCACTGTTGGGGCTATCGCTGCTTGATCATAGAATTGGTGCCCGAACATATCAGTATCATGAATAACTACTATTTATGGGTTGCTCTTCAACAGTAAGGTAATGATGGAACATCCTATATGGCATCGCCTCGTTAGACTGAGCGGGTTTTCATGCATATCACACTGCTTTTCATATCACAATGATGGGTTATTAAGGTATGTAGGGGGTTAACGGGTGTTGCCTTTTTCCACACACAATTAAATTGTGCAAATGGCACCATGTGGTACCACCTGCGTAGTGTGATTGGGCCAGCTGGTCTCTTGCTGTACTCGTAGGGAATGGTGCGTCCTGGATTCAGATTTCCATGAGGAGGAGACTAACGAGCGCATTTTGTAGGAGTAGCTGGTGGATTGCATTTTTTATTTATTTGTATCTGGTTTACAAGAAACCTTTACCAAATATGCATAATGCATCCATTAATACACACATACATCAAATAACATAAAATCAGGTAGAAGAACAAAGAGAAAACAAGGCATTAAGCTCATAAAAATACATCCAAGGACGCTGTCATCGCACTTATTTAAAAGAAACCTCAATTCATTATGACATGCTTATGGAGAGGATACATGTTGATAAAGGCGGTGGCGAGGGAAGAGGTACACTTGAAGGGGAAGGGAGGATATATCAAAGAGTTTGGAACAGAGGTGAACCTGAAGTGATAATGCAAAGCAGATGGAGGACCATTGTGTGTACTTGAGTTTTAGCAGTTGATCCTTGGTGTAAAAGGCAGAGGACGATGGCAACATACAGGGGTGGAACAGCTGGGTCAATGGTGGCAGTTGAACAGAGTAGGGAGACCCAAGACCTGTCCTTGACCTGGTCCGCTCCAGACATGCTTGCCTTTTGCACGTCTTCAGTGTAAACATGCTGCTTTTGGGCACATAATGCCTGACACGAAGTTCATACGATCCAGGCGACAAGTTAGAGGATGGCAGCAGCCATCTTTAAGTGGAAACTATCTGGGACCCAAGTAAAAGAACAAATGGGCGGGTGAGCGAGGCCATACTGCACTCCAGAATACAAGGAAAGTAATAAAATGAGTCCAGCCAGTTATAAGGAAATTAGGAATTTGTACTAAGGAATACTCAGTCTCCTTAATTGATATCTATTTTTTTTAAAGTGTCAATTGATCCCAAAATCTAAAATATATTCGAAGTTTCTCAAATTAAAATCCTTGAAAGTGTGATTCAGGGGGGCCACCAGGGGGCGCACAGGCAATGGCCGCCTGATTGCGGAGTTCCCGCTCGAGCCGGGCCTTTTTCTGGGGATTGAGCCCCTCCCGAACCACCCCCGACCGAGCACACCGAAGGAAGGCGAACCTGGCCCCCCCGTGACGTCCCCAAGCGAAGGAACGGGCTTCCAGCTCCACTAGGAACCGGAGTTCGGGAGCCGCAGGAGCGCAACGTCATAGACGCCGCGCCCGGCGGCCACAGAAGCGGAGAGGCACTCCGCTGTGGGAGGGCGGAGGCGACGGATCGAGCCCCCGCATGCCCCCGGGGGTGCGGAGCGGGCACTGGTTGAGGGACTGGTGGCGCCGTCCCCCCCTCTTCCCACACGGAGGAATAAGCTAACCCGCCAGCCCGGTCCCGAGTCCCCTGGGCCCCGCAAGAGGAGAGGCACGCACAGGGATCGGAGCCCGGGGGGCAGAGGACCGCGCCACCACAGAGGAGGCTGCGAGGAGGAGGCCGCGAGGACGACCCGGTCCCGGGGGTGAGAGGCTAGTGCAGGGGGACGGCCCCCCCACCCAACCGCAAATAAAAGAATCTGCCTACCCCCCAACCCGGCCCCGGGTCCCGCAGCGCGGGGGCCCGGGAGGGGGGCCCTGCATCACCACAGCGCCTCGGACAAGAGGCGGAACAGCCCGCCCGCCGCATGGTGAAGGACACCGACACCGACACAGCGCAGACCTACCTAGCGCACAGGCCTACCCCTGAAGCCCACAGGGAGTACTCGGGCCCGACCAGGACCCCACCTCCATCCCGCACAGCACCCCGAGGACAAGACAGGGCCAGGGCCAAGCCCAGCTGCACAGCACAGCAACTCAACGGCCAAGGTGAGAGGCCCCCGCCGGCGGTCGGCGGGGCGTGTGCCCGCCTGGAGGGCCCACCCCATCCCCATTGGGAGTCACACCTACAGGGACCACCCAAGTCTGGACATACCGCGCAGCCGGGCGGAGGAATAGGAGGGAGAGTGGGGTCCCACCCATCGCTTCTTACTGCAAGTGGAGGCCCCCGTGCCAACCCGTGGGGCGTCCGCCCGCCTGCATTCTGCCAGGACCTAACAAACCAAGGAGGTTGACTGGGGTGCGTGGCCCCCACCGAGACCCGGTGGGCGTGTGCCCGCCCAGAGACCTCCCCCCGCTCGCCGGGCCAGACTGGGGGGCTGCCCCAACCTCGATCAGTGCCTGAACCCGCGCCACGGAGACCCTCTACGACTCGACCCCTGATCAGTGCAGCATAAACTCAGGGGCCGCGGGGCCGAGACCCACCAAGCAGCGAGAGAACGGTAGGCACCCCAACCCAGAAGGGAGAGCCCACGATCACACCACTCTGGAGACTGGCGCTCACCTCTGACGCCTTCCGAACCATTGCTCGCCCGGTCCGCTCTGAACTCAGACTGCCCGCGACCCAGGTGAGAGGCCCCCGTCCTCCGTTGTCGGGGCGAGTTCCCACCTGGTGGGCCGCCCCCGCTCCCCCGGCGGGGGACAACCCATTACCTACAAACCCCACTGGTGCGACGCACTACGGACTGATCGGCGGGGCTCGCGGCAAGGGAATAACGACACCCCATGAGTTGGAAGAAGGCCCTACAATCGTTTCGCTTCCAAGAAACAGCAAACACGACCGAGGCCCCCGCTGTCTCCGGAGCTATGGCCCACACGGAATCCGCAGGCCAACCCGCAATGACGATGGAAAAAGGCTTCGCCTCCATCCTTCAGGAGATCAGAGAAATGAGATCCGACATCGCCCAGAAGTTCGAGAAACTGGACCAGAGGGTAGACAAAATTGAGGACAGAGTCCTACAAGTGGAAAACTATCAATCATCCTCCACATCTCAGGAAATCCAATTTGGCACACGGTTGGCTGCCTTGGAGAAGAGGGACGAGGAGAGAGCCAGGATTATGGACGACTATGAAAACAGGGAAAGGCGCAACAACCTAAGGTTCTTTGGGATCCCGGAGACGGAAGGCGAGACGGAGAGAGAGCTGACTTGAGCGGTGAGAGACATCATCACCCTCCTGTTTGCCGAAGAAATGACGAAGGAACTCACGTTTGACCGGGTGCACAGGGCTGGAGGAAGAGTGGGGGGGCCCCAGAACGGTCCTGGCTCGCTTCCACTACTACACGGAGAAAGCCAAGGTTCAGGAGGCTGCGAGGAAAGCGGGGGAGATAACCTACAACGGTGCTCGGATCGCCATTTTTCAAGATCTCTCAGCCTACACCCTAGCCAAGCGGAGGATGTGCCGCCCTCTGACTCAACAACTGAAAGAGAAGGGTGTCCGGTACAGATGGGGATATCCCTTCTCCCTGTCCTTTGAATATTCAGGCCAACGCACAACACACCTCCAACATCAAGGGAGGAGGACCGGGCCGACTCGGAGGGGTGACACCAGCGACCCCTCGGAAATCAATGGGTCTAGATAACAGGAAGACATTGGAGATACCCGGATTGCTGCTCCCCCTCGAACTGCAAGTATAAGGGGACTTAGGGGGGTTCACAATGCTGGGTACCGAGAGATGCATCAACCAAGGCCCGGGAGAGGCTCCAAACCGAGCGGGTCAGGGGAGCAACGAGATGGGAGAAGGGGGGGGCTCACGGTAGAGAGCTTGGGATAGGATACCCGGCCGAGAGGAACCGGCTGGTGGTCCAGTCAACAATCCAGAAATGGAAGAACTACATGGCTGGACGCCGGGGAGGGGGGTGGGGGTTTGTTTACGAGTTGGGGGTTTGAGGGCAGGGGATGTTGGGGAATTGTTTTAAAGAGGTCCAAACAAGAAATCACAGTAAGCAGGGAGGGAGCGCCAATGCGACACCCGTGACCAAAGGGAAAGGTGACAATGACCATGGCTGACGGCCGACCGGCCGTAGGGGTGGGAACCCTTAACGTGCAGGGCTTGAACACCCCCACGAAAAGATCCCTAATCTGCAGGGAGTTTAAGAGGGCTAAGTTGGACTTACTCTTCATACAGGAAACTCATTGGGCGAGGGGGAGGGAGCCCAAGCTGCGGGGAGGCGGAATTGAGGAGACATTCTATGCATCCTACAAGGGTAAGAAAAGAGGGGTCGCAATTCTGATCGCTATGGGGACGGGCTTCGAGAAAGACTCCATCCTAAGGGATCCCGAAGGCCGCTACCTCTTCGTACGAGGCTCCCTACAGGGATCGCCCATTACCCTGGCGGTCATATATGCCCCGAATGAAGGCCAGGCCCTATTCTGGGAGGGAGTGGGGGAAAAGCTGAAAACCTTCGTCCAAGGCCCACTGGTGGTGGGAGGCGACTTCAATATGGTCCTTGACCCATCCAGAGATAGACAGCGGGTGGGTGCACCAAATCCCAGACCAGCAGGTGACGCCACATCACGCAGCTTCCAAAGGGTGAATGGCGACCTGAACTTGGTGGACACGTTACCCACCCCCCGAGTGGGGTCCCCCGCTTACTCATACTACTCCACCCATAAAGCCTTCTCCAGAATAGATTATATCCTTGCGGACGAGGTACTCCGACCACACATAGCGGGTTACAGAATAGACCCCGTCCCATGGTCGGACCACGACTTGGTCAGGGTCACACTGACAGGGGACTGGTGCAGAGAAAAGAAGGGACGCTGGAGATGTAACAACGCCATATTGAGAGACGAGGTCCATGCCCAGACTATCCTGGAAGCCATCACAGAGTTCTTCGAGCTCAACGACAACGGGGAGGTGGGCACACACACCCTCTGGGACGCCTTCAAGGCGACACTAAGAGGGACGCTCATAAAAATTGGTTCCCGACAGAAGAGGGAAAGGGAGACCCAGGAGAGGATACTGAGGGAAAAAATAGCACACCTCCAACCGAGGGGCTCCCCGGCCCAGACCCTAGAGCGAGACCGCCTGGCCTCCCTGGAGGACTACAGGCTCCAATTGAAAGACCTACTCCTCCATAAAACGGAGAAAAACCTCCAAATGGTTAAACAGAAATACTACGAGAAGGGGGACAGAGCGGATAGGATCCTGGCCTGGAAATTGAGAGAGATCCAGAGGAGCAGAATGGTAAAGGGAGTAAGGGACAGCGAGGGTACATTGGGCTATGGCATCCCCCACATGAGCGAAGCTTTCCGGAAATACTATGAGACACTATATGCCTCCGAATATGACGGCGGCGATGCCCATATCGAGGAGTTCCTCGACTCCATATAGATACCCTCCCTCTCACGGGACCAGGCAGAGGGGCTGGAGGGCCTGGTGACCGAGGAGGAGGTGGAGAAGGCGATCAGTGCGATGAGGGTGGGGACCTCCCCGGGGGAAGATGGCTTCTCGGTGTATTTCTATAAGACCCTGTCGCCATACTTGGCAAAAGTTTTCAACTCAGTATTGGAGGGGGGTACTCTCCCCGACTCCATGATGGGAGCCATTATAGTGGTCCTTCCCAAGGAAGGTAAAGACCCGAGGGAGTGCTCATCCTACCGACCCATATCATTGATTAACATCGACGTCAAAATCTTGGCCAAGGTGGTGGGTAGGCAGATGGAGGGGATAATGCAGAATCTAGTCCACGGGGACCAGGTGGGTTTCATCAGGGGCAGACAGGGACCGGATAATATCCGCAAAACGATAGACTTGATTCACTTCGCCCAAAACTCAAATCTTGAGGATTGCATTCTGTCCCTAGACTCCGAAAAAGCGTTCGACAGAGTAGAATGGCGATACATGACCCTCCTCCTTCAACGAATGGGCTTTGGGACGCACATTCAGAGCTGGGCTGCCGCCCTCTATAGATCCCCCACTGCCAGGGTCCAGGTGAACGGAGTGCTGTCGGAATCCTTCCCTCTTACCCGCAGGACTAGACAGGGCTGCCCTCTTTCCCCCCTTTTGTATATCCTCACGATGGAGGCTTTGGCCATAGCGATTAGGTCCCACCCAGACATCAGGGGTATTAGAAGGGGAGAGGTGGAATTCAAGCTGTCCCTGGTTGCGGACGATACCCTAGCATACCTAGTGGACCCGGGCGCTTCAATCCCTCCCCTCTTGTCCCTGATTAGCTCCTTCGGGAGGTTCTCGGGCCTGAAAATAAACACCACCAAATCTGTCCTCCTCCCGATGCGCATGGCAGACCCGGTACTGGACCCCCTGACTAGGTTCCATGGATTAGCGGTGGGTAAGAACACCATAAAGTACCTGGGGGTTCTCCTCACTAGGGACTTAACAAAACTGGGGTCTTCCAACTACGAGCCAATGCTAACCGAGATCGCCTCTGACCTGAGGAGATGGGGAGGAATGATCCTCTCATGGTACGGCCGGATGACGGCAGTCAAAATGAACATATTGCCTCCGCTCTTATACCTCTTCACAGCCCTCCCTACTCGGGTACCCGCTCAAACATTTATAGACCTACACAAGGGGGTCAGGGACTTCATATGGCAGGGGAAAACCCCGCGGATAGGCAGGGCCACCTTGACGCTCCAGAGAGAGGAGGGGGGTTTCGGGTTCCCAGATTTTCAATTGTATTACCACGCAGCACAACTGAGGGTCCTCCTAGAACACATGAAGGAAAGCTTGCGGACATATTGGTCATACCTAGAGGACATGGACGTCCACCCCCTAAACATCCGCGACCTCTTGTGGGCCCCTCGCAAGTCTATCCCGAAACAAGCACTGTCCCACCCGACCCTGGGTGTCCTCTGGGACATTTGGAGGGAATGCCCCTGGACAGCGCACCTTTCCTCGTGGCCGTCCCCCATGTGCTCCCTGTGGGGCCCCCCCCTGAAAGTGGGCAGCAGAGGGTTTAGACATTCCCAGAGTTCATCTGATGCGGGACTGGAATGGGCGGGCCAGCTGTTCAGGGAAGGAGAATTCTTGAGATATGAGGACCTCTGGGAGGGACTGGGAGGTGGGACCCTATCCATCTTCGAATACCTCCGTCTCAAGGGAATCCTCAACGAGCCTGCTTGGGGCCCTAACCTGCGGAGACAACTAACTCCCTTTGAGAAATTCCTCGACTCAGCAACCTCCAGAAAGGGGGCGGTCTCCAGTTTATACACTATCCTGAACACCCATGACCTCCAGGCTAGGCGAGGGTTCCGTGTTTTTTGGAACGATCTGGCGTAGGAGGAGATATCAGAGGACTCCTGGGCTCGCATATTCAGGATATCGTTTCATGGCAATCTTTTCACCTCGGACATGGAACACAACTTTAAAATCCTGCAGGGGTGGCACAGGGACCCGGCTAAACTCTCAAATGTTCTCTGGGGTATCACCCGAATGCCCGAGGGGCTGTGGTCAGAGAGGAACTAGAGGTCACATGTGGTGGCTATGCCCGAAGGTACAGACCTACTGGGAGTCGGTGAGAGATTGGATAGCAGAGGTTACGGAAGACCCTCTGCCCCTCAACCCGCTGACCATGTTGCTGGGCCTCCCCCCAGAGGAAGCGGAAATACATCGGTACCCAAGGATGTGGGAAACTATATTGAGAGCAGGCAGAGTGGCCCTAGCCCAGAGGTGGAAGACCCCGGAAACACCTTCCAAAGAAGACTGGACTAAAAAACTTAAGAACATGTTCCTGATGGACAAACTGACTGCCCTGGTGAACAAGGATTCATGCTCATTCCTCGCGGAATGGTATGGGGTCCAGTAGACATGGGGATGGGATGTCCACTAGCTCCGAAATCGTCCCCCCGGATGGTCAGGGCGTGACCACCGGTACGAAGGACAATATCCAAATGAGGGGTCCCCTCGACCTGGGGCGATATTGGCTTTAAGCCAGTAACTGAATGGGTCACATGTTGCGGCGCTTCAAAAATCCAGGAAAAGATGTGAACGCTTGGTTTCTTTACTGTTGTTATTGTTTGGGGCGGTCTTGGGTGGGAGGGGAGGGTTGGAGCGGGGGGGTTATGTAGGGAGGGGAACGGGGGCTTTAGTTAGGCCCCATTTTTCTGTTTCTATTTTTGAAAAATGCTAATAAAACCAAAGTTTAAAAAAAAGAAAGTGTGATTCAGAGACCACCACATCTCCATTAAGTACAACTCTGGCCAATTATGGCCCTCATTCCGATTATGGAGGTAGTCGTGGTGCTATTTGCACCATGACTACCTCCCATACCGGTACCGACTCCGACTTGGTTCAATGGGGACTTAACGGTGTAGTCCCACCTTGGCGGGACCGGTAAGTCCCCATTGAAAAATCCATTCCGCATTCCCATTTGAGCCCCCATAGGGCTCAATGGGAATGGGGAAGTAGCTAATAACGGTACCGCAATTTGCGGTACCGTTATTAGCTCTGAAGTCCCTTAACGGGTCCCGTCCATAATGCCTGGTCAGACCAGGAGTTAAAGGAGGGACCCGCTAAGGGACCTCGGAATAGGGCGCAAAGGGTTTACCGGCACCAGTGTCCTTACCGGTGCCGGTAATCCCTTTGCACCCAACTCGGAATGAGGCCCTATGTCTTCTTTCTTTCCCACAGCCTTCTGTCATTTTCTGGTTATTCCACCTTTTCTGACCTCACTTAAAACCTTCCTTCTGAAACTGAAAATATTAAACATACTACCCAGGAGGGATTCTGCTGTACTACATGATGTAGTGCAGTTAATTTCTTTTTCTTTCTTTTTTTTTAACCATTTTATTTATTGTGTTTAGTTTATATTTCCATCAATAAACCAAACATGTTATGTCCAGTACTTCAGCATTCACTCATTACATCATGCAACTGTAAAATCTCATTGTGAATTGTTGTTTAATCTTAGAGCGTTTTTCACACTGCATCCCATACATATCCTTACAGACACATGAAAACGTATGTCAGAATGTTAAACAGTATTGGGAACTTCATTGATCTATATCTGCTATGCGTAGTCTAAAGGTATTTTCTGATGTCTGCAAAGATGTCTTTAGGTATGCAAGATAGCTGCATCACTTCCTTATAAGTGTATTGTATTCCATTACGTAAGATCATGGAGCCATGCCATATAAGAAGGGGGCGGAATCAGGCCTTAGACAGCCTTCCTTTGCCATCACAGAGGCCATACCCAGGAATCTGATGACTTATTGACTTTTTATTGAATATTGCCAAGTCTGAATCTTGGTACAGGAACGAGCAAACTGGAGTAAATCTGCCTGTAGAGCTGGACAAAAGCAGCAGAAATCACAGAAGTTAGTAGTGTGTGCGTGCTGTTTACTAGGTGGTTAGCAATATTGCTGAAGGTATTCATAATGTGCAAGTCTGTATACCTGTAGATTGCCTACATCTACCTTCATGCTATTTTCCAATCTTCATCTGTTAACAAATAGCCTAGAGCAAACGCCTGTCTTGTTTGCCACCTGTCTATATTGATTTGCCTTGCAGGGATTGTTAATTTATGTACATTAGCAACAATATGTTGAAATTCTGGTGGATCAGTAATAAACTTGGGGATAAGGGAAATGGGTGGTTCTGCAGGTTTTGTGGAGTGTGTGCCTTTTAGAAAAGGCAATAATAGAAAGTATAGGAATATTGCAAAGGGAGTGGCTGGGCCATTGGCATTCGGTTGATCAATTGGCAAAAATATACCATCCTTGAACAATTAACCCAGTTTATTGATGCCCAATTCACTGATGTTCAATGTGCAAAAGCGTGCCTGGACTCTTCTTATCATATGTTATCTCAATTCCCATCACATTGTACAACTATGTTTTGCTCTTACCAAGACTCAGTGCCCAGATATATATTTTGAAGAGGAGGGTGTTCTCCTGGCTATCTTGCTTTTGTGATTTAAAGAAATTGTTCTTACACACCGGTTGTTGCGATACAATCTCGCTTTATTTGTGCAAGTGGTAGGTTATTCTTCAATTTGTTGGTAAATGTATGATACATCTTGGGCTCTTACATCCCCTTGTTGACAGTCGACAAGTGTTTCGACCCGTGGGGCTATTGTATTCAAGTATGGGGCCCCCTGTGGGGTCCTGGTGCGTGGTAGTGGGTTGCTGTCCTGTAGAGACAGTGGCTCCTGTTGGGCCCTGGTATGTATTCTGTGAGTTCGCTCACGACAATAGACCCATGGGTCGAAACACGTGTCGGCTGTGAACTAGGGGATGTAAGAGCCCCAGATGTATCATAAACTTACCAACAAATTGAAGAATAACCTACCACTTCCACAAATAAAAGTGAGATTGTATCGCAACAACCAGTGTTTAAGAACAATTTTTTTAAATCACAAAAGCAAGATAGCCAGGAGAACACCCTCCTCTTCTACTCAACAATTAGGGTTTTGGCTAAACCCCCCACTGCTCCTGTGATCTTGCGAATCATAAACTCTACCCCAATGCATAAGGAAAAATAGAGCCCAGCATGGTCAACTTTATATCTACAGCCATCCACATTTCTACAGATATATATTTTGCATATGAAGTTCCTCAATGCATTTAACAAGACAGGAAGGCAATGTGCTTTTTGTAACACAAGAATTGATTTATTTGGACATGTATTTATTTATTTGGACATTTATAAAGCGCACGTAACACAGAGGCATCTAGGCGCTGGAACTTAGGAGATTGCTTACAGAGGTTTTGTTTCATAAGGTACAATTGCAGTATTTATTTTTAAATTTGTTTATTGGCATTTTCAATAATATCACTTACAAGATATGCAAATGCGTCTTGTGCTTGATCTTTTACAACGCTTTTCGGATTTTAGCTTCAACAATATAACAAATAACAAATAACGAATAACAGTAACTGTCTCCTTGCCATGTCCATATGTTTCAGCTTCTCTTGTTCCGGGGAGGAGGGGATTTAGGGAAGCCGGGGAGCGTGCTCGGGAAGGACGCAGGGGGGACACCTCCCCAGGGCCTTCGTCGTTTCCAGTCATACGTCTGGGGTTGTCCTATCTTGTCTCGTAGATTAGTTTGTTTCGGGTCATTGGCTCATGGGGGCTTATCGTCCGATGGGAGGAACATATGCCTGGTAAGTTCTTTCCATGCCTCTAGAGCTCTGCTGGATTCATCCGTAGATCTAGTGACACTTTCTTCCCAGGCCTTGGTTTCAGCCGATACCCATCGCTCCGCTTCACTATGCCATGCTTTGTATTGCGGTCCTGCGGGTCTTTTCCAGGACATGGCTATGGTTCTTTTGGCCAGGATGCACGCTATGTCCATGAGTCTGACTATGTGTTTCAGTCTGGCTAGTCTAGGGTAGATTCCAAGTAGGCATTCCTCAGGTGCCCATTTGTAGTTGGTCATGCCTGCTTTCTCGCATGTCTGCTTTACCCTATCCCACAGTGTCTTGGACTTGGGGCATTCCCACATCATGTGGATTAGATCCGCTTCCTCCCTCGTGCACCAGATGCAGTGAGACTGTGATTGTTTGTTGAACTTGGCTATTCGTTTCGGGGTTAGGTAGGTTCTGTGGAGCACATTCATCTGTATTTGTCGAAACCTATGATTTCTGGATACTTCTTTGGGGAACGCAAGTGCAGTATTTCAAGTATTTACAGTATACAGATATACGAGCAAGCATGACATACAGAGTATTACAATTCATAACATGAGTACAAAGTATTAGTGGCATATGATACTGAGTATGCAGGCACTGTTCTATTGGTAAATATGCGTAATAGTCATCATTACAGGAATAAGCGGTTGGGTAGGAAGGTCTGTCCAACTGGGGCTTAGTGTCTCATTGTTGGGAATCTAAGCTGTATAGGCAGGTTTTAGGGTTTTTACGGAATGACCAGAGAGATGGATCATTTCTCAGTTGTGGGGGCAGGGTGCTCCACAATTTGGTTGCTACTACGGGGAAACTAGAGCCACCTGCTTTCTATCTTCTAAATCTTGGAGTCGCGATAAGGTTCACATATGAGGCCCTTGTAGGTCTATTGGATTGAGTTTTGGCAATTTGGTTACTGAGGTAAGCAGGTGCGTTATTGGTGAGACATTTGTGGGTAAGAGTAAGGATTTTAAATTTGATTCTATCTTGGACTGGAAGCCAGTGGATGAGTCGTCTGGTTCAGGATATATGTTCATGTTTTGGTATATTCAGGGTAGCTCTAATAGCATTATTTTGAACTATTTGGCGTTTTTTGATGTTTCTGGTGCTGGATCCCGCAAACAGAGTTACAGTAGTCTATTCTCGAGAGGATCAGTGCTCTTGCTAAAGTAGTACTGTTATCTGACGAGAGGAAAGGTCTGCTGGATCTGATGACATTTGACGTGCAGGCTGCAGAGGAGACAATGGCATTGACCTGTCTGGTTAGGGTAAGGGAGGAGTCAATATAGACCCCAAGAGTTTTTATTTTGCTGGCGACATTGATAGGGTTGCCATCAATGTTGAAAGATTTGTATTGTTTTGAGAGGTTACTTAACTTGGATTTGTTTCCTATTAGGATTAACTCAGTCCTGTCATCATTGAGGCATAATTCATTATGGGCCATCCAGGCCTGGTTGGCGAGGTAGATTTTGTTAAGATTGTTGCCTCCACATCATAACAGCCTGTGATAGGAATGAATATTTGAGTATCATCTGCATCATTTGTATACGTGACACCCATTCTGTCTAGTTTGTCAAATAGAAGCTTTGTGAAGGCATTGTATAAAGTGGGTGACACACGAGCCTTGTTGTACGCCACATGTTACTGTGGCGGATGGGGCTGCTGATGAGGCAGAGAAGACCTGCATAGTGCGATTGGAAAGAAAAGATTAAATCCATTTGATGGCTTGAGGGGAGACATGGACCGCAGTTTCAAGTTGATGGCATAAGATTTTATGGTTAACCAGATCGAAAGCTGCAGATAGGTCTAAATAGGAGGAGGATGCACAAGTCTCCTCTGTCCTTGAATTGGTCCATTTGAGTTCTAAGTCTAAAAGGGCCGTTTCTGTTCCATGGCTGAGTCTGAACCCCGATTGTCTCAGGCCTAGAAGATTGTTAGTTTCCAGTAATTTTTTCATCTGTAGTTAGGCTACACGGTCGAGGGCTTTTAATAAGAATGGGACCGTGGTGATAGTTTGGAAATTAGTTGGGTTGTTGGGGTCCAGAGTGTTTTCTTTTTAACAGAGGTAATGCCCAAGCTTCTTTTAAATTATTAGGTACTGAGCTGGTGGCAAATTAACTGTTGTTGAGGGTGGTGATAAATGGTACTAACTCGTTGGCACATTCTTTTATGAAGGAGGCCGGACAAATGTCTCCTTTACCTCTCAAAGGTTTTAGACCTTTGATAATAATGGTTTCTAGTGTGAACACAGATGTGAACGTAAATTTACTGGTCACGTGAGGTTCTAGAGTCGAAGATGTGGTTAGTGTGGTGGGGTCAAGGTTGAGTTTCATTTTTTAATTTCAATTTTATTTTGCAGAAGAGTAATTTTATTTGCAAGGGCATTTTGCACATTAGTACACCATTGCTGATCTTTGATGGAGTGATCTGGAGTCGGGACTGGTGATTCCATCTCCCGGAGAATGGTAAATAATTCTCTGGAGCTTGATTGAGTATTCTGGATTCTTTGGTTGCATGAATCACTTTTAGCTTTAACGATTGCTTCCTTGTAGTTGTTGGCTAATGTCTGAAAGAGGGCTTTGTTTGCAGGTGTTGGTGATTTTAGCCAGTTACTTTCGGCAGACCTTTTGGTTGCTCGCAAGGTTTGCAGGTCTGAGGTGAACCAGGCATTAGCGTGTGCTTTGGGTTTAGCTTTTTTAGATTTCAGTGGAGCTACTTTATCAATGGCTAATAGCATGGTTTTATTGTACTGGTTGACTAGTAAGGATGGATCAGCGCCAGGATAAGTGGTATTCATTATTGGAGATGGGGGGGAGCATGTTGTCGCTGTTAACGTTTTTTACATTTCTGGACATAAGAGTGGATGTAAATGGGGAATGTTTGATAGGTTTGGTCGTCATAGTGGTGGAGAAGATTATGGTGGTGTGGTCCGACCATGGAGAAGGGAGTGTTGGAAAGGATGTTAGTGGCACGGTTGGTGTCTGCAATCCAGTCTAAAGTATGTACTTTTTCTTGAGTCTGGGAGCAAATGCGAAGTGTGAACCCTTGGGCTTTCATGGAGTTGGCTAGGAAGCCTGCATGGGTGTCAAGAGGATCGTTCAGACCGAGGTTGAAGTCACATAGGACGATGGATTTGGATTGAGGTTTCATGTTGTAGTCTATGAGAGAGGTAATGTCTTCAAAAGTGGATATGGGACCTGGAGGTCTGAATGGTGCAGGTACAAGTATACGCGAGTTCAATTTTCAATCAACAATCTTGATCAACACTCCATGTAGATTATAAAACAGGCGCTTATCTGGCCGCTTTAGCTCAAATCAAAGTTACAAAATCACAATAAATACAGAAGTAAAGAATTGATTAATGCATCAATATGGGTATTAATTTGCAATCCTTATCCTTGCCAAGCGCTTCACTGGACCTTTTTCAAAACACCAGGTTGACAAAGCGCCACTTGCCACAGGAACGGACTAGAAAAAACACTTCTACTTCTTCCAGCCCAGCAGAAATCCAAGTGACTCGATTTTGCTCTCTGTCTCATATATTTCCCTCTAATGTAATCAATTACAGCCTGGTATTTTTCCAGAGAGGTCTACTGTTGGTGCAATTCCACAGCTACTCGGCCGATGTAGCCACTGAATTCCACTGAAGTTGTAAACAGCCCTCGGCTTCTCATCAGAGCCGCACAACAAACTCTGCCTGACCACACAATGTTTCCACGGCTTCAGCAAATGCACACAGTGTTCAGAAATTAGCTTTTATTTAATTCCAATGTCCACTTGTGTTCCCAGAATGCATTTCCCCTAGACTCCATATTGGAATCTAAGAAATGACATTTATTTTTATAAATGCATTACAAACTGTAATAGAGCTGAGTGTAAAAAGGTATGTGGGTCTGTTTTGCTAGCACTCTACAAGCACTCCAAGTCGCATGCACTGTGCAACGAAATCGTGTGATTCTGTCACTTTGCCCCAGGGTAGAGCCTTTCCCTCCGAGGCAAGGGAGGTGAGCCTGCTACACAGTACCCTCCATGGGGTTGGAGGCAAGCAGGACTTCACCGGGAGAGACCCCCCCCCCCTCCCCCCTGCCCCTTCTGAGGACAAGGACTCCTGTTCTTATGAGGTACTCCCTGAGCTACATATCACTAACCCAACTTTAAAGAAATCTCCTGAAAAAAGACATGAAGAACAAATCAGAATTTGTTATTGTAATCCAAATACTTTAATTCTGCCTGTGAAGGAAAACTTGTGTTATACTGAGACGAAGTAAACCATGGTAAGAATACAGAATAAAAGACAAACTAAGTAAGGACTTTAACGCTGTGCTCGGGAAGTCTCATGGCAGCGTAATAAGGGGAAGCAGAGACATTGAGAGACCGCACCTGTTTCAAACTGGCTCGCCGCGGTACAGAGGAGGAAACTTGGACGTGCAGCGTCCGATGCAGAACCGGAAGCACAGGGGCACCTTAAGACATCTGGCATCTAAAAAGAGTCAAGACCAAACAAATCGAGTGGGATCCAAGGAGCCCCAATTGTGAGCAAAGAATAAGTGGTGACGTGACCTCTATCAAGCCGTGGTGGACTAGTGGGGTCCCTAAACACCACACCACTTCAATTAAGGAAGAGTGAAGCAAACTGAAAGACGGAAGAACGTTGAGCCTGTATGCGAAAGCACAGAAAAGCCAGAAAGCCAACCTGACAAGTTCCAGAGAGGGTCCTAGCCTGTTGTGCAGCTCGTTTTAATGCTCTCAACTAAAACATGGTGTCTGTGTGCAGTGCATTTTGGGTGTTCCCAGAGTCATAATGAACATTCACCTAGTAAACACTTTGAAAGCCAGAATGTTCTGGAAAATGCCATTTCACATTTGTGGATGGCTTAAGATGAGGGGCACTGGAGTGGCCAGACGGAGAGAAAGCTTCTTTGGAAGAGTGAACGCACTGTTTCCATGCCCGTTGATGCAAGTCCCTCTCCCTGCCTTCCAGTTTGGAAGTTTTACAGTGAAGTTCTGGCGAGATGATGTGCTTTGCATCTGTGTCATCAGTGTTGTATTTGATCTAAACTATTTGTATTCATTCATTTACTTACTAATCCTGTTGCATGAATTCATTTATGTATTTTTTTGGTGAATAAAGAGGCTAGCTGAGTGTTTGTGCATATAGTTTCCCTCCAGTGCTCAAGGTTTCTTCATGTTGCGTGCTTAGGCTGTGAAATATTTTCCATGCACCTTTTTGAAGCAAAACATATGGCACTGTAAGCATAGGGTTGCCGTGTCATGTGGAATTCCAGGCATTTAGGGATCTGTGCTTAAACGCTGGTGGGCAAGATTTATGTTGGAAGTGAGTTTTTTTTTCTCTTTGCAGTAGGAGCCAGGCTATTTTGATAAGCGTCTTGTGTGTGCGCTTTGCGTGACTGCATTCAGGTTGCTGTGAATAGGTTACTGTGAATAGATCATTGTGAATCCTTGAAAATATGAATACCTTGTTTAAGAAAAAAGATGAGGAATCTTCTGCGGGCAGAGATTGCCTTATGGTTATGATTCCAGGCTAGGAGCCCATATGATAAATTAGCACAAGAATGGGCATGCAGTGCTTGGCTGACTGAGCCATGGGATGAAATCTTAGGCATTGCAGGGTCCCCAGAGGTAGTGTTTTGTTTACAGCAGGTCCATGTAGAAAAAGTAAACAAGCTTGCTGCGTTATGAAGACTGGGGTGGATTTCATTGCATGCTTATAGAAAAATGTACCAGAGAAATGTTGAATTAAGAAACATTTTTTTTTTGCTTATTATGAAGAAAGAGTTAGCTGCTGAGAAACACACTTCACTGATTCAGCAATTGCAATTCAAAATCTGGCATGATCAAGCAAATAAATATGAAGAAGTTGCTTAAAGGGCAGCTGTCAGGGTTGCTCGATATAATTATAAAAAGCGTTGAGGGAATGTAAACAAGAAGAACGTTTCTGATATAATTGGCACTGCAGGAGTGGATTGGGACCCAGATAAATGGGATGGTAATATTGGAATTCCACTGACTCAGAGTGTAGCCCTTAGGTGGAGGCAGAAGCTGAAAGAAAACCTGGCAAAAAGACAGTCACTGCTAACCCAGTAACAAGGCTGGCCCCCATCCCCATAACTCGGGGCGGGGAGCTGTTGTGGATCTGACTGCACTAGAAGGTCGCACACAACACGAGGTTGGTGAAATTATTACTCGTTTGAGGCAGAAGTCAGGGGAGCCATTACTCACCTGGATGGTGACCATTTTCGATGGTGCTGCCGGGGGCCTGTTGGTAGATCTTCCTACCTTTATCCAATTAAACCAATATACAAGAAGCATTGCGGGCTGGGCCTCCTCCAGATGAGAATGGTCAAGCTTTGAAGGTGTCTCTGTTGCATTGGTCGGCCCAGGGGGGTAACCGCAAATATCCTATTACCACGGATTGGCCCAGTCAGGAAAAAAAGTGGTATAGGTTGAAAGAGGCAATTTAGAAAATCAGAGAACATGCTATGAAAGAAGCAATGCATGTAGATGAGCCAGTACATATGGGGTGGTGGCACTGTCGGAGTCAACCAGAAATATGGTTATAAGAACTTCCCCACCATCATATAAGAGTGTCATTATGACGTTAGTGGGAATGACTAGGACGCCAACTGATGAGATGGTGGATGCGATTCGGCAATTGTCAGATCTGGGTGAATGGGAAAAAGGTCAGGACAGACAGAGAGAGAGAGGGGCGCAGTGAGAGAAGAACCATGGGCAGGAGACAAAATAGCAGAGACTCCCGGGTGTCAAAGGACTTGTTTTTGGCATTGTTGAAAGATGGTGTGCCACAGGAGGAGATTGATGGTATTGAAACCAAGGAGATGTATGAGTTATACAAAAAGAGAGGGCTTGCTGGGAAGGAGTGCTATAAACAAGATAAGAGACAGGTGGTGACCAAGCAAAAAAGGAACACTTTATATTCAGCGCCTCCTAAGGAGGAGCTGGGAGAAGGCTCCATGGGGATGCCTTCCTAGTACCAGCCAACATATGCCGAGTTAAGAAAAATAACTGTGAGTGTAGTGTTTGAGGCTGAGTCTGGATACACTCATTCTAAATTTGACTAGGATTATGGCCAGGCCCTAGCAATTTCAGCTCGTATAAAAGTTGACAGATGACCTCCTATTGATAAGTTATTTTGGAAGCCTGGAAACACACACAAGGTCCGAGCTTTGGTAGATACCGGGGCAAAGAACTCATTGATTCATGGAAATCCATCAAGATTTAAAGGTCAACACTTTACCATTACTGGGCTGGGGGGAATGGAAATGCCACCAGTACAGACAGGAGTGGAAATGAAAAAATTTGAAAAAACTGAAATATCAAGCGTTGATTGTTCCGATACCCGAGTATGTAATTGGTTTTCACATTTTGGAAGGGTTTACTTTAGAACTGCGAGGTAAAACATATCAGTTTGGAGTGAATGCATTAACTTGTACACTAGTTATTTTAGGTAAATTGAAAATCCCTCCGGTGCATGTGCCTTTGGCTACGATGTGTGTGTCTATGAAGCAATACCGCATTCCTAAGGGTCATAAGGAAACTTCAGACACCATTAAAGAATATGTAGATGCAGGAGTATTACGCACAGTCACTACTGCTTGGAATAATCCGGTCTGGCATGTAAAAAAGGAGGATGAGAGCTGGAGAATGACGGTGGATTATAGAGAATTGAACACATGCACCCCCCCTTTAGTTCCTGCAGTCCCATATACCGTCACCTTGATTGAAAACATAAAAACGTTTGAGGGAACATGGTACGCTGTGTTAGATTAGGCAAATGCCTTCTTCTCTGTGGCAATTGCTAAAGAGTGCCAGGAGCAGTTTTCATTTCTGTGGGATGGGCGTCGGTATACTTTAACGAGATTGCCTATGGGGTACTTGCATAGCCAAACCCTCTGTCACCGGCTGGTGGCAGAACATTTAGATAGGATACCATGTAAGCCTGATATACATATCTCACATTACAGCAATGATATTCTGATTCAGGGCAAGGATGAGCGAAGTGTGCAATATCAGTTGGAAGTAATCATTGACGGAATGAAAAAAGCAGGCTGGGAGATTGACCCTAACAAAATTCAAGGGTCAGCCAAGACTAGTATTGGCATCGAGAGATGGCGCCAAAAGCTTGACACAAAATTCTTGAATTTACCACTCCAGTGAACAAGAGTCAAGCTCAACAGTTTATAGGGTGGTTTGTATTTTGGAGACAGCATATACCACATTTAGGGCAAATATTGGCCCCACTTTACAAAGTGATGTGAAAGAAGTACGAGTTTGAGTGGGGCCCGGAGCAGCAGAGAGCGTTTGATTTGGCAAAAGAGACAGTACAGCGTGTGCTCGATTTGTGCTTGTTGAAGTCAAGAGAAGTGGAATTGAATGCGTCTGTACAAGACAATTATGCTAACTGGAGACTATAGAAAAAGCAAGACAAAAAGTGTGTTCCTTTGGGATTTTGGAGTTGCAAATTACCTGAAGCTGGTGATGGGTACACTCCATTTGAGAAACAATTGCTAGCATGTTATTGGGCTCTTGTTGATACTGAATAAATGACAGTGGGGCATGATGTACTGATCAGGCCCGAAAACCTGATTATGCAATGGGTGTTAAGCTCTTCTAAGACACACAGGATAGGACACAATCAAGAAGCAAGTATAATCAAGTGGAAATGGTATATCTAAAGACAGAGAAAAATCAGGAAAGGGTGGGGTTGCGAAACTACACGAGCAAGTGTCTAATATACCACATTCAGACAAATGCTATTTAAGAGCATGATTAGCAACACAGATAGGTCTTTTCTGGGTTTGCCTTCTAGAACCAGTGCCTGGCTTGTGTAATTGTGATACTAAATGGAGTCCATTTGGAAGGGTCAAATGACACACTGCAACAAACACAAGATGTCATATTTGCGCACCCAACCAATGTGAGTGTCGATTTTGAGGAATAATGTTCTGGGGTTGCCTGATGCCAATGCTGATAGACCAGCCGCAACAGGCACGAAGAACAGAATTGGCAAAGCATTGAGTACACGCCAAGTACAAGCACAAGAAACAATTACGCCAGCTGTAGGAGAAATGTCTTTAGCACTGCGAAGATATTCACTAATGAATGCCCAAATGGAGAACATGCGGGCATATCACGCACACAAAGTTCTGAACATTTTGTATTTCTGTTTGACGGATGTTCACACTGCAATGTACCTACTAACTACATGCCTGGTAGCAGTCCCAAATCTGCTTGAATTTCGTGACGCATTTTTGGAGTTAAACACAATGACTCTTTAGTGGAGGATTCTGATGTGTGACAATCATTTTCTGTCTACGGATATTGCAAGTTCTGCCAAGAAACAAACCAAAAGTGAAGAAACCTTACCAAGATAATATTTGTATTTGTATTTTGTTATTTATATAGCGCCCCGGACCCTGGGGCAACTGGGCACATATCTTAAGGAGGCAAGGTTACGATTACATACATGGAAAAATAACAGACTCTACCAGCTTACAGTAAACGTGCGGGTAGGACTACGGTAAGTCAAAAATATATACAATATAAAGCATGTTACAGGCAGGAGTGATGTACAAACAGTTCCTCTAGCAATTACAAGTATAAAAAAATATAGGAGGATCACACAGGAGTATAGGCACAGGAAGATAAGTTATCTGCGTGCAAGAGATAAATGCGAAGAGCAAAACAAGCGTTATAAACCAGTGAACTATATAGCAGAATGCTAAGGTGAGTGATAGAGTGGCAGTATCCATAGTGTACCGTCAAGTATCTCATATGTTTTGTGCTGAGAGCCACACTTTGGTTTTGCTCTTAAAGGATTGGAAGGAAGGCTCAGCTCTGATAGCATTGGGAAGGGTGATCCAGAGTTTGTAGGCCAAGACCGGGAAGCTAGCGCCGCCAGCTTTTTGTAGTTTAAACTTAGGAAGGGATAAACTGTGGGCTTGGCCCGCTCTCATGGGCCGAGTGGAGGTATGGGGACTGAGTCGGTTGGCTAAGAAGATGGGGGCCTGGTTGCTCAGGCACTTGTGAGTCAGGGCAAGTGTTTTAAGGAGATTCTATGCTTAACAGGCAGCCTAATGTAAATTACGCCTGTGGTTAGAGATGTGTTGGTTTCTAGGTATGTTTAATGCTGCTCTGATGGCATTATTCTGAGTGACTCGCAGTTTAAGGTCGGATTGACTAGTCCCTAGATAAAGGGCGCTTCAATAGTCTATCTTGGACATGACAAGTGTTCTAGCCAGGCTGGTGCAATTGGGAGTAGTCAGGAATGGTCTACAAGCAGTGATAAGTTTGCAAGTATAGGCAGACGCTGCGCTGACAGCCTTGGTTTGTCTGCACAATGATAGTGTAGAGTCCAGGTAAATTCCTAAAGTTTTAATATCATTAGAGACCTTAATGACATTGCCATCAATGATGATGATGTTTCCGTCCAATGCCTAGGCCGGAAACCAGATTGCCTTAAGGCAAGAAGATTGTTGACTTCCAGATAGTCCTGGATCTAGAGGTAGGCGGCAATGTCCAATATTTTGAGCATGAATGAGACAGTGGTGATGGGCCTATAGTTGGTAGGTAGGCTGGGATCAAGGAAGGGTTTTTTAAGCAGGGGGATGACCCAGGCGTCCTTAAGGTTGTCCGGGACTATACCTGTTTTGAAGGATGAATTTATAAAGGCAGTAATGAATGGGGCTAGATCGTGGGACCCCTCCTTGATAATGGGGGCTGGGCACGAGTCACCTTGACAGTTGGAAGGTTTAATTTTATTAATGATGCATTCAACTTAAGCAATAGTGAGTGGAGAGAAGCTGAAAGGTTTAATGTTAGGAGTGGCCTGAGTGATTGCAGTCGTAGGGGTATTCAGTTTCTTATCTGACTGTAGGCAGTTTCGCAATTTTGTTCAAGAGTGCTTTCTGTATGTTCGAGCACCATTTGCTGTCTTTAGTGCAAGAATCGGGGGGAGTAGCAGGTGATTCAAGTTCCTTCAGAATCTTGAAAAATTCTTTGGTGTTAGAATCTGCTAGCGTAATATGTTTGTTGAAGATATCTTTTTTCGCCTGGAAGATAGCCTCTTTGTAGTTAATGGAAGCTATGATGAGACCGTCCTTACGGGCATCCGAAGGATGACTTTTCCAACGGGCTTCAGCATTGTGTTTTCTTTTCGTAGCACTCTCAAGTGTGGTGTAAACCATGAGTTAAGATGTGCATGAGGTTTAGATTTCCTAAGTTTGATTGGGGTGATTGAGTTCAATGCTGTGAGCATAACCTGGTTATAGGTTTCCGCTAGGATTGAGGGGTCAGAGCAGGAAGCAGATGCTTTGCTGAGGGTGGGGAAGAATAAGTGGGAGAAGTTTGTCTCTTGTTATATCCCTTTTGTTTCTAGTAGGCAGGGCCGGAGCAATATTCTGTTTGGGGCATTGGACGGCTTCTATGTTGAAGGTAATAGTATGATGGTCTGACCAGGCGCAAGGTGAATTGGCCTGAAGGCTAACGTTACAATTGGAGTCGACTAGCCAATCGAGTGTCCGCCCTTTAATGTGAGTAGGTTCTGTAATGTGGTGAGAAAACCCCAGGTCAGTTAGAGTATTAGCAAGGTCAGCAGCAGTGGGCTCATTAAGATCTTGGAAACCCAAATTAAAATCCCCCAGTAGGTTAATTTGAGATTGAGTTTTAGAGTTATCTAATAATAGGGAAGTGATGTCGTCCCCGAAGGAAGTGGCAGGGCCAGGCGGTCTATAAATGAGATGTAGGGTGGCAGTTTGATATGGGGAGATGGGGAAACTTGACTGAGAGTATCTCAGCTGAGGGAATCTTTTGGCTGTGCAAGGCTCTGACACCAAGTGAGTTTTTATGAATGAAGGCAACTCCGTCCCCTTTAGATTGCGAGGTGTTGCGGTCACATCTAGTGATAGAGTAGTCCGTAGGTATAGCAAGACGGAGAAGTGGTCTGGAGGCTGCATGGAACCAAGTCTATGATATGGCGATAAAATCAAGGTCTTGAGTCTTAATAAGGTCTGCAATGTCCAGTGCATGAGCAGGGAGGGACCTAGCATTGATTAGAGCCCCTTAATCGTCGTATCTTTAGGGGTGTGAGGTAGGATGTTAGTATTAGGATTGGGACAGGATGTGGAGGGCTCAGGGTGGCAATGACTTGGAGCAGAGAATTTAGTCAAAGTGCAAGGCTTCTGCGTTCGGCTGGTAGCATGGGGAGTTCTAGAACCCAGTCTGTAGTTTTAGTTGCAAAGCACAGGGTTGATTAGGTATGGGTTTCTTGGCGAAGTGTTCTAGCCATAATGCAGGTGAATTTAAATAGGGATTAGTGGGTGTGAGTGAGTCGCTAGGTATTGTCACTTAACTGGGGCCATCCCACAGAGTAGCTTTGAGAGGGAAATGGCTGTTGTAGTGGCTGATTCAGAGAGAGACTATTAGCCAGGTTTGTCGTCATGCCAGTAAATGTGTTGTTGGGTGTAATGGAGCTAGAGGGCTGTGGGCAGGTAATATGCATGAGTGCCCAAGCTAAAGTTGTTAACAGTATTAGTAACACCTGCGAGGGTAGTGCAAGGTGGCCCAGGCGCATATAAAACAGCTGTGGGGCACGGTGGAGAAGTTGTAGAGTGATGTAGAGTACTGTACTTAATGTAGTTACCGCACTAATAGTGGGGAGATCTATTAGGTTTAAATTTAGGCAGCAAGTGTTAAGGTATCAGAGGGTGATAAAACAGTTGCTGAGGCAGTTCGTTTGGAGCACTATGTAAAATACAGCTAAATTGTGGTAGCCTAGCACGTTAAGGGGAGGCAGCAAGATCGTTTTGTCATACTACGTGAGAGGCAGCTGTAAGAGTTTTGGTAAAACACGTGGTAGGCAGCTAAGTTTGGATTGGAACAACACATAGAAGGCAACTAGAAACGTGTTTAACATAGCACATTAAAAAGGCAGCAAAATCATTTTGGCATGCCATATGAAAGGCAACTGAAAGGGTTTTGGCACAGCACATAGAGGGCAACTAAAATCGTGTTTAACATACCACATTAAGACGGCAGCCTAATCGTTTTAACATCCCACGTGAGGGGCACCTGAAAGAGTTATGGCCCAGCACAAAGCGGGCAGCTAAAATTGTGTTTAACATAACACGTTAGAGGCAGCAAAATCGATTAGGTACAACACTTGAAAGGCGTTTAGGTACAACGTGAAAGGCAATAACTGGCGTTTTAGCAAGGCACGTAGTAGGTAACAGTACACCCAAGATGATATCTGCTATAAGACAACCTGTAAACTGAAGGAGGTTGGCAAATGTCAACAGCTGAACATTACCAAAGAGAAAAAACAAACCGTGTTTGAGAAGCAATTGTGTTCACACACTCTAAGCACATGCACAAACATTAATAAGACTATGTTCTGTAATCATATAGTTGTAGCTGCTAGTCATTTGAGCCATGTAAAACGTCTGATGGGAAGGCTTTTCTTGTTTGGTAACGTTACATATACTTACATTCCAGCTTACATTTCCAGAGGACCATGTGCTTTAACATGGCTTGGTTTAATGATGTTTCCTTTGCAACCAGCATTACATCGAATGAGAAGATACATTTTTGAATTTATAGGGCTATTCCCAGACTGTGATTCAAATGTGCATTTCTTATCAGAATAAGTAGTTTTGGGTCTTGTATATTAATTGGTGGGAGTTTGGGGATTAGCCGCTGGGGGCTTTACATCTTTGATTAAGTTAGCATGTTTAGTATGGAAAGGGTTGAATCAAACCTCTCAAGCCTTGGAGGAACTGCTTCTCGATAGCCAAGCTCTGAGGAAAGCAGCCTTGCAAAATCAAGCTGCTATTGATTATCTGTTGCTGAAATGTAACTTGGGCTGTAACGCAGTTGAAGGAATGTGCGGTTTTAATTTAAGTGACCATTTGTAGTTTATTGAAAATCACATTCAGAGTTTGAAAGACTTAAAGAAACAGATAACCCAATATGGATTCTCGGAGCAAAATCCAACTCCAGAGAGCTGTTCATAATATTGAACTTGAGGGCACAGTTCCAGACTCACCAGTGAACATAGATGATGGTTGGTGTCAGAAAGTTATTGATGGGTTAATTAAGAAAATTAGTCAACATCAGATAAACATTGCAGGTGGCGTACATAACACACCAAAATAGGCGGTGGGTTAGAAGCTGCTGTAATTGAGACATGTCACCATTAATACCTTCTCTTTTCATAATGTAACTATTAGTGACTTTTCTGATATTGTTGCTAAAATGAAACCTACAATATGCAAGGGAGACATCTTCCCCACCACATATTTTAAAGAATATATTTCCTCCCTCGGCCCATCCTTGGTAGCATTTATCAATCGATCCTTCAAGGAAGGATATGCCCTTGAATGCATCAAAGAAGCCTGCATCTCCCCATTGTTAAAAAGGGAGAATCTTGATCCAGATGAGCCAGCCACTTACAGAGCCATTACCAATGTACCATACTTGCTTAAAGTCATAGACAAGTTGGCATGTTTTCAGTACGATACTTTGTTGAACAGAGGGGAATCTTGGCAAAAGGATAGTCGGTTTTCATTCTTGTTTTAGTTTTGTTTTACTCCTGTTGTATGTTTGCCTGTTCTTTTATTACCTCATACTTATTGTTATATAAGAATTTTGTCTTGTATTAACCTATATGTATCATGACTAGGTTTTTCAGTGCTTTCGCTTTCGTTTTTGTCATTTCCTATGGATGTAATGTAATTTACTTTGAAAAAGTTGAGTTCACTCAGCTAAATTCAAATAAGAAAAGTTTTCAGGAAAAAGCATGGAACTGAAACCACATTGGTGGATGTCAAATCCTGGATAGCACAGATTATAGACAGGAGCGGGTTGGCCATGCTGGTGTTGCTCGGCCTGTCTACCGCCTTTGATCTGGTGAATCATGATATTATGGCAGACATGCTAGTGAAGCTGGGAAAATGCTCTGGACTGGTTGAAATCATTCCGAGGGAGCAAGAAGGGCAAGTGTTGCCAGGGAGGGTTTTCAATCAATCCTAGTCCAACTCTTAGTATCCTAGTATAACATCTATTCTAAACCATTGTTTGATCTCCTGGATGGTCTGGGTGTCAAGTTCTCAAATTATGCGGACGACACCCAGATTGTCCTGGAGTTATCCAGCACTTATGACAAAGATCTAACAACAATAAATAATATCTTTGCAGCCATTAGAAAATGGATGACGGAAAACTCCATCGCACTAAACGACAGTAAACTGAGATATTAATTTTAGGAACAGATATGGAGTTAGTTAAAGAAATTAGATGTACAATATAAAGCCTTCAATCAATGATTGAAGGCTCCAGTATACATGTCTCTAACCATGTAAAAACCTTGGGGGTTGTCTTTGACTCCAACTTGAACTTCAAAAAACATGCGTCATACTTGAGCTCTACTTGCACCTATATGACCCAGCTCCTCTGGCAGATACGCTCGTACTTGTCAGAGGGAAACAGAGCTCTTATTGCAGAGGCCACTTTCAATACTAGACTTGACTACTGCAATGGGCTATTGGTTGGAACCTCACGAGCGAATATAAATAAACTCCAGACTATTCAGAATGGTGCAGCCAGAGCCGTATGTGGCATGAAACGTTGAGACCACATAAGATCCGCACCTTGGGAGTTGCACTGGCTCACTGCTCATGAGAGAATTCACTTTAAAGCATCAATTCTGATTTATAAATGCATAGCCAGTGAGGCACCGGCCTATCTCAGCTCACGGATCAGCAGACTGCCTTTTTGACGTACTCTGCGATCAAACAAAGAAGCTCTACTAACACAGCCATGCTCTCTCTTGGTAATATTTGGAGGTGCCAGCTTCAGTTCCTGGGCCCCAAGGGTGTGGAACGCCCTACCGCTGACACTTGGGCAACTGACACTTAGGCAACTCCCCTCAGTTGCACAGTTTAAAAAAGACTTGAAAACCTATCTATTTGATGGGGGAGGAGACTAGAAAGACCAACCTAACACACTGCCTTACCTTCGCTGTTATTTGTCTGTTGTGTTCCGTGAGCGCCCTGATGCCTTCGGGCGTGTTGTCGCTATATAGAAACCTACTAGAATAGTATATCATACCGGGAATTGGTGGATTGGCTGTTTTCTTGGATTGCAGATGTTGGAGGAACTTTACGTTATGCCTTTGCTTGTATTTGTATAATTATTATGATTTTAATTTTCTGTTGTATTCAATGTATTGTTTTGTTGAGTTAGGATGTTTAGTTGGTTTCAGAAGCCGGCTTTAGTGCCACTGAGTTATGGAAGTCAAATGTCCAAGGGTGGATTGTTATGTTTTTGACTAAAACATGGTGTTTGTGCACAGTACATTTTGGGTGCTCTTGGAGCCATAATGGAAATGTTCTTCTGGCCTCAATGAAAGCTGCATTTGATGTGAACTCGTAACGTGACTTGTATTATTCCACTGGCAAACATGTTTTCTTACTCTGCATTGCTTCAAGGACTGTTTTGAAGAAGGTGCCAGCTCGTGCTTGATAACGTGAGGGAGTCTTGCAAAGCTGAAGAAATTGTATGTGGCTGTTTTCACGCTTTCATGTGAAAGGGAAGTGTTGGGGTTGCCATGGATCACTCCTGCCAGGGGCACATGGGCACTGTCAACAGGTAGAGACTTTGAAAGCCAGAAAGTTCTGGAAAATGCCATCTCGCATTTGCAGATGGCTTAAAATGAGGAGTACCGGAGCGGTCAGACAGAGAGAAAGCTTCTTTGGAAGAGTAGATGCACTGCTTCCATGCCTGTTGATGCTAGGATCGCTCTCTGCCTGCCTGTTTGGGAGCTTTTCAGTGAAGTTCTGACGAGATGATCTGCTTTGCGGCTGTGTCAATGGTGATGTATTTTATCTAAACTATTTTTATTCATTCATTTACTTATTATTCTTGTTACATAAATGAATAAATGCATGTTTTTGGTGAATAAAGAGGCCATATAAGAATCATTTTACAGTTTAGCTCAGTGTTTGTGCATATAATTGCTCTACAGTGCTCAAGGTTTCGTCATGTTGTGTGCTGGGACTGTGAAATATTTAGCATGCACTTTTGGAACAAAACACCTGTTGGTGTTATCCCTAACCAAATCATGTAACAGAGAAAGTAGGAGGACCGGGAGAGGACAGAAGATAATTAATGGAATACTCGTACTCGTCCAAATCAAGATAAAGTATTAAGAATACCTGAAGAGAGTGAGAATCATGGCTGGAAAACTCATACTTGCCCCGATCCAGATAAATAGTTGACATTAAATGAAATGAAAAGTGGACATTAAAAGAAAGGAAGATCTTAAGTTTGAATAAAGACAAAGGAACACACTTGTTCCCATGAAAGGAGAGGGCCAAAATAAACTAGAACAAAAAGGCAGAGAGTAAGAAGGAAAGCGAGAATAATCTACTAAAAAAGACGGTTGAAACCTTGAGAACCCAGTATCAGAACTATGTGATTTGATAAACGTAGTTACCAAGAACTACCTATGGATACTTTATTGAACTGAACTTGGTGGAAAATCATCTCACAGGAGAAGGGAGTCATGCTCCTGTACTGTTGTTGTTCTAATAGTGGTAGGGTTATGCTAGGTTAGTTTGGACAGTGGACTCCTCTTGATTTGGCCTCTGACGACTGACAAGCACCTTAGTTTGCTTTGTTAGGTAGGGAACGCCCTTTGTATAGGGAATGACAGGAGTTCTCACCTTTCAGTTAATAAACTACAGCATTGAGATGAAAAGTCTGTCTGTGTTCTTCTTCTGACCTGCCACAGCTGTCTCAGTTTTATATTTCAGATTCTTACTGTGATGACTGGGTGTATTGGACCTCTCAGAATTGCCAGGTCTGGGATGTTGTGTGAGACCTGGTACCACCAAACGGCATCTTGAACCCGTGCTGCCCAATAGTGAAGCTAGGCTAACTTTGTAATGATGGATACTGTATCGTAATCTACCCACGATTGTTGATTGTCCATATAAGAGAAATCGTAAGGCGCGTCACACCGTCGAAATAGGCAGGGAGGGGAACAATTGGATTGGTGTATTTTGAAATATATATACAATAGCTTCGGATCCCTTACCATGTTTACCAGTGAAATTTGTGAGAAAGGGGCAAAACGGACCACCAATGATTTACATTCAAACATGTTTACAGTTTCAAAATAGCTCTGTAGAGTGTGACCACAGCTTGAGACTTGTATCCTCAAGTTAAGGACTTGTTTGGTTTCTATCTGAATCCCAACTGTTCACCAGTTTCTACTGTGGCATCTGTTAGTGGAAGAAGCCCAGATTTCATCAGGTTAATTCTCAGACCATCCAACCCCTATAGGTCTTGATGTCTGCAACAATGTGCGCACATTTTTTATTAGGATGTATGGCATAAAGCAGCACCTTGTCTGCATATAAGGATATTCGTGAACATTTTGAATTTAAAAAACAAATGGAGAAATTACCAAATTTATTTGACCGAACATTACTTTTTGCTTTTTCGACTTTATAAAAAAATAATTCAGGGGGGTGGGGACACCCGCAACCCACCTCATCCCCCTAACCCTAATCTATACCCTTACCCCACCCCCCACCCATTATTTACTATGCATATACAAAAATACCTACCATTTTCAGTCAAGAATTCGGTAATTTCTCCTTTGTGTTTTTTTTATATTCTTTTTTTTTTCTACGGATTCCGCATATAAGGCTAGTAAAGTTGTAGCGGTATAGAATGAGATTCCCCATTTGCTGATGGTATTCCCTCCAGTGACAAAGTGATTTCAAAGACTAGTATGAACAACTAGGGGGATAAGGGGCCTCTGCCTAGTGTGAATTCTTTAGATCTTGTGCCCTTTGTCAAAATGCTAGCTCGGTAGTGTAAAGACTGGTAGGGGGTGTCTGTACTTCCGCTCTCTATATGGTAGAGGAGAGGCACAGCGGACCCCAGCCAAGATTCTCTATTTGGTAGCAATGGACGAGCAATCAAGGCCTAGCTTCTCAGGAGGTGATGCAGGCTGGTTCTTAAGTACAGTGTGTTCCCCAAACCCCTACAAAGGCATGTCCACACAATGTATTACTGAAAACAGTCTTTATATAATTAATATTCAAAGGTATGTACACGATCACAATAACGCACTTTGTACTTGTAAGTCAATAATGATGAATATATACACATCTAGAGTGGTACCACTAATGTTATCAAATCTCATTAAAGTGCATCAACTGTATGGTTAAAATGTCACACAGAGCAATAACGAGTAAACCAGCAATAGAGATAGGAAGGAACGTAAGATGGTTGAAACAATAGGCAGAACACTGACCCCTACCTCTATGCACAGTTCTGTGTGGAGATCCCCCCACCTGGGCAACCTGTAGATAAAGATATATAGCACAAGCCCAGTCCAAATGTTCAATAGTCTTACTTCTTCCTGTTAAGGTTTTACCCCCCCCCCCAATGTACCTGGTGGAGTAGAGTTCTCAGACGATGCACCGACCGATCCTTCTTGAGTGCCTCCCTTTCAGGCGGGAGCCACGGATCGTCGAGGGGTGTCGGGGAACTTGGCGTTCGTGTTGGGGAATCGACGGCCCTTCTTGAGTGCCCTCACTTTAAGGCAGGAGTCACGGGTCGTCGAACGTCCGACGGTGAACAGGGTGAACTATGGCAGGGAAGTGCCGCTTCGTTCCTAGCGGTGCTCGTCGATGATGGAGCGTTGGCGTCCTGCAAGGAAGAGGCGTGCGGGGCACCTCAATGTCAATAGTTCTGGACCGCAAAGAGATGATGAAAAACTGTGGCCCAGCAAGGGCGTCGAGTCGTCGGCGTCTCTGCGGTCTGTAGTTGGCGGGAAACCCACTAGTGGATACTCCTCGGCGCGTCGACGGTCGGGCCTTCTCCAGCGGGAGACAAGCGGGTGCCGATGCAAACGAGAGCGTCCGATGATCAATGGAAGTTCTTAGGCAAACGGGAGCACAGCGGCTCCGGTCGGCGACAGCGGTTGTCGACAGTGGCGGACAACAGTCCGAGTGCTTCTCCTTGGAGTTCCGCAGCAGTCCCCGTATCGGGTCGGCAGCCTGTCGAAGGTCTGTCTACCAGGGAGCGTTGGCAAAGATCAGCTGTGCACGATGGTCCCTCGTAGCTTGGGAAGAGGGCGCCTTACCAGGTCCTCTCTGGGTCAGTCCTTGGAGGCACAGCAGCTTTCAGATTGTGAAGGAGAGCAGCAGCAATTCTTCTCGTCCAGCAGGGCTTCAAGGTCAAGCGTCAGTTAATCCAGTTACTCGTCGTAGTGGACTTCGGCTTCTGAACACGATTCCTAGCAGTGAGAGGTCCCCAGATATACTGTTGATCTCCCATTCATTCCGCTGGGTCACACTCAAGCATCCAATCACGACTACGGGCATTCATGCAGGCAGGCAGCCAATCAGGCACACGAGGTATTCAGGCCATTCACTTCTCTCCAGACACTCACAACAAGTTATGTGTATTGGGACAAGGACCGAGCCATTCAACACTGCAAGCTGCATTCATACCGGTTTCGGTCAGGGTTGTCTCGGTCATTGTGTCAACCACCAGATACTAGACACCCACAACACAGAATGCATATTCGTCACACACTCTATTCACCCAGGTCCCACCCACAGGAGGTACCCACAACATACATCACCGGGAAGGCTCCAGCTAGTCTGACTGGGCCTTCACAACAGCACCATATATGGCACTTCCATCCAACCGCCAGTCAGGGGGAAGGGACAGAGTCAGGGCTTCCCAGGACTTTGGGAAAACAAGGTAATGGGTAATAGAAAGCACGAGGCCACCGGGGCCATCTTGTTTTCCATCAGGAATCAACTGATCCCAATGGCAGGATACTCCGCGCACCTGTCAAATTCAGCATGGAGCTGCCACCAGCCCATACCCTGCTCTGTGGGCCACCCACGGGTGCCCAAAAACATACACTAGTGGCACAGGGTTGTACCCCCACCCATGGGTGCCATAAGGGTATCCCACGGGTCCGTTCACCAAACCAAAAGGAAGAGAGCTGCACTGCCAGGAGTCCCACATGAACTCCTGCGCGGAAAACACGATGGAACACACGATAAAAAACAGTAAAGGACAAGGATACGGAGGCCCTGTCCCTCCGATGCATTTCCAGCATCATAAGTAGCCAATGTATAGTACCTTAATCCAGTCTATAAACCACAGCCCCAACCCTGATCTGGGTAATGTTAAAAACATTTTTTTTAAAAAAAAGCCATTTGACAGAGTTGAATGACTTTCCATCGTCTAGGACAACAACCACTGCAGGTAAAGTTGGATTAATTTTGTGTATAATAGAAAATAAACGCCTGAAGTTATTTGTGTTCATCGCCCTATGAATAATCCTGCTTGATCTTGAAGTATCAATGCAGACCTATACGGAAGCAACAATTCCTGCTAGAATATTTTCTACATTCGTCTGTGGTCAGAAGCATAGATATAAGTGCACTGTTAGGTTTCAAGAGCAGTGTGATTAGTGCAGTGCCATAGTGTCTAACAATATATTTTCACCTGGTGCTGATTCATGCATTCTTAGCAGTTGAGGGGGACTTTCTTGTGCATACTCTTTATAAAACATTGCCATTAAGGGCCGAGCGAATAGCTCGGGGGCTACGCATTTGTATTGGAAGCAAGACAACGCAGAGCAACACCGGTTCGAGTCCCGGTCCCACGCTTAGAGACTGGTCCCCGGAATTAGGTGTGTTACAAAAGATTAATTAATTAAAGCCATCTATACCCAGAGCCATACAGTTTGGCAGAGATTTAATGGTGTTGACTGTCTTCTCTGTTATCGGAACATTAAGTGCCCTTCGTACCTCTTGATCTAGCCAGCCTGATGCACAGGGATGTCGATTCACCAAAATGCCTGGGGTAGCGGAAGTGACAAACTTGATGTCACTTAACCTTTGACCCAGATGTCATCAGTTTTGCTTTAACCCTGGTGACATTACCGAAAGTGGCTTACAGGAGTAAAGAAAAGTACGTAAAGATTTTAAAATACCAAATACGTAATGAGGCAGACAAGAATATTTTAGATACCAACCATTTTTTAACAAGAGTGTTGCCTTCATATGCCCTGGATTGGGTCATGATATAATGGGGTTAGACCCAATAGTACAAAATAGACCAAGGCAATATTGGTTCCACCATCAGGTTTGCTATTTGAAGATTTGAATATATCTTTAAGCAGTGATTATGACAAAGCATTGAGCCATTTTGGGGAGTGCCGTGACCCAATTCTTGGTAATTTATCTTGATGGAAAGCCCGGTGAAGATGTACAACAAAATGAAAATTGTAAAATGGGGAAAGAAATACAGAGGATGTCATTGTATAAACTACAAAGGGAGATAACCACACACCTGGGGACATATAAGATGATGCAGTCCTCTGTGATGAGATTATCGGGCCAAAATATCATTGCATTTATATGCTGTTTCATCTTAATTTACTAGGTTCCATACAAAGGTGGAGTCCCATAAGAGGGATCCTTAGCAATAAAGAAATTGTGGGCTCTGTAAAAAGCTGGGGGAGGCAGAAACGCTAAAACATTGGCTGATTGACTGTAGCGCAGCACTATGGCCGAGGAAAATGTGGTTGGGGAAAGTTCATAAAGAGATTAGAGGATTTAAACCGTGAAGTCAAGTGAGCTAGGCTCTTGTATAGATACTATCTCAATGACCATTGCTTTAGTGAATATTTCAATAGTGATACGCAAAATGTTTGGGGAAAATGTTTTTCTCGATTAGTCCACCATAATGAAGTAGGGAAGGGAGTAATTTGTCGGATAGGTGGAAAATGTAATTTTTGAGGTTCGAAAGGGTGGCCCTGATAGGTATATAGTATATATTACGTTGTATTGTGCTGAATGAATAAATGTTTGTTTTAGAGTGTAGTGTCTGAAGTCATTTATTGCCATTTGTAATGAACCAAGAGTTGTGAAGTATATGATTAAAAATGTGTTAATGTTTTTGATACATTTTAAACGCAAATGAAAAATAGGCAGAGGCACTGCCATAGATATGCCACTTCAGCATTGTATGGCCAGTTACTTCCATATTATGCCTATTATAGCTGCATGTCGGGTATTGTCATTATATGAAAAATAGATCCCCCTACATTGCAAGTTGCTGCGATAATACAGTATCCAAAAATCCAATAGATGAAAGTCACTTTTAGTTCACAGGAGCGTTAATGATGATGTTATTTATATAGCGCTTTCACTGAAGCAATGTACATAGCTAGCTCATATTCACAAACAATTATCATCCCAACCAAAGTTGGTTTAAATTTATGAATCTCTGAAGGACGAAAGGCAGAGTTGGCCTTGCCAGGATTTGAACCTACGAACTGCAGATCACACACAGTTTGCAGCAGAGAGCGCTCAAACCTCTGATCTATCTTATTGCATTGCTATTAAAAATGCAATGCCACCATAAGAAAGCATGTCAAAACTGGCTGTACAATGTAGACCAGACATGTAATAACACTTACCATATTTGCTGTAGCTTTGATGATCTACATTGAAAAATGCTATGCCACAGTAAGACATACCTAGACTGGCAGCACCAAAATGCCAATCTAACCACATAATAACACCATGCTTACTTTATCATAGCTGCCCAGAAAAATATACAATGCCACAGTAAGACTGGCTGCCCCTAAATGCCAGTCTAGCCAGGTAATTACACGTATCATAATTGCTTTATAGGAGATGCCAGTACAAAATGTCCAGCCACAGTAAGAAATGGCTAATCTAGCTGCAGCAACATGCTAGTCTAGACACATAACAGTTATAATGATTACTTCATTATAGATGACCAGAAAATTATGCCATGACGCAGTAAGAAATGGCTAGACTGGCTGCACCCAAATGTCAGTTTAGACTGGGTAATAACACTACTCATGCTTACTTTATTAGTGAGCTATTGTTACAAGACTTTGACTACCATTACTGTGAGTTAGAAAACCTTACATGTAAAACTTTTTCAAATGAATAAAATAGATGGGGGGATTGGGGTTGGGGTAGCTATTAAAATGGGTGATCTTGGGGGACAGGACTTTGGGGGGTCTCCCCCTGCATTTTAAAAAGGAAAAAAAAGTTTTACATTAAAGGTTTTCTACCTCGCAGTAATAAATGTGTTTTAGCGTAGATCCATTAGAGATGCCCTGTCTGTAAAAATGTCAGGCCACGGTAAGAAATGACTAGACTGGCTGCACCCAAATGGCAGTCTGGACAGGTAATAAACAGTTATCATGCTTACATTATAGATGCCCTGTAAAAATGTCATGCCACATTAAGAAATGACTAGACTTTCCTTACCAGAATATGAGTCTAGACTTAATAACAGATATTCCTGCTTCATCATGGATGTCCATTACGTGATAGCACCCCCCTACCCTACTGACACGTGCCCTATGCCTCCAACTCTCCTGTTCCAACCCCAAGCTCAGCCCCTTAGCATTACCTCCATGTCCCTCTCCCTCGTCCCAGTACTTACGTATGAGTCAAGGTGCTTCATAGGCAAGTGTAGGACTAGGAGTAATGAAGATTAAAGGTAAGTAATCTAGGTATTGAACACAAGCACACCATTCACATGCCCGTTTGCACTGTAGCCATCCACTCACACACCCAGCCACCCATACATCATGCACTCACACAAATTACATAATATAAAAACACACACACACAGCCCTCTGTCTCCACTGCAGAGGCGTCCATGTCCTGTGGAAGGCAGGGTAGATGATTCTTTTTCAAGTCAGTCTAACTTTAAAAGGTTATGATTTCCGTTACGGTTTTCTGTAACAGAAATCATTTCTTTTTGAAGTCAGACTGACTTAAAAAAAGAAATGAATGTAGAGAGCTCTCGTTTGAGAGCCCTCCATACTTTTGGTTTCTCTCTGCAGAACCAGGGGTCCCAATTGATATCCCTAGCAATCCCCAATTGATGCCCTTCTGATGCAACACCTTCAAGAAATTGTTTGATATCACTAGCTGTACTTGACCCATTAATGGTGTAAAGGCATCTATAGTAGCATTCAAAGATTGGGTTCATTTCCTCGTTTTGATATTTCAAGGTGCCATAGTTTCCTCCTATTGATGTCTTTGCTACCTCGCTATTTCCTAATGGATGCAAGTGAATGTCCCGGGCGCTCATTCTCCTAAAAGTGTCTAGCTGCATGTGGCTTCTCCAGAAATGTAATACCTCTTAGGACCCTGCAGCAAAATGTGTCCAGTTTCCTTGTGCATTTCCAAGATGTGTAGTGATTATTAGCACTAGAATATTCTCCCACTTTCGAGTTTCATTTCTAACGAATGACGAGAATGGCATAACCACGCCTTCCCCTGCCCCCGGAGATACAGGCGCCCCTTATATAGTATAGACTTTAAACACCTCCCAAAGAATTCCTTTGTCTGATTCCAAACCAATATTGTTATCAAAATATCAACCTACAGGCTCTGGCCGAAAATGTGTAGGAGGGTATCCCACTCGACACTCGCTACAATGCAAGATGCAAGCAGTGAAGTTGTTGCACAGGTGGCAGCTCACACCAGATAAACTAGCGAAGATGTATTCAGGGGTCAACCCTAGGTGTTGGAGGTGTCAAGCAGTAAAAGGGTATTACTACCATATGTGGTGGCAGTGCCCGCATTCTCAGTGCTATTCGGGGGGAGCTATTTTATTTATTTATTTTTTAATGTTTAATTATTTTTATTGGTTTGTTACAAACCTTTAAAAAATTCAGAACAGATATAAAAAATACAGCACTAGTTTGTAATGTTATTGCTACAGACAAAGAAGAAACCGAGAACATCATTTAGAGAGCTAAAGAATTGAACCTTAATACAATAAAAAGCAACAAGGTAAACTACCTAGGTTGAAGCGCAAAATAATAAGTGAGATGTTAAGGCGCAAAGTAGTAAAAGGAAAAAAGAGAACAGCAAGAAGAAAGGAAAAGTATTCAAATAAATGTATATGGAAAATAGCAGGCGCTTCTTTTGTTCAATCTTTAGCTGTCAATGTGGTTACTACTTTTTCTAGGAAAAATCAGCTTTCGGTCAGAGTCAGAATACAGTTCGCGCCACCAGTCATCAGAATCCAAAGGTGGTCTTAATATAAAAAATCAGCCCACATGCAGGTTGCGTTCTTCTAACAAACCTGGACAGAACAAAGTGAGGTGCTTCAGAGTTTCGTGAGAATTTTGACAGTCGGCATGACAAAGATGTTTGATCGTCTCTTTTCCAAAAGTGTAGGGTTTCTCTTGTTGATAACTGATTTAAGCGGAATTTAATTAATATCAATCTGCTAACTTTTCCAGGAAATTTTTCTAAGTATGTCTGATTTGTATTGTACTTCTTAGCTTCAGTCGGGACCAAACTCATGGCTCTATGTTTACGCCGGATGGTCTTCGGTATCTATCCAGTCTTGGATCCATAATGATGTTTTAACTTTGTTTGGTTGTTTGGATTATTCTGCAAGGTCTGGTTATCCGAGCCAATGTCAGCTAATATTTTTTCCGCAGGCCGAGCACATAGTGTTATTATGTTTTCGGAGTTCCCACTCACTGGATCTTTCAACATTTCGTATTGAGGGGCCACCTGAGATGAGCTCATTTTGCGATACTCATTTAGGGTGTTCCACATTATTCTTGCATTAATGGACACTAGTGCAAGCTCGTATTTTATACATGCAGTCGGGACATCCCTGTGGAGCCACAAACCTTTACACCAGAAGGAGTTTTCCAGTGAAGACCAAAAGTCAGCAGGGCAGCCAAGGGCACTTTCAGCTCCATGTATCAGCGCCGGGACAGCTTTCTGCTTGTAAAAGTTCAACACCGGATTCACATATTGTTGGAGGATGTTCAATTTGCGCTGTAGGCCTATCAGTGTCAAATCCAACAAGACCAGATCGTCTGCATACAGTATCCAATTTAGATTTTTTCCATTTATCTTCAGTGGAAATACATTCTCAGTTGCATAGGCCTTGCCTATGTCGGATATAAACAGGTTGAATATTATTGATGCTAGTGGGCACCCCTGTTTAACACCTCGGCGAGTTTTTATGGGAGCTGATAGAGATCCCTTTTGGTCCAGTCTTACTTTAATCTCGGTGTTACTGTGCAAATCTTTTATTGCCATCAGTAGACTATCTGGGCATTTCCAATTGCTCATTTTTGACCATAGCAGCTCCCTGTCAATACTGTCAAAGGCTTGTGATAGGTCAATGAACGCGAGGTATATTTTTTTGTTTGTTTTGATAGCCTCCATTTTTAGTAGGTTAAGGGTCATCAGGTTTAGCCCGCAACCAACTTCTTTAACAAAACCAGATTGCCGACAGTCCAAGTGGCCACTTGATGTCATGCACTTTAAAAGTTGTTTATGCAACTGGGCAGCGAATAGCTTACCTAGAACATCCAGCAGTGGGATGGGTCTATAGTTGTTTGGGCACGATCACCCTTTTTGAAAATCAACACCATTATCTCACTTTTCCAAGTCGGAGGGGTTGTTGCTTTGCTGGCTATGTTGGAAAAAAGTTTTGCAAAAAAAGTTGCCCACTCTTTTGGATTTTGTTTTAAAGTGTGATTGGTTAATCCATCTGGACCAGGAGCCCACGAGGAACTGCATCGTTGGATACTTTGGAGAATGTCTTCTTCAAATTGCAGATCCCATTTAGATAACTCAGGCAGCTTAGGTTCTGCTAAATTTCTTTTTTTTTCATATAGTTTTCCAAAGTGATCGACCCACTGTGCTTCCGTCACCATATTCGATTGTATGGCATACTGTTTGCAGAAATTGTCATTTATTAGTTTCCAAAAGTCTTGTGAATTTTTGTTGACTAAGCTTTGCATCATTGCCTCTGCGTCGCGTTGCTGTAGGATACTCCTGTGCGAAATGATCCAATTTTTATATTTTTGTCTGCTTACTTTTTTCGCGGCATATCGCTCAGTGCTGCTTAAGAGTTTGTGCTGTCCGAGTTCCCTACGGAGTTGCTTTTTTCTTTCTGCAATTTCTTTATCATACTGATGCATAGGCTTGAAGGAGCCTCTTTTCAGGCCTTGTGCTTTGTATGTGAACTGCTGTAACAGGTGACTGTATTCAACTTTATTATTCGTTGAATTACTTGACCATTTGATGTAGGCATCTGTGATTGATTTCACCTTGTGCAGATTTATTTTCAATCTTATTTGGTTTGGTTCCACTGTGACATGCTGGGCCCAGATTTCGGGCTTTCTTCTCTCTTGAAGGAGGACTGACATTTTCAGTTGACTATGATCGCTCAAGGGGGACTTGGTTATGTGGAGAGATGATACTTGGCGATTCAAATTTTCAGAAACATAGAAATAGTCTATGGTCGATGACTGATCCTTAAGGCTCCATGTTGTTTGCGCAGGGATGTCACCTTTCGTGTTACCATTTACCATTGTCATGTTTCTCTCCTCCAGGGCAAGGCCCCACTTAGTTACGATTTTTCCCGCTCCTTTCCCACTTTTAGCGGCTTTTGTACAGTCCAAGTTGAAGTCACCTTATAGTATTATGTTTGGTGTTTCCTGGGCACTATTGATCTCATCAATTAGGTCACACACCAAATTCATAAATCTACTGGTCCATGCCATGTTGTGGTGCCAGTAAACATTAATTATGTCCAAGTGGTTTTTATTCACGGATGAAGTACAGTTGATTTCCACCACACTATGCTGTATGAAAGCGGTATGGTTTGTAGAGCTCATTAACTGCAAACCTGAGTTTTTCTTGATAAAGGTCATCAACCCAGCTGATGGTCTGCCTTTTTGTCTTGTTATTGCTGGGTTCATTGCCAGGTCAAATTCGTCTGATATGGGAGAACTAACCATCCACGTCTTCTGTAGACATATGATATTTACTCCCTCAATCCATTTCAGGGGATCCTTGCAGAAGTGATAAAAACCTCTATTATTCCAAGATACAATACTGAGGTTGGGGCCTTCCTGCCCTTGCTGGCATTAGCTGGATTGGCCTCCCAGGACTCCAGCTAACCAATTCCATTTTGTTTGGTTATTTGTGTCATTCACACAGCTCGGCACATCGCTGAGATCATGCTTGGGTGTTGGTTTGCAGGTGAAGGTGATTTTAATTTTCTCTCCCGGAATTACTTGTTTTGACTCATCGGCTTGGTCTCTCAAATTTGGGCTCCCTTTACCAAATTCGCTTTCAGAGAGATCCCCTGGATTAACCTCTACTGAGGTCTGTCTGCTTGTCCAGCTTGAATTTGGTCGGGTTAGAGCGGACACTTTGATTCATTATGGTTTCAACTATATATGTTTTGTTGTCAATAGAGTCTGGCCGTTCTTCATGAATATCGAAGCCTAGAGACAATATGAAGGGAACTGCATTTAGCAGCAAGTCGCATATCAATCTTGAGTCAATGTGGAGGCGAGCTCTATCATTATGGACTTCATCCATAAATTCTACAGTTTGGATATCGCTGGACTCTATCGATCTTAAACCGGGGACATGGAGAAGGAGCCGCAACACATTTCTGTTCAGGGTTAATCCATCTTTACAGGTTAAGATTCGTTCAATGATCAATTGATATTTTGCAGTTTTCCCTTTAGGTTTTGCTGTTTTAGTCTCCACGGTGGGTGTAATCCGACCATCTTAGACCTCACCAATGCCTCTTTTTTTAGATGGATTATTCCGCGGATTTTGTTGGTTGTTTGCAAGGGAATATGGTTTAGACTTCACACTGTTTGCCATTAGTCTGGGTTGATCTCGACCATTGATGTTCTGTTTTGTTACACTGAGGCTATTTGTGCCAGTGTGTGCGACGCTGAGCGCTACCAGGCGCTTCCTTTTTTCATCCATGGTTAGAGAATTTGGTCCTTTATCAGTTAAAGCCGGTGCCTCGGCAGTTTCTGGGGGCAACAGCAAATGACATGTTCGACCAAACACTTGGGAGTTTGGTTCGGGGGATCTGTGAATAATGGAGTCGCTGGACGTGATGCAGGAGCTTGTGTTTTAGACTCTGGAGCACTGTTGATGGATGACGAATCGAGATGTATAATTCTTGCCGCAAGTTTGTTGTTTTCTTCAAGACCGCTTGTTTGACTTTCATTCAAAGAATCATTATCTTCGTACGTGGACATATTCATTAGATCGTTTGAGGAATTTTCCACGGCTGCGTCCGGTTTGAGGTGTCACTTGACCGGACACTCCACATTTATCTTGGCCACTTGTCCCACCATACTAGGTTTGTCGTTTCTCTGCTCGGAATTGACGAAGATATTCACAGATTTTAAATTCCTCAAAAATGTCCTAGATCCCAAGTTGTTTAGTTTTCTTTTACATTTTTGATTCTTCCATTTTTTTCTTGTTATCTTATCCATGATTGCGTTATTTTTTTTGAAAGATTGCATAGGTTCTATCTTTCTCTCCCGTAGGTGAAGCCTCACTCACCTCCAGATTACCTATGATTCCATCACCATTGGCAGAGGTGGATTGTCGTGGGGAGCCCACCTCAATTAAGAATGTGTCACTGGTTTTCTTCATTTTCGCCTGATTTTGATCGATTTGAAGCAGATGAAACTTCTGCCTCCACCTGAATTTTGGTGCACACTTCGCCATCGCTTACTTCAGGCCTCTCAAGAGGGGCCTCCCTAGAGCTACACTGGGCTGGTCGCTCTAACACCACACGTGTTTCGCTTGCCATCAGTGTAATATGTTTTGGTACTAGCTGGTCAATACCTGGGGTGGCGGTAGGTCTAATAGGCTCTTTAGGTTTGCCCATCCTCAACCGGCTTTTTGGATTTGTGCCTGAGCTAATCGCTACACTTGGAAGGTTCGAGGCTTCTCGTTGTCTATCATCCGTATGTGGATTTTGATTGTGTTTGAGTAGACACAGAGCTTCGCGGGCCAGTTCTGCCAATAGCCTCTTGTCTTCACTGTTGTTTCTTTTCTGGTCCGCCAGTTCCTTGATGGATCCGTCAATTTTTTGTATGTTATGCCATATTTTTGACTTTGAGTCAGTGTTGTCCAGTTCTTCACTTGCAAGTTTGGAGTTCATTAGTGCTGAAAGTGTAGACAGATCTTTTATGCTGTCATTAATTTGTTCGTACAATTTCATCATTGGGGCAATAGATATGGACAGTGATGACATTATGTAAGGCCTGATGTCATTTAGGACTTCCTTCACTAAATTTGCTGTAATAGGCTCCTTGGTAGCTTGATGTTTAATTGCTTTGTTCTGGAGACGCCTTACTTTTGGATACTGTCGTTCCATAATAGAAGACGTTTTTTTTCGAGCTAGTGTTTCTGTTTTGTGAACAGAGGACATCCAGCAAAGGACTCGAGTCAATCTGGTGTCTTTTTCTTGCACCAGCTGGCCATTCTGTAACTGGACTGTTCAGTGTGGCATTATTCATATATAAGAAAGAACTGTCCAGAAGCTATTTATCCACGGTTTGTTTATCAGACCTGACATCCATTATTGCCTATTTGGCATTTAATGTGCCATTCATTTTTGTTAAGTCCTGCAGCAATTTATTTACTATGGCCAAGGAATCGTGCTGCTCTCTTTGATTTGGACTTTTCTCGCCCGACTCGTTGGATAAGTTGTTAATAGTCATTTGAAAAAAAAAAAGGGTTGGCATCTGTTTGGAACGCCGAGTCAGGCTCATTATATTCCAATGCTTGGTTGTTATTTTGATGTATATGTTCATTGCAACCCTGCATAAGTGGTGTAAGATGCATGGGGACTATAGAAGCACACAGTTGAATATGACTCTCAGGCCGTGGCTCAATGGATGCGTTCACCGGGAGCTGTGAGGACACTACGAACACTGCTTTTGGTGAATAGTTGGCACTTTCAATCAAGCGACTGTGTTTTCAGATGTCAGGCGCTGTAGTCTGGGGGGTCGTTTGCTAGCTAAAAGCTTATGAAGTGTTTTTAACTTAGAGACTTCGTCCCACACCAAAGCGTGCAGTGCAGGTACGCAAGCCACACCCCTCAACACTATTGGTTCAGCAGCAGCAGGTGGTATAATATTTTGGAGTCTGTGAAGGATGTGATCGTGTGACTTGGCACGCGAAGGCAATAAGTCATGCGCCGAAGACGGATTGACATCCTGCTCTGAGCTTTGTGATGTCAATGTCAGTGTGCATTGGGGTGAAGCTCACGTCCCGGCATCAGCGACCACACTGGTTTTGCTATGAGAGTCACCCGCCAGGCCATTAATGTGCGACCCTTCTGAGCTGTTTGAATTCAAGTCGGTGAAAGCATTACTATCAGTAGTCGCATCACAATTCACATCACGGTCAGCAAAGTTGTCCAAAGGACCCACAGGTTCAACAGCACTTACGTGCATTACGCAGCTCGAATCTTCATGATGCCTTGGATTTCTTGGATTTCCAAGACTCGCTTCACATCCACGCTGTAGTTGAAGGCGGGTGAGGGGGTGGCGCTGCTGCTTCCGCGCGTGGTCCTTGTTACGCTCCATGGGAGAAAGTTTCTTTTGGTAGTTTCTTGTGGTAGCTCTAGCAGTGTTGGGGGTCTCTGGGTGCCCCCACGCGTGCCCATGAGCCCCTCCACCCACAGACTCAGACCGGACACGTCTGTGTGCTTCGGGCTCCCCGGTCGCTCTGACGTGGCCGGGAACGCCCCGTTTATTTAAGGCGCACGCGGCGACGTGCAACGTCACGTTGCCGCGTGTGCGTCTCCCTCACGGGGCAACGCCACACTCCTCCTTTTTCCGGGAGGAACAACAACAACAGATACTTCCAAAAATTGCACTGCACACAACATAACAATTGCAAACTCAGAGCCCATGCCCCTTTAATGTCAGCCTCCCGATTCCCCTTACTCCGGACCACAGACAATCGTCCCCAGCACATAGTCTCCGAGATAGGCAGGTCTCCCTCGCCCAGCCCTCTGGGGGTACCTCCCGCCTACCTCAGCCGCAGGAGTCCCAGCCGCTCCAGTACCTCGATCTGGCGACCCCCCGAGTTCCCCCCGGGGGGTATCTTCATCCGGGAGGACAGTCTCATCCGGGTCAGGCGGGAGCTCAGCTCGAGAGTCGCCCAGTTTCTTAAAGAAGCTCACATTCCGAGTGACAGCCGACTTCCCGTCCGAGGCCGTTACCATCGATCCCTTTACTGCCACCACGTCCAGCGGCTCCGGTTCATATGGGAGCGAGAGCTTCCCGTGGGGATGCCGATTCCTGATCAGCACTTCGTCGCCCGGTTCCAGCCGCTGCGGACGAAGACCCCGCCGTATGTTCTCTTGATGTGTCCTTGCCTGTCGCTCCGCTTCCACCCGTTGGTCATCTATTACGCCGGGTTCCTTTTCATGTACCTCCGGGAGGAGACCTCGGGGGCACCTTCGGAACAGGACTTCAGCCGGGGCCACCCCCGTTGAGGCGTGTGGGGTGGTGCGGTACACTCTCAAAAACTGGTATAGCGCCCGCTGGAGGGGCTGGCCCTGTCCCTGGGCTATCCGGAATGTTTTGTTCAATGTCCTCATCAGCCTCTCCGCGTCCCCGTTCGCACGGGGCCACAGTGGGGACACCTTCCGGTGCGCCACTCCACAGCTCTCCAGAAATTCCGAGAACCTAGCGCTCTGGAACGGGGACCCATTATCCGAGCACAGAGTCACGGGAAACCCATGGGTGGCAAAGATTTTCTCCACAGCGCCCACCACGTGCTCAAATGCCACCGACTCGACGAATTCCACCTCAGGGTATCGGGAGTATTCGTCCACAATGGCCAGGAAGTGAGTGCCTACGGCCGTGGATCCGAAGTCCGCATGTACGACCTCCCACGGCCGGGTCCCTCGTGGCATTACTTCGATTTCCGGCTCCCGCTGGACTGGGGAGGCCGCCTGGCACCACACACAGGCCGCTACGAATTCGTCCACTTTTTTCTCTAGCTCGGGAAACCACACCTTCATCCTCAGTCTCGCCTTCGTCTTGGCGGCCCCTTGGTGTCCCTGGTGTGCCAGGTTGATGACTTCATGGATCTTGGAGCCCGGCACCACCAGGCGATCGCCCCGCAGCAGCAGGCCCGACTCCGTGAAGGACAGTTCGTCCTTTACCTTCCAGAGTTGCTCGAGGGTCACTTTAGCTTCTTGAGTGCGCCCTGCCACCAATTCCAGCACGGACTTCCAGGACCCCGACCGCATCGAGCCCCTCAAGATGCGGAAACACTCGTCGTTAGCCGCAGCACTCTCCAGTTCGGGTAGCGGCATTGCGTTGGGGGTGGCACCCTCTACCACCATCCTGACGTGGTCATCGGCTTCCTCAGCACACAAGTCTTGTGCGGGTCCACCACCGCCCACCGGGTGCCTGGACAGGTAGTCAGCAGCATTGTTGGTACCCGGCCGGTAGATTAGGGTGACGCTATACTCCAGCAGGGCCAACATCCACCTCTCGATTCTGGCTGGTGCTTTTGAAGATGATCCGGCCATGATCGGAAGCAGCGGCTTGTGGTCCGTTACCACTGTCACGGGTCTCCCCAGCACATAAAGCCGAAAATGCCGACAGCCCCACAAGACAGCCAGGGCCTCGCGTTCAATCTGCAAGTATCTCTGTTCGGTCTCGGAGAGGGCTTTGCTGGCATATGCCACTGGCCTTATCCCCCCATCTCTGCCCACTTGGGTGAGTACAGCACCGAGGCCAAACGGGCTGGCGTCCACCACAATCTCGGACTCCAGGGCGGGGTCAAAAAAAGCCACGGTATCATCTGCTGTCAGGGCGCCTTTGATGTCCTCGAACGCCGACTGTTCCAACGGGCCCCACTGCCAGGTGGTATCCTTTTTCGTCAGGGCCCTCAGAGGCTCCGACCTCGAGGCTAGATTCCTGATGAAGCGCCCACAGTATGTTACCATTCCCAGGAAGCTCCGCACATCTGACGCCGACTCAGGGGGGCGCGCGGTCCTGATGTCCTGGACCTTCCTGGGGTCCGGAGATACACCGCCCTCCTTGAAGATGAAACCAAAGAACTCAATGGTCGGGCGGAGGAACTCACACTTGTCCCTGTGGAGAGTGAGCCCCAGCGACTGCAGCCTCTCAAGGGTCTTGGCCAGACGTCTCAGATGTTCAAGTTCCGTCCTGGCAAAGACCAGAATGTCGTCACTAATGTTTAGGACGCCCTCCAGGTCTGCGAGAACGCCTCGGATCAAGTTCTGAAATACCTCGGCTGCTGACGACACTCCGAAGCTCAGCCGCTTGTATCGGTAGAGCCCCCTGTGGGTAGTGAAGGTTGTAATATATCGGGACTCTGGGTGGAGGACAACTTGGTGGTATCCAGCTCGTAAGTCCAACTTAGAGAAGAACCGGGCCCCCTGCACTTCCGCAATGATGTCATCAATTGTCGGGGTCAGGTGTCGTTCTCTCCTGATGGCCTTGTTGGGCAGCCTCATGTCCACACAGATCCGGACGGAGTCCGGCTGTTTTGGTTTCCTCGCCACTACGATAGGGGATACCCATGGTGTGGGGCCCTCCACCTTTTCGATTATATCCAGGTTCACCAGGTTGTCTAGTTCCATGTCCACCTGGTCCCTTAGATGAAACGGGATCCGCCTATGTTTCAGAGCCACGGGCTGCACCGACCCATCAATGTGGAGTCTCACGGGGTCACCCTTCATTCTCCCAATCCCTTTAAAGATGTCAGCGTATTTGTCCAGCAGATCGTTGATGTCCTCTAAGTAGACTGAGTATGCGAAGCTCACTATGCCAAGAGACTCCGCTGCCACACAACTCAACAGGGTGTTGCTGCTCACCGGAGTCACGTAGAAGCGGGCCTTGATCTTCGTCCCGTCATGCTCCACCTTGGCGACAAACGCACCGTCTAGTGGCAGGGGCACCCGCCCACCAAATGCAAAAATGCGGGCTCTTGGCGTCGCCAGCCTCGGGGGTGGGTTGAGTGCGGCATAATGTCCTCTCGCCATTACGTTGACTGAGGCCCCCGTGTCGACCAGCACCGGGACCGGCGAGCAGTTCACCTCCACGACGCATCTCGGCTGTCTCCTGCTCCTCCCCTTGAGGACTTCCATGCTGGAGACGAAGATATTCTCCTCATCCTCTTCCTCCACTTCTTCCGCCGGCGTCTCCTCTCCCGCCTGTTCCACCTGAGCTACATTGGGCGGGCGGTTTTGGCGAGGGGTCCACAGACGGGGTTGTCCCCTCGGAATCAGTACAGGCAGGGTCGCCCTGCACACCCTCGAGAAGTGGTCGGGCACCCCACAGCGTCCGCAGATCTTTCCTATTGCCATGCACTCAGACGAGTGGGGGAGGTCATAGCCGCACTTCTGGCATGACTCCACTGGCTTACCAGCTCTGTCTCTGGGAGCCCCACCGGGCCTTCGCACCCCTCTGCCGCCTCGCCAGACAGCGCACACCTCTTCCGGCCTCGCTGCGCGGGATCCGGCCTCCATCTTGTTAGCACGGGCCTCTGCCACCTCATGGCACCGCCCGAGCTCCAGGATTCTGGGCAGGGTGAGTCCGGCTCTCTCAGGACCTGTCGCCTCAGCTTGCCAGATGAACATGCCTGGATTAGCATGGTCCTCATCATGTCCTCCGCATCCCCCCACGCACACCCTTGGGATAGGCGGCGTAGGCGGCCATAGAAGGTGTCGAGCGTTTCATCCTCCTTTTGTCTGGCCGAGAGCATGACGAACCTCTCATAGTCCACGTTGGCAAGGGGAATGAAATGCGCGAGGAGGGCGGCTTTGGCTTGGTCATAGGAGTTGTCCACCGGAGTTAACGACTCAAATATCTCCTGCACAGCTGCTCCGGCCGAATACAGCATCGTAGCCACCTTGCTGTCATCGTCCGTGACCTGGGCGGCCCGAAAGTACATGTCCAGCCGTCCAACCCATCTTCTCCATCGGGGGCCCAGGCTGGACGGAGGACCCGTAGCGTCAAACTCCGGAATGGGCTGCAAGGCCGCTTGCGCCCTGGCTTGGGCCATGGCCAGGGGTGGTGGTTGGTTCGGGGGCAAAGCGGCACCAACCGTGGGTGTAGGCAGCCCCGACGTCGCAGGACGTGGGGTTGGCTGTGGGGGATTCTGTTGAAACAAGTCCGCCAGGCTTTCGTCCTGCGAATCCTCCGAGGCCGTGGCAGTCGCACCCTCCAGGGCGCCGAAATCACTCATGGGCCCAAGCGCACAGGCGCCCTCGTCCTAGTCATGAGGGCCGCAACTTGCACCTCTCTCCACACTGCCACCACCCTCGTGATGATGAAGGGGTTGAAGAGGGTCCTTGAACCAAATGTTCCAAAAATTGAGCTTCAAAAATGGAGTGGGCTGAGAAGGCCCAGCCACCTCAGTCCATCTTCCAGCTACCACACGACATTACAGACTGAAAATTGGCCAAAATATCCAAATTCAGGCATGGGCCTGCGGGTTAGGCTGCCCGCAGTCAGCTAATCCAAAAATTGGGCTTGGATGGCCTTCCGACTCCAAACCGGAGCTTTCGGAAGTTCCTCAGCCACGTGCGCAAGATGGCCGCCAGCCGCGTGTATGGTCCGCGGCCACAGCGTGAGACGAGACATCCGCGGATGTTTCGTCGTCGTAGAAAAATAATCCGGGATCGCTCTCACCGCCGGGCCCGGGCATCCAACACTCGTCGCCACTGTTGGGGGTCTCTGGGTGCCCCCACGCGTGCCCGTGAGCCCCTCCACCCACAGACTCAGACCGGACACGTCTGTGTGCTTCGGGCTCCCCGGTCGCTCTGACGCGGCCGGGAACGCCCCGTTTATTTAAGGCGCACGCGGCGACGTGCAACGTCACGTCGCCGCGTGTGCGTCTCCCTCACGGGGCAACGCCACAAGCAGTAGCCTTGCAAGCCTCCAGAGACTCACGAGACTCTGCTTGACTCTGCGCCGCTGCACAGGCTACCAGAGCTTTTATCCGGAAGGTCCCTCCACAGGAAATGAAATAGAGAGCAGACCACGACCACACTGCTCACTGCAGACTGACGAGACTCTGCTTGACTCTGCAGCTCTTTCCGTGGATGAGGGGGATAATCCATAGGGAAGCAGCCTCTCCTGGTCCTTTTGGGGGTGGAAAATCAGGGAGAAGACGGGATGATCTGGGACATATGCGTATGGTCCTATTAGTGGCTGCCTGGAGTTTCCTCGCTCAGCTCTGGAAGCGTCCCACAGTACCCGCCGAAAAAGAGTGGATCCAGAAGGTTTGGGCAATATATGAGATGGAATTCTTGACACACGTCCTGGATGAGTCCAGGACAAACATTGAAAGTGCGTGGATGCCATTCTTTGACAAAAATGGGAAATAGCTTCTTGGACACAAGCATAAGTTGGAGTTTGTTACACTGTTACTACAAGTATTGGATTGTTAATGCTATTTCGGTGATGGGGGTAGGTGGGAAGCGGGAGGGGTTGGGTTTGGGGGAGAGATATAATGCAAAATGGATGTAGTTCACTTGTGGTTTCAAGTGCTGTCATGTCTTATTTTTGCAAAAATATAAAACTTTGATTATCAAAAATATCAACCTATGTCAGATGTCATAGCTTGTTTAAAGACCAGGTCTTAAATAGATTCTTGTTTAAAGCACCAGGGTTAATTCTGCCTTGTAAATTGTGGAATACAGGTTATTATAATAGTGATTGAACAGTGCTATAGAGAGCATTCTACAGCCAGACGACTCCAACAATACCTCAATAGAAATCATTATCGGTTTAATTATGGACTTCGCAACATTCGATCCTGGTTGGAAATGTTGCTACACTTCATTGAGAGCAGCGCATAATAGTCGGCCAGTTCAAGCCAAATCAACACAGCTTCTAAAAGGGTCTTGGCCGTGATACTGGATCGGTCCATAGCTACTGTGAGAGCTAGAGTGAAGTCGCCAGTCCAAATAACGTCATTGTCCATGTATTTATGTTGGTGAGCAGCCATTTCTCTAAAAAATGTCTATGTGATCACTATTTGGCACATACATGTTTACAAATACTATTTACACATCTTCACAATCCCCTGCTGGCCCCAACACAAACCCACCCTATGCTTCCATCTTACTATTGTGTAATTTTAACTGTAATTATATATGTATATAGATGGCTACTTCTCTGAAGTAAGATTTGCATGATGACACGTACCTGTGTGTGCCCCAGCCTATGACTGGTATGGTGTGTTGTCCATCTAGCAAGTGTATTTCCCGAACCATCAAGACATGAACATTGTGTCTATTAAAGTACAACATCACCTGGCGAAGTTTTCTCTTGTTGCCCAGATCTTGGACAATCCAAGTCAAAGTTTCTGAGGCTTGTGGATCTGCTTAGAATCACATGCTTTGCATAGGCCAACATCTAGTGGTTGGTGCCGAGGTTTATGGTCTTTCCATCTAATGCCATTGCATCAAATTTTTTCCATCTAAAAACTTTGCATCTAATGCATTATTTATTATTTTTTTTTATTTTTATTTTTTTGGGGCGGGGGGTCCCCCAACCCCTGTTTTTTTACCCTTTCTAATCCACCGAAACAAAAATTAACCCTTTACCCCCCAAAAAACATGCATTAAATGCAAAGTTTTTAGATGGAGAAAATGTGATGGAATGGCATTAGATGCAATGGCATTAGATGGAAAGACCAGATACCTGGTGCCAAGCTTAACAAGATAGCTTGTTTCTGATTTCGCAAAGGGACTGGGCACGACTAGTATCCCTACTTGACATGCACTGTACCCATGACCCTTCACATGTTGAGGTCCTCGGATTTATTTTTTTCCCCAGCCATCCGTTTGGTCACACTCTGTCGAGTTCTCGAAGTGCTACCCCTAGCTATCGAGCACACTTTTGAGTTACTATATATATATATTCAGTAAAAAAACGTTGTTAAAGGGACATTGTAGTTAAGTTGCGCTACTAAAAACCTATGAAATTCAGTGAAAAAAACTTTGTTATAGAGACGTTATGGTTCCAAGTAAACCCGAAAAACCCCTGAAATTCGCCAGTTATTGTAAGCTAAGCAACCATAACTCACGCCACCACCGTGCACTGCTAAGACTAACACCCAGGACATCGAAGATGACATCACAAATGTCATTGATGACATCACCTCCCTGGCTCCCTCTTTTTCCCTTTACTGACATATGTAGGGCACATGGTTTTCTTCAGGAACAGTCAGGAACTAAAAATTCAAAAGGTACTATATTTGGAGACTTATCCTTCAAATAGGTTCTATCAGTAATTCCGTTAGGGCTGGCTCACAGCATATGAACCCTGCACATAGGGGAAGATACAGGCATGAAAGACAGCCAAGCATTCTATGCATGAAGATAATCATTAAGGTTATCAACACTTCCTTATAGTTCTGCTGTTTTTTTATTACTGTAATTTCCCTGGATATGCTCATATTTGTATACTTTGTACTCGCACTACTTTCCTTACGGTCCAGTCACATCATGTGATACTTATAAATAGGGGAAGTAGCAGCTTTGAAGCAGAGCCATCATTTCTGTGCATGAAGATAATCAGTTAGGTTACGAATATTGTCTGGTAGTACGGCTGCTTTTTTGCTTACTTCACTTTGCCTGTATATGCTTATATTTGTATGTGTTGTTGTCTCTTTGTGTTTTGCCTGTACTAATCAGTTATGTAGTAAGTGGGTTTTATTACCTACTTAATAAATGTTTCACAGTCTGCAAAAGTCTAATAAGAAAGCATTTATCATTTTACTATTCAACATGGTAAGATTATTAATATTGCCCCTCCATCAAGTATTCTGCACACATTGCCTATGTTTCTACATGAGTAGCTTAGTATACTTGAAAGAACTACATAATAGAATGCTATTTGTATCAATGCATTGCTTAATGCACTACGTACCTCATGATATTTATTCCAATGATCCTTTATACTTTTTGTATCAACATTACAATAAGAATCCCGTGTACAGACTTTTCATGAAAAGTAAATGCACATGTGATCTCATCAGTGATGTCATCAATTACACTTCTGATGTCATCTTTGATGTCCTGGATGTTAGTCTTAGCAGTGCACAGTGGTGGCGCGAGTTATGGTTGCTTAGCTTACCATAACTGGCGAATTTCTGCGGTTTTTCGGTTTTACTTGGAACCACAACATCACTTTAACAAAGTTTTTTTACTGAATTTTATAGGTTTTTAGTAGCACAACTTAACCATAATGTTCCTGTAACAAAGCCTTTTCACTGAATATAGATATAGATAATATAAATTTGATAAATGTTTACTAGGATTCCCTTAGTTTATATACATATAACATACTGAACCCCCTACCTGCGCTAGTGGTTCTGATGTCTATGGACAATGAGCATGTCCACGAACAGACGTGGTCAACAGCAACACTATCCAAAAACTCAGGGGGTATCTTACATTGTTGTATCATGCAATAAAAACACTGAACATGTTCAAAAAACAGCATATAAATACATTAAATTCAATAATAAATGAGAAGTGCAAACTGTATATGTAAGACACCAACCGTCCAATTACATAGCATGTGCAACATAATGGAATATAACAAAACAAAATAAATATGCCTCCAACATGATTACCTCACAGAAACTGCACAGCAAAAATCAACAGCACACCTACGCAGTAGTAACAGCAAAATTTAGCAAGAAACTAGTGAGTATACTACATTGTATATATTTATAAACATTTCTGTATTAGGTACACTAAAAGTAATATTTATTTTTTTACACAGAAATGTCTAGTACTTTGGAATGGCTGGAAGAAAATTTTCCTCAGGATGAAATGAGTGAAAACAGTGATACTAATGGTGGACACCACACTTCTCTATATAAACCAATTAATAACCATTACTTTGTGTTAACACTTTTTTTTTAACAGACCATACAGACCTAAAAAATACAGAGACCTTAGAAAATCGTCCGCAACGAATGGAGTAGAAAATGAATCTATTAATGTCAAATTTCATTCTTTTAAAATGCTTTATGGAGGACCATATAAAAGAAAAATGTAATATCACTGTCCCACATGTACCTGTACCCCTTCTCCGTGTCCCAGCCAACCATCCCCAAAAAACTCACCAGCAAGAAAAACGTTATGCTGAGACTTCAATCCCTTCCTCCCCTACCATCCATTATGTACAAACCCCTAATTCCACTGTATTTGTATCAGTTTCTACTCCCCCCACTCTCTTTTATAATTTGTATACTTTTATGCAATAATAAAATAGTAAGTGTGTTGATAATATATTCCTCTGTGTCTTATTTTTTTTTAAAAGGCAGTTAGTGTGTCCTTAATTAACCAAAATGGGGCTGTCTGAGGACACTATACCTGTTCGTACTGTTCGCAATCAAAATGGAGATGTCCTTAGGACACACAAGATGTTCGCCTGTCCGTATTTAACCAAGATGGGGGTGTCCTAAGGACACTTTACCTGTTCGAGCTGTCCATAGTCAAAATGGGGGTGTCTGCAGAACACTAAAGATGTCAGCATGTTTGTAACTATGCAAATTAAAGTGTCCTAAGAACATTCCCCCTGATCGCATTGTCCGCAACCAGAATGAATATGTCTTTAGAACACATAGTCCGTCCGCAAAGTTGTGAAGCACATTTATTTTGTTCGAGGACCTGAACACTGTCCGTAGAACACGCGCGCAGATGCGTATCACACCCTTGGCCCCTACGAACATTGTGCCTGTTCGCAACTGTCTGCCGCACGTGTGTCACACTTTTAATTAGCTCAGGGATTGGAACACTGTCCGTAAAACACCTGCACGCATGCGTAGACCCGACCCTGCGCATTTGGTGTCCTACAGGCAACCGTCCCATTCGCAAATGTGTCTGCGACGTCATCATGGGACAGCGCCCATGCTAAGCGTAACGAACACTGTCCGGGCCCCCTGACACCTAAAAAGTGTTTTTTTTTAGCAAGTTCACCTTTGCACATATCCCGGACCATGTCCCTGGCGATCTGCATACTTTTTGGAACTTTTTGAGCCCTTTCTTGGTGTTCGAAGTGTTCGCAGACAGCACGGGTGTCCACAAAGCACGCCCCAGCAACCCTATAAAAGGCCACACCCCAGAGCTGCTCATTATTCTGTTTTTGGGCTTCCGGGACAGAGACTGGTCCTTGTTACATTGGATTGCTCTTGCTCTTTAAAACAGCTGTCCTGGTGGCATCCATGGCTGCTGCTGGTGCTACTGCTGTCTCAACACCACCCCCACCAACACCTCCCCAAGGGCCTGCAGAGGGGAACAGGCGTGAGGATACAGAGGAGAGTGATGAAGAGGATGAGGAAGTCCCTACTACTAGTGCTCACCGTGATTCTTGGGTGTGGAGGTTATTTACCACTCTCGATGGAGTACCAAAAGCACGTGCAAACAAGGTGACCTTCAATCAGTGCAAGGTGGTGCTGAGTCGTGGGTAACCGGGTTTGTACGGCTATGGTACTACCTCAATGAAGCAACACCTATAATCGTTCCACGGTGGGGCTATTCGTAAGGTTGTACCTTGCGATAAACGTAGTAGGTTGAGTTCCCCTGCAGCATCCTCTGTTTTCGCTCCTGCCACCACAAGAGACACTCCTGTGGGGCAGTGCATCCCTCCAACTTCTTTGCAAGCCATACGTGATACTGTTGCTCCTTACCGTTCGAGGGTCAAAGTATTGTGCATGTACTTCAATGCCGTACTCTGCAGGGGGGAGAACCGTTGAAGTGCGTTCGAGACTGTGGTCAAGGAGCATGAGAAGGACTGCTACCTACATGAATAATGCCCACCCTTATATCTTCCTCTCTCCACCTGCCCTTTCTTATCCCTGTGGTTGGTGTCCCTTCCTTATCCTCCTTTCCCCCTCCTTTCCTTGTGTGTCGTGTTTAAAAAAAAAAAAAAATATATAGAAACCAACAAAAACCACAAAAAAAGGGCTCTTTTCAGAGCCGCCTTTCACAGTTCAAAAATAGAAGTGTCAATGAAATGCTGCAGGGCCCTGTGCATTTTTAGAAGTCTGTGGACTGTCCGCAGACCTCTACATTTATGCGGTGCTGCCCTTTGTCAGAACCATTGTACTTTTCTCTGCGAGGAAGTGGTGGCTCTGAAAAGAGCCTTTTTGTGGGGTTTTTTGTGTTTCAAAAACTTCAAATGGTCAACACCTACTGCAAACTGGATTGCTGTAATTCCAAAAAAGGTCACAATGCATTTTGTATATTTCGCAGAAAAATCTGATTGCCAGCATAATTAACATGTACTCCATATCTGCGAAAAATGTGTGTACTGCGAAACATAATGTTTTCATTGTGAAAAGAGGACATACCAACATCTCTCAAAAAGGCACAGACAGCCTTGTTGACATTGCGCCTTGCTTTTTCCATTTGTGGACCAAATGAAGAAGAGCGCAGCCACATTTGTCTCTGCGCAATACGGGAAAAAATTAATTATTCCATTGCAAATTGCAAAGAGATTCCAGACACTTGTCCTAAACTGTTCCCTCCACAATTAATAATTATAATATCTGGATGACACTGCGTCACCAAAGTAGCACAAAGAGGTACTAAATCCAGCCACTTCATTCCACACACTCCATGCCAGTGCACTTCCACAAGAGGGAATCCAAGATGTACAGCCACTCCACAGCGGTCTGCATGCACCTCCAACCAATTTATCCACGAATCTCCCAAAATCCAGACAATCTGCTTTCTGAAACACACAGCCATAGCTATCTGCTCTCCTCTCAGGAAAAAGACTTTCTGACAATGTCTCTGCTCACACATCACACCCAGTAAACCCTATTGACCAATCCCTTGCTCTGCAAAGTCTCATTTGCATGCCTCTCAACCTCAAAAATCCTGTATGTAATATGCGCTGTCCGCAGACAACCGCGGTGTCTGCGGACAAGTCGTAAAATCTGAGCATGGGGAATTAAAATTTAAATAGTGTGCTCCATTTCCCCATTGAGGTTTGCTCTGAAAAAAGGCTTTTTTAGGGGGTTTTGCAGATGCTTCAGAAACACCTTTTTTTTACATTTATTTTTTTTATTTTATTTTTTCTTGTTTTCCTCCAAAAATCTTCATTCGCTTCTCCAAAGCAAACCTTATGTTCCAAAACAGCATGGAATTTCCCATAAAAGATAAAGACATGCCATCTTCTTTAAAGTAATCAACATTACCAGAGTCAATGTTGTCATTCTTGCAAAAGAACATGCCAGCTCTAGTCATAAAAGCAAACATGCCTCACTTGATTAATAACCTACCAACATTTTGCTGAGGACAAAAAACAGAACTATTGTCCCATATTGCCCTAGGTATCAAACCAGAAAAAATTATCTTGGCATTGGAAGTACTTTCATTACTGCCTGAACCAAGTTTTGCAGACCTTCCAACAAAGAAGGGGCACTGACCTAACCCAAATGCAAAGCACCACAGTGCAGGGCAACCACATGTGGGCTGTTAACGCTAGCCATATCTTCACAAACTTCTACCATTGCTTGCCAAATGAAACCAGTCACAGTGCTCCACACCACCTCCACTCCTTTTACATCAAAATTGTTTCCCACATTCCTACATTTTGCATACTGCTCCAAACTATTCACAAACATATCTCCAAGCACCAACACCCTGACCGTCTCCACCTCTGCCAACTTCACTACACAGAGCCTCTTTCAATACAAAGCAGAACCTCATCATCTGATTGGCTAATCCCTACAGTCCCCTCTCCATGTTGGATTTGCTGAGAAACCCCGGATGTGGCATGCCGTGTCCACGAACAGCCGTGGTGTCCACGCTGCGTGTAACACTGGGACAGCCCTTCTACCCTTTCCACTTCACTCTCTGCACCATTCCTTCATTGGCTACTGTTAAGCAGTCGCACAACATCCACCAATCACATCCAAGAACTGTACATCTAAATTCATCATCACAATTCAGCACTTTAGATGTACTGTTGATCACTCTGAGTACAATTGGGCTGTGACTGCAAGCGCCTACAGCAACTAGCACCTACTGGTAAACTCTCCAACATTTCTACTTGCAGATTCATGCACATCCACATGCATGAACACAAAATGTATGAATATTTTCCACACAGTACATGTACATTTCTTGTATAAATGCACATACATGCCAACATTCAGAGCCACCTGGCAGGGAGATTTCGACAGGGAAATCGGGAGACCTACATTTCCCCATAGAAATGCATTGGGGCTACAGTAATTTTAGGCGGGAGAATGTGAAAAATAACTATTTTTCACTGAAAAATCTGAGTCTCCCGCCTAAATCGGGAGGGTTGGCATGTATAAATGCATATAAACAGAGTAACTGCCACTTACCCTGTATAACCTGTAAAAAACAAGCTCACTGTCATTCAACTTTGCACAGGTGCATTCATGTCTATCACATCATCTACAACTATGTACAGTGTTGTAAAGCAACACATACAACATCTCCTCCCTTCCCTTCAGTCTGCAACACAAGCACCAGATCCTTCCTTGCAACCCTTACTTTATTTGAGACTCTCCCATCTCCAAGCACCACAGAATCACCCAGTACTTTGGTAATGACCTACTGTGTAGTAAGCTGCTGACCCCATCAACTCCTCCTGCTTTATTTCCCACACCTTCACAAATGCATACTTTTCTGTATAGTTCCTGCCATTTACCCTGTAAAAATAGCAAACAAAGCATACAATTATTTCTTCTATCTCCTAACATCCAATAACACCGCCTGTGCTTTTACTATTGCACTCATTTCTAAAGCACATTCAACTAACACATTCTAAATGAAATATACAGAATGCACATGGGCAAAGGAAAGTGCATGTACATGCCAAGAAATCCATGTCTACATTAACAACAGTGCTATTAACACACATATTTACTAACTTCTTTCTTTCACAATTGCAGTGAAGACCACTCCCCTGAAAAGCAGCAGTGTCTGAAGTATGAAGAACTCATAAGAAACCTACTCTTTCCATTCAAAAAAGTAAGTGCAATATTGCCATAATGCTCTGTTACTCACACACTGTGGAATTCTAGTATTCTAGAACAAACAATTGTACTAACCCTGTAACATTAGATTCCACAAATACAAGAATAGCCTTCCCAACCTGATGTAGCAGCCCATTGCACAATCGCACACCTCTACATCCATCCATACCACCATATTCAGACACTCATGCACAAAGCACACATACGCTGCACAAGATCCCAACCCATGCTTTCTTTTTTTCTCCAACAGACCCCAAACAATGCCTACCAAAAAGCAACTCCGTAGAAAGCAACGCAAAAGTAAACGAAATCAAACTAAAACTCTCCAAAATAAGCATCCACCTCTAGCAGAATTTGTACAAAAAGTTCAAACAAAACAGCTAATACAGTCATTAAGCGAAACAAAACAAGCTTCCACTACAGAAACTTTACCTCCTCTTTCAAAATGTAAAATGAAACAAAGTGATTACAACACTGCAGCTAACACTGCACCTATAAATCTTGACGTAGCGGCAAGTAAGCCTACCAAAAAAATACTTTTACAAAAAATGTTCTGCCACAGAGTCGTTCAGAACCTTATAAAAACAGGATAGAAATCACGCACAACCCTTAAAACCCACCGTAGAATATGAATCGTAGAAGCTCTCATAGACAGTGCAATCCTTCTCAAAAGGAAATTATTTATTTTAGTTTTAAACCGAATGAAACCACTAACAAAACTTAGTACTAAACTACAAAAAAGACTTCTCAATAAACGGAATATCAACAAAGATAGCGTCACAAACATCTGTGGACGTGAATGGAGTCACAGCACGAGCACAGAACCATATTTCAATGAAGAAGCATACAAACAAAAGCAAATAAACCCTATTGCCACATAACAGTGGACGAGGGTATGAAAAATGTAATACCATTATGGAACAAGAAACTCTGCTCACAAAAATATCTCTAGAAAACTCAGATTCAACTCTCCATTCCGCTGAACCAATACGTCCAGTCTACAAATGGCCGTGCACATCAATGTGTAACATAGCCAAAAAATCTTTCAAATCTTTATGCCAGTTCCTCAATCAGCATGTGAAAGGCAAAGACAAATTCAAAATGAAACTACTACAAAATATGGACTCCTGTCCAGTGCGCCAATACACAGGTCCAGAAATGCAGGCTAATGAATGTCCTTGTAGTCTTATTTGCAAAAGCACCTTCCACCATATCAAAATGATATCAACACATCATTCAACTATAAAAAATCTGGTCCACAAACTGTACTATGCCAAAAGTCCTGCTTTAGCACTCGGCAATTTAAATAACAATCTTCTACATGGTACAGCCAAACAACTACTCGAAGAAATAGAGCATATCCAGAGAAAATATTTTGGAACTGAAAGCCACTTACAAAATGCAATAGGTTTACAACAGACTAGCAACAACTGTACAGATGGCAACCTTCTATTACACGCATACAAAAAAGAAATAATAAAGTTTAAAAGTACATATTCTGAAGTACCAAACCATGTGTTGCCGCAGGACTTTTTATAAAAATAGCACAAAAACTGTAGACATAACATACAAAATAGAAGACAATGAAGATTCCAAATGGTTCCAATTAGCTCTCGATCTTATAGCAGAAAACAAATACGAGATTACTGACCCCTTAATACTTTGCAGTTACTGCACTGCAAAACTTGACAACAACCAAACACCTTCACGTGCTATCACAAATAACTTGAAATTATTCCCATTACCAAAACCCTGCAACAACTCAACTTATATGAGAGCATCATAATTCAAACAGTGCACCCATTTCAAGCAATAATATGCCTTCAACCAAAAACAGAAAAACAACCTCCCTCTGAATGAGTGAAAGGCATTCGTGGCAAAGTAGTTTATTTGCCATTAGATCTCAAAGAAAATGTACACACTCTGGGAGTGCAACGTCCAATAGATCCATCTTTAATTATCTTAGTAAATGGCGTACCGCCAAAAGACAAAATAAATTGGCAACTACTAGTGGATTTACATAAAGTTAGACGAGCCCTGCAATATCTAAAAGACAAAAATTAATACTACAGAGAAATTAATATTGAAGGAAACCTGAGGGAAACCAATGAAATGATTCAAGAATCATCAGAAACTGGTCAACTTCTAGATCCTGCTACAGAATCCAATATTTTAGAACATTATACAATTCATCCTTTACACTCTAAAGACACCATAGATGATGCACTGGAAACGTACCAAATGCGACAATCCAAAGGATCTCTAATCAGCATATGGGAAAAAAGTATAGAAGCACATGCCTTTCCTCTACTCTTTCCTACTGAGAAAGGAGGAAGGTACGATGATAGACCCACACAAATAACAGCATCAGAATACCGCTCTTTATGAATGTATTCTGAAGACCCCAAATTCAGACAAAACGTGGAATACATATTCCACCTTCTCTTTGAAAGTGAACTAGCAACTCTATACTACGGAGTAGCACACACATTGAAATCAGGTACCCATTTTCAAAAATGTATCAGCTACGGAATTACTACAAAAAGTGCAAGAAAAAGATGAGATTTTGCAATCAAGCATTACAAATCTTTTAGCATACATGCGTGTTACAAAAGAATACTTGTTCAGACGTCACGGGGATGTACGCTGTATGATAAACCTTGGCCCTCCCACTTGGTTTGCGACATTAAGTTGTGCAGAATATGCATGGGAAGATTTACACTATTTCCTACGCATAGCAAACAAAAACGAAACAAACATAGATATAAAAACACCAGGAGAACCCTGCTCTTTAGATCCTGTAAATGTATCAAGATATTTCCATCATCGCTTTATTGCTATGCTACACTTCATTTGTAATAAAACTGTTCCTGCCCTCAGAGAAGTGCAACACCTCTTTTTGGAGAAAAAAATACCAAGCCAGAGGAGCACAATACATCCACATGCTTTTGTGAATTAAAGATGCTCCTAAATTTGGTCAGGCCAGTGATGCCATTGTTTTGCAGTTCATCCAAAAATATGTCACTTGTGAAATCCCTTCATGAACAACACATAGGGCCTCATTACGACCCAGGCGGTAAGTTACCGCCTGGGCCGTGACTTTACCACCATGGCGTAAACTACGTTTACGCCATGGTGGTTGGCGGACTTACCGCCCCATTCCGACCTTGGCGGGGCGGTAAGTCCCCAATCCCCATTTACCCTTCCCCATTCCCATTTTTGCCCCATAGGGCATAATGGGAGTGGGGAAGGCGTTAATTACGCCACCGTAAATTACGGTGGCGTAATTAACTCCATGGTCCCTTAGCGCCATGGATTTTAACACCTGCTAAAAGCAGGTGTTAAGTCCGCTATGGCGCTAAGGGACCTCGTACTCAGGCGGTAAGGGTCGGCGCTGTTTATGCCGCCGTAAAACCCTTACCGCCTGGGTCGTAATGAGGCCCATAGTGACCTTCATGCACACATTTTACAATTTCAAAGACACAAATGTGGGAAATATTGTTGTCGCAAATATAAAAATAAAGGGAAATACTACACCAAATGCCGCTTTGGTTTCCCTAGACCAGTTTTAACAGGGCAAGTAAAGAACTTCATGTCTTCAGTTAGAAATAGTGTCAAAGGTAAATCACCTAAGAACACATTTACATAAAAAGAACAGAAGAATCAAAATACATCAATGATTACAATGCATTCATTGCCCTCCTATGGAATGCAAACATAGATGTGCAGTACATTGCAGACAATTCCACTGCAGTTGCACAATATGTCACAGCCTACTTAACCAAAGCAGAGAAAACAGAGCTTCAGGACCTCTGGAATGACATATCTGACAAAACACTATCACAGTAATTGTACAGCTTAGGCATAAACATTTTCTCTCATAGAGAATGTGGCTGCTATGAAGCTGCAGACCGTTTAACCGGTCCTGCCTTGTATGGAAAATCTGAAAATATAGTATGGCTAAGTCTTGGTCCTGCTAAATCTAGAAAAAGAGTTCTCAAATCATAGGAGGTCTTAGAAACAATAGTCAAAAATGATCCCAACAGCCAAGACATTTTGAAAAACAATTTACTGGACACATACTACCCAAACAGGAGTACCACTTTGGAAACCATGTGTCTATACCACATAGCCCAAAACGTCACATACAAAAATAATATTAAACCAGATGAAAAGAAAGGTAGATACAGAGTGGCAAATTGTGAAGGCAGCTTACTGAAACTTACCAAACGCAGCTTAATTAATCATGTCAAATTGTCATTAAATACTCCTCAACATAAAGAACTGTTACGTGTCCCTGCTACAACTTTTTAAACCATGGAGAAAAGAAGAAGAGTTCCTAGATACCTATGACTCCTATGAAGACGCTTTCAAAGCAAATGAAAGCACTATAGACAAACTTTACACAGTACCAAACAATGTTGCACAATGAACAGCAATACGAAGAAGAACTCCAGGCCCAACTAGATGTGGACACTCCTGACAGTAGTCAGCCTTCTGCAACAGGAAGCCAAGAACCACTTTGACAGCCACTAATAGCAAATGAGGCAGAATTAGCCATGACAGAAGTAGAAAACACCATGCGTCAGTATGAACCATATACAGAAGACTTTGCTGTACTGAAATCACAACTAAACAATGAGCAGCGCAGCATTTTCCAAGAAGTAACAAAACAAATTGAACATGGTGTGCAACATGAAAGTAAAAACTGTACCTGCCACGACTACAAGCCTATACTACTATACGTGAGTGGTCAAGCTGGTTCAGGCAAAACTTCTTAATCAAAATCATCAGCAAGTTCCTCCAATAATGGACAAACAACAAACTGTCAGCTGTTGTAACTGCCCCCACAGGTTTAGCTGCCTACAACCTAGGCGGTGTCACTTTACACCGATTACTACTCCTTCCAGTAGAACACCAAAACAAATTAGACTATTACAAACTTTATACAGAAGCTGCAATGGAACTACGCAGAGTTTTCAAACAAATGAAAATGCTGCTAATAGATGAGATGAGCATGGTCTCCAACCTAATGTTGGCTTTGATTCACCTCAGATTACATGAAGTCCCCAAAACAGACTACGAAGAGCACTTTGGAGGAAACATGGTCTCCAACTTAATGTTGGCTTTGATTCACCTCAGATTACATGAAGTCCCCAAAACAGACTACGAAGAGCACTTTGGAGGAAAACACATTATTGTTTTCGGAGATCTTCTTCAAATAACACCAGTGAAAGGTGAACCTATTTTTAAAACCTTAGGGCACAAACTGTACCGTAAAACTCTTAGCAGCATAGGAAGTGTCAACCTTTGGCAACATTTCCAATACAAAGAATTAACTGAGAACATGCGTCAGTCTACAGACCTCACATATGCCAACATTTTAAAAAGTATTAAGTTGGTGTACTATCTCAAGAAGCACAATCTAAATTAAAAACCGGGCGCATCCATGCACTCTATGGCCATAACTCATGTGCTACTGATGTCATGGAACAATTAGCACAAAAAAATGTCAATTGTATGTCCTTGATGCCAACACTTGCAAGCTGTTCAAAATTTTATGAAACAATGTTAAAAAACGATATGCAACCAATAGTTCAAATTGGCTCCCCAGACAAACTGGACATACATGGTATGACACTACCCATGTGTCAACTAGCCACAACAAGTCTAAACACCTTGGAAAACTCTAACACAGCTGGTTTGGATAAAATATTAAAATTATCTTTAAACTGTAGAGTAATGGTTTAACGTAACCTCGACGTGGGCCAAGGACTAGTTAGTGGAGCACTTGGTACAGTTGTTGGCTTTCAAATATACCCACGTAACAACAACATTCAATTTGTCAATATTCTCTTTGACAAACTATCCGAAGTTAAAAGGATAGAACGCTCAACAGCCCGCTTCCTCCTTTTCAAAGACATGTATGTACACAGAGAACAATTTTCTCTAACTCTAGCATATGCAGTCACCATTCACAAATCACAAGGTCTTACCCTTGATAAAGCATTGATAGATATTGGTAGCACAGTCTTTAAAGAAGGCATGAGCTATGTAGCACTATCACACTTACGTACACTTGACTGACTATATCTAATCAACTTTGATGCAAGTAAAGTAAATGCTGATATTTCTTACATTCTAGAATACAATAGACTGCATTCACTCTACACCCCCATCTAAAAACCTATCCTGTTCCGCAAAAAGCAAAACATTGTAAAGGAAAACTACTTCAGACTCAATCTATGCAGGATCTCACAGCAATTCCTCCAGAGAAAGTAAAAGAAGCTAATACTTCATCAAGGAACCACAACCAAAGAAGAATCTACTGCTCAAAGTAACTCAACTACCTCTTCAAAGAAGCAACGCACACACCGAACAAATGACTTGGACACAGAACTGTCGAGTCCATTCAAATTTTCAAATACAACTGGTGTATATTGATATGCAAATGTAGCAATCAATATTCTATTCCAATTGCCACCAATTATTGACAACATTTACTTACACGGTACAGACCAATTGTGTTTGCAGATGTTAGTCCTTCAAAGAAATGCAACCAACAATCCTGACAACACTTAGTGTTTCTGGAATAAGGCAGGAATTGGACTACTGTGCTGGAATGGTCAAATTCACTAAAAACTCACAAGAAGATCCACAAGAATGTCTAATGTACGTACTACAAGCACTAGAAAACAAAAACATACCTATAAATGAAATCTTCCAGATTTCATACATGTGGAAACATCCATGCATTCAATGCAGGCATGTAGTACAAGAAGAAGTTCCTAATAAATGCTTTGTGTATGTATCCATACCTAATTGTGAATCCATTCCATTTCAGCAACTTGTACAAAATGCAAACCATGGCAGATTATGTACTACCTGCAATTCCGATAATCGTTCTACCTTACAAATACAGACCCATAGTAAATACGTAATAGTAATGCTTTTACGTTATAATGCAGATGGTACCAAAAACAACTGCAAGCTGACTGGATTCACACATGGTCAAGTATCACTTGGTAAGAAAACCTTCACAACAATAGGTATAATCTACCACGCAGGAGCCACAACCAATGCAGGTCACTATACTGAATATATAAAAAAAGAATTGTGGATGGTTCGAATGTAATGATACTACCATTACTCTAAAGAAGAGATTACCAGCAAATCTTGTAAACGCTTACTTAATATTCTTAAACCCCAAATTTAATAACTAATCTGTGTATGAACATGAACATAAAACTTGAACTTCAAAACTATGACCAGTTAAAATATGCCAACAGGTATCTAACTACCCCAAGATTCTGCAACAAGCAAACAGATAAATTAATACTATTAAAATGAAACAAGAAATAAACCGAATACGCCAACAGGTATAGCTGCCCCAAAAATCTGCAACAAGCCAACAGATAGATGAATACCACTAAAATGGAAAAATAAATAAACAAATAGAATACACCAACTGCTATCTAATTGCAACAATACTACCACCACTTCCAAATAAAAAAACATACACCTATTCAATTCCTCCTATTGAAATCAATGAAAGAAATATATTGTACCACAACGTAGAAAGGTTTTTTTTATCCAGCATGGATTATTTTCCCACAGACCCAATGATTTAATCAGCAATCACAGGAACTGAGCAAATTGCTCAGTACACTGGTTTGAACTATAGTACTTCTAAAGTACTAACTATGAGGGTCGACAAAATACGGAAATGTCTAATATGCAATGCAATACTCATTATAAACTACCTACACTAACGTGATTTTTTCTTTTATCAAAGTGATTGAAAATAAATGTCTGCTCCAACTACCCATTTTATGAAAAAATGGCATACAACCACAAAAAGTCAAACAGTAAGTATATAATGATTGGACTCACAAACACCACAACATAACACACCCATTCCGGCAAACACCTGACCATAAACCACAATCCATAATGTTTGCTTCCAAGGGTATCTTATGCTGCAGCGCTTGTTGCGAAACACTTCAATCTTGACTGCATGGCCTGGCCAAAACTCTTCATACAGCCTCAACAAAAGAAACAGTAAGTATATAATAATTAAACTCACAAACACTGCAACAAAACACAGCCATGCAAACGAACACCTCACCAATAAATACAACCCAAAATGCCTTCAATACCAACATTCTGAACACAATTGAACAAACAAACACACACACATCATCTCACTATCCTATAAACACTATTACACTACTACCAATCCATACACACATTTTTGAAAACATATCCCCTAAGCAGCCCATGTACCACAGTCAATGTCTTTGGTAACATGGGTGTGTTATGCTGCGGTGGTTGTGGTCAGGGCCTAGGGTCTACGGCACTTCGGCCATGCACCCAAGGCTCTAGGCCCTGGCCACAACCACCGCAGCATAACACACCCATAGAAACAAATACCTACCAAATGACCACAACCCAAAAACATATTACATCCACCTCAAAACCTATCCACTTCAATTAACATTCTAAAAAATAATCACAACAAACGCACAAACTCTTCAATACATACCCTCTTCACTCAATGCTCTTCTAATGACCCAAAACCAACATCATACTACTAAAATAGCCAGTAGTGCGCCCAGTGTTTAGTATGTCGGCGGACAACTGCGGTGACCGTGGACACCGCAAACACATCACGGCCTTCTCCCACCTAAATAAATATAGTATTTGACCCATCTCTTACTCCCCCACCCTCTCCAAGCACACCAGCACACTCCCCAAAATTGGATTTAAGCTCACTTCCACGTCGCGCTTTCTGCGGATGCAATATGGCGGGTGCATCGAAACAATGTGACGCACCTCACGCCTCTTCCCAGCCAATCAGAGAACACGTTGCCTGTCTGCAGACATGACGCAAGCCGATTTGCCAATCCGGTGGGAACAGGGAAGTGTCCGCGGAGCAGACATAGATATCACTAATTTTTTGCCTTACGTTTTGGTCGTTTAACTCAGTTTGGGTGGGAGGGGGTTAGTTGTTGGGAATATTGTTGATGAGGCTGTTGATACGGAGCATGGTGAGATCAGCCCGGAGGGAGGGTGGATGGAGCGGGCCTCAGAAAGGACAATGTGCAAACATTGAAGGAATCCTCCGAACCCGAACTAGAAATGTGAATATTGTTCTCTTCTCATAACCGTGCATCCACCTGTATTTTAATTTCAATCGACTGTTTGCCTGTCTAACAAATGTTAATAAAAAGTTGGTTACATTTTTTTTTAAAAAACTACTGGACGGATTTACACCAAATTAACAAAAGAACACTTTCGGGACCAAGCCATCGCTCCTGCTGCAAATTTGGTGAAAATCTGTCCAGCGGTTTCGGCTGTAGGCACGACAGACATTTTTTCTCATTATGTCTATGGGGAAAAAAAGAAATTTTGGGATCCCCCCTATAACTTTGCCCCCCTTGACCAAACCTCACCAAACTTTGCAAATTCAGAGTGGGCCGTATATTTCTTTTGCAAAGTTTGGTGAGGATTCTTCCAGGGGGAGCAAAGTCATAAGACGCCCAAAAAGTGCTCTTCTTATGGGTTTAGCAACGTAACCATAACTACATGGCTGCTAACGCAGGCCATGTAATATATATATATATATATATATATATGACAAAGAAGGAAAAAGCTAGTTGCAGCTTTGTGGCAGCACTCCCCTCAAAATATAAAAATATCAGCCAAACGGAAAAAAAAGGATCTCTATCATTAGTCCTTTATTTTTCAAAAACGGTGGACAAGTAAACAGAGAGAAACAAACAATAACGTGTTTCACCCTTATGGGCTTCGTATATATATATTAAATATATATATATATTCACTGACCAAAAATGTTGTTAAAGGGACGTTATGGTTAAGTTGCACTAGTAAAAACCTATGTGATTCACTCACAAAAATATTGTTAAAAGGGACATTATGGGTAAGTTGCACTACTAAAAAGCTATGACATTCACTGACAAAAAACATTGCTAAAGGGACGATACGTTTTAGTTGCCCTAAGAAAAACCTATCAAATTCAGTGCAACAAGTACTCGAAAGGAACATTACACTTACTTTGCACTAATAACAACCTATCCATATTATGATTACAAGTAAGACCGAAAAACCCTAGAAATTCGCCAGTTATGGTAAGCTAAGCAACCATAACACGCGCCACCACCGTGCACTGCTAAGACTAACACCGAGGACATCAAAGATGATATCACAAATGTCATTGATGACATCACATATCTGGGCCACTTGTTTTGTCAGATTTTTATAGGTTTTTACTAGTGCAATTTAAGCATAATGTTCCTTCAGCAAAGTTTTTTCAGTGAATTGCATAGGTTTTTAGCAGGATGCCCTTACTTTTTGAAGATGTACTGTACAACATACTGAACCTGTGGGCACCATGTTAATGCACAGAGCAGTCTTGGAATATGCGTCTGGTCGCGGACATTGGGTGGCATCCAACCTGCTCAGAAAGGCAGGGGCTCTCTTACATAGTGGTACCATTTAGCAAACACAAGGAAAATATGCAACCAGCAGCATGTACTTCAATTGCAAGGTAAAATAGAGTAGGTCTGCAAACTGTGTATTTATGAAGCAAACCGCACAAAGGCATAGGGCCTACACCATAACGGAATGCACAAACCACAGAAGTGACGTCTCCCTTCAACAATCTTACCTCACTGCAACTGTGCATGGGAACAAAGAACGAACAACCAGAGTAAGGACGGGAAAGTACTAAAACCAGAATATCACTGCAACGTAGCTAGCACAATACAGTTTGTCTGATAATTGCGCAGGTGGTGCAGTATACAATAGTACAGAAGCATAAGGGTTTTTGTGTGTACGTAGCAATGGCAAGCACCTTACAGTAGCTGGAAGGAAAATTGCCTCATGACGCAATGACATACAATACTAACCCCATTGCTACTCACAGTAGTGTGAAATGTAAATTATGTAATATATATTGCTTCATGTACACCTAACATTTTCTTTTCTTTTTTTTGGTGTAAACCAGAACAGAAAGGATGAGAATAGCAGCACTAGGGAAACCAAGCAAGTCACAGGAAAATTCCAGGAGCACAGTGGAGCCCAGGACTTGTGAATCAGAACCATGTTGTGTAGAAAGAAACTGAGACATGGCCAAGAGTCATGGAAAACAAGCAGCATGGTGTGTTACAAATGCAGTGTCTAGAGATGCAGCTTTTGGGATCAGCCACCCCCTTACCAGTGGTAATGTGTTGGGTAGAGGCCTTGCTGTGCAGCACTGTTGCCCTACAGGAAAAAGGCGCCAGGAGACTCTGTATGGGGTCTCTGCCTTTTCATTGATGTCCGAGCCGTGCATTGGGGAAGCCCATTTATATGCAAAAGCTGTGACTTATCAGGGTCGCAGCTTATGCTGGCATGAATGCATGCAGGTGTGTCTGCCCTGTTCATCCTGCTGGAGAAGATTGGGGCCAAGGTTGCCTGGTGTGCATAACACCCATTCACTTGCAATAGAGGAAATTCAATTTTAGACTGGAAAGTTTAAAATGTGGACGAATATCAACATATTGGAAAGGAAAGCAAGGCAGCACAAGCGGCAACCATTCCACAACAGCATACCGGCATAGGAAAGGAAAGAAATCTGTAAATATCAAAATGGATAGCCTGGAAGCAAAATGGAAGAATTGGTGAACAATTGTGCTGACTTAAAAGATTGCTTACAAGGGGATATTATCGACAAAATAAAACAGCACTGCCAGACCTGTACCCCTTCCCCATGTCACAGCCCGCCATCCCCTCAAAATCTGTGTGATGAGAGACGTGACAATGATGGCTCAATCCCTTCCTCCCCTCACGACCTACTTGTGCAAATCCCCAATTCCCCACAATAAGTATCCACTTTTGTTACCCCTTCCCTTTCTTATTGGTGTGTATCAATGTGTTCAAGTAAACGTTGATATTTAAATTGTTGTGCAGTGTACATGTGGTATTGTTTTTTTTTTTTTAATGCTGTTATGACTGAGCGGTGCACAGTCCTCGTAGGAGTGACTGCAATTAAGCAAAAAGTAGGTGTCTTACGGACACCGCACCTGCACGGCCTAATCTGCAATGACAATGGAGGCATCCGTACAACACCAGCACAACCTGCATTTCCGCATGTTGTGCACCACCTATAATTATGTGTGGGAGTGCACGTTTGTTTTTTGTGCAAGTACACACATGTGTATCTGTTCCTCTGTGTCCTGGTAACACCGTTACTGTGCAGCATATGCAAACACACTTTATTTAGGTCGATCCGCCCACCCACATCCTACAGTTAGCTATACATATGAACAGTGGCAACGTCACCATGCAACTGCACCCATGCGCGTGGGCCTTTATTTCGGGGACACAATCCGGATCCTCGGACAGCGGAAAAGTACAGTGTTGTGCAATGTATGGAGTGTTTTTCGGCAAGTACACAATTACAAACACACCACAATGTGCCATTGCACATGTATATATGTTTTTCAACAATGTAGGCCTGTTTTCTGGGTGCAAGTTCTCCACAGCAGCCCTACAAAAGCTGCTCCACAATCCGTTTGCAGCTTTTCAGAACAGAGTATCAGGCGACATTGGTTTGTCCTGTAAGTGATGTTGCACCGAATCTGCTGTGCTACATTGCCTTTACAAGTAACCATGTCAGCCCGGCTCAGTACGCACAGTAATGGAGAAAAATATTTACGGCCCTTGCTGTGACCCACACCCTCAGTTGCGGTAGTCCCCACTGTCCTTTCCCGTGGGTAGAATGCTGAAAATGGTAGTATCTGGCACGTGTGTTTCCTGAAGTACGGCGAGGGCCGTGCCCCAATAAAACAAAAATATTCCTTCTTCCCTTTCCACTTTCTTCTTTCCAGCTCGCTGTCATTGGCTACTGGTAAAATGTTTCACACGCATCCACCAATCACATTGTAGAGCTCAAGAGTATCAGTTCTGTACAACAGTCCTCTGCGTACACACCACACCCAGAAACGTTATTGCGCACTACCTCAGCCTCCACAGTCCCATTTCCATGGCCATCCTCAAAATACCCGGATGTGGATTGCGTGCTGCGTGCGGGCGTGGGAGAATACATTGCAACCAGGGGAGTTTGTTTTTAGTGGCGGCTCTGAAAAGAGCATTTCTTTAAGGTGCGTCTAGAGAAACACCTTTTTTCGTTTTTTATTTGATTTTGTGTGTTCTTATGCTCCCATTCTTACAGCACACTCTTCAACGCTTCCTGTAGATGGGCAAACAAAACAGCATTACCAATTGGCGACAATGAAATGCCATTTGCATGGAAAAACTCTGCATTTCCACAACTAATGAGGTCATTGTTGCAGAAGAACATCCCACGAGCGGACCAAAAAAATCACACATGCTTCTGTTGATGAGACGCTTTCCAAACTCTGGCTCAGAACAACATATATTAGCATTGTCCCATACTCTTCTTGGTGTTATGGATGAGAAAAGCACCAGGGCAGTGGGAAACAGCCTCTACACTACATTCAGCAACATCGTCAGTCGATGCAACAAACCTAAACAAGCCATGTAACCCAAATGCATGCCCCCCGTAGTGCACAATGACAACATCAACAGGAGCCGAAGTGGCCAGCCCTCTGTAAAGTGCATACTTATCGACGAAACTGTGTGGTCATAGACAGCGCTCCACAATGCGTCCACTCCTTTCAAACCAAAATTGTCATCAAAGTGTCTTTCCAGGGCATACATGCGCAGATCTATCACAAAGGCATTACCCAAAGTCGACACAATGCGTTTCTCCATGTCAGCCAGCCTCACAATGCAGAGTAATGTAAAACAGTATAACCAACCCTTCCGGTGAACCACACCCTCAGTACTGGATTGGCTAATGCCCACAGTCCCATTTCCATTGGCCAGCATGGTGGGAAGGGCAGAATGTGGCACGTACGCTTCCCAAAGTACTGCGAGGGCCGCACCCCAGTAAAGCAGGAGCAGTCCTTCCTCCCTCTCCACTATTATTTTGTCCACCACTACCTCATTGGGTACGGGTAAATAGTCACACACGCATCCACCAATGCCATCCAATGCGTTAGCATCTAACACTGCGAGTTCTGCACAACACTTCATATGTACCGTTACAAATTCAGCCTGCATGTGTCCTGCCATTGGAAAGCACGTCTAGTCAAAAGTTCAGTAAAAGATTTCAAGCTTTGTGCATCCACATGAGCACCCATCACCACAAAATGGAGGTATGAATAGTTTTTCTGCAATATGTTTACAACTCTGTTGTAAGTGCCTCTGCGCATCGTATCTGACACTGAGTGTCCATTACGGTCTTAAAAAGCATACTATTTTTTCTCCCATCCCCTACCATCAAGTGGCACTTCAATGGTATGTGCTTGCAAAGTTTTCATTTACCCATATCATACATTGTAATATCGAAACAGGAACTCGCTTCTTTCCTTCCGACAATGCTATGAATTGTTTTGCCCACTAACCCATCTCCTACATAAATGGTAAAAATATGGCACCTAAACCAGCACTGAATGTATCTTACCAACTTAAAGCAAGTTCCCAAAAGGTGACTGTCTGCACAGCTGTGGTTCTCTCGAGGCTGGAATATTGCAACAGCCTCTTTTAGAATCTGCCCGCTTCTACTCTCTGCCTTCTGCAATTCATCCAGAAGAGGACTGCGCAACTTGTCCTTGGCCTCAAGCCCAGGGATTGTATCTCTCTTGGACTGAAATGTCTGCAATAGCTCCGAGTGGCTGCCAGTAATAAGATGAAACCCCTCTGCATTATGCACAAGGCCTTCTGGGCCCTCGTACCTCAATACCTTCAACTCTCACTTCCTATATACCTCCCTGCTCGAGCTCTTCCCTCACCCGCCTCCAACTCCCTCATGGTCAGTCCCTTCTTCAAGCAACCAGTTTGTGGTAGATCTCTTTCTTCGGCTGGGGCCTCCCTCTGCAACAGCCTCCCTGACACGTGAGGAGAACCATCGGCAGTTCCGGAAGCACCTTGATGCTTCCTCTTTGCGTCTGCTTTTTCTCCTCCTCGCCCTGGCTTGAAACTGATTCCGCACTGGTTACCTGGCTACTCTCTGATGTCGGGCCCAGGCCACCTCCACCCACCAGTCACACCCCTGCACTGCCTTTCTGGGAAACCCTGCACGTGGGGACTGTTTTCTGTATCCCTAACAGTTCCACCACCACCTGATGTCTGCATTTATCCTTGCACTTGGCACAATCGGACCGTTTTTTTACTCATTGTCATTTGTTGTTCTTCCCATATACTGCACTTTCCCCTTCCCCTACCCATGCAGTTGGGCGATCTGAGTGACACTTGGCCTAGTAGGTTCGTTGTCTCTGTCTCCCCTCTGTTCCCCCTCCCTTGCCGCGTCGCGCCTTGCAAAACCTGTTTATAGGTGCATTATAAATGCCATATCATACAATTTCACATCATATGATATCATACACACATTGCATTCAAGACAACAGGATGCCTGCCACTTACCTTGTACACTTCACAGGTTTTTTTTTCCCACAGTACCCCACTTACTACAAACTTTTCAAAAATGATCGCACAAAAGCAGCACTGAATGCATGTTACCAACTTCAAACAAGTACCTACAGTGCATGCATACAAAAAGGATGCCTGCCCCTTACCTTGCGCACTTCCACCATACGCTTCTGCACTTCTTTGTACGAAGAGACATTCTGCCACAGTTTTTGCGTACACACCACAACCACAAACCTTATTGAGCAATGCCTTACCTCCACAGTCCCATTTCCATGGCTCCATCCCGAAAATGGCTGGATGTGGCACGTGTAATCCTGAAACTACCACAGAGTTTAGAGTTTTCGTGCTAGGAGGGGAGGGGGGAGTGTGAATTAGGGTAGGGGATTGGGTCTTTAGTGGTCCGTCTGAAATGTTTGGTTTTTTTCGGGTTTTTTTGTATGTGCTTGCAAACAACCTTTTTTGTTTTTTCTCTTTCTATGAGTTTCTCCTCCAATGCTTACCGATTTGTGGTCAACGCTTCTTGCACAGTGAAAAAGAAAATTGTATTGCCAATGGCGTTCAAAGAAATGCCATTTGCATGGAAGCAGTGTATATTTTGCAACTTCATGCTCTCATAGTGGGTGGAGAACATCCCATTAGTGCACATAAATGCAGACATGCTTCTGTGTATAATGCACCTTCCGAGCTCTGGCTGGGGACAAATTATACCGGCATAGTCCTATACTCCTCTGGAATGGTTGAGAAAACGACCTTCGCAGTGGGAAAAATCTGCATCACTGCATTCATCAACTTCTTCAGGTGATGGAGCAAACGTCCACACGACATGTAACCCAAATGTAGACCTCCATAATGCACCACGACAACTTGAACAGTAACGGTAGAGGCCAAATATCTGCAAAGACGAACCATCCTGCCGAAACTGCATGCATAGAGACTGACCCACAAAGGGTTCACTCCTTCCAACCCGAAATTAGCAGCTATGCCTCTTTGCACGGCATACCTGTGCAGATCTTGTACAAAGGTATCATCCACGTTCAGCACTTTGCGTCTCTCCATCTCTACCAACCTCATTACACAGAGAGTATTGGGAAAAGTAGTACAGCCCCTTCCTGTGAACCACACCCTTGACACCTGATTGCATAATCCCCACAGTTCCATTTGCATGCCCGCCATGCTCAGAATGGCAGGATGTGGCACATGCAGTTTCCCAGCTAAAGCGAGGGCTATGCCCCAGTAACGCAGGGACGGTCCTTCTCCCCTTTGCACTGTTCTTCCAGTACTCTCTCATCGAGTACTGTGAAATATTCACGCATGCATGCAGCAATCACAGCCAAGAACTCTACATCCAACACTATAATTTCTGTACAGCACTCCATCTTTACCATTGAACACTCTGAGTACACGTCGCGTGTGCTTCCAAAGCACCTTCAGTATAATGTTCTGCCAAATAATCCACAATTTCGGCATCCAAAAACATCCAGAGGCGCACCCATCACTCCTTCGACCATGCACACAAGAGTCTACTGCTTGCCCACACCCAGCACAACATTATGGAGCCATGCATGCGAACATGTGGCCATAAACCACAATCCACAAACGTAACATAGCCAGCGCCACTTCTACCTAACCCCAGTACCATTACACAGCGATGCATGGAAACATGTAACAGGTAGCAGATTCCACAAACATACCACTACCTCTGCCACCCCTACCCACTTCCATTCACAAAGTGTTGTGTCACTGCCAACCAAACCACACAATCTTCATAACATTGGGTCTACTCCCAGGAAGCTACACAAACCAGAATATCCAAGCACATAGAAGATTCACTTCTACCCTACCCTCTTCTATACTGACAGTGTTCCAACACTGCACCCAGCAGGCACACTGCAGGACTTTTCACTGCACAATCTCCAGCCATACACTGAAAAGCATAGGATGTTCTAACAATGACCGCACCCAACCCATGGAAACAACAATATAAGCATGTCAGCTGACTTCTGGTGAGCTATGAAGAGTAAAATGTGCTCCACAACCATTATGTAAAAGTGACCACCCTCTGAGAGATGCAGTCAAAACTGCATTGCTGCGGTGGGTGTGGTGAAGGCCTTGACTTTTGGGTGCACGGCCCTATGGCCTTTGGCAATGTACCCAATAGTCTAGGCCTTGGCCACACCCACCGCAACGTAATCCAGCCATTCATGGCAACATGTCACCAAGTACCACAATACACACACATACTACAGCCACCGCCACTGCTACCCAACCTCTGCACCGTAATACAACAATGCATAGCAACATGCAACAGTTAGCTGAATCTACAAACATAACACAGCCTCCGGCACCCATACCCACTTTCATTCACATAGTAAGGTGTTACTGCCAACCAAACATAAAAAATGTTCGGAACAGTGACCCTGCTCCCAGCACTCTATTCAGTACACAAAAAAAATGCCGTATAGTGCAGTACAGTAGTCCGCACTGCGCGCAATGGACACTACACAATCATATGAAATATGCATTTCACCCCTATCCAATTCTATGCACACACTATTTAAATATTGCACCCACTTCACACACTGCAGTATCCAAGCACATAGAAGATGCACTTCAAGCCTACCCTCTTCTATACTGACAGCATTGCAACACTGCACTCAGTGCACACACTGCAGAACTGTTCACTCCATTAGCTGCAGCCATGAAGTGCTCTCTCTCTCTATATATATAGAGAGAGAGAGAGAGAGAGAGAGAGAGAGAGAGAGAGAGAGAGAGAGAGAGAGAGAGAGAGAGAGAGAGAGAGAGAGAGAGAGAGAGAGAGAGAGAGAGAGAGAGAGAGAGAGAGAGAGAGAGAGAGAGAGAGAGAGAGAGAGAGAGAGAGAGAGAGAGAACGAGAACGAACGAACACGGCCCGCGGTAGCAGCCGTCTAGTTATGTGAAGTTGCTAAACCCATAGGAAGACCACTTTTTCGGCGGCTTATAACTTTGCTCCCCGTGGACTAAATTCCACCAAACCTTGCCAAAAAAGCAAATGGGGCCAGCTGAAATTTTATGGAAAGTTGGGTGAGGTTTCGTGGAGGGAGGGGTGAGGTTTCGTGGAGGGAGGGCAAAGTTATAGGGGGGTCCCAATTTTTTTTCTTCCCATAGTCTGAATGGGGAAAAACTTTGCGCACTGCTACAGGCCGAACGGCTGGACGGATTTTAACCAAATGGCTTGGTTCAGAAAGCGTGATTTTGTGTGTTTGGTGGAAAGCCGACCAGTACTTTTGTTGCAAAGAACTGAAATGTACATCTCAAAAAATGTGTGATATTTGGCTCCACTGACCCATTTCACTGTTTGCTCCGCGGACAAGTCTGATTGGCTTGCAGTACGCTGTGATGTCAGTGAACATTGGACGTGGCCGGTGGTTGGCTGGAGGGAAGCGTGCTGTGCATCAACATTTTTGGGAAATGCCGCCATGGTGTATCTGAGGACAGTGCGGTGCCGAAAGGGACTGACAAGGGACTGACAAACGTAATGTACGGCATGTGGTGGTGGGAAGAAGGGATGGAAAGGGTGGGGGAAAAGAGAAGTGGTTAATCTGAGATGTGTGATTATTAGTTGGACAAAGACAGTGGTGTGTCTGCAGTATCCATGCCCACTGCGCCAATTCGCCGGTCCCTGCACAGGCGACTACCATGTGTGCTGAATGCAGGCAGCCTTTGTTACGGCACGATAGCTCGTGTCGCAACCTCCTATCGCGGTGACTAGTGGAAGCTGATTTGCAAAAGCAGAGTGCGTTGCAAAACATATATCACCCCATGTGGGTGGTTCAGAAAGGGTAGGGGAGTGAGAAGTGGTTGCTCTGAGATATGTCAATAGGTGGATAAAGACGATGTGCCGGCAGTATCCGTGCGTACAGCGCCATATTGCGGGTCTCTGCACAAGTGACTACCATGTGTGCTGAATGCAGGCAGGCTTCGTTACGGTACGATCGCTGGTGTGGAGACCTCTTTCCGTGGTGACTGGTGGGAGCTCAATTGCAGAAGAGGAGTGCATTGCACATGACATGCACATTGTAAGATAGCGTCTTCTCCGGTGTGTTGCATGTGGTAAGCCCGTAGCCCATTATGCACGGATGGAGACCTATGTGCCGTGGTAGCAATTAGGTTTGCCATTGTTGCCTTCTATGTGTGGTTCGTCAGCATTGCATACATTGTTCATTCCATAGGTGTGGTGTTTGGTAGCACATCCTAAATGTTAACTATATATATATATATATATATATATATATATATATATATATATATATATATATATAGAGAGAGAGAGAGAGAGATCTACTTTAGTTAACTAAACTGTCCTGCCGATAGCTCCTGTCTGAGCACGATGATCGCAGAACCACCGTCGTAAAAGTTGTCCAGTGGTTTTGAACATTGGCACTCGACTACAGCTACAGGCCTCAGCCTTCACAGTAGGGAGAGTGGGAGAAAGACACTTACACTTATAGCTCGGGAGAATGGACCCTTATATTTCCCCCATAATATTTACCAACTCGCTGTCCTCTGGCCATTGGCATAGAGAATACCCCCTTTTAGTTTTGCTACACGTGCAACAAAATGTTCCTGTGATAGACATCCATAAGGTCTGCAATTATTGCCACTCTCGAGATCATCAGAAAGCCAACTGCTGGTTGTGTGGGCTGTTTAAGCCTAAAAAACTAATAGATCGGCAGTCGAAAAGCTGGGCGGCCTTCACGATGTAGGCTGAGGCATATTCAGACTACCTCGATGGCGCACAGGAGTCTGAGCCAGAACAGGAGAGCACTGGTTACATTTCTGAGGCCGAAGAGATATCCGATCGGGCCAGTCCCCAGTCGCTCTGATATGGAGACTACACCTGGTGACAAGGCCAAACATACTACAATGGGCCACCAAACCATTTTGGCACCCACTGCAGGACCGCCGGTTAAATGCAAACACATTTCAGGAGCTAAGCACGCTTTGCCCTCTGAAACATCTTCAACACTCCCATCGAAGGCTCAGAAATCCTCAGCGCTGAAGACAACCTCAGCACCTTCTGGATCGGTCGAACAAGGGATACCTATTTCTACTCTCTAAGCCCGTGTCTGCACTGACTGCCTTTGCACCTAAGGATTCAGTACATATACAAAAACATACATCGAAAACAACTTTTTCAACCTATCTTGGAAAAAATAAAAAACACACGTCGAGTCCACTTCCCCTTTGTCAGACAGTCTCAAAAAGAAGAGACAACCACTAGGACAGGGCAAAACAAGCGCAGAACTTTTCCACCTCAGGAAGACCTAGGTGCACCTCAAGGGAAGGGCAAAACATTTTATTCATGAGGTAACCATGAATAAAATGGCTGCATGTTTGGAGTTCCTGGAATAACACCTTCTCCAACACAAACAAGGAATTGTACAAGAGGAGATACCATCAAAAAAGGCTAGAACAGAACCAACTTTTCCTTTATGTGGAGCCAGAGGAAATTGAGCTTTTCTTGGATGATGATGATTTTGCAGAGGATAACACTGGTGCAGATCTAGAAGACCTCTGTGTGACCTCACCAGATGTCGATGACCCTTTCGCATCTTCACCCATTGATAACAATTTGTTGCATAACAACCCGTTTAAAAAAGCGAGCACATTATTTCAAAATAGACTCTCATGAATCTGAGAAAGACACAGATTTAGTAGATGACTTTTTCAATGAAAAGGAGATTAGTCAGTACATCCCCTTACTAAAATCTATAAAGCGATAGCTAGACTACTCCTTGACTCCAGTGGTAACCAAACCAGTTGACTGTAGAGTGGAACAAAGGTTTAAACCAGCCCCTACAGAGCCCCTCTTTATCAGGGGTCACTTAAAACCAGACTCACTAGTTGTCACCACAAAACGAAAAAGGGAAGGTACCCCTTTAGCTACATCCGAGTCCCCTTCTGATAAAGTAAAAAACGTTTGCTTTGGCTAAAAGGTGGCTACTTCCATAGCATATCAGATGTGCATTGCCAACAATACACCCTTGATGACTAGCTTTAATAGGGTTCAGTGGGACCACATAGAGGAACTGGCTGCTAACGTCTACGGGCCTTTAAGAACCAAAATGCTTAAGGCCTTTTCCGAAGGGAAACAAACTGATAATGCAGTACTTACAAATACCTTAGAAGCAGCAGATACTGCTGGAAGAATACTTGCAGACGGCACTATATGAAAGATGACATGCGTGGCTCAGAAACTCCGGCTTTCAGCTGAGACTCAAGCCACCCTTTTAAATATGCCAATAGAGAATTAAGTTTTTATTTGGTAAGGCAGTGGATCAGGCCCTAGAAACAGCAAAAAGGACCACGAAACACTAAAAACACTTAATCGGATTTCCGACCGTCTTTTTCAACAGAGGGGAGCACAGGTTTTTGTGGCCAAGGCTTCTCAAAATCACTGGCTGAAGCACCATATGCCACTATTGCAGGTTCCTTCTCTTCCAGGTTTGGGAACCAGGATCAAGCATCTGCCTTTCAATTCACGTTTGCAAGGCAGTTCAGAAGGGGCCGTGGTAGAGATAGAGGCTGAACCCCAAGAGGTTCGGCCACTTGCACAAAGCAATGACTCCATTTTCCAGGTACCCTGCCATTTCACCCCAGTAGCGGGTCCCATAAAATAATTCGCCCACGAATGGGAGAGAATCTCCACAGACAAGTGGGTGCGGTCTACAGTAAAATATGGGTATTGCATCGAATTTTAACAACCACGCGCTCACCCACTAAGATACCAAAGAATACCAGCTGAACATCTGAAACACTTGTGTATAGGCGCGTTATAAATGCCATATTATATATCATATCATATCTGCAGGTTCTCCTAGAAGAAATACAGATACTGTTAAAAAGGCAGCCATAGAACCTGTTCCACCATCAGAGTTAAACGGGCAGTTATTCTTTGTACTTCCTTGTGCCAAAGAAAACCAGACAAAATGCCCCCAGTTTTAGATCTACGGCCAGCAAACATGGACATAAAGATGCAAACGTTCAGGATGACAACACTTCAGGAAGTCATCCCACTGCTCAGGAAGGGAGACTTTATGTCAACACTAGACAAGAAAGATGCATACTTTCATATTTCAATGCTGCCTGCACAACGAAAGTATCTCAGATTCAAGGTGGGTTCAAGTGCCTTATCAATTGAAAGTGCTCCCTTTTGGGATCGCTTCATCCCTCTGTGTATACACAAAGGTATTAGCGGCAGTGGCAGCACCTATGCAGGGAGAGCATTCCAGTGTACCCTTGTCTGGATGACTGGCTAATAACAGGAGCAAATCAAGAACTATGTCAGCAAAACACACAGAAAAAAAAATGTCTGCACAAACTAGGCTTTTCTGTCAACGAAAACAAGTCAAGCCTAAAAACAATTTTATGGGGCTGGTATTCGGACAAAGGACACCCTAGAGTTTCCTTCCAATGAGAGGGTTCAAAAACATTATTCGATAGATGACTGTCAGAAAAGCTATGCGCCTTCTTCGCATGGTGGCGTCATGCAAATTCATCGTGCCACGTGCAAGACTTTATATGTGTCCAATACAGGAGTGGTTGGAGAAACAGTGGTCGCAAAATAAGGCAATTTGGACAATCTAGTTGTGGTTTTGCAAACACTGGTGTTAACCCTTTATTGCTGGACAAAGGAAAACATGTTGAATCTCACAATGGATATTTTTGTCGTTCAATGAACAGAAACCTACTCAAACCAGTGGAAGCACAAGGGAATCTAACAAAAGGGGGAGTATGTACCCCGCCCTCATGTATATTCTAGGTCATATGGCCACTTCAAACTACAGTAAATTGGGACCAACACTCGAACAATATGTTCATTAGACACTATACAAACGATTGTATTGTGTTGCTTGGGCCGAGTACAGCCTGATGTAACAACATCACATAATATATTTATAAGGATTGGTTAGACAATACGCAATCTTATATTTGTCACTCAATTGGATTATTTCAAGCAACTTCTACTTGTGGGAAATCAAATAGATTCAATCACATTGTCAAGAAACTCCATCCTCTCATGGGCATTTCTGGCGTTCATACGGTGTATCGTCCTTTAACCTTCAGTGCCATAATTCTGCAAACAGTCTCAATATTGTTAAGGGTTTTCCACACCTGCATGATGATATCAATGGATTGATACACACCGGAATACTTACCCGCTGGAGTGTGTGTTTATACTACCTTCTACACAAATGATGTATTCATTAAGATATTAAGATTTAGAAAATGGGAGAGTTCACCTGCACAAGGGTACCATGAATTCATGGCTGCATTAAGGTGATTTTCTTTTCTGATGAAGGCCCTTGCAAATACCTTCTGGGGACACTAGCGATGGGTATACCCGAAACAAAGAGTGTCAACATGTTACAGATTTTAGTTTTCTCATCCACAGAGCACATTTAGAAACCTTAGAGTGAAAACCAAACTCGGAAAACTGAGCGGATAGTCCAATGGGTGTTTTCATAAAAAGCCACAAAGGCATGGCTTTGACTTAATTTAAGAAATGTCTATCACTAGTCCGGCTGCCCAAGAAATAGGGTTGATGGAACAACAGGGTAGTGACTACTGATTATGGTTTCCTCAAATACTGTATGCATGATTAAATATCTATACGCCTGTACGCATTCGCACTTTTGGGTACTAACCTTGATACACATTTAAATACTTTTGGTACTTTTTCTTAATATTTGTTTCTCTCCAAAAATGATGGTGATGTTTCAATTGTGAAAGATTTTATCAAATTGTGTTCATTGCTTATTTTTTAGCTAAAAAATGAATGATCTATTTTTCTAATGAACCTGCCATATTGTTTGAGTGTTGGTCCCGATTTACTCTAGTTTGAAGTGGCAATATTACCTAGAGTACACATGAGGGCAGTTATTCAACCCACTGGCAAACATCACAATCACAACAGACGCATCACGTTAAGGTTGGGGAGCCCATTGTCTACAACAAACATTACAAGGCATGTGGTCACACAAACTTCCCACAAAACATATCAACACCCTAGAGTTGCTAGCAGTTTTCAAAACACTTCAGGCTTTCCAGCATCAGTTGATTGTAAAGAATGTGCTAACCAATACCAACAGTACTACATCCATGTCTTACATCAACAAACAGGGCAGGATTCACTCCCTCAATCTGTCCACACTAGCACAGAAGATCTGGAACTGGAGGCTCAAGAGATGAATACATCTCCAATCACATGTTCCAGGGGAACACAACTGCCTAACAGACACGCTAAGCAGAAGCACATGTCAGCCGCCAGAAAACGAGTGGGAGTTACATTTGGATATTCTACAAATTTTTACACGTCAGGGGGCAACCAGACATCGATCTATTTGCCACAAAAGAAAATACCACATGCCTAAATTAAGCCTCCAGGGTCCTCCTACCTAAGCGATCCAAGGGAGCTTTCTGTGGATCAGTTGGTCAGGGATATTTGCTTACGCCTCCAACCTTGAACAGGGTAATCCACAAGATCCTCGTCCGATGTGGTTTTCCCACCTCCTCAAAATGTTCATCTACCCTCTAATGAAACTGCCATGTCCTTATATCATGCTGTCACAGAATATGGGGTTACCCTTCATCCTCAACCCCAAACCACTGATTTAGCTGCTTGGCTCCTGAAGTCATAGAGACCGGCCACCTTAATTTGCCTGCCAGATGCGTGTAACTTCTGAAAGAGGCCTGTAAACCTAACACTAGACGTTGCAACTTGTGAACGGTCAGAAATGAAAGCCACACACAATGTTGTCATGTTTTTGGTTAAAGATTTTATTTAAATGAAAATGGGTTGAGAAAATGCCTCTCCGACCCTATGCTATAGAGGAGTTTCCCTACCTATAAACCAAAAACGAAGGATATGTCTGTCAGGATGTCAATAACTAAAAAGCCATCCTTTTGTCCAAAACGTCCTATCCTGACCCTCACACCAAAAATAAAACAGGAAAGGGTGCAAGAAAATGCCTTCAACCTGATATTGGCAACAAAAAAAAGTGTTCACAAATGAAGGTTAGAAAAAGTCCAACAAAAATGTTCTCCAAGGTGAAAAGACCTTGTACCCAAAGGGTGATTTCCTTCCGCCCGATTCAAAATGGATGGTAATGTCTCTTTGACAAACAGTTCCTTGTGTGTCTCTCCTGGATTCACAATGTTCCTGTTAGACAAGTTCTGCAACAGTCTTTCTTTAACACAAATGTATCTTGTGTCTAACCAAACACTATTCCTTTTTTTTTTGTAATTCTTGTAGGTTATCCTTTGTGCAATTCTAACTACCTGGTGTACTCTGCTGCCCGGACCTCTCTTGTGGTTTTCAATTGCCTGATATACTCCTCCGCCAAGACTTCTCTTGTGGTTTCACTTGCCTGATATACTCCCCTGCCAGGACTTCTCTTTTGGTTTCACTTGCCTGGTATACTCCCCTGTCAGGACTTCTGATGCGTTTCAATTGCCTGGTATCTTTCTCTTGCCAGGACTTCATATGCATTTCATAGTTCCTCTACATCAGCATAACTATGTACCGTGGTGTGCTCGGTATATCTGTCTACGGTAATATTTGTTCAAACCTTGCCCCACACTTGCATCTCATTGGAGCTAGTCTCTGTACTTTGCCTTTTATCGATTCAAAGAAATGTCTTATTGGGCATTGATTCTGCTCTTTGCTTTTTCTGTATTCAAATAAACTTCTTGTATTTTCTGTATCCGTAATCTCAAAACATTCATACTGTCATTGGTGCAGTTGACGGAATGCCCCTGGCTCCCCACTTGCTTTGGGTCAACTCACTGGTTCTCTCCAGCATCTTCGGTCTTGCTCACGCTTCTGCAGCGGGACTCTGTGGCTTGCTTCCCACTCTGGATGCTGCAGACGCCCTTCCAGCTTCCTTTGCAACTCTGTGGTCACATGCCTGGTTCCCTTCAGGTCCTGGTCTGGAAAACGCTGCTTCTTCGAGCTGCCGAGCGCTTGTGACTCGCTTGTGGCTGCCCGCGTCTCCACGGTACTTCCTGCTCTCGCTCTGCATTGCTCTTTCTGCTTCTGCAGACGCCTCTGCTCCACCGCACCGGTATGTGTCTCCCGCACTCAAGAGCCTTCTCCTTGAAGCCAGCGTCTTCTCCTGTGCTGCTGCCACCTGTAGTGTGGTTGCCTCCTTTAAATGTCCTGCGCACAGGTATTTCTGTAGAGCAACTAGTCTGCACATTGAGCTTCAGGCTTCTGTTACCTTGTACCAACTCCTTCATCCTCCTCGTCTCAGTACTTTGGGGATTATTGGAGTTGGAGTCCATAGATCAGATTTATAGCATTTAGGTAGTTTTTCTGAGTAGTTTTACATGAGCGGATATCCTCATACAAAAGGTGTATTAGAAGCAAAAAGGGTTCTGTTGAAGCTTTCGGTGTCTAGGTCAAAGATGGGATTTTGACATAAGGAAAATTGAGTGGTCTCTTTGCTTCCTCTACAATGGGGAACAAACGGCAGACAATAGGCCATTAAGGTCTTGGGTATAAGAGGGTCTTCCTCATGGGAAAGGGGGAGATACTGCGTCTCGTCCAATGAAATCATGACATCTCCCCGGTAGTCGTCTCCTCCCATGTGATCCTCCATCATAAAGCCGCCCCCAAGGTCAGGATCAGGTGGTGGCTACCGTCCCCTGGCCACATGGGAGGAGGTTACCGCTGGGAAATTCGTGATGAATCCTTTGTATTCATCACATACTTTAACAAGTGGAAACGGTTTGAAGTTCTCCATCACATATAGTGCAATTTCTGTTACACTTATTAGACTCTGGTCTTGGTCTCAATTAATTAAAAGTCCATATCGCAGCTCAATTTGCTTATTCCACTCCTGAAAGCAAGATCGCTTAGTGGAGAGTACCAGGCGTCAAAGTCTTCATGGAAAGAGTCAAACATCTTTAGATGCCAATGGCATCTATGCAAAGAGTGAGTTAACTTCAGGCATTATCTGTGGCAAAACCCTTTGTCACCATACACCAAAACATAGTAGTTTTAGGAACCCTTCCACGCTTTTCGCATCATCATCATCATCACATCCTTTAACAAGTGGAAAGTGGCTCTCTTGGTCAGTAGGGCTATGGCATCTAAAGCCATAAAATGGAGGATCTCATGAGGGGAGCGGGGACTCAACTTTCAAAACTTTTTATCAGAAAAAAAGATTCTTCGCGTATTTCATGATGAGGTTGACATGTTTTAAAATATGGACCATTAAAGCTGCTGTTGCTTTTATAGAAAGCATAATGAGTGGAGGTTTCTCCTTAGTACAACTGATTATCTCTACCCTGCCAGGGGTTTGTCATCCAACGTGTGAAAGGTTCAATTCCTTAGATTCAAGTTTAAGCAAGTTTGGCGTTTTCTTTCAATAGGAGCATCTACAGAAAATTAAGTTTATTGTCCCCACTCCAAGTATGGACTCTGGTCCCCCTCATGATGTTGGAAGCAAGACGACACGGAGCAACACATTTTCGATCCCCGAGTCCGTGCTTAGAAACCTCTGGGTATTAAGGTGTTATAAATAACCTATCATAACAAATAGGTGGAATACCCGTGATTTTTGGGGATTTTCTCCTGCTAGGCAGTTATAATGCTCACCTCGCTTCTTTAGTTGTAGCGAAACCTTCACTCTCAGTTCAAGTGAGGGAGATTGGGCTCTCTGTGGCCTCCCGGGTGCAAGCTCCACTTTGCTCCCAGCCCAAGAGTGCAACCAAGAACCCGCTGCACCACCCAAGTTCCCACTAAGCTTTGCAGTTGAATGCACTTGAATGCAAGCCCCCATCAGGCCCCACAGCCTTTCCACCTGACCCTGGGACAAAAGCATCCACTGCTGAGTCAGTGTAGTGACTGACTGAATTGTCCTGCTGGCAATCCATGTATGCTATTGGAATGCTGTCACATAGTATGACTGACCGCTCAGGAAAATGTTGCAAAGTGTTATGTGCGTGAGTGATCTGAATGTGTCACTTGAGGGGCTGGGCTGGACCAAATGCGGATGGCCGGTGGGTGGTCTCTTATGTATATACTAGAAGCGTAACTGGAAACCAGATGGACTGAACATATGTAAAATACAGCTTCATGGACTTTATTTATTTTGTATGTATATGCTATTTTTTTAAAACTTTGTTAAGAGGCTCACGGCTGTACTGTGTGTGTGGGGTGAAACCCCCGGCCAAAGCTCTCTATGAACCTGGTGGCAAGTGGAACTACAGAAAATTCAAGAAATAAGTGCTGTGCGGGAGAGAGTGGGCAGACAAGATAGACCACCCACTGCACCCTGGGGCCACCCACCGCCTGGTGAGCAGGGAGCTGTGCTTCACAGAAGGAAGCTAGCAGCAGACACGTGCCCTTATCCTGGCACTCATAGACAGTGCTGGTGATGTATAAGTACAAGCGAGGCAGAGTGCCATATGCCCATCTCACCATAATATTAGGAGCCCAGCACCGCAGCACAAGAGAAGCAGCGTCAAGACTCTGAGGGGAAGAGCCCACATAAACAACAGGACTTTGGTAGTGGGCAAAGCAACAGTGACCAAAAGAGGTTGCGGCTCTCCTGCGAGTCCCAGTATTAAGAGTGAAGTGCAGGACTGCGCCTCACCTTAACCTGGAGACTCATGTTTTTTTTTGTTAACTTTATTTATTCATAGAGACAGACAGAAAGTAGCATTACAATTGCATAGCAAGTTTGCAGGCAGTAGTTGCACGCATTGTATTCATGCATCGCCATTAGCTCCTTACCATGACACTTGTTCTTAAACTTTGCATTGTCCCACCCTCCCTCACAGTAGTGCTTAGTATTTATATAGGTTAGGCTTGTATATGCAAGTGAGAGTGTTCAGCACACAGTTTATGAAAGGGAGCCATGTCGCATGATATGACGTGTATTTCCCCAATTCTAGCACTGTGACTTTCTTTGATGCTAGGATCGCACATATTTTCCCCCACCACATCGCTATAATTCAACCTTCTGGGGCTTCCCAATTGCGTGTTAGAGCAGGGATGTCATTTCACAAAAATACATGCCAGGGGTAGCGGAAGTGACATCACACGACCCTTGACCCCCGATGACATCACAGGAAGTGATGTCATTTGACCCCACCCCAAAAGTGATATTGGGGGAAGCGATGGAACATGACCACCCGTTGACAAAACAGGAAGTGGCATCACATAGCATTGTACACTATGAAAAATATGGTTACAATATCACTATAATGTGATGTACATTTCATACAAGAATGGATCGCCATATGTATCGTTAAGATCAGTGTGTGAGGCCCATATTACCAAATTACTGTGAATTCAAGCAGCCGTACATGACCAAATGATAATGATGTGTTGTTATATAGCACTTAGGCTTAAGCGCTTCATATAGAATACAAATACACCCAATATCACCCAACCTGTGTTGCTACTCATTTATCGACCTTAGAAGGATGAAAGGCTGAGTTGAGGGGTTTAAGAACAGACTAAATCGGTGACTCTCACCCCCTGAAGTGTGCCTGAAATAAACCTTTAATGAGTCTACCAATTTTTGCATAGAATTCCAGAAAGACACATTATTTGGCATTCCTATTCTTTCTTATTTAGGGTCAGTGCTGAAAGTGTTAGACTTGTGGCACTCCTGCTCTTATTTTTCTTCTTTTTTTAAGGGGCCTGAACAAGAAAGCCAGCCACTCCAGAAGTAAAGAGCCACATGGTGCTGGCCACAGGCGAGGAACTTGCATTAAAAAACAAAAAGGTCGCAAAGGAGACCTCTTGCAACCCCTAAATGACGTCCCTGTGTTAGAGTAATATTTGCTGCATGGAGGAGGTGGGTAATGAGAGTGGCTCTGCTGCCTATGAGCGGGTAGAGCCCATCTCCCTGGTCTCCCAACAGAACAATGAATGGGTCCATAGGCAATGTAACATCTAACATCGATTTGATATGTGGATGGAGTTCCTTCCAGAATGCTTGAACTTTGGGACACAGCCACCACATGTGATAACAGGATCCTCTATCTGCAGACCCTCTCCAGCAGACCGCGGTATATGCCTGGTTTATTTTGTGAAGTTTCTCTCGGTAGAAGTACCATCTGTAGAATAACTTTAACGGACATTGCTTGTCTGTTGTGCATCTAGTCACTTTATCATTACCCTCCCAGATGTGACGCCAATAGTCCTCGCTAATTTGGCACGCTAAATTTCGCTCCCAGTTTAGCATATATGGCAATTCTTCCTGAGGGTCGAAGCGGTCGAGTAGCTTATAAAGCATGGAGATCTTTGCTTTTGTCAGCCCGAAAGGAATGTGAGCTCTAGTGGATTTAATGATCTAGTACCCCTACGCTTGACCACCAGATTACATGCCCAGTGACAGAGTAGAGTTGGGAATACCTGAACCTTTCATTCTCTTGCAACAAGAACATACCTTTGCAGGCCTCAGACGCATGTGCGCTGTCCCTGCTAAATAATTGTCTCAGTTCCTTCAGACCCCCTTCGACCCACTGGGTGAAATCCGCCTTGTACATGCCAGGTGCAAAGTCAGGATTGTGAAAAATAGGCGATAATGGTCCTAGCCTTGAGGGGGGTCCCCCATCGACTGATTGCTGTGTTCTAGCATTTCAATGAGAGCTTTGTGGAGGACAAGAGCATAGATCTAGATGGCGCTTGTGTCGCTCTAGTAAACCGAAGGTGTGATACGAGAATACGGGTAGATGCCTATTCCATTTGCAGCCTAAAGGCAGTTACCCCCGGGTAATGAAGTGCGATAGTTAGGCCGTGGAGTAGCAACGATGAATATCAGGGACACCCAGGTCCCCCATGATAGAATTTCTTAATAACACTCTTCTCATAATTCTGGGTCTTCCACACTGCGAGATAAATGTGAGGCTATTCCGTTGGAGTAGGTGTATTCTGTGCACCGGGATAGGGGGTGTTGAGAAATAAGAAATCAGTTTCAGAATGGTGTTCATTTTTATGGCATCCACTCACCCCAACTAGGAAATGTCCTGCCTGTTCCATATCTGCAGCTCTTGTTCCACTTCCATGAAAAAGGGAGGGAAGTTAGTTTCGTAAAATGTTTTTGTGTCTTGAGGAATTTTAACCCCCAGGTAGTTAATATAGTCCTGCTTAAATGCTATTGGGCATGTGATTAATAGAGTGCGTAGCGCAGACAGCAAGCTCGTCATGGCCATGCCCAGTGATTTACAATAGTTCACCGCAACTCCTGAACCTCGCCCAAATCGTTCCAGTTCCTCCATCAAGGCTATAGTTGACCCTTTATTGTCTGTTAGCATGACCAGGATGTCGTCCTCGTATAGTGAGATCTTGTACTCGCTTCCTTTGTATTGTAGTGCCCTGATATTATTATTGTTGCAGATTTGGGAGGCGAAGGGCTTCATCGAAAGGGCAAATAGTAAGGGGGACAGAGAGCAACCTTGCCTTGTTCCCCTGGAGACCACAATAGGAGGGGTTGATTTACCGTTGACCCATATCTTTGTGGTCGGGGTAGAGCAGTTGGCTAAATGGTAATGCTGGAATCTTGGGTCGAGACCAGATCCTGGAGCAGCATCTTCAGATAGGCCCAGTTCAGCCGATAAAAAGCTTAATGGGCATCTAGGGCTATGATCCCTGCCTCTAGTCCTGAGTTCCCCACTATTTCCAGCAAATTAAGGGTCTTCTGATATTGTCTTGCATGCTTCTTTGAACAATGAAGCCTGTTTGGTCTAATTGGATCAGGGAGGGCATTACCACCATTAAGCAGTTTGCTGAATCTTCAATTATTTGTTTGCTTCATTGTTCATAAGAGTGATAGGACAATATGAATCAAGTGATTTGTGGTCTTTATTTGGTTTGAGGATTAGGATAGTGGAAGTCTCTTGCATCGAAGGCTGTTGTCGCCCCTATGTCTGGTAAGGTATTAAATAATGTTGTTAGGTGTGGGACTAGTAGGCCACAATATATTTTGAAGAACTGAGAAGTAAAGCCATATTGGCCTGGTGTAGTGTTTGTGAGCGATTTAGTGGCCTCTGCCACTAAATCGCTCACCTCTTGCCACTAAACTTCTACCTCTTACATTGGCTACTCAAGTTGTGCTACACCCTCGTTAGGAAGAATGGGTAAGGACGTTTTGGAGCCCTTTATTTTTAGTGGTCTAGTCCAGGTGCGGGTCAGACAACACTACAGTATAGTATTGGTGTACGAGATCCAGATTGCTGTCCTCGTCTAGTCATAATGAACCCCCTTCATCCCTCAGGACGAGAACATTATTGCAGGATTTACATTTAATTAATTTGTGCGCAAAGACTTTATTCGCCTTATTACCTGTAGTGTAGTAGTACTGTTTTATTTTTCAGAGCATCTGAGATGTTCTTTCGGCTAAGTGGGCTTCTAGTTTAGTCCTGGCCATTTTTTGGCTGACGCGTCGCTTCACTAGAGCTTGAAGCTTTGTGCTCCTTCTCCTCCTCCCCCCCACCTCCTTTTCCAACTCCCTTTGGAGTGATTCCCTTGTTTTTGCGTAAGTAGATGTCAGTGTCAAGTCCACTGGGAATGTAACACATCTTTTTCATGACCACAGAAGCCGAATGGAAGTCGACCCTCCCAGCTTGGTTGGCACGGGTTCCTGAATGTGAATAACAGGTGACCACGTGACAGCCAGTGGGGGCAAGAGGGTTAGGGAGAATTTAGGGATAAGGAGGGGGAGTTAGGAACACCGGAATGAGGTTTAGGAAACTTGAATGGATAGGAAATGGGAGTTTCGGGGAAGCACATAGCATAAAATACCAACTTGATTATATGAACATACATAAACAGACCCAAGGCTTGTTCCTCCAGTTGGGCTCTTGGATCTGTTGCACACTCAGGACCTACCAGAATGCCCTTCCTAAATTAAGGGCACCTGAATCCCAAGCCAGATGGTCTCCATCTGCTGCGCACCTGTCTCTACCACCCTCTTCCCTTCTCAGCGTGATTGTATATATATATAGTTTCATAACCACATAAACAAGCACAGTTAGACACATACAATGGTCCCTTAGGACTCAGAAGCAAGCAGCATGAGAAACATGTAGCAACAGACAACATATAAGCAGTAGCAATGTTCTATGCCTCAATAAGCTTGTAAACATAGTTCTCAGTCCAGTCCTTCCTACTAACACTTCCAACACCTGTTAGTGACAATGGGCCTCATTACACGGTAGGCGGTAGGGATTTAACATTACCGGTAATAGAATACCGGTAACGTTAAATCCCCATGCGAATTACGACCCGGCTCACCGCTATTAGCGGCACCGCTAAGTACGGTGCCATTAATAGCGGGCAGTCCGCATGCGCGCGACCCTCCATCCCGTAAATAACGCCATGCCGCTAATAGCACAGCATCACAAGGCAAGCGGACATGCCAATAGCGGCATTGTTAAGCCCCCAAAACCCCTTACCGCCATGGCGCTAATACCGGCATCGCGAACCACCCGTTAAGAGAACTGAGCAGTGTTCGCACCTGCCACAGGTGGACACAATCAGCACAGGTGGAGGCAATGGAGACTGTGGCAGCACAAAGGAGCACACCACACCCCTTCACACACCAAGATGGTCCCACTACTAGCAACATTACATGGGCTGGAGGACATGATTGCAGCGCAGCAACAACAACAACAGGCAGCACAGAGGAGACGCAGGAGGAGGAGGAGGGCAAGACAAGCACAGCAAGCACCACCACGGCACCTAATCATACCACAGAGGCACCCACCAATCCCCAGGATCAGAGCCAGTCCATTTAACCTAACCCCTGAGCAGATACACACCCTGTACCGTCTGGACCGGGATACCATCACCAGCATCGTGGACATGATACACAACGACATTGTGAGCCTCATAGACATCCGAACTGCCATCCCCCCTCTACTCAAGGTGGTGACTGTGCTCCACTTCTTGGCCACAGGCACCTACCAGCATACAGTGGGGCAGATGCATGGCATCTCACAACCAGTACTCTCACGCACGCTGAACCAGGTACTGGATGCCCTCTTGAAGTATGCACCTGAACACATATTCATGCCACGGACTGCCTAGGAGATTGCAAACACCAAAGTTGGGTTCTATTCACTGGCAGGCATCCCAAGTTGCATCGGGGCCATCGACTGTACCCATGTGGAATTGGTGGTCCCACATCATAATGAAGTAGTCTATCGAAACAGGAAGCAATTCCACTCCATCAATCTCCAAATGGTATGTGACGCCAACAAGATAATCACACATTGCTGGGCCCGATTTCCCGGATCAACCCATGATTCCATGGTCCTGCGGAACTCAACTATCCCACGCTACATGGAGCGACAAGCCAGACAACGTTCGTGGCTACTTGATGAGTAGCAGGGCAAGCACATGGCAGTGTGATTGGGGGGGGGAGACACTTACTCCAACTGGGTGTGATTGGGGGGGAGATACTCCAACTGGATGCGATTGGGGGGGAAATACTTACTCCAACTGGGTGTGATTAGGGGGGGAGATATACATACTCGAAATGGGTGTAGCTTGTCGTCTGTCAGACAAATGCACATACAGATGTACGCCAATGTCCATCTGGGAAGGCCGCAACGTACTTGAGATGAACGGACATGCAAGTATAAACTACACAACATAGATGGCAATCCAGGTCTAGAAACATTAAACATCCATCCACATCCACATTGCACAACATTCCACGCCACAAAATACACAAATGTCATACATGCCGTCAAGATAGTCATACAGAATTAGCCCACACAACATCAATAATGCAATGTGCCCTTGAATGCATGCAAAGGGATCACCCCTAGCCATAGCATTGCACCACGCACCTACAGCACCACTGAAGTGATGCCTCAGCATGGCAACATCAATGTTGGAATGGCAGTACACCAGCAGTGTGGTACCAAATCTGCCTGGGCCCAGGGACACCTAAGACCTGGCCTCACCCAGGACATGTCAATTACTGTTGGAGGCATTAATGGGGCATGTCTACTTGCAGGGTCGAGCCCACCTTTGCACATTGCAGTCACACAGACCATCTGCATGTATGCTGTTAATTGTGTACTTCAATCACAATGCAAAGTCAATTTGTGTGATATGAACAGGCCGCTCTTGAGGTGAACAGTAACAGGACCCCATTCGTCCCCCCATACAGGTGATGCCGGCTATCCCCTGAGGAGGTGGCTCCTCACCCCTGTACGGAACCCACAGAACAGGCATGAAGAGGAATACAATTGTGCACATACCCGTATCCGCATCGTGATCGAGCAGACTTTTGGCTTTTTGAAGACACGGTTTAGGTGCATTAGCAGGTCTGGTGGCGCTCTCCGGTATGGCCATGAGAAGGTGGCCAAGATCACCATGGCATGTGTCATGCTGCACAATATGTGTATCAGATGGAATGTGCCACTGCCCCCTGACGTTGAAATAGAGGCACCTGATGAGGATGATGATGGTGATGAGGACGGAGGTGAAGGGGATGCAGGTCATGCAAGAGGGGATGGCCAGGAGGGACGTGCTGTGAGACAGCATCTGATCAACCAAATATTCTGAGTAACATGGTTTCGTACTGTCACATGGATATGGGTAGTAATGCACTGGTGTCTGTTTGGAAGCGCACAATGGACCCTGTCGTCAATAAAGTACACATACACAATGAAGAAGTCCAAGCCTGTGTTTTGATCAAACACCAGTGTATTAAGGAACGTAAAGAAGAAAATGTGCATGTCCCCAAACATCTCACCACTCTTCCCCTCTACCCCCCACAACAGTCCCATAACACCCTTCCCCCCACAACAGTCCCATAACACCCTTCCCCCCACCCCCACAACAGTCCCATAACACCCTTCCTGTCATGATCACTGCTTCCAAGGAGTCAGGAACAGCCCAACATCCTTGGAAGCAGGCCCCTAACCGTTATCTTAGGCACCAGCCGGTCCCCACTGGGACCTTTTGGACCTTGTCCTGGCACCGGTGGCACCAGGCTCATCAAAGTCATCGGTCCCGGCACTGGAAGCGCCGGGCTCATATTATGTATGAAGATGCTTGGGTGGACTTACCTGCAGCAGACCATGCTGCTTACTTACCAGCCACTTAGAAGTCCTCTGTGAACAGGAACTACTTTCTTACCTGGGTGGGGCAAGCTCCACTCCCTGGATACAGCACTGGAACTCTTCTGGAACTGGAACTCTTTTCTTACCTAGGCGGGGCCGTGGAGGAAGACGCCTCATCACTCCAAGGCTATTTAAACCACACCCGATAGATGAAACGTGCTTCGCGTTATTCTGCATCTGCAGCAGAACGCTCACAGAGTCTGTTCCAGCCTTTCTTCTTTCGATCCTGAACCTGCAAGAATTATACTTACCATTCCTGTATCCAGTCAACAACAGCACCTGCAAAGACAAGAAACAACAAGTTAGCAAGGCAACCTTTACTCGCAGTGCTTACTCACCTGATCCATCGGCTGCGGCCATTTCCTCACGCTGCACCTCCGCCTGTGAAGACAAAAGCATTGTTATTACTTACCGGCACTCCGCGAATTCCGGATTTCTTCACGCTGCATCGCCGCCTGTGAAGTCAAATGAAGAGACATTAGACAGGTATTTACTTACGCCCATCGCGCTCGTCACAATAGAACGCCTGCAAATACTCCGGCGTCTCTTCAGCACGAACTAAGCAGCAGGGGAAAAAGACAGTTTGAGCGCTTGCATTTACTTACTCATTTCCAGGCGCTTCACTCCATCTTCCATCTCCAGAGTCCTGCAAGACAACAAGGGAAAAGCATTATACAGAGTCCTGTTCAATATTAACGTGCCACGCACCTAAAGACTATAAAGACTAAAAAGGTGTCAGGAAACTCACCGCTCGTGCAGTTAACGACGGTACCGATCCTCTGAGTTCAAGAGGCCTATGTTTCACCAGTGAAGGAACTGGCAACGGCACCCTGCACCAGACGCAGATGGAGAGTCCAGCATTCACCTATCTAAGGTGAGCACGTTGACCTGGGGGCTCTACGGAGAAGCTAGGAAGAGAGGGAGAGAGAGAGGGACATTCAACAACCAGACCCTTAACCCCCATATTCTTTCACCTGCAGAAACCTCACCCTTCGAGTTCGACACACAGTGAGAAGAGGTTCGACCCCAGAAGCCAATCGAGTCCTGCACATCACTTTTCGAGTCGCAGACACCTTCCTGCCGAGACCAGCGCCTCCGTGGGAATCAGGTGAGCGTTACAGAACGCGAAGCCCACCGCAAAACTCCTACCCAGGCGCAATGGAAACCTCAGACACTGATCAATTAGCCCAGCTGCTCGGGGAATTAAGAGCAGAAGTACATGCAGCTCGTCAGGAAACAAACTCTCTAAGAAGAGAGCTGATAATTTCCAAGGAGCGAACAGAGGACCTCGCTAGGCAATTGCTACAAACGCAGGCAGGACAGACACCTTTGCCCGCTCCAGGAGGAAGTTATCCTTCTGCATCATCTTTAAATCCAGTGCAAATCAATCTACCCGGTAATGTGCCATTGGCTCCGCCCGAACGCTTTTCTGGTGACCCAAAGAAATTTGCAGTGTTCATCAACCAGTGCCGCCTACACTTCTTATGTCGACCAGCTGCATTCCCAACAGATCAGACCAAGGTGGCTTTCGTCCTTTCTTATCTCAGTGGCAGCGCAGCAGATTGGTCGATCCCTTTAGTCACCCAGGAGGATCCGGTTTTACATGATTTCCAGGCCTTCCAGTCCAGCATGGAGAAACTGTTCGCAAGACATGCACAAGGGCAGGCCTTGGACAATGAACTTCTTTCATTACGACAGGGTAATCAAGGCCTCTTGACTTATATAGCCTCATTCAACAGACTTATAGTGGAAACTCAATGGCCCGAGGATAAGAGAATAACGCTTTTCTACCGAGGCTTGCGTATAGAGCTCAAGGATGTGTTAGCTCAAGTTGTGAATCCTCCACAAGAATGCTCAGACTATATTGACTTAGTTGTCCAATTGGACCACAGATTACAGAACAGGAAGGCTGATCGTTCCAAATTTGATACCCGAGTGTTTTCTAAACCACAGACCTCTACTAGGGGAGCTGACACTGTGGAACCCATGCAAATAGGGGGCATGAAAGGACCTTTAACCCAAAAGGAGCGGGAAAGAAGAAGACAGCTGCAATTATGCCTCTATTGCGGAAACTCAGGGCACTTTCTTCGAGACTGTCCAGTGAAACCAGCTAAGAAGGCTGTAGGAGCCGCAGATACCTGTACCACAAATTCTGAGCAGGGAAACGACCTAGCCCAACAAGTGTAGAGGTCCTCTTGCCGAGCGTTAAGATCTGTCCCGTGACCTCGCATTTCGTGGTGCCCATGGTCCTCATTATTCCTGATCGTCCGTATCGTTTGCATGCAATTGAGGCTTACATCGACAGCGGAGCAATCGGTAATTATGTGGACCGTGAAATGGTATCAAGGATGAACCTACCCCTTGTCCCTAAGGCAGTAAAAGACGGCATTACTACAGTGGATGGCATGGAGATAGCCTCCGGACCAGTAACGCACGCCACCCAAGAAGTGACGCTAGTGAGCCAAGATGGACACCGGGAGAAAATCGTGTTCGATGTGATCAAGGCCCCTCAGTTCCAGATCATTCTGGGAATCCCTTGGTTAGAGAAGCACAATCCTCAGATCGATTGGCGAGCAAAGACGGTTCAGTTTCCAGAATGTTTTACCACTTGTTATCCTCGGCTTGATGTTTCACTGGCGGCAATCTCTTCTGGGGTTCCCAAATTACCTCCCGAATACCAGGAATTCCAAGACGTCTTTCGGAAGGATCAAGCTAACACCCTGCCTCCTCATAGGTCTTACGACTGTCAAATAGATCTGATACCCGGAACAACTCCTCCTTGCAGTAGGATTTATGCTCTCACCGAGCCAGAGAATCTTCACCTCAGACACTATCTGGACCAATACCTAGCCAACGGGTTTATCCGTCCTTCAAAATCTCCAGCTTCCTCGGCTTTGTTCTTCGTTCCGAAAAAGGAAGGAGACCTTAGGACTTGTATAGATTACCGCGCCCTGAATCAAATCACCGTTAAAAACAGATACCCGTTACCTTTGATCCCTGAACTCCTGGACCAAGTCAAAGACGCATGTATATATACAAAGTTGGATCTCAGAGGAGCCTACCACTTGGTATGAATAAAAGAGGGCGATGAATGGAAGACGGCCTTCCGCACCAAGTATGGGCTGTTTGAATATCAAGTTATGCCCTTTGGACTTTGCAACGCTCCTGCCGCCTTCCAGTATTTTATGAATGATGTCCTTAGAGAACTCATAGATGTGTGTGTTGTTGTCTACATTGATGACATCCTTGTCTATTCATCATCTAAAGAAGAACATCGGAAACATGTTAGAGAGGTCCTCAAGAGACTACGTCAACATAACCTTTTTGCTAAACTCGAAAAATGCGTTTTTAACGTAACTGAAGTTGAGTTCCTGGGATTCATATTGTCACCCAACGGAGTCCATATGGATTCAAAGAAAGTCGATGCAATTATCAAGTGGCCTTCACCAACCTCTATAAAGGGAGTCCAAAGCATGTTAGGCTTCGCTAATTTTTACCGCAGATTCATTCCTGAATTCTCTCGAATAGTCCAGCCCATCACTGCTCTGTTAAAGAAAAACAAACGTTTTGAGTGGTCTACTGAGGCGGAACAAGCTTTTCAGGACTTAAAAACTAAATTCATTTCTGCACCTGTTCTAAAACATCCTCGTCCAGAACTCCCCTACATCGTAGAAACAGATGCTTCAAGTCTTGCTATGGGGGCAGTTTTATCACAAAGAGATCCGGTCACACATCAAAGCATCCTGTAGCCTTTTGGTCCCGCAAATTCTCGGCTCACGAGATCAACTATTCAATTACAGACAAGGAACTTTTAGCTATCAGATCGGCCTTTAAAGCCTGGCGGCATTATCTTTTGGGAGCCAGACACACAGTCACCATAATGACTGATCACCGCAACTTACAGTATCTGAAGACGGCCAAAGCTCAGTCTTCCAGGCAGCTTCGCTGGGCTCTGTTTTTGGCTGAATTTGATTTTATAATTACTTATCGACCTGGCAGTAAAAATGGAAAAGCAGATGCCCTCTCCCGGATGGGAATAGATGAACATTTGACCAATCCAGAACCAATACCCATAATCCCTGAACAAAGGATTTTGGGTTTGGTCAGCGCTCAATCCTTTGAAGACATCAAGACCACAGTCAAATCACTTCTAACTCCGGCCGACTTACAGGACTGGCAATTAAGGGGAAAAGAATTTTCAGTGGATCAAGACCTACCTTTTTTCCGAGGACGATTGTACTTGCCCAGTGAGAAGATACAAAGACAGGTAATCTCCTGTTATCACGATTCACTAATGGAGGGTCACCCTGGCATAACCAAAACCATGGAAAAGGTCAAAAGACATTTCTGGTGGCCATCATGGAAAAAGGATATTAGAGACTTTGTAATCTCTTGCGGTGTATGCGCCCAAAATAAAAGTCTGAAGGAGAAACCAGCCGGCCTCTTACACCCACTAGACATCCCTCCCTGTCCATGGCATACCCTGTCCATGGATTTCATCACTGACTTACCTCCATGCTCAGGGTATAATACCATTTTAGTAGTCGTGGATCTATTCTCCAAGATGGCTCACTTCATTCCCCTGAAGGGCCTACCTTCAGCTTCAGTATTGGCCCGAGAATTCTTAGAAAACATCGTTCGGTTACACGGTTTTCCCTCGGTTTTGGTTTCCGATAGGGGAAGTCAATTCATCTCCCACTTTTGGCGAAGTTGCTGTCGTTTAGCCCAAATAGATGTGAGACTTTCTACCAGTCACCATCCCCAAACTGACGGACAAACTGAGAGGACAAATCAAACTCTAGAGCAATATCTACGTTGCATGCTCCAACAAACTGAAAACCTTTGGAAGGACATTCTTTGGATTGCTGAATACGCTTATAACAATTCGACTCATTCTGGAACCGGAAAGACTCCCTTCTTCTTATTATACGGACACCATCCTAGAACCTCTAACCTGGATCCTCCCCAAGAATTCGAGGCACCTGCTGTGGATCACTTGCACTCGGAGATCACTCGTGCTTTTAAGGAAGCCACTGACCATCTGCAAAGAGCTAAAGCTCAATTCAAGAAAGGAGCAGATCAGCACCGTAAAGGGGCCCCTCACTACGCAGTGGGAGATCAGGTCTGGTTATCCACTAAGCACCTACCTCTAAAAGGACCCCGCACTTTTATCCCGAGATACCTTGACCCTATCTTATCTCTGCCATAATTAATCCAGTGGCTGTTAAATTGGAATTGCCTTCGCATATGAAAATACATCCAGTATTCCATGTCTCCTTACTAAAACCAGTACAACCAGGAACCCGATTGACCGAACTCCCAGAACCTGTTTTAATAGATGGAGAAATTGAGTTCAAAGTAAAGAACATCCTAGACTCCAAAATCTCCAAATCTAAATTATATTACCTGGTTGATTGGAAAGGATACGGCCCCCAGGAAAGGTCTTGGGAACCCTCAGAACATGTCCACGCACCTCGTCTGGTCAAGAAATTCCATTTGAATCACCCCGACAAGCCAAAACCCCCGGAGAAGACACGCTTGGGAGGGGCCTTGAGGGGGGGTGCTGTCATGATCACTGCTTCCAAGGAGTCAGGAACAGCCCAACATCCTTGGAAGCAGGCCCCTAACCGTTATCTTAGGCACCAGCCGGTCCCCACTGGGACCTTTTGGACCTTGTCCTGGCGCCGGTGGCACCAGGCTCATCAAAGTCATCGGTCCCGGCACTGGAAGCGCCGGGCTCATATTATGTATGAAGATGCTTGGGTGGACTTACCTGCAGCAGACCATGCTGCTTACTTACCAGCCACTTAGAAGTCCTCTGTGAACAGGAACTACTTTCTTACCTGGGTGGGGCAAGCTCCACTCCCTGGATACAGCACTGGAACTCTTCTGGAACTGGAACTCTTTTCTTACCTAGGCGGGGCCGTGGAGGAAGACGCCTCATCACTCCAAGGCTATTTAAACCACACCCGATAGATGAAACGTGCTTCGCGTTATTCTGCATCTGCAGCAGAACGCTCACCGAGTCTGTTCCAGCCTTTCTTCTTTCGATCCTGAACCTGCAAGAATTATACTTACCATTCCTGTATCCAGTCAACAACAGCACCTGCAAAGACAAGAAACAACAGGTTAGCAAGGCAACCTTTATTCGCAGTGCTTACTCACCTGATCCATCGGCTGCAGCCATTTCCTCACGCTGCACCTCCGCCTGTGAAGACAAAAGCATTGTTATTACTTACCGGCACTCCGCGAATTCCGGATTTCTTCACGCTGCATCGCCGCCTGTGAAGTCAAATGAAGAGACATTAGACAGGTATTTACTTACGCCCATCGCGCTCGTCACAATAGAACGCCTGCAAATACTCCGGCGTCTCTTCAGCACGAACTAAGCAGCAAGGGAAAAAGACAGTTTGAGCGCTTGCATTTACTTACTCATTTCCAGGCGCTTCACTCCATCTTCCATCTCCAGAGTCCTGCAAGACAACAAGGGAAAAGCATTATACAGAGTCCTGTTCAATATTAACGTGCCACGCACCTAAAGTCTATAAAGACTAAAAAGGTGTCCGGAAACTCACCGCTCGTTCAGTTAACGACGGTAACGATCCTCTGAGTTCAAGAGGCCTATGTTTCACCAGTGAAGGAACTGGCAACGGCACCCTGCACCAGACGCAGATGGAGAGTCCAGCATTCACCTATCTAAGGTGAGCACGTTGACCTGGGGGCTCTACGGAGAAGCTAGGAAGAGAGGGAGAGAGAGAGGGACATTCAACAACCAGACCCTTAACCCCCATATTCTTTCACCTGCAGAAACCTCACCCTTCGAGTTCGACACACAGTGAGAAGAGGTTCGACCCCAGAAGCCAAACGAGTCCTGCACATCACTTTTCGAGTCGCAGACACCTTCCTGCCGAGACCAGCGCCTCCGTGGGAATCAGGTGAGCGTTACACTTCCTCCCACTCCCCACAACAGTACCATAACACCCTTCCCCCACCCCCCACAACAGTCGTATAACACCCTTGCCCCCACCCCCACAACAGTCCCCTAACACCCTTCCTCCACCCCCACAACAGTCCCATAACACCCTTCCCCCCACCCCCCACAACAGTCCCATAACACCCTTCCACCCACCCCCCACAACAGTTCCTCATGTGTCTGCCACAATGTTTCCATCCAGCCATGCACGCGGAAGCTTGACCATGCACTCCCTATTGGCCATTGCCAACACTATCATTGGGAGGATGCCTAGACGTGCGCCTGGTGGTGCGTGAGGAGCGGCGGAGGGGGCTTGTCTGCCTCGAACTGGCGGATGAGGAAGTGGCTGACTGTCCTGGTGGTGGTGGTGGGAAGTGGCGGTCCATTGCGTCCGCTATCCGTGTGAGGACCTCCCTAAGTCGGACAATCTCCCCACACAGCCTATCTGTACAGGCCTCCATCCCCTCCCTGGAGTGCCTTGCTGTCTCTGTAATCTCCGCCCTGAGACGGGCAGCCTCCTCCACATGCTGCCCAACCAGCACAGTTATTTCCTGTTGCTGCTGGCTGATGCTGGCCAGGTCGAGGGCAGTGTTGGGTTCTGGTGGTGTGGCTGCTGTGCCCTCTGATGCAACCAGGACAACAGATGAAGCCACCAGGGGGCTACTAAAAGCTCCCATGTTGTCCTCGCCAGTGACATTAGACCCAGGTGTCTGCTGTGGTGATGGCTCAGAGGTTCCAGGGGGGGTTGGGGTGTGCATCTCTATGTGGAAATCGGTTGTATCCTCCACATCTGATAGTGGTGCAGTGGCTGCCCCCTCTCCTGCGGAACTAGCTACAGCTGAGGGTGGGCCCTCCGTGGCTGGGATCGGTGGTGGTGGGTTAACCTCCGGAGGTGGGGCAGTTGTTGGTGGTGTGGCAACTTGTGTCTTGGCAGTGGCGCTCCACCGATGTTTGACACTCTGCATCTGGACCCTTCTACCTTTGCCCCTTGATGTTGTGGGGGTGTCCTCTGTGTCCTGTGCCCTTGTTTTCTTACTCGCAGGGGGTGCCTGAGATGCATTGCCAGCATCCTCCCTGTCTGTATGTGAGCCTGTCGGGGACAAGAAGGGGGATGGCATTGGTTACGGTTCTATGTACTTAATGCAGTATACATCAATAATGCAGTTGTGGGCATTTGGACTTCATTTGTAAGGATGCAGGTGATGTGTCAGTTCAGTGGCTCATCCATGCATGGTTGTGTGTGGCACTTGTCTCTGGTGATGTGTGCATGTGTGTGTGTGTTTGGGTCTGACACTGACATGGCCAGGGTTGGATGCAAGTGTGGATGTTTGGCCATCCATGAGGTGATTCTGGGCTCACATTTGGCGGGACCAGTAGATTCACATTGCATGCTTTAATGTGTACACTCACCTCCATCTGAAGTGGTTGCCACGCCATGCTCCATTGTCCCGACTCCCTCTATTGATTCCACTCCAATGAGGTTGGCGCAGGTCTCCTCCCATTCTTTCAGTTTTATAGGCGAACCAGATCCACCTGCTGTGGCAATGTTGTGGTTTTCTGCAAGGATGCTTCTCACCCGGAGTCTGAGATCATCCCACCTCTTTCTGCACTCATGCACATTGCGGGTGGTGGTGCCCACAGCACTGACTTTCAAGGCGACCTCAGCCCAGATTGCCTTCTTTTTGATGAGTGTCTCTCATCGCATGTCACTGGCAAAGACCATGGCGGCATTGTCAGCTAGGGTCTGGGTGAGCATTAATAGCTCCTCTGTGGTAAATATTTCCTTCCACTGCTGGTCGGTGTTTTTTTTACAGCCTTAGGCATGTCGAGGGTGTCCCTGTGGATTTCCTACTGCAAACTACTCAGAACAGGTCCAGGGGCCAGAGGATGGCAATGGATTATGTTTTTAAAGATGGCCGCCGTGCTCTTTCCCGTTCCTGTGCAATGACGCTGTTTCCGGTTCCGCAATTTAACAGTCACCGCTAATAGCGGTGACCGCTATTTGCATGCAGCGTGAGGTGCTATCTGCACTTTTGTGAAAGCCGGTAAGAGACTTTTTGGGGACTTTAGCGGCATGGCAGTAGGGTCATTACCGGGATGGCGCTATGCTCGTGTCCGTGTACTCGTAATGGTACGCTATTATCGCCCTCTTGCGAGGGCGGACACGTTAAGAGCGCCATGCCGGTAATTTGAGATTTTTAGCGCACAACGTGTAATGAGGCCCAATGTCTTTAGCTATCCCAACCCATAGGCTCTTGTTCATGGAATTGCTGCTATATGCATTCATGTTCCACAATTGCAGGTTCACATGTTTGCAATGTTACTTATCTCAAGTCGGAGGAGCCGACCCCGAGCTCCCCAGGCGCTGTAGTATGGGTGGGAAACTGGAGAACGCCAACTCGAGCGAGGTCCTTTCAGCACGCAAGTGAGGAAACGCAGCATGTGCCGGTACCCGCTTCAGAGCGGGACATACACAGAGTGTGGAGCACCCTTAAGCAAACCGCAACTTCACCTATGCTGTCTCCATAGTGCGCTGCTCGTCAAGACCGCCAGTCAAACTGCTGTAGCCTCGGCCTGTGCCTGCATCTTCCAAAAATCACCAGCAAGCAGCATGGCCCGAGGCAGGGCTTAAGAAGCCAACCCCACAACATCTTGTGAACGTCTCATGTTGCTTGACTGACAACCACCCAGGAAGCACAAAACTACTGAGCAGCATGGAAACTGTAGTTTCCCAGACCCCAACTCCTTACATTATCCTCCTCCTCAGGGCCCCTCCAGGCCTTCATTTATCAGGATGTAAACGATTAAACAATTTTACCTGTTGAGGGGCATTTCACTGCATCAGCCAGCTCCCATGAGTTGTCCTCAGGACCATACCCTGACCATTCAATAAGATAAGCGATTGCGTCTCCTCCTGGAGTCCAAAATTTGGTGCACTTCATACTCTTCTTGGCCATCCTGCAGTAACACCGGTGGGTTCTGAATCCCGGCAGTAGCCACTGCAGGTTTCAAGTCTCAAAAGAACTTTCGACCCCCAACATGTCCTCTATTAAAGGCTTTAGAGACACAAGCCCACTGTGATCATATTGCCTCCTTCTTTAGGGACAAAATCAGCAATATCCGGGACTTGATTGGTACAGGAAGATCGGACCCTGTACACCCTTATCCCTTAACTTTTGAGGTCGAGAAGATACAAACTAGTGCTTTACAATTCAGCACAATGACAGACAGTATGGGCCCCACATTACTGCTGAAACTTAGATCCGCCTCTCCTATTGACCCAATCCTTCTTCGTATCATTCAAGTGATTTCTGATAAATCCATTTCTCTTTTTACTGCAGATCTACAACACTATTTTTCGACAGGGCTTATTCCAGGGCCCCTTAAACATGCAGTCATTTCTCCACTACTTAAAAAACACATCTTGACCCAGCAGTCGTGGAGAATTACCGTCCAATCTCGCTTCTTTCGTCTCTTATGAAACTGATGGGGTCTATTGTGACTCATCAATTTTCAAACTTTTTGGAATCCAATCGGCTATTACATCCTTTTCAGCCAGGCTTCCGTCCTTGTATGGCACAGAATATATGATGGTTTCTCTCACGGATGACATTGCTCTGCTTCAAGACTCTGGAGAGGTGGGAGCTCTGATTCTCCTTGACCTCTCTGCGGCTTTTGATAATGTTGACCATCAGAACTTACTTCAGTGTCTTCAGAAGGTTGGAATAACAGGCGCTCTGCTTGGGTGGTTTGCCTTTTTTCTGGCAGACCGGGCACAAACAGTTTCTCTCCCTCCATCTTTCCTCACAGCACTGAATTGTGGGGTCCTTCAGGGCTTTTCTCTGTCTCCCCTTTTGTTTAATGTATATATGCAGTCTCTGACCGACTTGATTTCTGACCTTGGGGTACATTTCTATTTATATGCTGATGATACGCAGATCCTCTTCCTTCTTAATGCTCCTGCCTCTGATCTGCCCTCTAAACTGAAAGATTGTCTATCCGTGGATGGACATTGGATAGCAAAAAACTGGCTCAAACTTAACAGGGACAAAACAGAAGTCCTTCTGGTTGTATCTAACACCTTAGGGATGTCATTGACCACCGATTACTGGTCAACCTCCCTAGGCCCCTGTCATGAGCCTGCCCTTACAGTGAAATGTTTAGGTATTAAACTTATGGCCAGTGGCTCCAGAGAGGCTCAATTGTCTGCTGTTTGCCAATCTGGAATTTCCAAATTAAAGGTTTTACCCTTCCTTCCGGCTGAATCTAAGGCTAAGATTGTCATTGCATCCATTATGGGCTCTGTTGATTATGGCAACGGCATCTATCTTGGTCAATCTGAGGCTTTGTTGCAATGCCTGCAGACTCCTCAGAATGCAGCTGCCCGTCTTGCCTTGGCTGCTTGTAGACTGTCGCATTCCTAGGACGTACTATGTCAACTGCAGTGGCTTCCTATTAGGAGACGGGTTAAGTTCAAGATCCTGTGTATTGTACACTGAGCCAGCAACAATGCTGGCGCAGAATGTCCATGGTCTATGCTCACTCCCTATAACCCTAGTAGATTTCTTCGTTCTGCCAGTCAATCTCTGCTGTGTATCATCATCTTTGCCATTGGACGTTTGTAACACTCCTGAATATCTTCAATTTCTGAAGAACCAAAAGTCTCATCTGTTTTAATCCTGTCTTGGATTGTCCTCACCTGTATCTCACAAGCGCCTTGAGGCCTTTTGTGGTCTTTGCGCTCTATAAATTACCTTACAACACAATGCAATGCTAAAGAGACATTAAAAACAGGATGTATTTTCATAGTTGCTGGAAACCTTAGTCGCACCGCAGTTCGAGACACACATTTCACAACAACATGGGGACCAAATCTATCGTGGCAGAAATGTTCAAGACCCTGACAACTTAAAATGTTGCGTAGACAACCACACCTCATCTCCCACTGTATACTTGGGACCCTCCTGTCTCTTTCTGTCAGCATATTCCTTGTGTGAAATGTTAGCCTTGACCAAGTTTTTCCGTGCCCTCTGTCTGATTTCCGCAGACTCTTGCTTACGCTCTGTTACCGCAGGCATCCTGTTACAAGAAGGCAACACCTGTGGTAGCATGTTTAACTCCTGACCATATAAGCACATATTGGGTGACATACCCAGTGATGCATGATCAGAGTTATTGTAGCAGAATTCTGCTAATCATAATGCCTGCACCCAAGATCTTAATCTGTCTGCAATAAAGCAACGCAGAAACTGTTCCATGGCTTGCTTTACTCACTGTTTGCCCATCATTCTGGGGATGGTAACTTGTGGAAAGAGCGCAAGAGATTCACAACAGGGCACAAAAAGCCTGCCAAAAACTGGATGTTAACTGTGATCCTCGGTCTGATACTATTGACCGTGCAGACCATGCAACCTCACCACATGCTGTAGGAACAAACTAGGATATGGTACCCCAACACAAGAAATAAAATGTGCCTGCTTGGCGGCGTGGCTAGATGCGCCACCGAGAAGATGACTGCTTGAGAGTCTCTGGCAGAGCGAAAGCAAAGAACACTGCATGTCCCTCTCCTGGTACCCCAACTCGTTGCAAAATGCACTGATGAGCTTCTGAACACCTGGGGCCACGGCTGAGTGGTCCACCAAATCCTGGGAGTGCTGGCCCTTGGAGGATCGGATCCGACGGTGTTCAGCCCACCTCACAGCAACATGGTGGCCCTGGCCTGGGCTGGATGGTGAACGAGTGTGTGGGAGTGCTGTACGGCTCCAGTGAGTGGTTGGTGCTGGAGCCGCATACTGTTTTGCTGGGCACCGCTATCCCCCGCGTGTACCATCTGGCGGGGGAAGTGGAGTGTGGCCTGATGTGCTCGTGTCATTCCTGGAAGCTGGAGGAGGTCCACGGTGCGCACACCTTGCAGAAGATTGCTGCTGGCCTGCGGCACCCCCTATTCCCAAGCGCTGAATTCCCTATTCCCATTACCTGAAGCAGACCAGGTCAATGCAGCAGTGACATCCCAGAAAGCAACACAGCGCCTGGGGTGAGTGGCGGGTGGCCCACGGCCTCCCAACGCTGCGATTGTTCCGGCGGCAAAGCGCCCGAGATGGAAGGAGGGGGCGCTTTGCATCTACAACTGCTGCAGTGGGTAGGGCGACGTGTTTCACATAGTGGGGACTGCCGGTCGTCCTCCAGCTCCTCTTTTGGCGGCCTTGGATATTCGGGCTGAAGAGTGTGGTGAGGGGCTGCCTGCTGGTGATTTCAATTGCTGCACTGTTCCACTGCAATAAGCTGTAAGAGGAGGAACCTTTGGCCAGCACCTTGTCAGGTCACAGCACTGGGCCCATGTCATCTGCATCGGAGGAGTCCCTCATCTGGGGTATGTCACACTGTGTTCCCCATTGTCTAACTGAGCTCTAACCCTGCATAAAAGCATCGCCTCCTTGGCGTTGGATCCTGCCCGGCCTCTAAAGGCCCAAGTGGCTGATGCGAGACCGAATGTGAGGCATGTGAACTGCCACTTCTGTTTTCTCCACCAGAACCATAAATATTTCTGATCCTTGTGTGCGACTGGGATCGTCAGATATGCGTCCTTGCGATCTATCCTGACTAACCAATCTTCTTTCTGCAATATATCCCTGAGCAGATGGATACCCTCCATCTTGAAGTGTCTGTACGCTAGAAATGTATTCAGGTTTCTCAAATGTATCACTGGTCTGTGCTTCTTTTTACTCCTGACCAGGAACATGTTGCTTACAAAGCCTGTGCAGGGATCTTCCACCCTTGCGATCGCCCCCTTCTTTTCTAGTTGTGCGATCTGTTTGTCTAGCAACTCTTCGCCTTCTGGCGTGCACCTTATGGGCCTCGGCTCTTCTGTTTGAATCAGGTCTTGGCAAATTCTAGGTGGAAACCTTGTACTGTCTCCTCGACCAAAGCATATTTTGACAATTCACTCCATCTTTCTAAGAACTGAGCTGTTCTCCCCCCAACCACCGGGGTCCCCATTGTCCCACTGTGTGTGTGTGTGTGAGTCTGCCTTTTGGCTCACCTGTATTGACCTGCTGGCCTCTGCTGCCTTCTCTCCAGCCTCTACACCCTGCCCCTTACCCTCGATTGGAAGAGGGGTTAGGTCGGCGCTCCTCTTGGTTTCTCCAATCGCTTCTGCTATTGGCATAGAGCCTGTAGGAGGAGAATCGCTGGCAGAGCGGCCCCTTCCTCTGCCGGCCTTGCCGAAAACCTTGTTACCAAAGACCCTCTTGAGCGAGGCTTGTGCCTTATCTATTGCCGCGTAGGTGTTGGCGAATTTCACCATTTCTTTGATGAAAGTGTCTCCAAACAGTTTTCCCTTACTGTTGGAGGTCGACTCAGCCGTGGCTAATTCACTCCTTTTCTGGTCGATCTTAACCGGGATTAACCTCCTTCGCTCATTTGTTACTGCGTTGTTGGCATTTATGAGCAGGCATATTGCTCTCTGTGCCCAGCCTGCCAATATCTCCAGGTCCACCCTCTGCTCCGGTTGTTTGGCCTCTTCGGCCATTTGCCAGATCTTGGTCAATGGACCCAAGACATCAAGGAGCTTATTCTGGCAGTATCTCCAGGATCTATCAATTCCCTTCCTGATGTCCCTGCCACATCGCCCCACGAAGAACACAATTTTCTCATCTATTTCTGGCGTCTCTGCCATGTTGTCTGGGACTTGGGGCCTGAGACATTCCACCCTTAACTTGCTTCTGGCTTCTTTGGACAATGAGCAATGTATTATTTTCTTTATGTAGTTTCCGATCTTGGCGGAGGGCTCCCACTGCGCCGATCTGGGGTGAATGAGTGCGTCTGGGTAAAATACTTCGCCCATTTCCTCTTCCTTTCTTTTCCTTTTCTTGGCACGCCTAGGTCTGACCGCTGGGTTTGGAGAGGATGCGTCACCCTCTTCTGACCTCCTTAGGACTTTTCGTTCCATTCCTCCTCCTCTGCGTCCTCTGTATAGGACTCGTCATCCGTATATGCCGTGCCTCTCCTCTCCCAAGACCTCACTCTCCTTTTTGCTCTACGCTGTCCACTGTCTGCTACTATGGGGTTCTTCGGTCTCTTCGCTGGAGCTAAGCATGTTAATGGTGGGTTATTGCAGGGGTCTTGGGCCTGCACCTGTCATAATAATGCAGCTAATTGGGTCTGGGTTCTCAAAAATCATTTTGGCTTGTGTCTGTGCCCGTTTATCAGTGCTTAGCACAGTCAGAAAATCAAGCTGCTGCCCCTTTCAGAAATCGGCATTGGTCGAGCAGCGCTCCGCTGACTTTCCTGTCAGCTGTTTTGCCTCAAACTACCGCTGCGTGTCGCTTTCAAGATTCGCTGACTTTGATGTCAGTTTTTTTTACAGCTATCCGCTGTGGTGCTTCTTCACACGTTCTTAGTGAGCTGTTACTACAGACCGCGGGAAACCTCCTGGGTCCCGTTGCGCTCTTTTGTGGTATTTAGTTACAGTGCCCCCTCACTGAGGCTTAGTGCGATTGCAACGCCGGAGCCAGTGGCCCCGTTGCGGCTCTACAAACCTATAACCCTGTTGTTGTGGCCTCAAAGGACGACAAGACGCCCAAGGTAGTTGCAACTGCTTTTATTCAACAACGGAACGCGGGGTAGCAATAGTCCAGGAGATGGGACAGGGCGGGTACTCACAGTCTTGGCTGGGCTTTCCAGTTAACCGCACTGGAAGCGGGGTGTGCAGTTGACTGCACGCTGTGTACTTCCAGGGCCCCCAGGAGGCCTCCTGTGGCATTGGACTTACGCCCTGGAAGTGAGCTGGTATTGACTTGGGTCTTCAGTCACATTGGCTCCTCATAAGGAGCAGCGCTATCCAGACCGACTTGTCTGGTGCTCCACCAGCCTCCTACTGGCGCCAAGAGTTCCCGCTCGCGGAGCGCGGGTCTGCGAGATCACGTTGGGCCGAGATCTCACAAGACCGCGCTCCCGCGATCACGTGATGTCCCCACACACCTCCTTTGCTGGGAAAAAGGGTCATCCCATGACGAAGTCTGCAAACCTGCTGGGTTTTCTTTTCTCCCTTTGCGGTCTGGCTTGGTCTAGGCGTGGAGCAGGGTTGTGAGGGTACTCCTGGGGAGGTGCAGGTGATTCGGATCCTCCTTGTCTTGCTTTCCGCTGCAGCTCTCTGAGTGGAGCGGGGGAGCTGCTGCTTGAGGACTCACTGCTGTAGGGTGGCTCCGGGACATCCCTTTCTGGCTGGCAGGGACTTTCAGGTGGCTCTGGAGGGTCTTGGTCTTCTCCGGTTTCCCAAGGTGGCTGTACGCCAGGTTCTTTGTGGCGGTACATGGCCACCCTCTCTAGGTTCCATTTTCTTCCGTCGCTGGTGCAGATGTGGTTTGGCCCTTTGGCTGCGACTTCTATGGGACTGCTGTACCTGGAGCCTGTCACCGTGTCCTTGTAGGGAAGCCGTATCTTGACCAGATCACCTTTGTTGACTGATGTGCGACGGGCAGCCCGCCGCATGTCTCCTTGCGTCTTCATGGCTTCCTTGCTCCGCTGCATGCGAAAGACTACGTCTTCCATGTCCACTTCTTCATCAGCTCTCACTTGCTGGATCCACGGTGGTACCAGTGTGGATGCTGCCCTTCTCCCCCTCAGCAGCTGGAAAGGTGACACGCCGGTGACAGCGTTTGGAGTAATGCGGTGGGCTACGATGGCCTCTTTGACTTTCTTGTATGGGTCCAAGCACGAGGCATTCGCAAGTTGCAGCGCCCCTTTGATGAAGCCGTTCGCCCGCTCGACCAGGCCGCTGGCCTGAGGATGGTAGAGACTTGCTCTTCGCTGTTGGATGTTGTTGTGTTTGAGACATTTTTCCATTTCACGAGAGGTAAACTGGACCCCATTGTCCGTCACAATCTCTTCGGGTAGGCCCTCGCGCTGGAACATGATGGTGAGTGCTTCAATGACAGTTTTGGTGGTAATGTCCGAAGTGAAATTGACTTCGACCCACTTTGAGAAGTAGTCAACCGTGACTATCCCGTATTTGTGTTCGGGGGGCATGCTGTCCAGCGGTCCGATGAAGTCCAATCCCAGTTTTTGCCACACACCTTTGGGGACCTCGGTGGGCAGCATGGGGGCTTGCCTTACGGACAAGCGCTTGTCGCTGTTGGTGCACTCGTGGCACCTCTCAACCATTTGTCGTATGTCCTGATCCATGCCTGGCCACCAGTAGGCATCGCGTATTCTGCGCCTGGTCATGTTGCACCCAAACTGGCCTCAGTGCGCTCTGCACAGTATCACTTTGCGAATTCCGTTGGGCGGGATCACTCGGTCGCCTTTCAAGATGAGACCGTTCATGGCAGCGATTTATTCGTTCACCTTCCAGTAGGGGCGTAGGCCTTCGGGAATCGCCCTCTCGTCAGGCCATCCTCTGAAAACCCAGGCTGTTACGCACCTTAGGGCATCATCCTGATCACTCTCCTCCTGCCAGTGGCGCTCACTCATGTCCATATACCCGCCGTTCCTTTGGTCGCTTATTGAGGCTACGACACATTCGTCTTCTAGGAATGTGGTCCCTGGGGCGTCTTGGTTCAGGAGCCTGGACATGCAGTCCGCTTGTGCGTTTTTCCAGCACGCAATGTGGGCTATTTCGTATGTGTATTCTTGGTGTTTTGCAGCAATTCTGGCCAGTCTCGGGGTGGCAGTCTTGGTGCCACCTGGGCTCAACATGTGGATGAGGGGCTTGTGGTCGGTGACCAGCCTAAACTTCGTGCCCCAAACGTAAGACCTGAAGTAGTCGACGGCCCAGGCACACGCCAACATTTCTTTCTCCACGGTGGAGTAATTCTTCTCCGCTGGCGACAGAGCCTTGGATGCAAAAGCCACAATGTTTTCAGTGTCGCCCTTTCTCTGGGTCAGGGTGGCCCCCAGTCTGTATGCGCTGGCATCCGTGGTGATGTAGGTGTCCCATTCGGGGTTGAAGGGCTTTAGGCACGGTGCGTGCAGAATTCTGCATTTGATTCCAGAGAAGGTCCCGTTTTGCTCTGGGCCCCAAGAGTAGGTTGCCCCTTTCTTCAAGAGATCCCTCATCGGGGACGTGGTTTCGGAGAACCTAGGGACGAACTTCGCGTAGTACTCCGCTAGGCCCAGGAATGAGCGGAGTTCCTCTCTGGACTTCGGAGCTGGGGCATCCGCTATGGCCTCCATCAGGTTTTTCTTGGGGCTCACTCCTTCGCTCGAGATGCAGTACCCTAGGTATTCTACTTTTCTGACTCGGAAGACACATTTCTCGTGGCGAAGATGAACTCCTGCTTCCTGAAGCCTGCTTAGGACTGCCTTGAGGGCCTGGTCATGAGTCTCGTTCTCTCTGGCATATGCAAGGATGTCGTCCTGAAACAATGAGACATTTGTGAGGTCCTTGAGGAGGGCATTCATCATATTTTGGAAAACTGACGCTGCCGAGGACAGCCCAAACGGCATGCGGGTGTATTGAAAGGTGCCGAAAGGAGTGATGAAAGCCGTTAGGGGGTGCGAAGACTTGTGCAACGGAATCTGGTGATAAGCGTCACGCATGTCAAGCTTTGAAAAAATTGTTGCTTCCTTCATCATCAAGACAATTTCGCTGATACTGGGGAGCGGGAAGCTATCGGTACCGACCTCTAGGTTTAGACTCCGCAAGTCGATGCATATTCTGAGGTCGCTGCTGGATTTCTTCTTGACTAGGACCACCGGACTCAGCCACTCTGAGGATTCCACGGTCTCAATGGTCCCTTCTTCCACCATCTTTCGGAGATGGGCCTCTAGCACCGGTCTCGCTGTGGCGGGCACCGGTCTAACCTTGTGTTTCACAGGCACAGCATTTGGTTTCAACCGAATCTTGTGAACAAAGTCTTTCACTTTCCCCGGTTTCTCGGAAAACATGCTTGGGAACATCTCCTTGAAGTTTAGCGCTGCTCCTGAGGAGACCATGAGTACCTGTTCCGGAGTGCTGGGGTCTAGTTTGATGCTGAGTCTGTGTTGATCGTCCCACCCGAGCACAGCCGGCCCTCTGGTTGAGAAGTACACTTTGGAGTTGGTAGACCTCCCTTTGAATTCAATTTGGGCCCTGATGTAGCCCAGTAGGTCGACGGTTGCACCACCAAACACCGCCGGTTTTTGTCGAGTTGATCTGATCTCCACTTTGTCCTTCACCATCATCTCCTTGTATGTGTCTATTGGAAGGATGGTGAAGTCCGAACCGGAGTCCGCCATGACGCCTGTTTCCATCCCGTCGACTTTAATGGTGCAGTGGGGCTTTTCCCTTCTTTGCGTGAAGAGCTTTGACCATGACGACCATCGGTCTGTCCTGTGGCTCGTCCTCATCGCTTGAAGCACGGTCGTCATCGACGCGGGAAACAGTCTTTTCCCGCCACGTGCATGCAGGAGCCACGTGACCAATGCGCCCACACTTCGAGCATTCCTTGTTTCTGGCGGGGCAGTCGCGATCCTTCGCCATGTGTTTGGTGCTGGCACACCTGTAGCATTTGGGAAAATCCCTTTGCTTGGGGCCCTTTTCCCTGGGACTGTCGCGGGACTGCTTGTCTCTGCGCCCTCTCCATTGCAGCGCCGTCTACTCGGGTGCGGGTGAATGATTTCCCACCTCCTTGCGCCTGCTGGAGGTTTTTTCTTCCGCCCTGGCGATTTGGATAGCCTTGTCGAGGGTTACCTCCTTTTCTTGTATGAGATTGTCTTGTACTTTTCTAGTGTTGGTGTGGACGACCAGCATGTCGCAGATGACCTGTTCCGTGTTTTCACCGAAAGCGCATAAGGACGCCAGCTCCCTCATCCGGGTGATGTAGTCGTCCACAGGTTCGCTCCCTTCTTGTTTGAGAGTGTAGAGCCTCAGCCTGTGTAAGACTATGTTCTCCTTGTTGGTGAACCCCTTTACAATGCGACGGATTGCCTCTTTGTAGACGTTGTCGTCGTCATCCACTGGTATGGATGTTAAACTGGCAAAAATGCGCTGCCCTTCGACTCCCATTGCGTTCAACAGCATCGCCTTCTTCCTGGCGGTGGCGAATCCTGTGCCGCCTACAGCCTTAAGGTACGTGGAGAAGAGTGGCTCCCACTGCATCCACGGAATTGCCAGGGTCCCGGGTGAGGGGAGAAATGCCGCGGGCGGCGTGGCGCCTTGCATGGTGGCCCGTGGGTATTCAGGTATCCTCGTTGCCAGTTATGTTGTGGCCTCAAAGGACGACAGGACGCCCAAGGTAGTTGCAACTGCTTTTATTCAACAACGGAACGCGGGGTAGCAATAGTTCAGGAGATGGGACAGGGCGGGTACTCACAGTCTTGGCTGGGCTTTCCAGTTAACTGCACTGGAAGCGGGGTGTGCAGTTGACTGCACGCTGTGTACTTCCAGGGCCCCCAGGAGGCCTCCTGTGGCATTGGACTTACGCCCTGGAAGTGAGCTGGTATTGACTTGGGCCTTCAGTCACATTGGCTCCTCATAAGGAGCAGCGCTGTCCAGACCGACTTGTCTGGCGCTCCACCAGCCTCCTACTGGCGCCAAGAGTTCCCGCTCGTGGAGCGCGGGTCCGCGAGATCACGTTGGGCCGAGATCTCGCGAGACCGCGCTCCCGCGATCACGTGATGTCCCCACACCTGTTTACTCCAGCGGATGTGATCCGCCAGCTCTTTCCCTTTTTACACGCGCACACAGCTTCCAAACCTGAAAACTTGTAGTTAAATTAAATTAAAACACACGTTAGCATGCACAATTGAATTATTCTAAAACCACTTATCTGGCTGCCCGAGCAACAAAGAAAGAGGAAGGACTCAGAATTGCAGAGGAAGTTAAAGGACAGTGTATGTTGTGACTGGTGGATAGAGTCACATGGTACACACAAAATACTTTATTGGGATATGTCATTTTTGGATGTGTTATTCTTTTACGTGTTGAAACTGTTATATTGTATGCTGCTCGAGTTTTGAGTAAAGGAAGAAAGCATAATCCGAGCCTCCGGTCTTGACATCGAATCCATGATTCAGAAGTGCTGGTTTCATGCATGAGCTAACAGAAAAATTACCCTGTATTTACTACATTAATAATATTACTGTTATGTTTGGAACAACACAGTTGTCTATTGAACCATGTATGAATGAGCTATTTTTTGTGTAGTGCATACTTCACTAAAACACTTTTAGGTGATCCCAGTTTTGACAGCTAATTAAAATATGACCCATTTGGGTGACTTGATTTGCCCAAGATCACATAAACGACGGGGTGCTGCTGGGCTTTAACATTACATTGGTCTGCCCTGTTTTCTTTATTTTACACCCCGATTTACAACTCCTCCCTTGCTAACAGAACATCTAGCCCAAGTGTTTTTTCCCATACGTTTTCAGACATTCCATAAAGTACAGATAAACCAGGACTGGGTGACCATCTCCTGAATAACCTGGGTATGTTGGGGGTAGTAAAAAAAAAAATCTTTTCCACACAAGTAAAGTAGTGGCAAGGGATAAAATGGGTTGTAGAACGAATGTGAGGTAAGTGTGTTTAGCTTTCAAAATCGTCTTTATTTTACCACAGAAAATGCTCTCCGACAATGTTTTATCGTTTACCAAGCTTTAAAACTTGACCTTAATTTCTTGCCAAAAATGTCCATACTTGCACACAGCTTTCTTTCAAGAGCATTATTTTATTTGAAAATAGGCCGTCATCCTTTACAAACTTGTAATATTGTGTCATTGTGGGTGGGTGGGTGGGTGGGTGGGTGGGGGGTGGTTGTAAAGGGAATATGAGGTAGGTTTGTTTAGCTTTCAAAATGTTCCTTATTTTACCACAAAGAAATGCTCTCTGACAATTTTGCATTGTTTACCTGTACACAGCTTTCAAAATCTTCATTGGAATAAATGTTCGAACTTGCACACAGGTGTCAAATATATTGTAAAAAAATGCTAATTGTGCATTCTTTCCCTGCACGCTGACAAAACATGCTGATCTGTGCATAATCCTTGTTGCATGTGAGTCACAACCATGCACGCGGCCATGAGCCCCCTCCCGCTAGCAAACTCACACGGAGAGAGATGTCTGCAGTTCGGGCTCCCCGATCGCTCTACGTGGCCGGGACAAGCCCCGTTAATTTATAGGCACTCAGCGGAGTGCAGCGTCACTCTGCTGCGTGCTGAACCCTTAAAGGGGCAGCACCATACTCTTCCTTTTTCATGGGGACAACAACAAACAACACAACATTACTGTACTCCAAACACAAACCTCACTGCAAACCAAAACACAGAAAAGACCCCTTTAATGACAACCACCTGGACCCCAGCACCAACTGTAGCACCACGGGATGTTGCTCTGGAATCACGAGTCCAGTACATAGTCACTGAGGTGGACAGGTTTCCCTTGCCCTGTCCTCAGGGGGTACATCCTGCCCGCCTCCAGGATAGGGACTCCTGCACCAGGGCTCACCTTGGCCCTGCCAGCCTCCCGGATAGGGGCTCCCTCGGCATGGCTTGCTCTGGCCGGAGAGCTGGGGGAGATGTCCATGCCCCCGCCTTCATCTGGAACCTCCTTCATGTCCTGGCTCTGGGTCACCTCCGCTCGCGGTTCCCCCAGTTTCTTAAAGAAGCTGCCGTTCCGAGTGACAGACGCATTTCCATCCGAGGCATGACCACTGACCCCTTCACAGCCACCACGTCCATTGGCCCCGGCTCATATGTCAAAGACAGCTTCCCGTGTGGGGGCCTGTTTCTTACCAGAACCTCATCCCTGGGAGCAGACTGCTGGGTCCTGAGTCCCCTCCGAAGGTTCTCCTGTTCCGTCCATAGCCTCCTGTCCCTTTCCACTTTCTGGTCATCGATCACCGCCGGCTCCTTCTCTCCCACCTCAGGCAACAGTCCTCTTGGGCACCGCTTGAACAGAGCTTCCGCCAGCGCCACCCCCATAGATGTATGCGGGGTGGCCCAGTATATGCGTAGAAATTGATATAGTGCCCTCCGCAAACACTCGCCCTGCCCCTGTGCGATGCAGAACACTTTATTGAGGGTCCTCATCATTCTCTCCACGTTGCCATTCGCCCTGGGCCAAAGCGGTGTGACCTTCCTGTGTTAGATGCCATAGTCCTCCATGAGTTTGGCAAAGCTCTACCTTTGGAAGGGTGCTCCGTTATTCGAGCACAGTACCCTGGGGAGCCCATGAGCGGCAAAGATCTTCTCCATCGCCACCACCACGTTTTCAAAGGAGACAGAATCAACAAACTCCACCTCAGGGTACCTGGACCACTCGTCCACCACGACCAGGAAGTGTGTGCCAAGGGTTGTGGAGCCAAAGTCTGCATGAACCACCTCTCACTGTGTCGTGCCACGAGGCATGGTTTCAATGACTGGCTCCCTTTGCGCTGGGTACACCGCCTGACAACACACACATGACGCGACGAATTCTTCTGCGCGCCTCTCCAACTCGGGAACCAGACCTTCTGGCGCAACCGAGCTTTTGTTTTGGCGGCGCCTTGATGTCCCTGGTGGGCCAACTCAATGACCGGATGTATTTTCACCTGCGGGACCATGATATGGTCACCCCGAGCAGAAGACCAGCTTCAGAGAACGTCAGCTCATCTCTCACCTTCCACAGCTGTTCGAGGGTGACTTTGGCCTCCTGTGTCCATATTGCAAGAGTGTCCAGCACAGCCTTCCATGATCCTTTCTGAATCGCTGACTTCAGGATGAGAAAGCATTCATCCTGGGCCGCTGCCAGTTCTAGGTCTTCCAACTGCACTGAGTTGGGAGTCGCCGCCTCTACCACTAGTTGAATGTGAGCATCCGCCTCCTCTGCACAGGTGTCCTCCCGATCGTCTGGGACCTCACTGAGGTGGCGAGATAAGTAATCAGCCGCATTGTTGCTCCCAGGCCGGTAGACAAGTGAGACTCCATACTCCAGTAGCGCTAACATCCACTGCTCAATCTTTGCAGGGGGCTTTGAGGACGAGCCTGCCAAGATGGGGAGCAGGAGCTTATGGTCGGTGACTACTGTCACTGGCCGCCCTATGACGTATAGCCTGACATGCCGACAGCCCCACAGGACCACCAGGGCCCCCCGCTCGATCTGGGAGTATCGTTGTTTGGTCTCCAAGAGGGCCTTGCTGGCGTACGCCACCGGCCAGACACCCAAATTGGCGTCTACTTGGATCAGGACCGCCCCCAGACCAAACGGGCTGGCATCGACCACAATCTCTGACTGCAGGGCTGGGTCGAAGAAGGCCATGGTGTCCTCTACTGTAAGGGCACTTTTAATGTCTTCGAATTCCACCTGTTCCAGCGGCCCCCACGTGGTGTCATTCTTGGTGAGGGCTCGCAATGGATCCGACCAAGAGGCCAAGTTCTTTATAAAGGAGCCAAAGTATGTGACCATGCCTAGAAAGCTCTGCACCTCTGACACATTCTCTGGCGGTTGTGCTTCCATGATGTCTTTAACCTTGCGAGGGTCAGGTGACACGCCACCCTCCTTGAACGCAAACCCAAAGAATTCGATAATTGTCTTGAGAAACTTGCACTTGTCGCGGTGCAGGGTCAGGCCCAGTGACTGGAGCCACTCAAACGTCTTGGCCATCTTATGTAGATGCTCCGTTTCAGACTTGGCGAAGACTAGAATGTCGTCACTTATGTTGAGGACGCCATCCAGGTCCACAAGGGTGCCACATTTGATATTTTGAAACACTTCCGTTGCCGAGGCCACCCCAAAAATCAGTCTTTTATAATGGTACAACCCCCGATGGGTGGTAAATGTAGTGATGTATCTTGACTCGGGATGCAGCACCACCTGGTGGTATCCGGCTCTTAAGTCCAATTTGGAAAAGAAGTGGGCACCCTGCAGCTCGGTGATGATATCATCGATGGTAGGCGTCAAATGCCGTTCTCTCTTGATGGCCTTATTGGGGAGCCGCATGTTGATGCAAATTCTCACTGAGTCCGGCTGCTTTGGCTTCCTGGCAATGACGATGGGGGACACCCATGGGGTTGGGCCAACAACCTTCTGAATGATGTCAAGGCTGACCAGATTGTCCAGCTCTTGATCGACCAAGTCCCGCACGTGGAAGGGCACACGTCGATGTTTCAGAGCGACGGGTTGAACCGACTCGTCAATGTGCAGTCTCACAGGGTCCCCTACCATTCGCCCAATCCCCTCAAACAACCGGGAGTACTTGTCCAGTAATATTTGAATGTCATCAACATACACAGAGTATGCAAAACTGACAATCCCCAGGGCCTCTGCCCCGCGCAACTCAACAAGGTATTGCTGTTCACAGTTGTAACGTAGAAACAAGCTCTTATGCGAGAGTCCCCATGTCCCACATCAGCCACAAAGGCCCCATCCAGCGGAATCGGTGGCGACCCCCCCAAACGTGAAAATTCATCCCGTGGGGGCAGCCAACTTCGGGGGAGACTCCATTGCGTCATAATGTTCTCTCCCCATTACATTTACTGAGGCCCCAGTGTCTACAGTAACGGGATAGATGACTCATTCACTGTGACCGGACACCTCGGTTGTCGCCTGTTCTTTGAGCGCAGGACACCCACACTAGACACTAAGAAAATGTTATCCTCCTCTTTTTCTTCATCCTCTTCGAGTTGGGCGCCCTCTTTTCCGTGGTCCACCTGGGCGACATTGGGCGGGCGAGACTGATGAAAATAGCCAGACTGGACTGAACCTCACCAGCACTACCACGGGTAGAGGAGCTCGACACATGCAAGCAAAGTGATCGGCCAGACCACACCGGCCACACGCTTTCCCCGTAACCGGGCACTCCGCAGCGTGTGGCAGGCCATACCCACACTTTAGGCACGAGTCTCCTGACCTTCCACTCCGGTCACGGAAGTTGCCCCCCGGCCTACTGGCACCTCTGCTTCCCGTGCAACGCCCTATGGCACATACTTCTGCTTTGCCGGGACGCACCCCGGCCTCCATCCTGGATGCCCTCACCTCAGACTTCCTGGCATCATCCCAGCTCAAGGATGTGTGGCAAGGTGATGCCTGGCTCCCGCAGTACCTGTCTGCGTAGCTTGCCAGATGCACACCCCTGGATCAGCTGGTTTCTGACCATCATGTCTGGGTTGTCCCAGGTGCATGTCACTGACAGCCAGCGCAGTTGGCCATAGAAGTTGTCCAGTGTTTCATCATCCTTCTGACGGGTAGTCCTCATCACAAAGCGCTCATAGTTCACATTTGCAAGGGGCAAGAAGTAATTGTGAAGAGCAGCCTTTGCTGCAGCATATGAGGTGTACGTCGGTTGAAGGGATTCAAAGACTTTGTGTACTGCAGGCCCAGCAGAGTATAAAAGGGTTGCCAGCTTACTGTCACCATTTGTTTCCATAGTAGCTTGAAAGTACATGTCCAGTCGATCTATCCACCTTTTCCATCGGGCCCCAGGCTGGACGGGGCACCCGAGATGTCAAACTCAGGAATTGGTTGCAGCACCCCTGGTGGTCTCAACGGGGCCATCATTTGGAGCACAGGAGGCGGAGGCACAGGCGCAGGCGCTCCTGAGTCAGCCTGATCATTCATGGCTGTGAGCGCGCAGGTACCCCACCTAAACTACAGATGGGGCCGCAACTCACCCAGACAGTCTTCTTCCAGGTGAAGTGGATGAAATAGCACCCACCAAAACTAAGAAAAATGAAGTCCTGGGGGCATGTGCTGCATGTCAGTCCAAACACACAAGCTGGGCGTGACAGGAGAACCACAGAAGATGATAGATATGTCCCAGTGGTCCAAAGATTAAGCTGGGTGGGCCTAGGGGACCAAGAAAGAAACAGCAGGCCTCCCCCAGCACCTTACCTTACCTTACCTCGACAGAATGTTGCACTCCAAAATTCGAAAATGGAATCCTCGACGTGCAATGCATGCAGACACAGCTGCCCACTGCTAAAATATAAAAAGGTTGGCCTGGATAGTGCACAGGCACCCTTTTAAAGGGAGGCAAGCATCCCAGGCCTAATTGACAAAATGGCCGCCGATTTGCATGTTCCTTTCCCTTTCCGTGGCATGGAAATGATGAAAAACTACCTCGGACGAGGAAAAATCTCAATATTTTCTTCACCGCCGTGCCCAGGTATGGATGCGACCTCGTCGCCACTGTTGCATGTGAGTCACAACCATGCATGTGGCCCTGAGCCCCCTCCCACTAACAAAACTCACACGGAGAGAGATGTCTGCAGTTCGGGCTCCCCAGTCGCTATGCGCGGCTGGGACACAACCCGTTTATTTATAGGCACGCAGCGGAGTGCAACATCACTCATAGCTCTCAACTCACACGCTTTTGGCGGATGTCAAACGCCTTGTAAAGAGCTGACTCACCCGCAACGCCTCCTACATGCCCATTCATTTCATTGGGCCCTCACCCACCAAAAACAAAATCGGGTGTTTTCAGCCGCCTATGTGACACAAACGGTTGAGAGCTATGGTCACTCCGCCGCGTGCTGAACCCTTAAAGGGGCAACACCACAATCCTCCCTATTTTATTGTAAAGAAAAGGCTCACACCTGCGATCCTTACTTTACCAGCTGTCTGTGTGCAGGGAAAGGATGCAAAATTAGTATTGTTTACCTATACCTAACTTCAGGTGAGCACAAGCTACTTGGCCCACACAAATTATATTTTCATAATTATGCCCTTAATTTGAATTGTGTGATTTCCAAATCACCCCTGCGCACGTGTCATTTTCCCCTTCCCCTGCCTTTCAATCCGGCCGTGGTCCCTCCTCCCTCCCGCCCCCTCCCCTGATTGGCTCTCCTCTCATCTAGGCCTCAAGCCCACGCAGTCCCGGCAGTGCTCCAGCAGACCCGAGTTCAGGTGAGAGCAAGCTACTTGGCCCACCTGAATTGTATTTTGGAATTAAGCCCAATTTATTTTCAACTGTGTGATTTCCAAAGCGCTCCTGCGCACGTATCATTTTCCCCTTCCCCTGGCTTTTAATCAGGCCCTGGTCCCTCCTCCTCCCTCCGGCCCCCGCCCCTGATTGGCTGTCCTCCCATCTAGGCATCAAGCCTACGCGGCCCCCGGCAGGGCTCCGGCAGACCCGAGTTCAGGTGAGAGCAAACTTCTTGGTCCACCTGAATTATATTTTTGTAATTAGGCCCTTATTGTGTTATTTCCAAAGCACTTGTGCGCACGTGTCATTTTCCCCTTCCCCTGCCTTTCAATCCGGCCCTGGTACCTCCTCTCTCCTGCCCTGTGATACTGGAAATACATTGGAGGGACAGGGCCGCCCTGTCCTTGTCCCGTAGTCCTTTTTCATTGTGTTCTGTATTTTTTTCTGCCCAGGAGTCCATGTGGGACTCCTGGCAGTGCAGCTCTTACTGTTTTTGGTTTGGTGTACAGACCCATGGGATACTTTTATGGCACGCATGGGTGGGGGTACAACCCTGTGCCCCTAGTGTATGTTTTTGGGCACCTGTGGGTGGCCCACAGAGCAGGGTATGGGCTGGTGGCAGCTCCATGCTGAATTTGACAGGTGCTCTGAGTATCCTCCATTTTGGAATTCCCAGGTCCTGCCATTGGAATCAGTTGATTCCTGATGGAAAGCAAGACGGCCCCTGTGGCCTCTTGCTTTCTATTGCCTGTTACCTTGTTTTCCCAAAGTCCTGGGAAGCCCTGACTCTGTCCCTTCCCCCTGACTGTCTGTTGGGTGGAAGTTCCATATATGGTGTTGTTGTGAAGTCCAGTCCAGACTGGCTGCAGCCTTCCCAGTGACTGTATGTTGTGGGTACACCCTGTGGGTGGGAACCGGGTGAATGGAGTGTGTGACCAATATGCACTTCTTGTTGTGGCTGTCTGGTCTCTGGTATGAAAGACAAAGACTGAGACAGCCCTGCCCGAAACTGGCTTGAATGCAGTGTGTAGTGTTGAATGGCTGTGTACTTGTCCCAATCCACATTCCTTGTTGTGAGTGTCTGAGAGGGAGGAGGATGGCCTGAATGCACTGTGTGCCTGATTGGCTGACTGACTGCATGAAGGCCCTTCTGTATGATTGGCTGCTGAGTGTGACCCAGCAGTGTGGATGAGAGACAGGATAGTATATCTGGGGACCTCTCACCACTGGAAATTGTTCAGAAGCTGTGTCTACACTTGAAGAGTAACTGGAACTGCTGATCCTCGACGCCCAGCTGGAAGAAGACTTGCTGTTGCATTTGTTTCGACCTGATCTTAAAGCTGCCAAATTTGTCAAAGACTGATCCGAGAGAGGACCTGGTAAGGCGCCCTCTTCCCGTGCTCCGAGGGACCATCGAGCACCGCTGAACTTCGCCGAGGCTCCCTGGAAGTCAGACCCTCGAAAGGCTGCCGACCAGAGACGGGACCGCTGAGGAGATCGAAGTGAAGCACCCGGACTTCGCCGCCATCGAAGTCCATTGCCGTCGACCAGAGTTCGCAGGTTTGTGTAACCGCTGGAGGCCCGTTGAAGTTGTGTTGCCCCAGAAGAGGGGACCACTTGACGCCGTGCCGCTGATGACCGGAGCCGCCCGCTCCTTTGCCTAAGAACATTTGAATTGAGGGACTCCCTTGTCCGCACCGATGACCGCTTTATCCTGCCGAAGAGAGTCGAGGCCGCCGACGCGCGAGGGGATTCCGCTGGTGGGTTTCCCACCACCTGAAGGACACAAAGACCTCGACGACTCGACGCCCTTGCTGGGCCACAGTTCTTCTGAAACTCTTTGCGGTCCAGAACTATCAAACGCAGAGGTGCCCCGCACACCTCATCCTCGCAGGACGTCGCCGACGACCACCGCCTGGATCGACGCCGTGGTCTCGGCACCCTCGAACTTCTCATCGACGCCGTCGACGCCAGGTTCGCCTTCTTCGATGCCGCTCGACGATCCGTGATTCCTGCTTGAAAGGGGGTCACTCAAGCATCCATCGACGCTTCTTCGAAGAACTCTGCTCTACCAGGTACATTGGGGGGGTAAAAAATATTATACGAGGAAATAAGACTATTGATCAATATATGGACTGGGCTTGTGCTATATCTTTATTTTACAGGTTGCCCAGGTGGGGGGATCTCCACACGGAACTGTGTCTAGGGGTAGGGGCCATAATTCTGCCTATTGTTTCAACCATCTTGCTTTCCTTCCTATTTCTATTGCTGGGTTCCTTGTTATTGATCTGTGTGACATTCTGACAGTATAGTTGATGCACTTTAATGAGATCTGATGATATTGGTGGTACCACTTTAGAATTGTATATATTTGCCATTGTTGATTTCTGAGTACAAAGTGAGTTATTGTGATAGTGTACATACCTTTGAATATTAATTATATAAAGACTGTGTTTTCAGTAATACAGTGTGCGGACATTCCTTTATGAGGGCTTGGGGACTACACTGTACTAAAGAACCAGACTGCATCACCTCCTGAGAAGCTAGGCCTTGATTGCTCGTCCATTGCTTCCGTAATAGAGAATCTTGGCTGGGGTCCTCTGTACCTCTCCTCTACCATATAGAGAGCAGAAGTACAGACACCCCCCTCCAGTCTTTACACTGGCGGCAGCGGTGGGATGCTTATGATTTTAAGAATCAGTGTATAACCGTGCCACTTACAAAATATCTGCACTTTATTAAATTAAGGTTTGGTTGTGTACCAAAACTGCATTACAGTAATGGAGTCTATTGCAAATGGTAAATTGACTAGGATGAGCTTAGAGGCTCTCCAGAGTGCTTGTGAAGCCAGGGAGTTAGACTTTGTGTATAAGTCTAGGGCTGAGCTGATAGCTGCCCTGGTGGACTACCAGACTGATGGTGAAACTCTTGATGAAGGGGGGAATGCAACCAATGAGGACTCTGCCCCTGGGGGTTCTACTGAATCTGTTTCTGGGAATGCCACCATTCCTGCTGCCTCTGTTCCAAACCCCAGCACTGCTCTTCAGGGGGAAGCCCTGAAGATTGAACTTTTGAAATTGGAGCTACAATGGGAACAGTTAGCCTTTCAATACAAAAAGTTGGCAACCGAAGCTGAGTTGAAGAAAGAGGAGTTGGCACAGCAGGTGATACTCAAAGATAGGGACACTGAGCACCAAAGAATCCAGCTAGAGAAAGCTAGAGTGGAGACTTCAGCTAAACCAGTTGAGAGTGGCAGGTCCCCAGCCACAAAGTTTATGAAAGATTTGGTTGGTGTGTTTGTGGAGGGTTCTGATATCCTCCAATGGATTGAAGCATTTGAAATGGCTTGTGCAATTCATGATGTTGACAAAAGAGATTGGGCTAAGTGTTTGTTAAGCAGAGTGCCTCAGACTGGGTATGACTGTATACTGAAGCTGAGTGTGGAAGACAGGGGTCAGTATGAGTGCATGAAATCTGCTTTGATTGCCAAGTTTGGCAAGACACCTACCCAATACCATAAAAGGTCCAGGGAATTTAAGAAAAGAGAGAATGTGTCTTGGGTTGACTGGGTGAGTTCTGAGCACATGAACATGATGGGGTGGATTGATGGTTACAAGGTGAAAACGTTTGTTGAATTGTCCCACCTGTTGTTTTTTGAGCATTTTTCTGAAGCCTGTTCACCAGAGCTGCGTCAGTATGTTGCTGACCAGAACATTTTGGATCCCTTTAAGCTGGTTAGGTTGGCTGACAAGTAGGTCTCCCACCGGGTGTCCCCTACGGACTCCAGTGGGAAGGACAAGGACAAAGAAAAGGGGGCCTCTCAGAAAGCTGAGGAGTCCCAAAAGCAGTCACAGTGGGGTAAACCTAAACCCTCCTCTCCTAAAACCCACAAATCTAGTCGGGATAAGTCATCTGTGGGTGGGAATGAGAGTAGTGGTCCACCTGCTGCAAAGCAGGCTGCCAGTGGTTCCAGTACCATACCCCGCACTCCTGCCACTTGTTGGGATTGTGGGGCTCTGGATCACAAGAGGGGTGATTCCAAGTGTAAAGGTAAGGCACTTGGGCTACAGGCTGTCAGCCTGACCTACCCTTACCCCATGTCTGAGGTGGAGGCCACTGTCCTCCCCTCCTCTACAGAGATCACATTTGGTGCTCCTGTAGAGATTTCCTTAGTGTCCCTTGGGGCCTGGGATCAGTACGCGGAAGTACTGGCGACTATCCCACAGAACACCCATAGATTTTTGAGAAGTGTCCTCTTGAAAGGCCAGCCTTCTACTGGTTTGAGAGACACTGGAGCAAGCATGACAGTGGTGGACAGGACCCTGCTCAAGCCAGAGGACTATGTAGGAGCTCCTCTGATAACCACCAGCTTAGCTGGTGGCCCTCCGAAATTATCGCCTGTAGCCTTAGTCACACTCGTAATTGGAGACAAGACAGCAAAGCTTCCTGTTCTGGTTCAGGACAATGTCCCTGCTAACATTCTGTTAGGTAAGGATCTAGTAGAGTTGGGGTTCATCTCGGAAGGTCTTCCCATGACTGCTGCTGCAGTCACTAGGTCACAGGTGACCCAGTGTCTGGCTGTGAGTCAGGTACCCGAGACAAAGGCGAGGCCTAATGTAAGAAGAAGGAAGACCAAGAAGGCCACCTCTGTGGAGGGAGCTCCTTCTCTTCCTGCTGTTCCTACAGCACCCATTGGGATCCATGCTCCGGACGGGCTGGGTCCAGTGGTAAACCCCATCTCAACTCCTGTGGGAGAAGAGCCAGAAGACTCTCCTGTGGGAGAGGTTCTCAACCCGGAGGATCATCCCGATCTTCAATGCTTGTTAGCTGAATGATCGGCTGAACGATCTCGGAAAAGGTAGAAATAAACTTCTGGTAGAAGTTGGCGAGCCCCAGGAAGGATTGAACTTGTTGCACAGATGTGGGAGCGGGCCAAGCCAGTATGGCCTTTACCTTTGAAGGGTCCATACCAATTCCTTCTGGGCTAAGGATGAATCCTAGGTAGTGAACAGAAGTAACGTGAAACAAGCATTTTTCGGGTTTGGCTAAAAGCTTGTGTTCACGAAGTTGTTATAATACTGCCTTTACATGTTCTTCATGCTTTAGCGGATCCTTGGAAAAAATCAATATGTCATCCAGATAGACAATGACGAAGAGGAACAACATGTCAGAGAACACCCTATCCATAAAACGCTGAAAGACTGCGGGAGCATTAGCTAGCCCAAAGGGCATGACTAGATATTCATAGTGATCAAAGGGTGTTCTAAAGGCTGTTTTCCATTCGTCTCCTTCCCGGACACGGATTAAGTGGCAGGCACCCCAGAGATCCAACTTTGTGAATATTACGGTGCCTCTCACAGCTTCCAGGATATCCGAGATCAGGGGCAGTGGGTACCGATCCTTGAGGGTGCATTGATTTAAGCCTCGATAGTCGAGGCAAGGTCTGAGTTCCTTGGTATCCTTCTTGGGAACGAAGAACAACGAAGCACCCGCTGGAGATTTCAAGGGTCTTATGGTGCCGTTTTCAAGATTGGTGTCTAGGTATTCCCGAAGCGCCTTTTTCTCAGGTTCGGAAAGAATGAACATTCTGCCGAAGGGAATTACTGCTGAGGGATCTGTATCTATGGCACAGTCTTCGGGCCTGTGAGGTGGTAAGGCTTGGACTATGGCAGTAGAAAATACATCAGCATATCCTCGATAGGCCTCTAGAACTTGTATGATATTGGAAACCATGAGTGGTGTTTTTTGGTCTCTTGGTGGTTCTTTAGGAGGTGTCGATGATGGATCCAGGGATAGACAGTGGGACATACAGAACTCTGAGCCCAGGAATAATGATCCTGCTGGCCAATTTATATACGGATTGTGCTTTTGTAACCAGGGCATACCCAAAACCATGGGGTAATGGGCTGACTTAATAATGTCGAATGTAATCCGCTCTTGATGATGGTTTATGGAAAGTTGGATCTCTTTAGTCTGCAGGCTTATGGGTCCTGAAGAGAGGGTTCTTCCGTCAATTCCTTCCACCGGCTGCATGGTGTTTCATGTCTCGTACGGAATATGATGACTAACAACCCAGTCTTGATTAATGAAAATTCCCATAGCTCAGCAGTCCACCAAGGCCAGAATGGGATAGGTCTTGTTCTTGGAGGGCGACAGGAAGGCCTGTAGTGTCACCAAATTGTTTTGTCCAGGAGAGTTCAAGGATGGAATGGATGTGGAGCAAACATCTCTCTCCCGACACCTCGCTCCATCTAGGGTCGGGAGCTGGCGTTTCCCGAACGCCGTTGAGGGGCTAGAGGGCATTCTCTAATAAGGTGTTTATCCGAGGCACAATACAGGCACAGGCCTGTGTGGATCCTTCTCATCCTTTCTTGTGGGGAAATAGGCCCACGGAAGGCTCCTATTTGCATGGGTTCTGGATCTATGTCAGGGGTTGGGGCAGGATCGGTTTTTACAGAAGTCTCAAGGGAATTCTTTTGAAAGGGTATCTTGGTCTTTCTTCTTTCAGCCTTTCTTTCCTAGATTCGGAAGTCTATTTGCGTGGCTAGATCCATAAGAGCCTGGAATGGGCTAGGACGAGCCACCCTGGCTAATTCGTCCTTAATAGCCTCGTTTAGACCCCTGCGAAATAGAGTGAAACTTGCTTCTGAGGACCAATCTGCTTCCTTGGCCAGTTGTTTGAATCAAGTAACGTACGTTAGCATATCCTGAGATCCCTGTCGGAAATCAAGTAACCGTTCCTGAGCACTAAAAACCTGTTCTGGGCAGTCGAACATAGTTTTGAGTGCCTGAATGAATCCATCATAATCATCCAGGAGGGCATCTCCTGAGTTGACTAAGGGAGTGGCCCAGGTCAACACGTTCCCTGTGAGGTGCGAGATTATGAAGCCCACCTTCGCCCTGGAAGTTGAAAAATAATAGGGCTTAAAAGTAAAATGCACCAAGCAGGAATCCAGGAATCCACGTAAGGTTTTTGCCGAGCCATCATATTTGTCTACCACTCCACCCAGTAACACACTGTCCTTGTTAGCGGGGTCGCGAGACAAAACAAGCTGCTTTAACGCAGCATTCTCAGCTTTTAAGTTCTGTACTTCAGTTGTGAGTTCTTGCATGCCACGCATAAGGTCCTGGACTGCTTTCTCCATAGCAGTATCAGTGTTGGTCGTTGGGCGTCTCAAACTGTTGTAAATCTCCCCCCGTCTCACCTGGGATCGCTTCTTGCCCTGTTCCGCGGGAGGATTCCTCTTGTGGACGGATCGGGTCTTGTATAGGCTCGCTCGAGTCTCGTCTGGCTGCAGAGCGCGTTCAGAGTTCCAGGAAGGTCGCAGTTCCAGGATGTCCAGGAAAAAAGTAGCGGTCGCTAGGGTTGAGGATTCCGGGAGCAGAATTAGAGGGAAGGGGTGAAAGGAAGGAAGAAGGAACCAGGAAACTAGGAATGGTAGATTCGCCGAACAGCACACACATGTCAAGTCACTACCTAATGATAGCGTTGAGACGCGCGGGGCCGCGGGGGCGTGGCCAATTTATAGAACGTGCCGTGTGTGACGTGAAGGCTGGTGCGAGGCAAGTCACTTGGCACGTCCATGTTGGGAGTAACAAGGAATACAAGCCCCGTTGCGATAAGGACCAGGAAGTCCAGAAGGGGCACGTTCTATGGGTCATGACATCTGGTTGACATGGGAATCCCAGGGGTAGCCCCTCAGGTATTCCATGTTAACAGGCTCACGCCTTTCCACAGGCGAGCAGAAGTCTCATGTCTCTTGCTAGCTTCAGAGCAAGAAGAGGATGAGAGTGAGCCCCTTCCTGATTTGCTGTATAGCAACCCTCAGGATGGCTCAGTGGAGGGAGTGCATCTCTCTCCCAATTTGACAACAGAGCAGCAGAGGGCCTGCAGGACTTTGCTCCAACAGTATGCCTCTCTGTTTTCACTGACGCCAGGTCTTACACCGTGGTGTAAGCACGAGATTGATACTGGTGACAGTGTGCCTGTCAAAAGCAGGAGCTACCGTATGTCAGATACTGTTAAGAACGACATCTAGGCTGAGGTCGCCAAGATGTTGGATCTGGGTGTTATTGAAACCTCAAGAAATGGATAACACACTAAGCACACCCTTTTTGTGGATAATCTTATTGCGTATTAGTCGTATACATTTTATCAAGAGATTGTAACAAATGTTGGGTTAAGTCAAGGTGCAGGGGAGAGGTGCTCAGCCTTGGTACCTAGGCTGGAGATAAAGGACAAAAAAAGAGAATGTTTTCCTAATAGGAAAGCTTTGTCCCCTGCACACTATCTAGAAGGCCAGAGCCTAATGGTAATTAGAGAGTTAGGTGGCATATAAGACAAGTTACCACCCTTAATTATCAAAGATGTAAAAACTTTTTAGGTATCTTAAATATATTCGGAATCTCACCAAAGAATTCAATTTGACAATTTCAAAGATATATTCAAAAACAATACAATTTATAATTCATACAAAAATAGTTGGCCCAACGCGTTTCGAGTTGCAAAGACTCTTCATCAGGGGCATGTTTTCTTTATCTATGACATTTCTATAAAGAAAAGAAACATTTTTAATGTAAACAATGTATTAAATTAAAATTTTCTACTCAAAAAAAGCAATCTTCAAAAAACAACTAAATTTTGAAGGCATCTCAGAATTACAGAATGTCACCCAATTTCCTAAATTGCAAACTGCAGTACATAGTTTTTATGGACTTCATAATGTAGAAATTCCCTTATCCAGAGGTACCCTGCCTTTAAATGTATTTTATTCTATGGCTTGTGCATAGTTAAGGCTTCCTGATCTATGACCATCAGGTGAAAGTCTCAGTGTCCTAGTTATTTATCTTGCTGGTGCATGAAAATCACCACTCAAGGCTGATGAACTTAAATGCGCTAAGCCTTATTAATACCAACACAAGGTTAGGTGAGTAGAACATGTCATAACAAGTGATTAAGTTACATAATCCCCTAGGGATCTGCTTATGTATATAATAAGCTGTTATGAAATCTTACCGCTTTAAAAATAGCCAAGGAAGATGGAATATCTTGAGTGGCCATTGATGGTGTTTGACTTGTGGTTGCTTAACAATGCTTTTCATTTATTCATGACCTGGAGAGTTTCATAGTCTGGTTAGCTAAGGTCAAAATGAGAGAATAGCTATCAAAGTACATAAAAAAATTGTTGCTAATAGTCAGACCTAAAAACAAGTGGGAGACACTTACACATCATCGGTCTTAAAGTGGTCCAGAAGATGGAATGACCAATCAAGTGTCACTGAATCTCCTTTCTGATTTACAGCTCGTTCTGCAGGACTGTTCATAAACAGTCAGCATCCAAGGAAGCTACCCTGTGGAGCCAAGGTAGAGAAGGATAAGTATTAAGTGATTTAAGGTAAGCTGGCAAAAATATATTTTTGACCATATTTCAAATTTTAGCTGTATAGCCAAAGGAGAATGGGTAAGTGTTCTATTTTGTTTATATACAAAAGGAAAGTGCAAGTTTAAAGGTTTGTGATGGCAAATTAACTTACTTTTGTTTCTTTTTAGTAGATCCCTCTCAAGGAGCGGCTTCTGGTCGGACTGAAGCTGACGACGCGTCTGCCATTTTGGGACAACAAGTGTCTTTATATACGATTGTGTCATATGACGTCACTCGCGCATGCGCGAGTGACATCACTGTCATTTTTTGGGATGTGTGACGTTTTTTGCGCACGCGCGATCAACGCTGTAGTGTTGTAATGGGCAACCGTGGCTCACAGAGAAGGATGGAGACATTCCTCTCTGTAGGCTGTGCCGCTCCTGAATTAATGTGCACTACTGCAATTAGATGTAAAGAAAGCGGGCCGCATTTGGAAATAATTCAAGACTTAGTGACGTATCTGTATCAGGCAGACAATTGTTCAAAGATCATCATATATATTTTTTGTTAGGTTATCAATGGAAGATCCCGGCTAAATTCTGGTATACACTATACCATTACTGGTTTTCTCACATTAGTGGCTCTCACTCCCCCACGAGTTAAAACCATTATGACGTTGCTCGCGCATGCGCGACTGACGTCACTAAGTTTTGAATTATTTCCAAATGCGGCCCGCTTTCTTTACATCTAATTGCAGTAGTGCACATTAATTCAGGAGCGGCACAGCCTACAGAGAGGAATGTCTCCATCCTTCTCTGTGAGCCACGGTTGCCCATTACAACACTACAGCGATGATTGCGCGTGCGCGAATAACGTCACACGTCCCAGAAAATGACAGTGACGTCACTCGCGCATGCGCGAGTGACGTCATATGACACAATCGTATATAAAGACACTTGTTGTCCCAAAATGGCAGACGCGTCGTCAGCTTCAGTCCGACCAGAAGCCGCTCCTCGAGAGGGATCTACTAAAAAGAAACAAAAGTAAGTTCATTTGCCATCACGAACCTTTAAACTTGCACTTTCCTTTTGTATATAAACAAAATAGAACACTTACCCATTCTCCTTTGGCTATACAGCTAAAATTTGAAATATGGTCAAAAATATATTTTTGCCAGTTTACCTTAAATCACTTAATACTTATCCTTCTCCACCTTGGCTCCACAGGGTAGCTTCCTTGGATGCTGACTGTTTATGAACAGTCCTGCAGAACGAGCTGTAAATCAGAAAGGAGATTCAGTGACACTTGATTGGTCATTACATCTTCTGGACCACTTTAAGACCCATGATGTGTAAGTGTCTCCCACTTGTTTTTAGGTCTGACTATTAGCAACACTTTTTTAATGTACTTTGATAGCTATTCTCTCATTTTGACCTTAGCTATCCAGACTATGAAACTCTCCAAGTCATGAATAAATGAAAAGCGTTGTTAAGCAACCACAAGTCAAACACCATCAATGGCCACTCAAGATATTCCATCTTCCTTGGCTATTTTTAAAGCGGTAAGATTTCATAACAGCTTATTATATACATAAGCAGATCCCTAGGGGATTATGTAACTTAATCACTTGTTATGACATGTTCTACTCACCTAACCTTGTGTTGGTATTAATAAGGCTTAGCGCATTTAAGTTCATCAGCCTTGAGTGGTGATTTTCATGCACCAGCAAGATAAATAACTAGGACACTGAGACTTTCACCTGATGGTTATAGATTAGGAAGCCTTAACTATGCACAAGCCATAGAATAAAATTCATTTAAAGGCAGGGTACCTCTGGATAAGGGAATTTCTACATTATGAAGTCCATAAAAACTATGTACTGCACAGTTTGTAACTTAGGAAATTGGGTGACATTCTGTAATTCTGAGATGCCTTCAAAATTGAGTTGTTTTTTGAAGATTGCTTTTTTTTTAGTAGAAAACTTTAATTTAATACATTGTTTACATTAAAAATGTTTCTTTTCTTTATAGAAATGTCATAGATAAAGAAAACATGCCCCTGATGAAGAGTCTTTGCAACTCAAAACGCGTTGGGCCAACTATTTTTGTATGAATAATAAATTGTATTGTTTTTTAATATATCTTTGAAATTGTCAAATTGAATTCTTTGGTGAGATTCCGAATATATTTAAGATACCTAAAAAGTTTTTACATGTTTGATAATTAAGGGTGGTAACTTGTCTTATATGACACCTAACTCTCTAATTACCATTAGCCTCTGGCCTTCTAGATAGTGTGCAGGGGACGAAGCTTTCCAATTAGGAAAACATTCTCTTTTTTTGTTATTGAACCCTCAACCAGTCCCTGGTCCAGTCCCGTGGTCCTTGTCCCCAAGGCAAGTTCCCAGGCAGGTACCAAGGATTGGAGGTTCTGTGTGAACTACAGAGAAGTCAATGCTGTCACCAAGACTGACGCGCACCCATTGCCCAGGGCTGATGAGCTCGTGGACACCATAGGTGCTGCCAAATTTGTGAGCACCTATGACCTCACCTCAGGCTATTGGCAAATAGCTCTGATGGACCATGCCAAGGAAAAGACGGCGTTCTCAACACCAGAGGGACTCTACCAGTTTAGAGTCATGCCTTTTGGGTTGAAGAATGCCCCTGCCACCTTCCAGAGATTGGTCAATTATGCGCTCAGTGGGCTGGAGGCCTTTTGTGTGGCCTACCTAGACGACATTGCCGTCTACAGTTCCACCTGGGAAGAGCATTTGACACATCTGGGCAAGGTGTTGCAGGCATTAAAAAGGGCTAACCTCACTATCAAGGCCACCATGTGCCAGATAGCTCAGGAGAAAGTCACATATCTTTGTCATGAGGTAGGAGGGGGTCAAATCCAACCTCTCCCCAGTAAGGTACAGGATGTACAGGACTGGGAGACTCCCACTACTCAAACCCAGGTGAGAGCCTTTTTGGGCCTCACTGGGTATTATCGCAATTTCATGGCAGACTATGGAACCATAGCTGCACCCCTGACAGCTCTGACTTCACCCAAACAACCTAGGAAGGTTAATTGGACTGAAGACTGTCAGAGGGCCTTTGATGGCTTGAAAGAAAGTCTGTAGGGCACCTGTGTTGTGTGCGCCTGACTACAGCCGACCCTTTATCGTCCAGACGGATGCCTGCGACACCGGAATTGGAGCTGTCTTGTCCCAGGTAGATGACAAAGGGAGGGAACATCCTATCATCTTCATCAGTAGACAACTCAAGGGTAGAGAACTTAGGTGGGCTACTGTTCAGAAGGAATGTTTCAGTATAGTTTGGAGCCTTAGGTGTTTTAGGCGCTACCTTACGGTGTCTACCTTCAAGGTCCAAACAGATCATAAGCCCCTGAAGTGGCTTATGCAGATGAAGGGTGAAAACCCGAAACTGCTCAGGTGGTCCATTAGCCTGCAAGGGCTAGACTTCACCATAGAGCACAGACCAGGGAAGAGTCACAATAATGCAGATTGCCTTTCCAGAAGGTATGTTGACTGTCTGGATGAGGGTGTCTATCTCGTGGGAGATTAGGCACCCTAACCTCAGTCTGGGGGGGTGACTGTGATGCTGGAAATCCATTGGAGGGACAGGGCCTCCCTGTCCTTGTCCTTTAGTCCTTTTTCATTGTGTTCTGTATTGTTTTCTGCCCAGGAGTCCATGTGGGACCCCTGGCAGTGCAGCTCTTCCTGTTTTTGGTTTAGTGTAAAGACCCATGGGATACCCTTATGGCACCCGTGGGTAAGGGGGTACACCCCTGTGCCCCCAGTGTATATTTTTGGGCACCTCTGGGTGGCCCACAGAACAGGGTATGGGCTGGTGGCAGCTCCATGCTGAATTTGACAGGTTCTCGGAGTATCCTCCATTTTGGGATACCCAGGCTATGCCATTGGAATCAGTTGATTCCTGGTGGAACAATAGATGGCCCATGTGGCCTCTTGCTTTCTATTGCCTGTTACCTTCTTTTCCCAAAGTCCTGGGAAGCCCTCACTCTGTCCCTTCCCCCTGACTGGCTGTTGGGTGGAAGTTCCATATATGGTGTTGTTTTGAAGTCCAGTACCAGACTGGCTGGAGCCTTCCCAGTGACTGTATGGTGTGGGTACACCCTGTGGGTGGGAACTGGGTAAATGGAGTGTGTGACCAATATGCACTTCTTGTTGTGGCTGTCTGGTTTCTGGTATGAAAGACAAAGACTGAGACAGCCCTGCCCGAAACTGGCCTGAATGCAGTGTGTAGTGTTGAATGGCTGGGTACTTGTCCCAATCCACATTCCTTGTTGTGAGTGTCTGAGAGGGAGGAGGATGGCCTGAATGCACTGTGTGCCTGATTGGCTGACTGACTGCATGAATGCCCTTCTGTATGATTGGCTGCTGAGTGTGACCCAGCAGTGTGGATGAGAGACAGGATAGTATATCTGGGGACCTCTCACCACTGGAAATTGTTCAGAAGCTGTGTCTACACTTGAAGAGTAACTGAAACTGCTGATCCTCGACGCCCAGCTGGAAGAAGAAGACTTGCTGTTGCATTTGCTTTGACCTGATCTGAAAGCTGCCGAATTCGTCGAAGACTGATCCGAGAGAGGACCTGGTAAGGCGCCCTCTTCCCGTGCTCTGAGGGACCATCGAGCACCGCTGACCTTCACCGAGGCTCCCTGGAAGTCAGACCCTCGAAAGGCTGCCGACCGGAGACAGGACCGCTGAGGAGATCGAAGTGAAGCACCCGGACTTCGCCGCTGTCGAAGTCCATTGCCGTCGACCAGGGTTCGCAGGTTTGTGTAACCACTGGAGGCCCGTCGAAGTTGTGTTGCCCCAGAAGAGGGGACAGCTTGACGCCGTGCCGCTGACGACCGGAGCTGCCCGCTCCTTTGCCTAAGAACATTTGAATCGAGGGACTCCCTTTTCCGCACTGACGACCGCTTTATCCTCCTGGAGAGAGTCGAGGCCGCCGACGCGCCGAGTGGAATCCGCTGGTGGGTTCCCCGCCACCTGAAGGCCACAAAGACTTCGACGACTCAACGCCCTTGCTGGGCCACAGTTCTTCTGAAACTCTTTGCGGTGCAGAACTATCAAACGCCGAGGTGCCCCGCACACCTCATCCTCGCAGGATGTCGCCGACGAGCACCGCCTGGATAGACGCCGGGGTCTCAGCACCCTCAAACTTCTCATCGATGCTGTTGCGGCCAAGTTCACCTTCTTCGACACCGCTCGCCGATCCGTGACTCCTGCTTGAAAGGGGGTCACTCAAGAAGCATCCATCGACGCTTCTTCGAAGAACTCTGCTCCACCAGGTACATTGGGGGGGGGTAAAAAACATTATAGGAGGAAATAAGACTATTGATCAATATATGGACTGGGCTTGTGCTATATCTTTATTTTACAGGTTGCACAGGTGGGGGGATCTCCACACAGAACTGTGTCTAGGGGTAGGGGCCAGAATTCTGCCTATTGGTTTAACCATCTTGCTTTCCTTCCTATTTATATTGCTGGGTTCCTTGTTATTGATCTGTGTGGCATTCTGACAGTATAGTTGATGCACTTTAATGAGATCTGATGATATTGGTGGTACCACTTTAGAATTGTATATATTTGCCAATGTTGATTTCTGAGTACAAAGTGAGTTATTGTGATAGTGTACATACCTTTGAATATTAATTATATAAACACTGTGTTTTCAGTAATACAGTGTATGGACATTCCATTCCTTTGTGGGGGCTTGGGGACTACACTGTACTTAAGAACCAGCCTGCATCACCTCCTGAGAAGCTAGGCCTTGATTGCTCGTCCATTGCTACCGTAATAGAGAATCTTGGCTGGGGTCCTCTGTACCTCTCCTCTACCATATAGAGAGCAGAAGTACAGACACCCCCCTCCAGTCTTTACACGCCCCCTCACCTGATTGGCTTTCCTCCCTTTGAGCACTGCCTCAAGGGGCAGCCCTCTACCCGTGCAGCCCTCCGGCGAAGATCCTAGACAAAGGGCAGCGCCTGAAGTAGCAGCTCCAGTTGGTGTCTGCAGGTGTCAGCAGGGGAAGCCAGGGGCCTCCCTCAAACACTGTCAAGAATATCCACTTTCCTGTGGTTTCCACGTAAGAAGCACGCCCTACAACTAGCTAGCCCTGTTTAAGAAGTGAAAGACGTATCCATAAACCCACTACTACAGAGATCTAAAAGTGGCTGCATAGTCACCTGACCAAACCAGAATTTCGACAGGCCACAGCACCCTGACAAGACCCATGACAGGTAGGCTGCCATCATCCAATCATCTACAGATAAGGTAGGAACTGTCTACTCTATCTTCAACATATGCTGACACCATCATACAAACCTCTTATACCATACTGCATTGTGAAACCTAGGCCTCTTAGGCTTTAAACTGTTTTAAAATTGCATCTTCTACTTAGGCCTCTCTCCCACTATACAGGACCCTTCCAGGTGTGCCCACTATATTTGAAAGTGCACAGACACTGCTCTTATACTGCATTCGAACTAACTGCATTTGGTATCACATCCGAAATTGCATTTCTACTTAGGCCTCTCTCCCACTATACAGGACCCTTCAAGGTGTGCCCCCTGTGTTTGAAAGTGCATTGAAACTAATTTATACTACATTTGAACTGCATTTGGTATCACATCTCAATTGCATTTCTACTTAGGCCTCTCTCCCTCTATACAGGACCCTTCTAGGTGTGCCCCCTATATTTGCAAGTGCCCAGAAACTGTTCAAACTGCACCTTGAACTGCATTCGTTATAGCATTTAAGCTTGGGCCTCTCCCACTACACAGTGCCTTTCTAAGTGTGTTCCCTATATTTGAGACTACATTGTAACTTCATTTGAATTTTAAACCTGCTTGAAAATGGGCCTCTCTCCCACTATACAGGACTCTCGAATCCCGGTGTGCTCTCCTGTAATATACTACACCCTGAAACCTAGGCCTCTCCACCTCACTACTAGAACCTCGGGTCCAATTTCCTCCTGTGTCAAAGCGCACTCTGAAAGACTTCTCTAGGTGTGCCCACCTCCATCTCATAACTTAAACCTGCCACATTGTGAGGCCAGATCCTCTCCTGCTATCCAGGTACTCCAGTGTAGGCGTTCAATTGCTGCCTGGGTCTCCCAGTCTAGGTTTAATTGCTGCTTGCCACTTAGAGCCTTGAACCTTCCTCCCGATATCCTGGCGTCAATTTGGCCTTAATTACCATTTCCTTCTTTCACACCTATACCTCCCCTTTCACCTAGGCATATCCTACCTGTTTCTTGACCCCCCTGCCATCTGCAAAGCCGAACCCCTCCCAATAAAGGTCCCTATCTTGATCACAGCCTGTCTTGCAGAACCAAGCCTACCCACTGCTGTGTAAGGATCAGAATCAAACCGTTCAAGCAGCTTTGGATCCCAGCCGAAACCTACATCACTTTGGACTGACACCCCTCTCTCAGGATACAATCTCATTGTAAACCGCCTGTAAAATTTCGGAACTCTCTACCTCTTGTCTGGTAGTCATCTAGGTATTATCAGTAGCTGCTACTATTGAATCCTAGTAACCTGGCCCCCTGCACATCCAGGAAGCCCCGAGGACTGTAACTAGCACCATAATCCCTTCCACTGTTATCTGCACCCTCCTCCCAATCCATACCCCCTCCCTCTAACGTACAATACCCTAGGACATCCCTCTCTTTCTAATAGGAACAACATATCCAACTGACTGAACAAAGACAATCCCTCGAAAATCTCCAGACAGAACAACTTAAGAGGATTAGAAACAACTGAAAGAACAAAGTCCCACTGTCCCAATACCCAATTGACAGGAAAGACACACTCTCGGAAACTATCAGACGGAACAATTGAAAATTATCCTCTACACTAATGTGGCACGAAGAACCACAATTGGAAACTTCCCCAATAAACCTAACACCTAGACCAACTCCTCCCAACTAAGACCAAAATGACCCAACGCAGAATTGGACGCAAAGAGAAAAGAAACATGGTACAAGCAACACAGAGAAACAAGCTCAACCGGCCCCAGCAGAAGACGCCTTCAATACAGAACGCACCACGCGAAACAATACTATAGACAGAGCCAACTTCACAAGAGAAAAATCCTTATACCTTACACCGTACCTCGCACCAACCAAAGAACCTAGATACTCCAACGACACCAACGCTACCAGATGGATAAATAAAGCACCAGAACGGAACAAAAGAAGAGAGGACCAGAGAAGAGAATGGGATGACGCCAACCCCTTTACTTCCTACATCACAAGAACAGATGTGCACTATCGAAACCCACAACAAATAACAAGAGATGAAGAAACAATAGAAGTCAATGACCCAATTATCAATCTCACAGACCGATTCAACGATGAAGCCGCCTTCACAGAACCTCTACCACTCGGAGGCAACATAAGCACACCATGAACACCCACAAACCAAAACCGGGAACAAAAAATAAACCTAATGACACCAAAAAGATCCACTGCAATTTAATCAACACACAGTCAATGTCCAAACACGCCACCGAGATCTACGACCTCCTGAGTGACGGAGGCATCGACATCCTCTTCGTAACCAAAACATGGCTAGATGACAACTTCAAGATCACCCTCAATAACTGCCTGCCCGATACCTTCAAGTCCATCCAAGTAAACAGGAAAACCAAAAGAGGTGGTGGACTAGCAATCATCCACAAGGAACACCTGGAAATTAAAGTGGAAGACCCATTAAACATTAACAAATGTGAATCCCTAATCACACGTCTATCAACTAATCCCAAAACAAACCTGAAATTCATACTGATATACAGACCACCAACGTACGATGCAGCCTTCATAGACAACTTCATAGAAGCAATCACCAACCTGGCCATCGAACGTAACCAACTGATTATCCTCAGAGACTTCCACATCTGGTTCGATGAAGAAACCACAACCTCCCAAAAATCGCTTTCCGGCCAACAACAATGGAACTACATCAGCTGCTCAAAGGAGCGACCCACACGGCTGGACAACCACTAGACACAATCTTCGCCAACAGAAAACTAATTACCACAGCACCACCGATTCAGATCCTCTGGAGCGACCACCTCATCATCCCATTCGTAATCACATTGCCCTCCCCATTTACCAAGAAACAAGAAAAACTACCAACCATCATGAAAAGAAACTGGAGAACCGTTAAAAACTCCAACTTAACGGAACAACTGGAGATCACCAAACCACAAACAACGACCATGAGCGGAGCTGACTGAGACACTAAAATAAATATACTTCACAACTGGATCACCACAACAATCGACGAGATCGCAAAAGAAAAACCTTTCAATCCATCCCGCAAAATAGCAACAGCAAAATGGTTCACCCCACTACTAGGCGCCATGAAAAGCAAAAAACAAAAACTAGAACTACAATGGAGGATCAATAAAGACTGCAGAAAAAAATTCAAACTTCAACAACATACCCGTTCATACAAAAAGGAAATACAAAAAGCAAAAAGGAAATATTACGACAACAGAATCCTCAAAGCACCAAACACCCAAAAAGAACTGTTTAAAATCAAACGAAATAAAAAACCCACCCGGGTGCAACAACACTCCAATACCATCGAATAAATTATGCAATGACTTTGCAGACCACTTAAAAAATAAAATCATGACCATCCAACAGACCATACAAAACAGACCATGCAACCACTACACTGGAGACACTGACCAATTCAAGGAACAGCAGAACAAAATCCGAAACTTCACACACATATCAGTGGAGACTTTCATCAAACTCGTAAACCAAAGCAACAAATCTGGCTCCCCCGCAGATCCCTGCCCCCCTGAAATCTACAAATCAATCCTTGCACAAAGAACAGTGTCTCAAGCCTTCAAATCAGCATACACCAAACCACTCCTCGAGGACACAACAGGAAACAAAGAGGACCCCTCCAACTACAGACCCATCTCCAACATCCCCTACCGAGCTAAACTCCTGGAAATGCACATATACAGAACAACCCAAGACTTCATAGAAGAACATCACCTATTAAACCAGGCACAAGTAGGCTTCAAACCGATGAGAGGAACAGAAACAGCACTTATTTCAATCTGGGATGATCTAAAGGCGAACGCAGACACAAACAACAGCACTGCTCTGATACTTCTAGATCTCTCCAGCATTCGACAGAGTCAACCACGCCATCTTCATCATGAGACTGGAAGAATTCGGAATCACCGACCACGCCTTACTTTGGGTCAGATCCTTTCTAACTAATAGAACGGAAACAATATGGATGAAACCTTACAAATCAAGCCCTCGAGAATCATCATGCGGAGTCCCACAAGGATCATCCTTATCGCCACTTCTATTCAACATCTACCTGTCACAGCTAATTAACATCATCGAAAGACATGGCCTCACCTGCTACAACTACGCTGACGACACACAAATAATCTACAAAATACAAGACTTACAAGAAGACAACTCGACACTAGAGAATTGCCTTTGTGAAATATACAACTGGATGAACTTAAACTACCTTAAACTCAAACCAGGCAAAACAGATATAATTATCATCACAGAAAACGGAGAAGACAACTTCTACATCCCATGGCCAACTGAACTTGGTGAAACCCAACCCCATCATCAACTGTAAAAAACCTGGGAGTCCTGATGGACAACAAACTCACTCTAGAGCCACAAGTAATCACCCTAATCAAGAAATTCTTCTTTCTCCTGCGATCGGCTAAAAGGATCCTACCATACCGCTCGTTCACAAACAAAACAACTGCTGTCATCGCCCTCATCATGTCCAGACTAGACTACACCAACAGCCTATATCTAGGCTTGCCTGAACGACTCCTAAATAAACTCCAATGTATACAGAATGCGGCAGCCATACTACTCCTTAAACTACCTAGAAGAGAACACATCACACCAGCACTGAAAAAGTTACACTGGCTACCCATCAAACAGCGAATCAAGTTCAAATCAATGTGCATAACCCACAGAGCAATCCACGACCAAGGTGCAGAGTTCATCAGAAGAAAACCAAACGTACATCACACTACAAGGCCACTCAGGTCCAACAGCGACATCCGTTTGGAACCCAAATCATACAAAAAGAGAAAACTTGGAGGATCCTCTTTTTCTCACCTTGCTCCAAAAACCTGGAACAAACTACCAAAGAACACATGGAACGCAAGAGATCACCTACAATTCAGAAACTTCTCAAATCATGGCGCTTCACCCCACCAGAAAGCATGCCCATAAGGACATACACTGAGGAACTAGGCCGAGAAAAGCCTACCCTGACTCCCCAAATCATCAACCCTTATCAATAAGGATATATGGACATGTAACATATCCTCTTATCAATTAAAAACAATCCTCACCAACTACAATAGAACACCCACCGTTTCAATTGGAAGGGAGAGCAAGGTATCACCCAGCAATGGCACCTGACAACCTCAGGGGCACAGGCAGCAAGGGACCATTGACAGTAATGCATAGGGAAGAATGGGGAGAGATAATATAACTCCACTACCTAAGCAGGTATATGCACGCTCCCTGGGTGTACCAAACTCAATAGCTTAGCTGGAGGCCAACCTCTTCCCCAGAAAGGAAGAGACGTTTATACCACCCAATGGACTACCCACAGTAAATAGATAGAAGAAGTTGGGTAATGATAATAAAACCCCAATATCGCTCTACGGACAATGCTCACCGAACCTGGGGTACTATGCCAATTAATCGGCTGAACTAGCCACAGTATCACCACAGAAACTAGACATTCATTAAACCTAGAGAATATACCAACCCATTATGACTACCTGATACATAAACTAAACTACAGGGATTATGAAACATACAACCCACTAACCAAAACCTCTAATTTATGCTTACTTAATTCACACAAAACCCACACAACCACCTCTCTCACAGCAAATCGCATGGACGTCACCACACCACAACAACAAACAACCAACACATAGATCAAACATGCCAACCCTCCCAATTTAGGCGGGAGACCAACCAACACATAGATCAAACATGCCAACCCTCCCAATTTAGGCAGGAGACTCCCGATTTTTCAGTGAAAAATACAGCTATTTTCACGTTCTCCCGCCTAAAATAATTATTTCCCCAATGCATTCCTATGGGGAAATTGTTGTCTCCCGATTTCTCTTTAGACATCTCCCTCCCAGTTGTGTATGAAAGTTGCCAAGTATGCATAGATTGCAAGAACAGCATGCAGGCCCCGCTTCGATCCTATTTGCACACCCAAGCCCAGCGCACGGTGAAAACCGAACAGAAGCTGCCAACAGTACACCATCTCTCACTTTCCTACACCCTCTTCACCCACTAACCCACCCTGTCCACCTTTTCTTTACAGATCCGCCTGAGCGCCTGGACACCAACTACGTTGGTGACGGTGCGCTATATAAATACCTTTAACATTAACATATATATTTGACAGTCGTGTGCTCGTTTGACATTTTTTTTCCAATATAATAAAGGCGATAAAGCGCAATAAGCAGCTTTCAGAAACCGTCCTTATTTGATTGCACAACTTTCAAAATCGCCTTTATTATATTGGAGGAAAAAAATTCATTCTAACTAGCACACGGCTGTCAAATATATAGGTAAACGATGCTAATTTTGCATGCTAACCTGCACACTGACAGCTGGTATATGAAGGATCGCAGCTAGGTGTGCAGCTGCTTCAGTCTGATTCTACATTCGGCTACGAGAACAGCCATTCCTTTCCGTTATCAAGGATACCAAACATTACATAACACCGGCTCCATTGGCCAGAGCTGGTTGTGGTAACTAAAAACGTTCATTCATTGACTGGTTGCTTCTATCATTTCCCCTGCCCTATGTGATAAAGTGATCCAAACCGTGTGTTTGTGAGACCAGCATAGAGGAAAGCAACGATTGGCTCCTCAGAGTAGCTGCTCATCTCAGCCAATACTGCTGGGTAACCGAACCGACGTCACCAAAGAGGAAGAGATATCATCTACAAGTTGTAAATAGAAGACCCAAACACCTAGGGCTGTGCAGTGAAACGGTGCCGCGAGTCAGTGGCAGTGTAACAAGGTACGGTTCCTCTAAGGTCAAGTAACTAGTCAAGCCGATTATTTACATTACTTATTTCATGGCGTGCGTTCGTTGCGGAAGGGATTCTGCGACCCTATGCATTGCCTTCGTGCATTCCTGTCATTTAAGCTAGGCGCACTCTCTCAAATTGTGTTATGTAATTGGAAAAACAAAAGTAATGCTCCCAGGAGCCCAGCGCGCAAAGTAATTTGTGGCTTATAAATCGGACGAACTGAAGGTGACACATGCACAACAAGGCACTACTTTGCAGATGTTTTGATGCATTCACTGTAACACAGGGATCATTCCTACGTGCTTTCAAACGTAGTGTTTCAAGTGCGAAACATGTAAATCATGGTGTAACCCCTTGCCCAAATTGAGTTCGGCTAGGTAGAGCTTGCATTCTTGTCCCCTGAGGAAAATAAGAAATAAAGGAGACATGGCTAGATTCCCAAAAAGCAGCGCAAATGAATGGACGGTGGATGGGCTCGTTTCATTTGCAGTGCTTTCAGAAAATGCTCAGGTCACCTTTCTTAGAGAAGACATTTCAGGGGCGGGCTGGACAATAGAGTAAAGATTCCCTGTCCAGCTCCCCTGCATACATTGGTGTGGGGAGTGCACACACCACGTCACTATATATGTCTGGCTCCCAGCCAGTCTCTTGAAATGACTGAGGAAAAAAAAGCATTTCCATTCTTGTTTGGGGAATGGAAAAGTGACAGGTTTAATCTGCGCCTGTCACAGGGATGAACCACATTTCAGGGCATTTAAAAGCACATCCCGTTTGTGAACTGTTTTGCACCCGCTTATATGCGCAAAAAGGGAACAAAAAGCATTGAATATGTGCTCATTCAGATGCCCTTTGTGAATTGGGCTGCACCTTTTTTTGGCGCAAGTGAAACAGCAAAAAAGTTGTGAGGAACTGGCCTACAGACACAAGGCTGTAGAAAAAAATATTTTATTTAATGTTGGGTGTGTATGTGTTATTTAAAAGGATTTTCCCACGCAGGTGTTTTCGTGTTCACTGATGTGAGAGGGAAAGTGGATGTCGTGGCCTACCATAGGCTGCATAGGGGCAGGAACAACCCATAGTGGCTATATACTGGACTTTCCCAACAGTGAGTAGTGTCAGGTAGGAAGGGTCTGTTTGCTCAGTTCCGCCCTAAGGGTCTACATTTGGCCCCTCTAAGGGAGGATGGGATGAAAGGGCAGATCCCTCAGAAGGAAATCAAACCAGCAGAATCAAGAAGAAAGGGTTTAGAGTGGGTAAGATTTATAAAGTCTTATATTGAGCTTTATTAGAAGGGTTCTATGTTGGGATGCCTAAAAAATGTTCTTTGGTGTCTGTTTCCTCTGAAGGAAGAAGGCAAGGGCTCATGGCATAGTCCATCTTCTTTTTTAACATTTTTATTTGCAGGTGGTGCAGCGCCCCTTCCCATCCAGCTGGTCTGGGGGATGGTGGGGTCTGTCCCTGGCCTGGGGTACGGAAGGCACACCCCTTTGCACAGGCTAGGGACAGAAGATCGGATGATACAATTAATTTATCAAGGATGCAATTCCTTTGCGAATGTGGCTATGCAACAAAAGCTCAAAATGTTTAGTTTTGGCTATTAAGAGGCACTTTACATGTAAGACAAAAATATTGTCACGAGAAGCAAATTTAGATGAGCTGTGAGGGGAGACACACAGCCTGTCAGTGTTGTTTGCTTATTTACCCCCACATTGACCACCCATGCCCAAGATAGTCCATATGACCATTCCGATCCCGGGTCGGACTATGGGCAACAAAACAAAAGTAGCACACAAACAAAACCGATGCCCATATTTAGGAGTTCAGTGGCTTCCTACAAGACACTACCTTGGAAGATGGTGGTGGAGTGGCATTGCATGCACTGTTTTGAGAGAAAACCGGGAAAAGCCATGGCAATTTATTTAGTTCCTTGCAAAAAACGGAGTCAAACCCACACTTGCAACCCTTGAGAACCAAAACCAAGGCAAGTCTGTCCACAAAATACAATCCGATCCAAGGCAAGTCTGTCCTCATGCAACACACACATAGATGTGTCCAACAAGCCCAACAAGAAGTAAGCCCAGCGTGAGAAGGAGAATCCTGAAATGTGGATGGGGATAAATGACCTCCCTGAGTGAGCGTGTGCAGTGGTGCATTCCACAGCACAAACCTCAGACAAATTGGTTAAGAAGCCACTTAATGTATTTATTTTATTTGTTTATTGGATATTTGTAAGGCGCCTATACAAATAATTGTGTTTCAAGGCACCACAAGATAAAGAGGGTTGGGGTGTCCAGGGAAAAGATATAACGATCCTACTAGCCCTTGTGATATTCGGATCGTGCAAGTGCAGAACAAAAAGTGTGAGGCAGAGGGGGGGGGGTACTGGTCTGCGCAATATGAGAAGTGCCAGGGTGGGAAGGGAAAGGCAGGCTAAAGAGGATAAGGTGCAAGTGCCAGTGAATGTGGTGATGCAGGACCACATGAGAAGTGCGATGAAGCGGGGTGAATTGTGAAGGGGGGCCTGGAGCCCTGTAGAACTCGGAGGGAACCAGGCAGACAGTCACTGAGGCAGACAAAGTGTTAGCAGGGGACGGGGAGAGGGTAGGAAGAGGAGATAATGAGGGTCTTGAGGAGCTTCTGGAACTTAAGGAGATCCGGCTCAAGCCTGAGAGGGGCAGGGAGACCATTACAGAGGGAACATCCTACGGAGGATCTACCCCCAACTCTCTGATCAGAGAAACGTCTGATCTGCAGAGAGTTGGCGTTAGCAGTCCGAAGGACTCTAGCAAGGAGCTATTTAGGGAGAGAGAGTTGGATGTAGCGGGTTCCCAGCCCCCAGACAGCCTTATGGATGATGCAGTGGGTTTTGAATTTGATCCTAGCATCAACCGGGAGGAGTGGAGGGAAATTAGGGCTGGAGATAAGCGGTACCTGGGCTTGAGGCCAAGGATAAATCGCACAATCTAATTCTGGATTAGTTGAAGGGGGCAAAGGGAGGATAGAGGAAGATTGAGGAAGAGGCTGTTGCAGTAGTTCAGCCTAGAGAGGACCAGAGCTCTGGAGACATTGAGTTTCTGGGGGAGGGTGAGGAAAGGGAAAATGCTTAGAGGAGTGGCAGCTGATAGTAGGCCTTCTTGGCAAGGTCCTTGATATAAGGAGAGAGAGGAATCAAAGATGACACCAAGGTTTTTTGCCTCGCAGGAGGTTGAGGGGAGGGGACCCGTAGAGGGCACCCAGAAGGTGGGAGGGACGGTGGGAGCAGGGGTCCCATTGAGAGGAATCTCAGTCTTACTGGCATTAAGGCAGATATCATTGGCAGAACACATTGACTGAGGGAGGAAGAGGAGAAAGTGGAGGGAAGCTTGAAGGAGAGCTGCGTGTCGTCTACATAACACTGGAAGTGAGGCGAGGAGGTGGAGATCAGGTGAGCCAAAGGGGCAAGGTAGATGTTGGAGCACCACAGTGAAGAGGATAAAGCCTTCAGGGATGCCACAGGTGGAGAATGTGATAGGGGAGAGAAAAGGGCCCAGTTGAACCTGGGGAGGATGGTCGGAGAGGAAGGAGGTCAACCAGTCCAGTGCCAGGCCCGTGATGCCAAATGTGTCATGGAGCCGATTTGTCAGGGAGGCATGATTGACTGTGTTGAAGGCAGAACAAAGATCCAGTAGGAAAAGAACAGATGGAGAGTTGGAATCAAGGTTTGAGAGCAAGTCTTCACGGGTGTTCAGGAGAGCAGTTTCCGTGCCTCTGGTTGCTCTGAAGACAGATTGGTGGTCGCAGAGACAATCGACAGATTCAGTGTGTTGGATCAGTTGGGCGATGGCCAGCTTCTCAAGGAGTTTTCCCAGGAAGGGGCTAATGGAGATAGGGCAGTAGTTAGTCAGGCAGGAGGGGTCGACAGGGGGCTTTTTGAGGAGGGGATGCACAAGGGAGTGCTTGAGGGGAAGCAGGAAGGAGCCAGTGACAAAGGAGTGATTACAGAAATTGGCCAAGGAAGGCTCAAGGGAGGCAATGTTGTCCTTGATAGTTCTAGAGAAGCAGGGAAGCACCTGTTTGGAGGAGACTTTCATAGAGAGGACTTGTCTAGAGACCTTATCCGGTAGTATCCGCCAGAAAGACCAGAGTAGAAGGCATGTAGATAGGGGAGCCAACGGAGGCTTGAGAGCTGGGAGTGGAGGAGGGTGGGAAAATTGTCTTGGGAGGATAGCTCAACGTGCTCGCCTTGGAAGCAAAACGACACGGAGCAGCACAGGTTCGATCCCAGGTTCCGCACTTAGAAACCTCTGGGTATTAAGCGTGTTATAAATAACCTATCATATCAATAGAGGAGAGTGAGGACAGAATGTCCTGAGTTTTGGTTAAGAAGTTAGAGGCCAATGAAGTACAGAGTCAGAGATGGCAGGGGAGAGGTGGAGACTGCAGCAGGATTGGCGAGTTCCTTGCAGATTTTAAACAGTTTGCCAGAGTTCTTAATGGCCCCAGAGATGCAGGCTTGGATATGGGCCCTCTACTCTGATTGAATGGAAAGTCTATATTTCCTTAGGTGCAGGCAGCAGGCCATAGTATGCATCTGAAGCCCGCCATTTCCGCTCAACCATTCTACACTTGTGTTTCAGAGATGCTTGGTCAGAGTCCTACCAGGTGTTGCACTTGGTGGCAGGCTTCATTCGGATCCTCATGACCAGGGCAAGGATGTCCAGGGTGTTGGTGATAGAGAGGTGAAGATTAGCAAGGGCAGAGTCAGAGTGGGAGTCCGTGGCAGGAGTGGACGGGGGAATGAAAGTGGCGACAAAAGCAGCAACTGACACTCGCTTCATCGGTTGAATGACGGAGACGGAGACAGGCAGAGGCTTAGACAGGGTACCTAAGATATCTAGATGAGAAGACAGGAGACCATTGACAGACCAGGAGAGAGGTGCAGTGAGAGGGTTTGAGATGGGGATGTCTGAAGAGATGAGATCATCCAAGGTATGTCCGGCAGCATGCATTGGACTGGAGGGTTGATTGGTAAGGGAAAGGACATCGCAGAGGCTTCGGAAGAGTACAGTGGCTGCCTCGTGAGGGTCAAGGTGGATATTGAAGTTTCAGAGGAGGAGAAGCTTGGAGGTGGAGGCAAGAAGAGGTGAGGTCAGACCACTCGAAGAGGGAGACCGGACCAGGAGTCCTGTAAATGGTGGCGAGAGTCAACAAGAGGGTTGGAGAGACACCAAGCCTACAGACGAGGCATTCAAAGGAAGAGTAGGTCTGAGTGCGAATGTTAGTATCAGGGATCCAATCAGGGAAATTCAAGGCCACTCCTCCTCCAGACCGGTTATGCCTGGGCTTTGAGAGGATCTTGTAGCCCACAGGTAGGAGCGTGTCAAAAGCAGTGACAGAGCTGGCAGTGAACTATGTCTCAGTGAGAGCGAGAACGTCAAGGTCAAAGTCTTCAAGAAGGAGACAAATATCAGAAGAGTGTTTAACAGCAGAGCCAGAGTTGAGGGTAGCTAGGTGAAGCTGGTTGCCACCTTTTTGAAGGTCTTCTGAGCAGGGATAAAGGGATGTGGTACACCCGTCAGTGGTGAAGGGACAAGAGGGGAGGCAGACAGAGAAGTGGCAGGAGAAGGGAGGAACTTGATGCGAGACGGAAGACGCCTATCAAGAAGGGGAAAGTTAGGCTGAGAGCCCTTGCCCATGACAGTGGCATTCTGATAGACATTAATGATGCACCTAGAGGATGAGAAGCCTGCCAAGAGTACTTCCCATCTGGTACCACCATTAATGTGTGGTGATGCGAAAGGAGAGGGGATAGAGACCATATGGGGGGAGTCCATTGGTTCGGGGAGGGAGCGAAAAAGAGGTTTAGTGACAGTCTGCCTGTAAGAAGCATTGACGTAAGTGTCGGCGATGGGCAGGCCCCGATTCGAGACCACAAGATCTTTTTTGAACTTTTTCCTTCCAGGCTTCGAGAGAGAGGTTGGATAGGTGATAGAGTAGCAGTTGGAGTAAATGGGAGAGACGGAGAGCACCATGGAGGGAGAGAGAAGAGAGACTGAGAACTGCAAAAAGCATGATGAACTCAACAGGTGGCCCAGCAGCAGACAGATTGCAAACAAGTCAGGTGCAGAATGTGTCCTCCCCGGACTCTTCGGGGCCAACGCAGGCCAGTAGGTCTCCCACCAATGGGTCAGATGTGAAGATGCTGCAGGCGATAGGCCTTAGGTTTGAGGTCTATGGTCCCTACAAAATAAGATGATTTCCTCTTGGGTTGTAGGGCTGCCTGAGCCGAGTCAGAGTGCTTTGTCCATGCAGAATGACCCACTAAACACAAAACGATGCCACTTGCTTAGCTCGTACTAAAGCAAAGCAGTGGTCACCAGCTCCCCCCACCACTAGGGAAGGGAAGGCACCCACCCACAAGGCAAACTACAGGGCCTTCCAGCAGGCTCCCCTCAGTTTCACACTAGGCCCACAAGGAGCCATGAGTCAGTTCCCAGGCCTTCAGGGGCGATAGGGCCTTAGTTGGAGGAGCCAGGCCGTTCCCTCAGTGGACTCAATCCCTCACCACAACATGGCGGACCCTGCCTGCCACACTGCTCCTCAGCTACCCAGCACAACCAGAACCACAACCCTAGTCCACGCAGTGTTAATAGGAGGGGGCGCACACCAGCATGGAAACCTTGGGAGCCTCTTATGTCCACCAATCCCCGTAAGAGAAGATTGATGCAGAAGAAGAACCAGCGGGGAAGACAGCCACTCGTTTGTAAAAAAACCCGTCAGAAAATCCTACCGACAGCTAGCATTGGGCAACCAACCCAGGTGTAGGAAAAAGTGACGGGGTAGGAAAATCTGACAGCCTGACCTGTCATTTTTTCCGACCCGTTAGAAAATCCTACCGAGAGCAGGCATTGGGCAACCCACCCAGGGGTAGGAAAAAGTGACGGGGTAGGAAAATTTGACAGCCTAACCTGTCATTTTTTCCTACCCGTCAGAAAATCCTACCGACAGCTAGCATTGGGCAACCCACCCAGGGGTAAGAAAAAGTGACGGGGTAGGAAAATCTGACAGCCTGACCTGTCATTCTTTCCTACCCTTCAGAAAATCCTACTGAGAGCTAGCATTGGGCAACCCACCCAGAGGTAGGAAAAAGTGAAGGGGTAGGAAAATCTGACAGCCTGACATGTCATTTTTTCCTACCCGTCAGAAAATCCTACCGACAGCTAGCTTTGGGCAACCCACCCAGGGGTAGGAAAAAGTGACGGTTGGGGTTGTACTGCACAGGTGAGCTAGGGCGGGTAGATTGTATGCTAGTAAGAGTTAGGGTGAGTGGAATGTTTTTTTTTGTGGTGAGCTATGTTGTGAGCTAGGGTGGGTCGGTGTTATGCAGGGTAGCTAGGGCGGGGTGACGTTGTTGGGTAAGCTTGTGTAGGATGCGGCAAAGTGGTTTGTTGAAGTTTGGTGGGGTGTGTGAGGTCGGATGAGGTGTGAGGGAGGTTGTGTGACTGGGGAGAATGGGGCGCTGGGGTGAACTCATATTTTCTGGGGTGCTTTGGCAGTGGTTGGAGAGGTGGGCTGCTGGGATGAGCTATGTTGAATGAGGTGTGCTTGTTTTTATTGCATTTGCATTGGGGGTGAATGCTTGGCTGAGCTAGGGTTCCTGGGTGTGGTTGGTTCTGTTGGGGTGAGGTAGTTTTGCTGGGGTGAGCTAGGGTTTGTTAAGGTGCGCCAGGGTGGTTGGGGTGCTGGGGTGAGCCACATGTGTTGCAGTGATATAGCTGGGCTGGGAGTGATCAGGGTGTCATAGGGTATGGGGTGGGCTAGGGTATGGAAGTGAGCTTGGGTGGGTTCTTAGGGTGTGTGTGTTGGTGTGGTGCTGCAACGAGCAGGGGGGATTCTAGGTGAGGAAGAGTGGGTAGAGGGTTAGGTGTGATCCTGGGGTAACAAGTGTGGGTGAGCTATTGAGATGCTTGGGTGGGTGGACTCCTGGGGTGAGCTCTGAGTGGGTTGCAGGGCACGCTGGGTTGGGTGGGTGGTGTTACTTTGAGGTGACCTAGCGTGTGTGAGTGGGGTGTTGGGGTGAGCTATGGTGTTCTGGGGCTAGTTATGAAAAATGAGTTGTTGTGCCTGGATGAGCTAGGGTAGGTGGGTATTGTGCTAGGGTAAGCTAGGGTCCTCAAGCGTATATGTGCGATTGTAAGCCTAGGTGGGAGGGGTCGTGGGGTCAGTGAGGTGGTGGGGTGATATGTTGGATGAGGCGAGCTAATTTGATGAGGTTGGGTGAGCAGGTGACATGGTTGGATGGGTGCTCTAGATGGGGTGATGTGAGGTAGTGGGGGGTTGGTTTGGTTGAGGAGAGGTGGTGGTTGGGTGGAATTAGGTGTATTAGTGGGGTGATTGTGGCTGGTCTGAGATTTCTGGGTGAGGGTTTAGGGTGAAGTGAGGTTGTTGGGCCAGGCTGGGTGGATGAAGTGGGGTGGGGTGGGGTGTGGTGAGCTTTAGACTGGCATGTGCTAGGGTACATGGATGGAGGAAGGGCAAAGCTGAGGCAGGTAAATTGTTGACCAGAATTACGGTTCCCGAGGGCTTTCAACCTACCAGTGCTTTGAGGTCATACCAATGATATATAGAGCGCTATATAAATACCAAGTAACATAACATAACATAGGACTGGGGTGTGCTCGGATGGTTGGGATTCACTACTGGGCTGATCTAGAGTGAGTGGGTTTCAGTGCTAAGGTAAACTAGACACCGCCCTCCTTCATGCCACGTTCTTCATTCTGCCCAGCGCAACTAACGTTCTTCTGTTCTCAGCCTTCTTGACTTGTCAACGGCTGTCGACACTGCTGATCACTCCACTCTCCTGTCTTCCCTTGCCTCACTTGCTCTCTCGTGCTGTCCTTCGTTGGTTCACCTCTTACCTTTCGTATCAATCTTTTTGGTATCCTGGTCTGGCTCTACACCTGACTCTTGTCCTCTCCAATTTGATGTCCTGCAGGGTTCTGTGCTTGTCCCTCTTGTCGTCTCCCCTTATACACTCCCGCTCTCCTATCTCATATCTTCCTTTAATCTTTGCCTCATTTCTGTGCAGATGACACCCAACATTTTCTCCTCTCTGTCTAACTTTTCTGACTCCCTTGAGGCCAATGTCTCTGCTTGCTTCTCAGCTATTAAAACTCTGAATCCACACTCACTTTCTTCACCTTAAAGCCAGTCAAAATCCGAGCTTCTATTTATTCCCCTCCTCCACTCTATCACCCTCTGCCTACCCTTCTGGTATTTCCTTCCCACCTGCTTTAATCCCCTTTATTCTACTGTGAGAAATATTGGTGTAATCTTTGAGTCTTCACTCTCTTTCACTACTCAAATCCCTACTACTGCTTTTATTATTGATATGATGGTATCTATTGAGGCGGACCTAGCTTTGAGAAGCAACAGAGCACTTTACAAAAGTATACAACAATACAGATACATAACGGAGCTCTTTACAGAGGTATACAATGCATAACAGAGCTCTTTAGAGAGGTATACAACAGTACAGATGTATAATGGAGCTCTTTAGAGAGGTATACAAAAGTACAGATGCATAACGGAGTGCTTTTCAGAGGTAACAACAGAACAGATATACATCGGGGTGTAGGATACATGGGAGCACAGAGGAGGAGTACAGCTGTACCGGGTGGTGTTGAGGAGAGGGGCGGGCGCCATCTAGTGAGTCAGGTGGTGCAAGGGGCGATGTGATGGCCTAGGTGTTGAGTATGAGCGACTCCTTGAAGAGGTGGGTCTTGAGTTCCTTTCTGAATTGTAGGAGCGTGGGGGTGAGTCTGATGCTAACGAGGAGGAGGTTCCATAGTCTTGGGGCATAGGCAGAGAATACTTTTTTCTGGCCCTTTCCTTTCTGCAGCGGTGGATTTCAAGTCTGCACATGTTCTGGCAACGTCTGCTTGTGCGGCCGCTATCGCCTTTATACCAGTTGTCGTGCCCGTCCCTTCTGGTCTCCTGTCTCGCCGTCCCTTCCGCTCAGGTTGTCGTGCCCGTCCCTTCTGGTCTCTTGTCTCGCCGTCCCTTCCGCTCAGTCTTCAACTCCTCTATTCATCTCATGTTTTCTCTTCCTGCTCATGATTCCTTTAGCAGTCACTGATGCTCCAATTTCCTTCTTTTATTTGACAACCAACTTCTCTTTCACTTTCCCTGCACGGTCTTCATGGCCTTAATGGTCCTGCTCCTTCCTATCTTGCCCTCTTAACTCTCTCTACCTTCCTGCATGTTCTCTTTGTTCTGAACCTCTTCTCTGTATCTCTGTCCGCAAATCCCCTGGGCTCCATCCCGGTTTTGCTCATTTTTGTTACTTGCTCCCATACTTTGGAACTCTCCCTCTCCCTATCTGCTCAGCCCCCTCTTTTCATCGCTCCTGTGCTGCCCTGAAAAATCATTTGCTTTCACTATCATAATTTGTGATTTCCGTTTATTTTACTTGTCATTTTATTTAACCCTTTAACTGCCATGGGTTTTTCCCCCCAGTGCCAAGGCCTTTTTTGGTGATTTCGGTATGTGGCCATTCAAATCCTTGTAGCTTTTTTGTTACATGATATATCTCGGCCAAATTTGGCTCCTTTTTTCCCACAGGAATCCTAGATTGCTGTAGGGGGGAGGGGGGAGAGAAAATAAGCAAAACGGGCAAAAAGTTTGGGTTTTTTCAAAAAATGCCCATAAAATAATGTACAAAGAAGCCTGTGGTTTTTCCTTGTAAGAGCTAGGAACAAATGGTTTGCTGTGCTGAATTCCCCAATTTCCTGGCTTTCAAGAACAGGTTGAGTGGAAACGAAACATCATTATTTTGATGTGGTTATCAACTGTTTTGTGAGAGGTAGGCGATTTTGGCCATTTTTGCCAATTGGACATGCCTGGACGGAATGGAAGAAAAGGGTAGGAAAGCCGAATTGGAGGACAGAAAGGCATATATTTCTGAAAAGTAGACAAAATTCCAAGTTTAGGAAGGGGTGTTTTGCGTAGGTCAGGCAACAAGTAGGTAGGGGAAAATGCCATAGATTGGGGGAAAAGCGGAAAAATGACCGAAAAAAAGGTATGTGTTGGACATGGTTGGCTTGGTACAGCAATGGCTTCTATGAATTTTGAGAAAAGCAATGCTCCGCTACATTCCCCCGACTCTTGCAGTTAGGAAAGCACACATTTTTTGTAGTGTTTTACTAAACAAGCAACACCACAAGCCAAACACTGAGCCATGGTACACAGGAGTTTTATGCTCACGGCCTGAACAGAGGCACTTAGCAAATCGGGAAAACCAATGTGGTGAGGAACGGCAAGCATACATTTTTTGAAAGAGCACAGGCAGACCTTTTCAAGAATATGTGACTTGTGCAGGTTACAAAAGTGTATGGTGCCTAAAGCAGCGACTAAATGCAGGTCACATTTCGGAAATTAAAGGGTTGTGTGACAAAGGGCACCATCAAATGGGTCAAAACGTTATAAAAACCACACAAACACAACAAATGTTATACCTTTCTGTGTTCCCACAGTTGTCCCGATGAAAACGGTACCTCACATGTGTGGGTGCCCCTACGTGGGCGCCAAGGGGAAGGCCTAAAACACAGGTAACTCCCAAGTCTTTTTTCACACCTGAATTTCACACTCTCACATCATACACATATGAGCCTCGGGGTGTCCAAGCCACCAAGGAAAACGGGGAACCCCATGCATTTCTGAAAGGAGGACACCCGTGGGAATCTACAGAGGTCTGCCTTGCGCATATTGCCCCAGTTTTTATTAGCCACAATCCCCGACAAAGTGTGATATTTGGTGCGAAAAAAAACACAATTTTCACTTTGTCTGGGGTTGGGGGTAATAAATGTTGTGCCGCTTCGCGCAAGTCAGACCTCTGTGGATTCCCAGGGGTTTCCTCTTTTGGGAAATGGATGTGGTTCCCTGTTTTCCTTGCTGGCTTCGACACCCTAGGCCCAAATCTGTAGATTGCCCACATGAACAAACTGTGCTGTGGCGAAAGGCTTGGGGTTACCAGCAGGTTACCCTTTTCCTTTTGCGCCCCCAGTAGGTGCACCCACACATGTGAGGTATCCTTTGGGGTGCCCCACAGCCCCCCCTAAAAAGCGTTCCACCATTTTTACACTTTTTTCCTTTGGTAACACAACTCCCCTTGGTGCAGAGAGGCACATTGATGTGCCAATCTGGACGCGGAGTGCCCAAACCTTACTGCTCCACCCACTGGGGGGCCTGTCCCACAATTTCCTACTTGCCAAATATTGCTCGCCAAACGCTATTGGCGAGTACAGATTTTGAGGCCTGGACACAACATTTATGTTTTAAATATATATGTATATATTTTATTTTTAAATGGAGCTATAATTAACACACAAGAGGCAGTGAAGACATAACGCAATGGTGTTTTAATGCTATTAGGGGGGGAGCAGGAAGATATTGTTAGTAATCACATAAAAGCTGATACCAGCATCTAAAAAAATAAAAATACATTTTTTTAAAAATAAAAATCACTAAAATTATATATTACTGGGCCTGCGGTAGCAGCCCAGTAGTGATGGTTACGTTGCTAAACCCATAGGAAGAGCACTTTTTGGGTGGCTTATAACTTCGTCCCTCGAGACAAATCCTCACCAAACTTTGCAAAAAAATGTAGTTGACCCGCTCAGAATTTTTTTTCCAAGTTTGGTGAGGTTTCGTCAAGGGTAGGGGCAAAGTTATAGTATTTTTTCCATAGACATAATGAGAAAAAACTTTGCTCACCCCTACAGCCCGAACCGCTGGACGATTTTTCACCAAATTTGCGGCAGGAGCGGCGGCTTGGTGCCGAAAGTGTTCTTTTGTTAATTTGGTGTAAATCCGTCCAGTATTTTTTTTTAAACGACCAAAAGGTAAGTACAAAAAATGTGTGATATCTGTGTCCGGTCTGCGGACACACTTCCCTGTTCGGTCCGTGTACTGGCCTCTGATTGGCTTAGAAGGCAACGTGGTGTCCGCGGATATCGGAGCGCCCACTGATTGGATGATGAAAAGCGCAAAGTGCGTCAGATTTTTGGAAACGCCCACCATCTTGGATTCGAGGACAGCGGCCGGTGTCCGCGGACATTGCAGTAAAAACATATTAAAAAACACAACATTGCACTTGTCAAACTTATCAAATAATCTCTGGGGAGGTGAAGGGTGATGAGGATGGGATGGTATATGGCTGCAGGAAGCAAAAAAGCAGGTGTTTTTTGCTGTAAAAGTCAGCAAACAGTCCTGTGTAGTTCGCGGACACATCTGCATTACGGGGTTGGTGAAAAACAGTTCTTTGATGGCTTATAACTTTGGCGCCACTTCATGAAACTGCATGGAATTTAGCAATTATATTCTTGACCTGATTCCGAATGAGTCTGCAAGGTTTGGTGGGATTCTGTTGAGAGGGGGCAAAATTAAAGGGGGGTTCCAAAACTATTGTAAAGGCTTATAAATGTGGTGCAATTTGACAAATCTACACAAAAGTTTGCAATAAGATTTTAGATCTAGATATACATGTTTTCGTAAAGTCTGATTGGATTTTGTCATGTGGGGGCTAGTTTATATGACTATTGTATGTGCATACTTTTGACGCATTTGAAAAAATATAAAATGGGTGGATTTCCAGCAAACTTGTGTAAGGAGCATTGGCAAGGACCTGAAAGCATGGTTTTGCAAATGTGCCCAGGTTTTATTTTTTGACAAGTGTCATAATGTAGGTACAAAAAATAGTGATATACCTTTGGTGACAGAGGTGTAGCCTGTGGCCATGGGCAGTGGCCAGATTGTCCAGGTCATGGAATAAAGTCATGATCCGGACAATCTGGCCTACTGGCCATAACCACGAGGGACAACACATGGGGTTAAAGTAGACATGTCCAACTGGGACTGGCTTTCTGGTAAAGTTATTCGAAATTGGGATAGGTTTGAAAGGGAAGAAAAATGTGCTTGTGGTAATATGGTCATAGGGTTCTCTTTTTGCCTTCTGCAGGCTGCCATGGAAAGCGAAGAGGGGCCCTGTATGGAAACCTGCCTTCCCTTTCTATGCTGGCCATCTTGGAAAAAGGATTTTTCTTTATATACGGGGACGCCACAAGTATCCCGGTGTCGGAATAAAAATCCTTTTTTTAGCACCCCTTGTTAGTCTCTTGTAGGGACTTTTAATCAAAATTAATTTCACATGTGATGTCATCAATGACATTTGTGTTGTCATCTTCGATGTCTTGGGTGTTATTCTTAGCAGTGCATGGTGGTGGTGCCAGTTATGGTTGCTTAGCTTACCATAACTGGTGAATTTCTGGGGTTTTTCAGTTTTACTTGTAACCATAACGTCCCCCAACGTAGATATGATTAGCTGTCATTTCAGAGTACTTTTGTTTGTGCAGTATGGATGTTCTAGATAGCTACCCTATAAAACAGAATTTGTAGCGTTTGACTCTATACGAGGATAACATACAGAGATAAAATGATATTTCTTCAGGGTTCAAAATTGCTGGGCGTTATTTAGCTCCTGCTTCTAGCCAAGGGAAGCATGGGTAGCTTGAAAACAACAGCTACTTTTGGCACCCCGGGCCAACTGGTGCATTGCAAACAGATATGTGATGTTAACTTTGAGTATGTTAATGAAGAATGATTAGGCACATCAAGGCATAAAATAAGCAGCGTCACACAGCAATTTTCTATGAAATCCTGTAGTTTTGCTAATTAAATTGATACTTGTGTACCAAAGTTAACCATTTAAGTTACCCTGTTCAATGAAAGCACTGCTCACCCTGAATTCCTCTCTGGATCTCAAAGCTCTTGCCACCCTCTTCTCTGTTCACTGCAAGTTCAAAGGGACTAATGGAGAGAGAGTGCAATAGTAATAATCTCCTTCACGCTTGTGAGTGGTAGGCAAGATGTTTTTTTCTTTTTCAAACAATTGAAAACCAGAAGTATCTGGCTAATACTTTTATTAAGCTAACTATATCCACTGCTGCAAAGACCAGTGTGTGTAACTTTATTAAAAACAATCATGCAATTGCATTCCTAACAATTTTAGTTGTTGCATAATGCACAACTACAGTATTGCCTCTGTAAAACACTGCATAGTCTCCATGGCTTAAAGTAAAGTCAAGGTTAGTGTATCTGAATATCATACTGTTAACTAGATTTTTGTTGCTGGGGGAGGGGCAGGGGAAGATGCATCACATTAATGAGTTAACACTTACGAGAATGTACATGATCACACAGCTAACTGCTTTTAAGGGCAAATCTAATTCTGTGACCTGTCGGTTGCATTCTGTGCAACTGGCGCTCAACGCAGAAACGGTTTTATACCACATACCCTGAAAGTGAGATCCCAGCAAACTACAAGAGTCCACCTAGTTTGACCAGTTCTCTCTACTTAGTCTCTTACTTTCATTCCTCTTACATAATGAATACACTAGGCTAACTAGATGATTACGCAAAAGAACAAGCAACTGTTTCGTCCAGGCTGTACATCGACACATCAAATGTAATACCACACACTGTACACACACGCACACACGCACACACACACCCCCCGTCCCCCCCAGGGAGAGAGCTGGCCAAACTGTTTTCAGAGCCTTTTTAATAAGGGATGTGACATTTACTTTTTTGCAGTAAATGTCAAATAGGTTCCCCTGCACATAGCTGGCAGCAGCGTGCCAAACAAAGTTGGTTTGTGGAGACATGCACCATTTTACAGAAAGCGCTTTTGCATTTTTTTGTCACCCGTTTCTATGGTTCGAGTGTAATTCTTTTAGGTTGAGTAGGTAAACTAAATCACTTAACCTGCAGTTGTATTGGAATTATAAAGAACTTGCAAGGCCTGATTTGTCTCACTATCTTACTTCAGCGGTACACAAAAATAATGTTTTGAGGCTAGATTTATATTTTGGATGCAAATAACTTCTGGTGACATTAAAAATATTGGTACAACATTGCTAATCAAACAGGTGTGTTTGCTAATCAATAAAATGTTAATTAGTAAACTCTGCTAATCAATTTTTAACAAATAAAATGTATGCCTTGCACATCCAGTACCCATTTAAACAAAAAGGATCATACGTAATGTGCAAAAAGTTAAAGTTTGCCTCTCTTGTCGAACTTAGAATTGCGATGCGCTGTGTACTCACTTCTGGCTCCCCAGCAGTAGCTCCTGCCTACTGGGTGATGCCTGACACCCATCAGCTGGTTTTAGCTCCTGCTCATTGAATTTTAATTTTAAACCATGTATTAGTTTGTCAGGTCCTCAAACTGTTACGATTTTCTTTAGTACAATACCCCTGGAAAATCAGGACCATGCATCAGGTACCCCACATATTTTCTGGATGTAATTCCTAAACCCCGACATGGGATTTCATGGTTCCACCAGTGCTCCAGATAAGATTTAGAAGTGGTGGTATTTTAATCCCTACTTTTTAAAGTGGGGGTGGGGGGGTCAAATTGTTTTTATGGAGTAGAAAAAAAAGTAAGTTCCATCCAAACTGGAGTAAAAATGTTTTCACTCTAAAACCAATGTATTGTAATAAATATCTTTTGCACTAGTTGTTCATGCACATTAAAAATGTAAATTTGTACCTCCTTAGAACAGGCCCTAATATTAGTAGCGCTTCTTCCCGTGGCTCAATGTGTACTACTGATCTGAACAAAACTGCAGACTGTGAAGGAAAGGAGGCTCCTATGTATCAAGTTTCTTATTTTTTTTGTTGGGAGCACTTTTACTCACCATTTCTTTTTTGGGGGTTATTTACATATTTTCTTTTAGGGACTAAAAGTGTCTGAAAACATTATCTGTAGGGTTGGTTCCCACTTATGTTGGTTATGGTCACTGCTTGTGGGGTAGAGCAGTGTTTTTTCAAAAGGAAGAGGGAAAAACTGTAGACACAAAGAACAGTGAATACAGGTGAAGCAGGTCTGTTCCTGGCAGGTTTCTAATGTAAGTGGTCTTGTAGATTGTCCTTCTAAAACTACTGGTGGCCGCACTGCATGTGGATCTGTAAGGAAAAAAAGAGGGGGGCATAAGTAGTGTGGGAGAGGCAGGTGCAAAACCTGTGGTGTGGATAGGTGTAGGTTGAAGTACCGTTCTGCTTTCTTTCTATAGGGTTGGTGGAGAAACCAGGGAGTAGCTTTTCCAAGAGGGAGCAGCCTACTACCCGACAGACAACAAGACAGTGCTTTGGATCTGGTTAGCCACGTATGTGGAAGAGTGTGAAGGGACTAAAGAGGAGAGTTTAGTCATGTTTTGGTTAATGTTGATATGCTAATGGGTAGGCATGTGGCAAGGGTCTGTTGGGGAGGGGGGTGGGTTGTAATGTGGTAGGAGAGCTTAGAAGGCAGTCCATTGGTCAGGGAAAGGAAGGAGTAGGCCTTACAAGGGAAAATAATCTGCAACCCCACAATCTTATCAGTGGCCTCTTGCAGACGGATCCCATTTCACAAGCTCTCATTGTCAGTCTCAGTCACTCACTCACTGTCGGACTCTCTCATTCAGCCGCTCTCAGTCTTTCGCTCTCAGTCTGTGATACATTATATCCTATGTGCAACAAAACAAGAACATGTGATTTGGTAGATGAGGGAAAGGGGCAGTTAAATAACTCCACTCAATTACCGTAAGCACATGCTAAGGGTTATTATCTCTTTCCATCAAACCCATCTTTGTATCCTCTATTGGATCCTGCATCTTGAGCTTAATATATAGTTTACACTGTTAGACCTGCCACAGAGCCCTTACAGATATGAGGCCCAATTCACATCTAATGGCCTCTATGGGTACTCTCAAAATCGACCACATCTAATCGGTTAAACCACTGTATGTGGTCTTCACTGAGCACCTCAAGCCAATACCAGATGCTTGGTATTATGCCAGTCCTGTATATCTGAAGGTAGCCTTCTATTGAATGGCGACTCGTACTAGCAAGGAACTGTTTGGTAATATTCTACTTCCTTATTTGTTCGTACTGTTTTAATAGGGTTAGCAAAGGTATTCATGCTGAGCTATACATATGATGACAACCTCAAGAACTTTCCCATTTATTTCCCCAATTAAACTTTGATTTACTACTTCGAGGTGCTCCAATTACCATCACCTTTGTTTTTGTTGAATTGATCTCCATATTATTTTCTATAGCATAGGTGTGCAATGTTTCAATGGATCGCTGCAGGCCAATAGGACTGCTATCCAGGACCACAGTGTTGTCCACATAGGTGAGCCATCTGATCTCTTCCTTTCCTATCACAGTGGAGTTTCATCAAGGGTTTTAGCCATATCTGCTAGGCATATATTAAACAGTACTGGTGCTAATACACAACCTTGTCTAAGCCCTATGTTTGTCTTTATGGCTTATTGCTTATGGTCCAGTAACAGGTTTTATATATATATATATCACGTACAGGCAGGTGCTGGAGGAACAATCACGTTTACCTCTCCATTCACATTTCGTTCAACCCCAAATTTGTGGGAGCATGTAAGCACGGTCAACTTGCCCAAAGGAAGCACTGTCAGACTCAGAAAGTATCAACAGGAGGTAAGACACTAAGGAGGCAAATATATATTATATATATATATATATATATATATATATATATATATATATATACCTAGCTCCAAAACTATGGAACGAGCTTGCCCCTGCCCTAAGAGCAGAAGGTTCTCTCCCTGCCTTTGGAAAAAACAAAAAACTTCTCACTTCAACTAAAACTACCACTACTATTTGTTGGACAATTGTCCTTTGCAATTGTACATTAATCATGCTGATATGTGTTTTTAGGTGTAAATAGGTTTTTGTTCTCCCAATGTAACGAGCGCCACGATGCCCTCGGGCTGCTGCGCGCTCATCAAATACAAATAAATAAATAAACAAACTCAGGTCCCATGAAACGTAAACATGAAATCGCTTTAGAAATTGAATACGGTTTGTTGCAAACCAACAAAAAGCAATAAACGTATGGTTTAGGATATTAACGAGCTTTGCCACCAACGCGGGCCCAATATTATGCGAACTGGAATGAGTCAATGAGGATCAAGCTTCCAACTTTTTCCATATGCAATTTCGCTCTAAGCTCACCTTTTAGCACAACGCTTATTGAATGTAATCCACTGCACGCAATAGTTGCCTGGGGCATTTCCTCTCTGGAAGTTCTCTTCACTGCAAACGTGGTGAAAGTTGTGGGTCAACAAAACACTCTACCGTGGTCCCAAGAAGAAACCATGCCCATTCGAACATGTCAACAGATAGCTTGCCACGGGAGTGAGGGGGGCGGGTCTGGCTATGTGCACGCTCCTATTAAGTACTTTGGTAACGACCTGGGTGGAAGAGGATGTTCAACATATATTCCAAAAAAACCCACAAAAAACACAAAATCTGTTGTCATCCGTCAGTCTCTTGAGGGGGGCGATCATCACCCGCTCAAAATAATGAGAACCCAGCCTTGGGTGGTTTTCTGGCATTTTTAAAGTTATCTATTCTGGGCTTTGTAGCAGATTTGTCATTAGGCACCTCCGATTGTTATAAACACCACCTACCTATATCCAAAACATCCTGTAATTTAACACCGATAAACAGGCTTCCCATTTTAGCTTCCTGGCAAACATACTGGGCATAACGTGAATAGATTAAATGAAAAGGGAACTACAGTGCCAACTGCTGAGCTGTAATGATCGGGCAACAGGAAGAACAGGTAGTGCCATCTAAGGCCTAAAATCTACGAGGAGAATCGGAGCCACTTTATAGCATAGCCCTTGGCCGTTCGCATTTGTAGCTGCGCCCTGGGACATTGCAATGTGGGGACAGCCTGCATACATTTTTTGGAACGTCATTGCAGAAACATTTGCCCCCTCCCCCCCTAAAATGGCAAGAGATTCCTGAAACCATGGTCCTTTAACAGGCACTTTGCGAAGAACACCTGTCAGCGACAGACTTTGCTCCACTCCAGTGCATCTTTTGCAAGGGTGGCTGCCCTTTATGGTCAGATCATCTACCCTGACAAAACGTCCACTTATTTTACAGCTCAAGTGTGTTCATTTTAGATCAAAACGCTGGCCAGGTCCACGGCACGTGCACCGAAAGTCACTGAACGCCAGGACGGCTCTGACCTTGCATTGAAAGCCAGTGCAGCGAGTTCACCTTTCACATAAAAGCCATGCTACAAATCACAGAGAAAGATGCCAAGTCTGCCCTTTTTCGAGCGGGTGGCAGCCATCGTTGACATTTTTTCGAACGAGCAGACCCCCCCCCCCCTTCCACCCCACAACAAAAGCCCGACTACGGTGCATGCCAATGGAGGGGCTTCTATCCACTGCAATTTCTGGCACATTGTCACAAGATAAAAGTAACACTGAGACATGAGATGCTGGAATTAAAATGAACCGGAAAAAAAAAAACAAAAACTACAAGTCATGACTGAGCATGCGCAGTCAGCCGGATTTATCACGAATATGTATGTGTATGTGAAATAAATGCATTATTAACGTGATAATGATGCACTTACTTCACATACACGTACATATATATTTGTTATGTATACTTTCATATGTTTTGCACATTTAGTGCTTATTAGAATCCTGGGACTTTATGAAACACAGTGTCCGCTGTGTTTATCTTCCGGCGTCCGGTGGATTCGTGAGGTTTGCGTCCGTTTCCGAGTAGCTCTTAACAGGGCTTCTCCGTGTTCTGTTAGTTCAGTGAGCCTGGCTCACATCAAGTTACAGAAACGGCACCCCTGGGACCCCACAAACACAGGGACACCACATTCCTGCTGTCAAAAAATCCTATCCTTTAAGTACTGAATGAGCATGCGCACGCATGCTCAGTCAGCAAGATAGGATTTTCTGACAGATAGGAAAAAGTGACGTTACACCGGTGCTCGATGCAGGATGTAAGTCATTAGGTTTGGCGTGGGCCAGGAATGGTATCTGTATCAACTGCAGCAGTCGCAATGTTATGAGAGGGGCACAGCTGAGCTAAATTTGCGGATCGCCACAACAATGGCAAACGACGACTCCTAGCACACACGTTGCAGCACCCTCTCTGGCACCAGCAAATGCCACACAAGCTTCGGCGGTAAGGACGGGACGTGATCGAGGGGCCACCCACCCTAAATCCACAAAGCAGTTGTCAGCTTGCGATCAGCGAGCACAGCATGAGCGGCCTCCCGGACCACTTTACTGCCGCCGCTCAGTTACCTTGCACCTTGGGTGCTGCACCGCCTCATCCAGTGGTTCCAGGCTGCTGCAGCATGCCTGCGTCCGTCAGGCCCCCAGCTCCCTCCAGCACAGCTAATCATGCGGCTGAACATCTCGATTGCCAATTTACAAACAGTTCTGTGGAGGAACACATGCGAAATACCAACAGTACACTGGCATTGCACATCATTTTTGTGCTGCCTGTGTCCAAATATATTCCAGTAATGCCACTGTAAAACACTTGTTGATGTTACCTGAAACCAAATTAATGTATTTATTTATTTTTGCACTTGTATAGCGCACTAAACCCTAGGTATCAAGGCACTGTTACATACATGTTACTGTTATGACATAAGGTTACGGGTTCATACATGTTACTCTCAGTGCTTAGGCTATAGTTACATTCATGTTGTGCTCATTGCTTAAGGTTACATTTCAGTTATGTGTTACTCTTTTTGGATAAGGTTACTTGCTGCTTCATAGAGGTTACTCTTATTGCATAAAGTTCCGGTTGCATACATGTTACTCTCAGTGCTAAGGTTACAGTTACATTCATGTTGCGCTCATTGTTTATGGTTACATTACAGTTATGTTTTAATCTTTAACATATGCCAGTATTGCCATGCTAAAACACTGATGATGGTGCCCACAGTATAGCAGCACTGCCCAAGAGTATGGTGATGCTGAGGAGTAAAGAACTATTTTACAAGAGCGAGGACAGTTACAGGTGAATCGCACTAGAGGCTTACTGTCACACATGACCACAAAAGCACACCAACTCTCGAAGATATTTAAAGGTTTTTTTTTATTGAAGGATTTGAGAAGGGGCTCACTAAGGGCCAGCTCTCTCTTTCTCTCATCTCCCTGGATGATTCCCTCCCTAGGCCAGGTGTCCTTCAACCCTAGGATGGTAATCGGAGATGCTAAACCCCACTGTCTAATCCATAACCCTTGGACCAATCTAGGTGAATCCTAACTTAGGTCCCATAGTACAGTTAGTACAAGACGAGGTGCCTTCCAAACACTCAGGTCTCACTTAGTTCTTTTCTAGCACACTCTTGTACTCCTTGCCCTGATGTTCTATCCTTTCTCTTTTTCTTATACTCTTCTCTTTTTCTTTCTCCCCCTCTCCTCTCTTTATTCCTCCCTTTCTTCTTCATGTCGCCCTCTCTTCCCCTATGTCCCTCCAGTGTTATCCTTCTTACTCCTACTCTCCTCTCTACTACAACTCCCCCTCTTCACTCTACTACCCTCTTCACTACTATTCTCCCCTCTTCACTATGCCTACTCTACCCTCTTCACTACTACTACTCTACCCTCTTCACTCTGCTACTCTATACTCCACCCACACCTTCTCCCTCAGTCATTCGCCTTTCACTCGCTCACTCATCTTTTATCCATTCCGAATCTCCCTCTATTAGCCTCACTCACGCACCTTACACGCACACTCGGACCCAAATACCACTTTCTCCCACCACGCACTACCTCACCTTGGAAACTCATACAGCAAGCATACTCCGTGCTCCAAGGCACCATTCTTCTTCTGCTTGGTCCTTTGGTCCCCCTTCTCCCTTGACCTCATCTGAACAACCTGCTCCTCTTTATCCTCACCCCCCGCCCCCACACCCTCATTTATTCTCTTCCTCAACTGGTTCCTCGAGCCAACAGCTGGCTTTCCTTTTACCAGGAGAAGTGTTACAGGTAAGCAAACACATAAAGCGAGTTTAAGCCCTGCACTGTCTCCTACAGGATGTGCCTGCATTCTGAAATGATGGCCCTCTCAAACTCCCATCATTGTTCCACTACCAGAGCGTCTGAAATAGCGGTTTTATGTGGGCCTCGCTCTGCGACCTTGCTGAAGGTCAGAATGCTGCTGCAGTTCGTATTGCGCCCTTCATCTGGGTTGCTGCTGCAGGTATGAACATTTTTCTTTTTTTTGTGTAAAAATATCTTTATTAAGTGCTTAAAGATGATACAAGGGTAATAAATTAATTTCAATAAGAAGACTTTTATGGCAATTACATTCCCCCCTCAAAGCAGAAGGGGTGGTTTCAGTTTTACTTTTGGCGTTTGGGTGGGTACATATATATTTTCTTTTTCAGAGTCTGTGGTTTACACAATGTTCGTGTATTTGCCTGAATAGGCTAAGAGTCTTTTTTTTGGAGGATTGCCTGGGCTGGGGGTTTTACTCAGATCCCCCATCTTCCAGGCTGTCTCTGATTTCGTAGTCTCTTAGCAGGCCGTGGACCAGCCTGCGGCAGGCCTCGGTTGTCAGTAGCTCATCATTGAGGACCAGGCGTTTCCTTGCGTAGAGGAGAATGTCCTTCAGGCAGCAGAGGATCCTCCAGCAGTTCTGGATTGCCTCTACATGTGTGTCTGTGCGAAGAGTCCATACAGCACAGACTGGTGTATAATGTCTTGGGGCGGGATGTGAGCGCTCAGCTCAGTGTTCAGGGCCCTCTGCAGTTTCCTTGCAAAGGGGCATGCCCACAAGAGGTGGTACGCTGTTTCCTCTGCCGGGCACTCCCTTGAGCAGCTCCTGTGTGGGCAGAGGCCCCGCCTGTTCATGAATGCTCGCACAGATGGTGCCCCCTTCACCGTCAGCCAGGCAATGTCCTTGTGAATGTTCAGGAGTTTGTTCGATTCCACATTTTCCCACACCTGGGTAACTGTGGCTGCTGGCAGGTCCTCAGTGGGGTCTGTGGTGTCCTGATCAGGTTGTGGATCGTCCTCGGGTTCCACAATGCAGGCACCACCCCCCGAAGGCCAAAATCCGCTATGAACTTTTCCATCTCCCTGTAGTACCAAGGGAGCGACCAGTTGTACGGGACAGAGTTTTCCCACTTGTCCCAGCCCAGCCTCCTCCATGTTGGTGTGAGGAAGAAGCGAAAAAGGAGGTAGGATGAGTGGGTCTTGTTGGCGTTGCCCAGGAAAATTCTGACGCAGGTGCAGGCGAAGCAGGCCTGCAGTATCGTAGGGAGGTCCGGGATTCCTTTCCCCCCTTTGCGAGGCTCCTTGTACATGGACGATCTCTTAACTCCATCCATCTTTGAGCCCCAAACAAAGTGGAAGACCATGGCGTTGATGGCCCGCACCTCACTGGCGGGGAGAGGCCACGCTTGGGCCACATGCTGCAGGACAGGCAGCGCATCATTTCTCAGCACCAGAGCTTTCCCTTCCATGCTCAGTTTGCGGAGACTCCAGAGACCCAGTTTCTGTTTGACCTTGGCCAGGCGTTCCTTCCAGCTTTTCAGCGCTGCCCCCTCCTTCCTGTACCAGACCCCAAGGATCTTGATGAAGTCCTTCTCGATTGGGAAGGGAAGGGGCTCCTGGTTGCTATCCCAGTATCCAAACAGCATGGTCTGGGATTTTGCTGCATTTATCTTTGCGCCTGATGCCTGGCCAAAGTTTTTGCAGGTCCTCAGAAGCTCCGACACCAATTGACTGTCTGCACAGAAGAGGGTGAAGTCATCCATGTAGAGCGAACACTTTACCTCTCTTCTCGCGTCTCCTGGTGCCGGGATGCCTCTGATGTCTGGGTCATTCCGGATGTACTCCGCCAAGAGCTCCATAATGCAAACAAACAGAGGGGGTGAGAGAGGACAGCACTGCCTAACCCCAGACTTTACTGGAAAGGGGTCTGTTTTCCAACCATTCACCATGACTGAACTGAATATGTCTTTATACATTACTTTAACATAACTGCAGAAGAATTCCCCCAGACCAAACCCTTTGAGGACCCTGTCCATGGGAGACGCGGTCGAAGGCCTTCTCCTGATCAAGGCACACCAGCGCTGCCCGAACCTTGTGGTCCGTGACATACTGGATTGTGTCCCTGATCAGGGCGAGGCTGTCAGCGACCCTACGTCCAGGGACCCCGCAGGTCTGGTCGGGGTGGACAATCTCACCGATAGCACCCCTGAGTCTAGTCGCCATTGTCTTTGCCAGAATCTTGAAGTCCACGTTTAGGAGAGAGATGGGCCTCCAGTTCTTGAGGTCACACCTCTCTCCTTTCTGTTTGTACAAGAGCGTGATGATACTTTCTCTCATAGACTGAGGCATGCTACCACCTACGACCATCTCTTTGTACACCTCGAGTAGGTCTGGTCCTACTATGTCCCACATAGTGACGTAAAATTCGGCTGGGAGACTGTAACTTCCCAGTGTTTTGCCTGTCTTTAAAGATTTGGTCGCAAGGTGCAGCTCCTGCAGTGTGAGGGGAGCATTCAGTGCCGCTTGCGCTGCTGGGGAGACCGTTCTTGGGATGCCCGACAGAAACCTTTCTGCCTGGTGTCCCACTGACCTCTTCTCTGCATAGAGGTCCCCATAAAAGTCGGTCGCCACCTTCATTATGCCATCCCTTGAGTTACAGAGTTTCCCCTCCTTGTTGCGCAGTTCAACCAGAGGGGTGTGCGCAGCGTAGACTTTCCTGAAGAAGGAGTTGCATTTCTCCCCCTTCTCAAGGTTCTCCACTTTGGAACGGAAGATTATGCCCCTGGATTCATCCCGAAAGTACTGGCTCAGCCCCTTCTTGACTTCCTCCAGGGGACCCCTTAGGTCCCATCCCTTGAGTTGGAGGCCGTGCAGCTCCTGCAGCTCTCGCTGCAGTTTTGTACACTCCCTCTTCCTCCACTGGGCTTTCCTCCTCCCCGCATTCTTAAAGTCTTGAACCCTTCCCTTGACCCATTCCCACCACTCCCCTATCGACTGGAAGCCGTCCTTCATTTCCTGCCACAACCTGTACATCTCCCTGAGGTCGGCCTCCAGTCTCTCTTCTCTCAGCAGGGAGCTGTTCAACTTCCAGGATCCCGGTCCTGCTAGGAACTTGCCCGTCAGTTCACCCTGGAAGTGGATAGCTCGATGGTCAGAGAAGTGAACAGGTATCATAGTACTCTGTCCCCCCCTCACTGTTTGGGAGGTGAAGACAAAATCTATCCTAGAGTGCAGAGAGTCATCTGGGGAACTCCAGGAGGAGTTCCTGTCGTTAGGCCCCATTGACCCGATTACATCCTTCAAGGATGCCTCGTGCACCATCTCCGCTAGGAGCTTTGCTGCGGCATCCATCCCCCCTAGAACCCGCCCTCAGGCCTATGCGTCCTCCCTCTTCCAAGATACAGTTAAAATCCCCACCCATCAATATTGTTCTGGTGGTGACCAGCAGTGGCCTCAGGCGCTGGAGAATTTCCATCCGCTCATCTACGTCAGAGGGGGCGTACACAGCTATGAGCCTCACCGGCTCCCCCGCCCACGAGCCATCAATGACAAGAGCTCTGCCGCATTCAAGCTCGGTGACGGAGTTGGCCGTGAAACGCTTCCCTCTGACTAAGATGGCTACACCTGTAGCCCTAGTGCTGTTTCCCACCCCCTCCGACCAATATGAGGGACCTAGAGTCCACTGGTCCTCCAGGTGTCTGTAGGACTGGGAATAAGGGATGGCACATTCCGATAGAAAATAAAGATCACTATTCTGGCTAGCCAAAAAACTCAGGGTGCTAGTGCATCTGCTCTTCTCCTTAACGCTTCTCACATTTATGGAAAATGATGAAATAGCCATAATAATGTTTAAAGGTTTAGCTTAAACTAATAAAAGTCAGTTCATGGCATATTGGTTTCGCTCAGCTACATACCAGGCTGGCCACCCTCTCGCTGCGGCTCCAGTACCGGACCCTCTGCGGTTGCTGCGTGGTGCTGCTCTGGTGCTGGTTCGCCTGTCTGCGTTGCTTCTGTGCTCTCTGCCTTGGCACCCGGCTGGGCTGTGGATAACTGTCATTGTTCATTTCACGAAGAGTGCAGGGATTGCTTGTTTGCTTGCTGTGCTGATGGCTTTTCAGCTCTGCAGTTCCTCACAGTCTCTTTCTTGGTTGGGTTGCTTGCTCGCTCGCTCCCCAACCGCCAGGCCTTCTGGGTAATATCCTACAGGGCAAATAGAACGAGGCTGGCCAGTGCTGTACAAAATGGGTATGAGGCAAGAAAACATGATACTCAGTTCAGTCTTGCAGACACAGGTTGAAGGGACAGAAGACATTGGGGCCCTCCCAACTCTTACAGCCTGCCGCTGGGGCAGGATTGGCTCTAGTGAAGATACTTGGTAAGCCTCCCACCCCGTTTTTAGAGGGGTCCCCATCCCCTCTTGACAGGGTCAGTTCCCTGACCCTGTCACATTACCCACAGTCGGCAGAAGTCATTTGCTGCCCCTGCTCGGTGATTAGGGTGATGCTGTGCCTTGGTCTAGACACCATTCCAGTAACTCTTGGAGATAGGATTAGAAAACTCTTTTTAACATGTCCATGTACATTAACCGGTAGTGGATTGCAACAAGTCTCTGTAAACAAGCTTTCATTTTTGGGCAACAAGAACCGATGGAGGTTTCGTATCTGAAAGATCCCACACAGCTCCACATGGCTACTGAAATCTGTGTATTCTCTCAAGATAATTACCCCGTTGCCCCTTTTTTAAATTGTCAAATGTATGCGCATGCTCTGTTTTCTTTTTAGGAACATCACATTTTCTTGACATAGTGGCAATCCTCTTTTTGCTTCGGATTATCGATAAGGTTTTATATATTTGTCAGGTTGCTTTATTACATATTTTTCCCATTACATAAGCTGCACCACTTAACTGAAGTGTGTGTGTGTGTCCATGGGCAAGTCATTTCCCATTATTGTTCCTTATGAAACTACAAATCTGTTCAAATGATCCGGTTTACAGTGTATGCTTTCCAAAAAAGCCTCAATCATGTGGTGTTGTTCGATACATAATAATAAAAGTGACCATTCATATGCATATCACAAACACATTTGTTTGGCTTATTCTCTTAATTTAATTTTATGTGATGCTACCGAGTAGTAAAGGCTGATGTCACTTCCTGTGATGCCATCGTCTGTCAAATTAGGGTGCCATGCATGCCTTTTGGCACACATGGCCTCACGAATCCCAGAAGCATCTCTTTATTTCTTTTTTTTAAAAAAAAACATTTTAGCACACACATTCAAATCCACAGATGCTACTGGTGGCAGGAGTCCCTCCTGCACTGTTAGTTCTCACATTTTCAACCCATGTAGAGAAATGTAATTAACTGCAAATGTGCCATCTTAGATTTTCACCATGGAGTCATGCCATGAATATGAGCAAGCAATGAAGCAAAGCGAGGGAACCGGATCGAATTTGCGCATTTTACAGCACATTTTTGCAGCAGGAATTGGAAAAAAACAATAGGATCTCATTTTTCTCTGTGACATAACGTCACTGAAAGGTGTAAAAGCCTTGCGTAAGGCTTTTTCATCCTTTCATTTACGCCACGAACACATTTTGTCCATTTGTATGGTGAGATGAGAGGGCGGAACACAACATGCATTTCTGCTGCCTCCCTTCCTCTCCGCCATACAAATACCCCAGCATTTGCACTGGCATGCATTTGTATGCCTGCTCAAATGCTGGGGATCCCTATGAAACCCGTCAGCTTTATGCGCCAGGATAAATCAGGCAACTCCATTGTACACGCTGGCTGCCATGCTCGCATGCTTGTGTCCAATTGCTGCAAGGTAGGAAATGCTGCATTTTTTTTGCATGGCGGAGTTCACATTTGCAGTTGAAATTACTTGCTTTCCAGCAAATTACTCACTGCCACATTTGCCTCTCTATTCTCAGCACCAATCATTAACAGAAGCTTCATTGTCGACTGACCCCGACCAAGCCTCTGCGTATATGGGCTCACTATGGGAATGTCTGTGGGGGCGGGCAGGAGCAGCCTAACAGCAGCTATAATCACCTTATCCCCACCCGCCAGCCGATATGAGGTGCAGTTAAATTGGGAAAAGTACCCAAAGAGATGTTGGCAAAGCATTGAGAGCAGAGGAGTGTTAGGATAAGAATTAAAATGAGGAGGAGAAAGTGCACTGCCAGGCAGAATATGGGGGACATGAGTGAGCCGGCTCTGTTTCCTGTCTAGGAACATTATAGACCTGGACAGGATCCCCAATGATAGCCCCTCGCAGACCAGCTAAAACAATCTGCACTACTCTTCCAGGGTTCAATAAATATTTTAAGAATGTAAGTAGAAAAGGGACTCCTTCCTTGGAGTCCTGCCCGCCCATGTGGGGGTTGGGATAGGAACATTGATACATTCTTACTTGTTTACCAAGCAAATCTCCAATATTGCAGCTTCCTCCTGCGCTCCATCTGAGAGCTGGCAATTGTGACACATTGAGGGATTCAGTCACTTCTTCCCAGGAGGGAACCTTTCCTTGTGCGGCTAGGCAGGTGAGCTTCTACGCAACATTTCACCTAGGGGTGTCGGCAAGCGGTTCCTCACAGGGAGAGACTCCCCTCCTGGGGTCAAGGACTGCCGTTCTGATGTGGAACTCCCTTTCCATTACACACAGAAACAACCTAAGGCTATATCAAGTATCGTAAAACCAGAATCCTCCTACATCTGTTATTGCAACACCTCTGCAGAAGATACATATTCATCTAACACTTAGACGAGTAAAACCCTAGGAGTAAGGAAGGAATTGCCTGACACTGGGATGAAGAAACCCAAAGGAGTTATGATGAGCTTAATTCCGACACAAAGATAGGCCTGCTACTGGAAACTGGGGAAGCCCCAGAGCAGCATCATAAAAAAGGGAAGATCCAGAGATGGAGACCAAGGAGTTTCAAACCAGTTGGAGGGAAGCTGGTAACTGGGAGAACATGCTATTCTCAACGCTATTCAGCAGCTAGAACCTAGCAGTGCCCGAGCTGCACTGCGCAAGTGGCAGGTCCATGGACGCTTGCCAAACTTGTAACAGTCCCTGGAGGGATTGGGACATTTCTTCAATCACATAGGTGAGAAGCCGCGGCTGGGAAGTGTCCGAACCTCCAGTGGACCCTGAGTGAAAGTGCTTACCTGGTAGTGGCTGGGAAGGAAGAGGAATGACAACACCTTTCCACGCCGAAACCACACAGGGATGAAGCAAGTGCAAAAGCCATTCCGATGAACTACGGAGGAATGCCAAATACGAGTTCCGACCCGGTGACGCAACCCTATTACACTGCAGGTAACTGGGAGAGCGACATACCTGGGGACAAGGCACATATAAAAAGAGGCGGAAGAATACCCCTCTTAATAATAACGGAAGAGGATATAAGGAATTGGGTTAGCCTACTCATCCCAGTGAATGTGAATACATTAAGAAGAGTGAGGATCACACAGGGAGTAGTATACTTGTCCCAGTCATTGTATAAATAATAAGAAAAGTGAGACTTGTTCAGGAACTCAACTGATTTGTCCCAGTGAATGGAAAGCCTATACAAGGAGTGAAACTGGTCACTAGGTACATTACACAGACTTCAGTGTGAAGATAGGATACGCAGTAATAATCAAGGAACTACAAAATTGGAGGAACTGGTGTCAGGAAAAGAACAATTTCCAACAGTAATTGAGAGGAACAGAGTAATAGTCTAGTTTCTTTGCCTTGTGTACACTGGTTTTATTTCAAGCACCATCCTACCTCTACCATGGGTTGCCTTGCCTCTATTGACCTGCTATTGGCCACTGAGAGACCAAAGCGCCTTGCTATTGTAGACCATTATGTTCAAATGAAACTGGAGCTTTCTGAGCCTTCGATCGGTGTCTCGAATGGTAATCTGTTAGTACCTCCATCCAGTTCCAGTTAATTTCCACCTGCCTACCTCCTATTTTACCAGTGCAAAGTAAACCTTCACAGATGGTGAATTCTGAATCACTTACTAATACGAACATGGCGGTTCCTGGTGATTCTGATAAAGTCCCAAAGGCACCCGTGGAAGAAGGCCTAATTGTTAAAGAAGTTACTACCCAAGATCCTACAGGCCCCTCCACGGCCACCTCCGCCAATCTCATTACGCTCCTATGATTAACTCTCCCCATGATACTCCCTCTGTGTTAATAAACCGGATATGGAAGTTGTGAGAACTGTTTCCTCTCATTCCAACTTTCATAAAACTCTAAAAATTGCCCTTTTGAATACTAGATCACTCAACAACCATGCACAAAACATTTCCGATTTTATAACGGAGAGGGAGCTGAATATCGTGTTTCTCACTGAGAAATGGATTAATGAGGCTAGTGGTCCCATGATAAGTTTAGCTGTCCCGGAAGGTTACTAATTTTTCTGTAAAAATAGAGAGCAGGGCAAAAATAGAGAGCAGGGCAGAGCGGGTAGAGCAGCGTTTATCGCTAACTCTTAATCAAAATGTTTACCGCACCATATGACTGCTCTGGCTGTGAGATTTTGCACATCAAAATGATTCCAACCAACCAATCAATCTTGTATTAATTGAATACTGATTTATCCACCGTCTCATTTAATGCTGGAATTTTACAAAGAAATGACTCTAATTCTGGGTAAATATAATGGCCTTTATAGCTCCACTATATTCTTAGGTGATTTAAATCGTTGGGGAGGAAACATTCTGGACAAAGACGGCATTGATCTGGAACAAGCCTTACTTAACTTCAATTACCATGTCATAAATAGTGACCAGACAAATGACAAAAATAACATACTAAACGTGTATCTGGTTTGATCACCACGCAATTGAATTCTCTATAGAATTTCAGACTCATTGCGCCAAAGCCTCTAACACCATACAGAAGGCCATGAGTTGGAATTTTAAAAAGATTCGATTCATAGACATTCAAACGTGCTTAGACTCAATGTTTACATCCACCTCGGATTTAGACACAGTTGAATCCTTAGTAAACTCTTACTCAACCATGTTTCAGGAAATGATGCCACTTCAACTTAGGCTAGTTAGAACCAATCCTAGACATCAAAGCTGGTTTACTTCTGAACTGTGTGATTTTTAAGAAACCCAACCGCGCTCTTGAAACCAAGTGGCTGAAACTCCCAACTAGTGAAAATAAATAACTTTGGAATGCGCAGGATAAACACTATAAATTTCAAATAATAGACACAAAAAAGAACTTTCATAATGCACAAATGTTAAAACCGTCTAACGAACTGGGTAAACTTTCAGATCTTTAAATCATTGGAAAAGCCCAAAGCGCTATCTACCTTGCACTTTCCTACAGCACTAGATTGTGCTAAAGTTCAGGCAGCATTTGAAGCTAAAATTGCCAAGGCAAGGGATAAGGTCTCAATTGCCCAAACATCCCTAAAATGTGTGACAATCCTAAAACATCCCTACAAGATCACTCAACCTGTCCACAATTCTCTTTATCACCAATCTCTATTCCAGACAAGGAGAAGTTACTTTCCTCTATGAAACCCACGTCATGTGCAGAAAACATTCTTCCTCCCAAAGTCATTCTCGAATATGGAACCGCCTTTGCATGGATTCTTACTCGTATATTCAACTCTTCCTTTCGTGACAAGCTTATTCCTGCCTCTATTAAAGCAGTCACAGTGAACCTACCCCCCACCCTCCCAAAAAAAACAGGTGGTGACCCAGAGGCTCAGCGAACCTTAGACAATTCACAAATTGCAACCTCCTCTTAAAAATCTTTTTTTGGTCCTTCTTGACCTTTCTGCACCTTTCGACTTGCTAGATCATCAACGTCTCTTGAGCACTCTGGTTCCACAGGAAACTGCTCCAAAGAAGCAATTTAATGGTTTCACGCCTTCTTTACACACCGAGTGTCAAGAATACACTCCAGCTCCCACTCTAAGTGGTGTGCCACAGGGTGCCTGTCTATCACCAGTGTTATTTAACATCTATGTTAGGCCCCTGTGCGCTCTTTTTGAGGACTCAAGCCTATTTTTTACGAACTATGCAGAAGATACGCAGCTGGTTTTAGAACTAAGTGGTGATTTTTCCCAAGACTCATCAAAGCCTCTTCCTGTATATAACCTGATTGAGTCATGGATGTCCAACAATTGGATGTGTCTCAATGCAGGAAAGAACAAACTTTTGATCTTTGGCTCGACCCAGGCCAGGTCCAGCCTGGACGTTGAATATGAGAACGTCCTCATAAATGACAAAATCATCCCTGTACAGAGCAAAGTGGAATCCTCTCTTAACGCCGAAGAATATACCAACCAGATTAACAGAAATTGTAATCATTACCTTCGCCTTTTAAGGAACATTCTGTCTTTTCTAACAGAAGAGAATTGCACCACCATTGCCCTTGCCCGAGCCGCCATTTTGTTACAGCTTGATTATTGTAGCTCCCTGTTGCTTGGGTCCAACATTGTTTGTGTAAGAAATGTCAATGTGCTCAGAAAGACACTATATGGATAATTAAGAACATTCCATGGAATGAACACATCTCGAAAACACAGGACAGGCCTCCATTGGCTACCAGTACAAGATTGCATTAATTTGTCTTCATGGCAATGCGTCATCCTGCCTAAAATCTGCCATTACTCCCTATACACCAGCCAGACCGCGGCACTCTTCTAACCTTAAACAGATGACACGCCCAGCTTTCAAAAAATCAAGAGGCCTGGGAAGGTCTTTTCCCATCAGGGCAGCCCAGTTGTGGAACTCTCTTCCCCCAAATGTAAGATTGGTAGAGAACTTGGTTTCCTTTCGCATGGAACTAAAAACATTACTCTTAGGTAATCATGCTTCCCCTGTCTTATTGAATCGTCCGACCCATGTCTTTGTGTTGGTTGAGACATAATTGCTGGCAAAGCAACCCTTGGAGAAGGAAGTCATTCTCCTGGTCTTTAGTTATTTATGATAAATAACTGGTAGGGTCAGTAAAGATTAGCTTTTGGATGGAGGACAGACTTACTTTGGCTTTAGACCAGACGACGAGCACCGTAGTTTAGTTGTTAGGTAGGGAAGTCCTTAAAATAGGGAAAGTTAGGCATTTTCTTTATTGTTTCAATAAACCGCCTTTGAAATTGAACATATTGGTCTTCCTCCTTCTTCTGTCCTCCCACACAGTGCTGGATTCACTCAACAGGATTTAATTTCAAAGCTCATCAAAGTACCGAGGGGCAGTCTTTTTTTTCAATAATTGAAGCATACATGTGTGTGCATTGCATTGCCCTTTCGAACCAGGAGGAAACCTTGGATGCATGCACAGCAGAACATTTTCTTAGTGTTTTATGGCCCCTCAGGGCATTGCGTAGAGGGGAGGCCTTGCCGCAATCAAACAGTAAAACATGGAAATTGATGGTGTGTTAGCCGGAATTGCCTTCCACTGGCATGCCAGCTCCTATTTATTCATTCAGGTGAAGTGTGGTATGCCGGCACATGTACGTGACCAGATGTACGTCACCACATCCCTTTTTCAATCAGGATTAAACAAACCGCAGAACATGCAACCAAAATGATACAAACAGCAGAACAATGCAACCACAAGATGTCTGTGGAGCTACATTATGCACCATGTTCTTCATGTGATACCAAGCTCTCGTCCATGTCCAACCTCCTCATCACTCTGCAGGGGAGTCGAGCAGGTAATCCTGCAGCCTGGCCGGAATTCTTCTATCTTCTCTGCGGGGTACCTGGCTTTACTCCTGTCTTTGTTTCCGGACCCCTCACTGCCTCACTCTCCATGGTTGCACCTGGGAGTTCCTGGCTGACCTCCACATCTGACAATTCAATGCTTCCACCGGGGCTATTCCCACCACTGTGTGTCGGGTAGTGTGGTATGCCTGCCAGAAATGTAACCAGCACCTTCTCCAATGCCGTTCCTAGTTCCAGCGCTATCTGAAACACTTTATTTGAAGTGCTCATGAAACGCTGCACGTCGCCATTTCCTCTCGGCCAGCCCAGCATGTTGCTAACATGTTTCATCTTGTGTGCTGTTGTGAACTCCTCTAAGCTCTTTTCTTGAATCAGCAATCCATTGTCTGACCCGAGAGTCAGCGGTAGCTCATGTGCAGCAAAGATGTCTATCAAGACTGGTATCACGTATTCAGCTGCTGTCGACTGGACAAAGCACACCTCGGGATATCTCGAAAATTCCTCCAGTACTTCCACAAAGGGAACCCCTCAGTAGGACACCATCCATCCCCACTGACCATGTTATGATATGATAGGTTATTTATAATGCGCTTAATACCCAGAGGTTTCTAAGTGCGGACCGAGGGATCAAACCTCTGTTGCTCCGTGTCATCTTGCTTCCAAGGTGAACGCGTTGCCCCTGAGCTATCCTCCCATTCCTCACGCACTCTGCCTAATCTTTGAAGAAAAGACCTGGTGTCCAGCATGTATGGTGTCTGATCCACTGGGAACGACTTCCATTGGCCCCCCTCACAGTTGATTAATGATCCTTTGCAACCCACTGTGGTTCGCTGTAGTCTCCGCAATCACCCTTAGAGACATGGAGTTGGGCACTGACCATGTTCACCACTGCCTCAGCATCTCACTCCATCACCTGCGACCCCTGATCTGCATCTACCGGGTGTCAGGAGAAGTAATCAGTTGGATTACTTGCACCTGCTCTGAACAGAAGTGTCACCCCATAGTCTTGCAATTGGAGCATCCGTCGTTCCAAACGCAGAGGAAGACTCAACACTGAACCCTGCAGGATGGGCATCAGCGGCTTATGGTCAATCACCACCTTGATGGGGTGCCCAAATATATACAGATGAAAGTGTTTAGAACCCCAAAACATGGCTAGCACCTTACTGTCAATCTTGGTGAAACATCTTTTGGTTGCCGTCAGCGCTTTCTTCCAAAGGCTATGGGCTTTTTCACTCCATTCTTACCCATCTGTATCAGTACTGTCTTCAGGCCCACCGGGCTGGCATCCACTAAGATTTCAGACTCCTTCCTCGGTTTGAAGATGGCCATGGTCTCTTCCAGTGCAATGGATACTTAGCATCCGTGAACGTCTTTTCTCCAGTGGTGCTCCAAAAACAGTCGGCATCCTGTGAGGGCTCTTCGATGTTCTTTGATGGTGTCCAGATTGGGTATAAACCTGTCACAAAAGTTGATCATACCCAGGAAACTGCTCACTTTGGAGGGATTACTGTAATACAGGAAGTCCTTTATGGCTGCTCCTTTTTGGGGATCTGCCGAAATTCCTGCCCCTGGAAAATGAAACCAAAGTTCTACATTTTGAGTTGTAAGAACTGGAATTTGCGCTCATGTAACATTAGTCCTTTTGCACGCAGCCGTCAAAAGACCGCCTCCACCAAGGCCAGGTGTTGCTGTTCCGTTCTGATGTTAATCACTCCTTTTGAGTCCGGTGAGAACTCCTTGCACTGTGTGCTGGAATACCTCTGCCATTGACAACACCCCAAAGCTCAACCTCTTGTATTTGAATAACCACGTGTGGGTCAATAACACCGCAATCACTCTTGAGTCATCGTGGAGAGGAATTGGACAATACCCCGCCCCCAGAAGTCGATGGTTAAAAAGTCAGCTGCTCCCTGTAAATCCACCCAAAAAATTGAACTCGGTGTCGTTCTCTCTTGATAGCCCTATTTGGAATATGCATATCCACACAAATGTGTAACTCCCCCCCGGCTGTTTGGGTTGGGCGCAATGACAATGGGTGACACCGGTGTAGCACCAACCTTCTCGATCATGTCCACCTCTTCCACCCGCCATAGCTCCTCCTCAACCTTTTCCCTCAAATGAAACTGTATCCTGCTGTGTCGCAGTGCTACAGGTTGAACTGTCTGGTTGAAATGAAGCCATACCACTTGATCTATTAGTCAGCCTATCCACTGGAATAAGTCCTGCTACTCCTCACACAGCCTTTCCACATCTGATTGATGTACATTCTAGGCAAAATGCACCAGTCCTAGCAGTTTCCTCCCTATGAAAACTGAGCAGGGTGTCTTTGGCTTCTGGTGTAACGTAGAAGGTTTCAGGTGTGGACATCCTGTCATGGAACACCTAGGTATGGAAGGCACCTTCCGGCGGGATGGGTTGTTTACCTCCATGCGCATAAATCTGTATCCTTCAAGTTGCTAATTGTGGCACAGGTGTCAATTTCCTGAATTGGGCGGTTGATATCACATTTATGGATGCCCCTGTGTCGATCAGCCCTGGGACTTGCATAGTAAATATGGTGACCTTCCATCAGGGCTGTGGCCATTTTGATTGCATACCCAACGACATTCTGGAGGTGAAGAATGCATCTTCATCAACCGTTGCCTCATACTGTTCCTCCATACCTTCAGTGAGCAAGGCTACATTCACTCTCTTGCCTCTTTGCGACGGACTGGGCCTTTGACCTATGTTCCTACAACATCCACCTTCTCTGCCTGTAGCCGGGCACTCCTGGGCATGCCGTAACGCTCTACCACAGGACTCACATGGGTTTTGTATGATGTCTCTTGAGGACCCTCTTGGCATTGTCCATCCTCTTTCCCAACCCCTGGCACCACTGTTGCATTGAGGGATCGTGCTCACCATTGGAGCCTCCTCCACCTTCAAGCCTTTCATCACATCTTCCATTTGCGTGGCCGTCACCAGCTCTTGTGCTCTCCGCATTTTGAGAATGCACTCCAAGGGAAGACCAGGCTCCTTTAGGATCTGTTTCATGAGTTGATAGGAGAAAATGTTTTGGATGATTGGTCCCCTCAGCTCACCTTCCTCATCTGGTAAAGAGCATGTTCCCGCCAGATGTCAGTCGCGTGTAGAACCAAACTAGCGACTCGTTGGGTCCCTGTGCCGCCTGGCACAGCTGAACCGCTCAGTCTATATTCACAGTTGGCATGAAGTAGTTTGGGAGTGCTTCACCTGACCCTTTACCTTGTGGGAGTGTTTTAGCCAGTTTATGCACTTCACTCCCTACATCAAAGAGCAGCATGGACTTGTTTTTATCATCATCATCAGTATCGGCAGCAGCACCCACCTTGTTGCCAGTTTGTATGTCCCCTTAGAGCATTGCGCAAAGGGGAGGCCTCACCACAAACCGTAACACACGTAGACTGGTGGTGTTAGCCGGAACTGCCTTCCACCAGATGTGCAGCTCCTATTTATTTGTTCGGGTGATGTGCCGCGTACTTGTTCCAGTGTATGCCACTGCACTCAACTGTGTCCCCCTTCCTTGTCCCTCCTGCTGCCAGCAGCCTTTCCTTTGCCTCTATATCTACTCTATACCCCGTTCCTGTAACTCCCACCTCCCCCACACAGTTGGAAAGCCCCTTTCGTGCCTATACATGCTTCAGCAACCTTCTCTGAGATCCTCTTCTGTGACTTCAAGGCCCCAGTCAGCTACTTTGTAAGTAAATGGAGGGTGAGGTCTTGCAAAAAGTCCCCAAGACCAGGCGCCAGCAGTTCACACGTTCATAGTAGCAGACAGTGGTGCACAAGACCGGCCCACCAAGTTTGAAAAACTGAGGTAGGCTGAAGGCGTCGTGGCGGTGGATCCCTGCACAGTGTGAGGAGTTAATTCTAAAATTGTTAACAATAATTAACAGACTACAGAGATATTGCGGCTTTCGGCTATAGCGGAGAGGAACGATGTAAAGAAAAACATATTTATTAATGTTAATTAAAATGAATACAAAATCGGCAAATGCCTAGCCCTGAACACCGGCCTTGCTGTTATAATTATAATTGTTCGTTTGTAACAGGCTTAATAATTGGGATTCGAACCTGTGTTGTGCTGCATTGCTAATGCATTGCCACTTCCTCACTTTTACTCTCGATATATGAGAGATAAAACGCTGCCTGCAAACTACGCTTTATAGGTGGCGTTTTATAATGGATAACAATGGAATCTGCCATCTCATTAGTAGGCGCTACTCCTAATATGAGGGAGCTCATATTGTAGTTCCCTGTAAGCGGGGCCGGCCTTAAGGGCAGCAGCGCCCCTGGTTAACTGAAGGGGGGGGGGGTGTGCCAGGAGCCACTTTTTTTTTTTAAACCTCCTCGCTCTGCGAGAGGTAATAGTGTGAATAGGGCGCGTTAACACCCCATCATCATTGAATGAGCCCGCTACTACGGGTTCATTCAATGACAATGAGGCGCCTGCCACGCCTTCTGCCACTACGCCAGCTCTGGGGAGCCCTTGAAAGACTCCCCCGAGCTGGCGTGGTGGGGACTAATGGCGCATTTTGCTGTTAAAGGCACCCTTAGGTGACGGGTGCTCTTAACAGCAAAAGGCTGCCTGCCGCGCCTTCTCCCACAACGCCAGCTCGGGGGAGCCCTTGAAAGACTCCCCCCGACCTGGCGTGGTGGGGGCATATGGCTCCCTGGGGGGCGTGGCGCCCCGGGCGGTCGCCCGGCTCGGCCCCCCCCTAAGGCCGGCTCTGCCTGTAATTACCTGTCAGTGACCGGTTTACACTTTTGAGTAAATCGGTCTCTGATGCGTAATTTTCCTCATTTGCACAGCAGAGTGCAAAGGTGAGTGTGAAATGGTGGTGTACATGCTTGTATGCCATCCTTTTGCACCCTGACGTGCACATTGAGTAAACACTGCCTACTATGCGGGCATGGCAGGCTGCGTTTACCATAGATTCCTATGAAAACCGCCTGCTTTTTGCTGGTGTAAAAAGCAGGAAGAATCTATGGGAATCGACATTAGCGCCAGCATGAAAATTCATGCTGGAGCAAGGGCGAAAGAATTTGCATGGCGGTACCGGAGGGGAAGAGTGAGGTGGAATCGATTACGATCCGCCCCTTCTCTCCATCATGCAAATTGTTGAAAATTAGCTGTACGTTAAATTTAATGTTTAAAAGCCTTATGCATGGCTTTTGAGCATTTCATTTAGGTTACTGCTCAATGTAAATGAGCTCAGAGGGGTTTTCCATAGAAATCCATTCCTTTTGCACCTGCATGAAAATCTCTTAAATGCGTAAAACATTGTGCTCTCCTTAGACTGAGAAGGAAAGCGAAGCAGAGACATATGTCCTTTTTGCTGTCCTCCTATGTCTTAGGGCAGCCGTATAATGAGCTGGAGCAGAAAATTAAAGCGTAAAGCCAATTATGCACTTTAATTTTTCTGCTCACTTTTAAAAGGACCCTGTGAGAGATTATTTACTTTCTGGTTTTCGAATGGCTGAGTTATCTGCCATGTATGCATGTGGCAAAGAGTGCTGGGGTGCATTGACTGCTTTATGCAAGTAGTGCCCCAGGTTTAGTCTTTCAAATACTCAATGTTGTTACATTTTCACAAACGATACTTAAAATATGTACTTTACCTTGGACCACCTGGAACTTTTTATGACGACTGCGAGTCATGTTTCAAGGATTTTATTAGAAGAAAGGAATCCAGCTCCTAGCGTGCCCTAGTTATATGATGAAAGTTCCCTACCAAACAAAAACTAACGGTGGATGCTAAAGTCCAAATTAAAGCTTTTTAGTCTGAATCGTATCCAGCTAACTGGCCCTACGTCAATTGAAAACACCTAACTAAAAGTGAAGACTTTCTACACAAGCCTCAGCAAGGCTTCTGTCTGGCACAGGTTATATTTGACTTGGTTTCAGTCTTTCTAAGTACCTTTTTCTTGGCAGGATATTTTTTCCATCCTTGATACCAAATTAAGATTTGCAGTCTATCTTTTTTAATATAAAAACAGTTTCTTAATGCAAACAATTCCATTCCTCCAGGATTGCTTGGAAACACACGTACAAAAAAAGTATGTCTTTTCCTCCTTCGAGGCGCTGCGACTCCCCAATGTTCTGTAGCCCTGAGACAGCTTCTTTTCTTTCACAAAAGTTATTTTGGATAGGGTGGTGTTCTGCCCTCCTTGGTCCACGTTTTGCAGTCTTTCTGGCTTTCTTAGCCTTAATTCAACTATTCATATCTCCTTCTTTCCCCCCTTTCATGTGTTAGCTGCATACTAGAGTTTGTCAGGCTCCCGTACCCTGTATAGCTATTTCCTGCCGTTATTGTTAGTGTTAGTACTTTTCTCTGTCCCCCTTTTTTACTGTCGGTTTCTCAGGCTCCTGTAACCTGGATAGCTTTTCCAGCAATATTTCCCAACGTTCGTATTACTCTCACCCTTCCTTTTATAGGGTGTTTGCACACTTGGCTGTCTGAGCAGACCCTCCAGTTTATAGCGATTTTGCGATCCCGCAAAATGCCGGAAAAAAAAGTCCGTTTAGTGCAAAAACAGCATCTTTATTAAAACATATATTATTTTTTTTTTACATTTTTTTTTTTTTTAAAGTAATCTGCAAAAATTACTGTTTTAAAAAAAAATAATACTCAGGGTGCCAGGTTCTCAACTTTTTTTTTACACAAGAAATGAAATGCGCCAACACATCTCATCACTTGCGCCCCAAAAAAGTGCAGCCCAATCCACAAGTGACACATGCATGGGCACGTTTTATATGTGCACCCATTCAGATGGCCTTTTTCACCTCCTTGATCAAATAAAGTGGCGTTTCTGTCAATTTAAAGTGCATCCCTCATTTCCAAGCAAGATGCACTTTTAAATGTGCAGATATTGTAGGCAACCCTACGCGCACGGGATGTGGGGCTGCCACTGCATGACAGGGGCCCTCATTACAACACCGGCGCTAAACCATGGCGCTATTAGCACCATGGTTGCTGCCGGTATTGTAACGAGTCCACCATGGTGAAATGGGGGAAGTACCACCCCATACCAAGGTTGGCGGGGCGATATTTCCCCATTTCACCATGGCCCTTCCCCATTCCCATTTTTGCCCCATAGGGCATAATGGGAATGGGGAGGGCGGTAATTACGGTACCGCAAATTGTGGTACCGTAATTAGCACCAAGGTCCCTTTGCAGGTCCATTCCTTAACAGCTGCCGCAAAGGGACCTCGTAATCAGGCGCTAAGGGATTACCGGTACCCTTACCGGTACCGGTAATCCCTTAGCGCCAGGGTCTTAATGATGCCCAGGGTTTTTCCTGACCCTGTCATGCATTTTTTTTAAGGTATGAACTGCTGCTGTCGCTTGCATTTCTGTTCCTCAAACAGGATAAAAATGCATTTTGTGGGTCGCATTTTACAGCGGCAGGCACCTGGAGGGCCTTCCCCTGTGAAAGGCGCTGGGAGCTTGCAGAACACTGTCGGGAGAGCGATTCTATTCAAAGTACTGGCCATTTTGATGACAAAAATCTGTCGAATGTTACAATTTGACCTATTTCGTCCAGTACTATTCAATTGATTTTGATAAATACTGAACATGTGTTGCGGGGGTGTCACCTGCTCCCCATGTTCAGTATTTTTGGTCTAGGGTGGTTGCAGAAGTGTTTTCCCCTTTTTCCTCAAAATTGGAGGTGGGGACAGAAAAAAAAGAAAATAACAAAAAAGGGACCCTGCAGAGTCGGATCTGACCCACGTTCGAGGGACGGATCTGGCACCGCAGGGTTGCAGGGGAAGCGGCAGCGAGCAAGCAGTTAAGTAAGGGAGGGGGTGGGGTGGTGGTGAAAGGTACATTTTGGGTTGTTTGGCTGAAGTGCAAATCAATTCGCAGCGAAATTGACTACGGTCAATTCCGCCGCAAGTAATTACACTTCGGTCAAACAACCCAGAACACCATTCAAGGCAGCAAGCCAGCGCACAATTTGCGCACCAGCTCAAGCCTGTGGAAATGCGCCGGTCACCTTTGAGAATAAGGTGACCTGCTCATTTCCAAAAATGGGTTGTCTAAAAATGGCATATCCTCCGTTCTTTTTTTAAATGCCCCATTATTTGAGGAACTGAGTCAAAATCTACATTTAAAGAAAATAAAAAAATGGTTACACTATGAGAGAGAGGGAGAGTGATGGGTGAGATGTGAAGTGATGGGCAAGAAAGCAGAGGGAGAGCAGTGGGTCAGAGGAGGAAGCCCTGCACAAGAGAGCAGAGGAAGCAGTGATGCGGTGGGCGAGAAATCTGAGAGTGAACAGAGGTACAGAAAGTAGAGGGAGCGTGTGGTCAGTGAGCCAGAAAGCAGAGAGGAAGCGGTTAGCCAGTAAGAGGCAGTGAGCTGCAGATTGGGAAAAAGGATGAGGGAAGAGTGCGATAGCATGGGAGAAAGGATGCAAGATGCAGAAGCAGCACAAAAGAATGAAGGACTGTATATTGCGGGAGGAATTGTAGAGTGTAAGGTGTGAGTTGGGAGTATGATTTGCAGTGTGGCAGGGGCTGAGCAGTGCAAATTGTGACTTGACAGTGTGACCTAGCACGTGAGTATTTGTATGACAGAGTGAGAGGTTAAGTATTGTAAGTTGTAATAGAGAGTTGGTGAGATGTGTGTTGGTGAGAGAGGTGTGTGGGTTTTGGGGGGATTGGAGAACATAGAAGGGGAATATTTTCAGCATTACAATTGATAATGATCAATTTAGTTAAATACTATTAAATAGACATGAACATTAAACCATAAATGTAGCCAAATCAAACACTTTTCTGCCATGCCAGAGACATCTAGGACTCTTCCTATTAAATTAATACAAAAGATACATAATAATGATACCATGGCTCTCTTGTAGCCTTGCACTCTGCCTATTTCCTGCAATGTGGCAATCTTACACCCTCCAGTTAATACAAAATGTCCCGCAAAAATGCTGCAATAAATGAAGGTTTGTACTGCAAAATTTGCCATTTCATGCCGCAAAATCCTAGAAGGTCTGTCTGAGGCTCTCATAACCTGGATATGCTCCCCAGCCATTATTTGCAATATTCGTACCATGTAGCAGTATGTCTTCCGCCGGGTTTCCCAGACTCCCGAAACCTTGTTGGCTTTCCCCGTGGCTATGTATCTCTGTAGCTACATTCCGACGTGCACAGCGCGTGGGGATCCAAGCTGCCTCATACAGTCTAGTCTCAGCATCTGTTACCGGCCTCCTGGAACACCCACAGGTCCTGCATGCTCACGCCACTAGACTGGTTTCTTTTCGTCTCTGCTCCCGTGCCGGCCAACCCATAGGCGTTTGGTTAATGTTTTGCTCGCCCTCCTTGCTTCTGCTGGCTCTGCGGCCCAGTGTGGCTCCACCCTTCCAGGACGTCAATACTGCAGAGGCTTGCCTCTGCCTAACAATCCCATTGCCTCCATAGGAGTCTCTCTTTGCTTTACAATCCGTCCACTTCTTATACACATCAAAGAAGCAATTTAAACAGTGACCTTTTTTGTTGACCAGAGCATTCAGGATGTGATCAGCATTCCCTGCAGCCAAGAGAGGTGAAGAAGGATCTTTGTAGAATACTGTGGTTGCAGGAGGTATACAAGTTGTTTCCATATTCATATATGCAGACAAGGTGGTTTGAACAGGGTGTTCCATTCCGGAATGGGAGTCCGCATCCCCAAAAGGGGACTCACTCCCAGTGATACCCCAGTTGACTAGACCCATATGGACGGTCTTGCATAGCGGACTCACCTCCCTAGCCTCAAAGAGGGTGGCTCCCCACTAGGGAGAAGGGACTAATTGTCTGGATTCGTCACAACCTGGAGACCATGAAAATACAGCACTGCACAGTATACATCACAATAACATAACTATGTATGGATTGTGAACTGACTCCGCCCGAAGAAATATTAATGGTTAGGAACAAATCGGCTCTGATTTTTTTAAAAAAATGTTATGCTAAGTACCTGCTTTGTTTTATTCTTTAATGGGTTCGCCAACCAAAGGGCTTCAACTTGAGAAACCTTAAATGAGCGCCATAATCCTCAGCAGATTCTTAATAATAAAATCCCAATTGAGATATCAATGTCTTGATCAAGGACCACTTTTCCGCCTAGATCATTGCCATTAGTTCTGCCTATTAATATCTTTAAATCTGTCCTAGACTCCCACTACAATGTAATATAGCACTACCTTTGTCACTGCTTCTTGCAGGCCTGTTTTCATCACCTGCCCACTTTCTTCCCTCACCACTGGGCATGTATCCAGGGCTGGTTCTACGTCTCGTTGCTGTAAAAAGATTGTGTTTTCTAACAGAGCTCTGGACTTTGCACTGTGATTGCTGGGGTTGTATACTATAAACTAGGCACATGATGGCATGAAACCCTTCTGCCATACCAGTGCAACCAAGCACAACTGAGAAGGCAAATTGAACAGGAGATCTCAGTGGAAAATTCCAAATCTAAATGTGAGATTGTACAGCCCCTTCGCCTGTGTAATGCTTTGATAGGATTTCAGTCATCTGGGACACTTGTGGGCCAAGTAATCCACACAAATGGTGCAGTTCATATAGGAAAAACATAACTGCAGTCATTTGACAAATGAGCAGACCAGGTAACGTCAGAGGCGGAGAACGATTGATGTGTCGTAAGGCAAAATTAAAAGCTTAATTGCCAACTACAGAATGCAGCATGCTGGTCCAGGAGTACACACTCCCACTTGGGCAATGGAAGTCATAGACTAATTAATTTTATACGTAGAACAAGTTACTTTCTTACCTGATAACGTTCATTCGATGGGATGTTCCTCCGACGTATTCCACATCTTTTGACAGTGATTACCACAGCTGTGCTGCTTCGGAAAACTTTCGGCGTAGGCGTCCTGTATCGATACGCTCCCTCGAGGACCTCCTCCGACAGTCGACGTCACCGGATGTTATATGTAGGACGCACGACGCCCGTAGCCTCAGTTGTAGTTTTTTCCCCCAGAACGTGTGGCACCAATCTTCTGCCAGTATTACTACAGAAAGCCTTGCGGAAACGGAAGCTGCAATCGCATAAGAAATTCTGTAGAGGGGCAGGTAGGGAGGGTACGATGTGGAATACGTCGGAGGAACATCCCATTGAAAGAACGTTACCAGGTAAGAAAGTAACTTGTTCTTCGAGGGGATTGTGCCCTCCGACGTATTCCACATCTTGAGACAGACTCCCAAAGCAGTACCAACATAAGGAGGTGGGAAAAGAATTTAGAATTTTTTAGAATGCCCAATCAAATTGCGGAATAGAGGACTGCCTTCCCAAAGGCCAAATCTTGCCCATGCATAGAGTCCAGGGAATAATGTTTCACGAAAGTATGGACAGAGGCCCATGTGGCTGCTTCGCAAATATTGCGGATCGGAACACCCCTCTGTAGTGCTGTGGAGGCAGCCATACCCCTAGTAGAATGAGCCCGTAACCCTACTGGAGGGTCCTTTCCCGCCAAACGATAACGCTCAAGAGATTGTCAAAATGATCCATCTAGACAAGGTCTCCTTGGAAACAGTCTGACCTAAACACCTTCCAGTGTAACCAATAAAGAGCTGATCGTCCACTCTGACCCGGGACATCCGTGAGAGATAGAAACTCAAAGCTCTCCTAGGGTCCAACCTATGGAGCCTCTCCTCCTCTTTACCAGGACGTGGAGGAGGATAGAATGCCAGAAGAATTACCTTCTGGCTCAGATGGAATTCCGACACAACCTTCGGAAGAAATGAAGGCCGTACCCTAAGAACAACCCTGTCCTTATGGAACACAGTGAAGGGTGGTTTGGCGGAAAGTGCCTGCAACTCAATGGTCTCAATGGACAAGAATGCAAGGGCTCCAATGGAGCTCCCATTAGGAACTTTAAAACCAAATTCAAATCCCATCCCGGCACCTGGAAAGGCGACGGTGGAAACACATGACAGACCGTCCAGGATTTTGCGGTATGAAATGGCAAATTTTGCGGCATGAAATGGCAAATTTTGCGGCACAAACCTTTATTTATTGCAGCATTTTTGCAGGACATTTTGTATTAACTGGAGGGTGTAAAATTGCCACATTGCAGGAAATAGACAGAGTGCAAGGCTACAAGAGAGCCAGGGTATCATTATTATGTATCTTTTGTATTAATTTAATAGGAAGAGTCCAAGATGTCTCTGGCATGGCAGAAAAGTGTTTGATTTGGCTACATTTCTGGTTTAATGTTCATGTCTATTTAATAGTATTTAACTAATTGATCATTATCAATTGTAATGCTGAAAATATTCCCCTTCTATGTTCTCCAATCCCCCCAAAACCCACACACCTCTCTCACCAACACACATCTCACCAACTCTCTATTACAACTTACAATACTTAACCTCTCACTCTGTCATACAAATACTCACGTGCTAGGTCACACTGTCAAGTCACAATTTGCACTGCTCAGCCCCTGCCACACTCCAAATCATACTCCCAACTCACACCTTACACTCTACAATTCCTCCCGCAATATACAGTCCTTCATTCTTTTGTGCTGCTTCTGCATCTTGCATCCTTTCTCCCATGCTATCGCACTCTTCCCTCATCCTTTTTCCCAATCTGCAGCTCACTGCCTCTTACTGGCCAACCGCTTACTCTCTGCTTTCTGGCTCACTGACCACACGCTCCCTCTACTTTCTGTACCTCTGTTCACTCTCAGATTTCTCGCCCACCGCATCACTGCTTCCTCTGCTCTCTTGTGCAGCGCTTCCTCCTCTGACCCACTGCTCTCCCTCTGCTTTCTTGCCCATCACTTCACATCTCACCCATCACTCTCCCTCTCTCTCATAGTGTAACCATTTTTTTATTTTCTTTAAATGTAGATTTTGACTCAGTTCCTCAAATAATGGGGCATTTAAAAAAAGAACGGAGGATATGCTATTTTTAGACAACCCATTTTTGGAAATGAGCAGGTCACCTTATTCTCAAAGGTGACCGGCGCATTTCCACAGGCTTGAGCTGGTGCGCAAATTGTGCGCTGGCTAGCTGCCTTGAATGGTGTTCTGGGTTGTTTGACCGAAGTGTAATTTATTTGCGGCGGAATTGACCGTAGTCAATTTCGCTGCGAATTGATTTGCACTTCAGCCAAACAACCCAAAATGTACCTTTCACCACCACCCCACTCCCTCCCTTACTTAACTGCTTGGTCGCTGCCGCTTCCCCTGCAACCCTGCGGTGCCAGATCCGTCCCTCGAACGCGGGTCGGATCCGACTCTGCAGGGTCCCTTTTTTGTTATTTTCTTTTTTTTCTGTCCCCACCTCCAATTTTGAGGAAAAAGGGGAAAACATTTCTGCAACCACCCTAGACCAAAAATACTGAACATGGGGAGCAGGTGACACCCCCGCAACACATGTTCAGTATTTATCAAAATCGATTGAATAGAACTGGGCGAAATAGGTTAAATTGTAACATTCGACAGATTTTTGTCATCAAAATGGCCAGTACTTTGAATAGAATCGGTCTCCCGACAGTGTTCTACAAGCTCCCAGCGCCTTTCACAGGGGAAGGCCCTCCAGGTGCCTGCCGCAGGAAAATGCGACCCAAAAAATGCATTGTTATCCTGTTTGAGGAACAGAAATGCAAGCGACAGCAGCAGTTCATACTTTTAAAAGAAATGCATGACAGGGTCAGGAAAGACCCTGGGCCTCATTACGACCCTGGCGCTAAGGGATTACCGGTACCGGTAATCCCTTAGCGCCTGATTACGAGGTCCCTTTGCGGCAGCCGTTAAGGAATGGACCGGCAAAGGGACCTTGGTGCTAATTATGGTACCGCAATTTGCGGTACCGTAATTGCCGCCTTCCCCATTCCCATTATGCCCTATGGGGCAAAAATGGGAATGGGGAAGGGCCATGGTGAAATGGGGAAGTACCGCCCCGCCAACCTTGGTATGGGGTGGTACTTCCCCATTTCACCATGGCGGACTCGTTACAATACCAGCAGCAACCATGGTTCTAATAGCGCCATGGTTTAGCGCCGGTGTTGTAATGAGGGCCCCTGTCATGCAGTGGCAGCCCCACATCCTGTGCGCGTAGGGTTGCCTACAATTTCTGCACATTTAAAAGTGCATCTTGCTTGGAAATGAGGGATGCACTTTAAATTGACAGAAACGACACTTTATTTGATCAAGGAGGTGAAAAAGGCCATCTGAATGGGCGTGCATATAAAATGTGCCCATTCATGTGTCCCTTGTGGATTGGGCTGCACTTTTTTGGGGCGCAAGTGATGAGATGTGTTAGCGCATTTCATTTCTTGTGTAAAAAAAAAAGTTGAGAACCTGGCACCCTGAGTATTATTTTTTTTAAAACAGTAATTTTTGCAGATTACTTAAAAAAAAATGTTTAAAAAAAATATATATTTTTTTATAAAGATGCTGTTTTTGCACAAACAAAACGGCCGTTTTTGCAGCATTTTGCGGGATCGCAAAATCGCTATAAGCTGGAGGGTCTGAATAAGCAGTGCCCTGGGAGCAACATCTTGACACATAGCAGTAGCTGGCAGTTTGCATAATTCCCTGGAAAACTGAACAGCACCACGATTCTGTGGTATCAGGTAATATTATCCCCCTATATATGGTCGCCGTAAATATCGTAATAAAAAGTTGTGGCGATATTATTTGGGTGAATATATATATATATATATATATATAGGGACAGGGGCAGCGGAGGTTGCGGGGGTGTCCCCCGCTCCCCATGAAGAAAAAAAAAGGTTTGGGTGTTGTAGGGGTGACCCCCGCATGTTCCATGTAATAATGTCCCCACAAAAATCGGCCATTTTTCAGCGATTATTTTTTTGGCATGGCAATATTTTAGCGGGGACATTATTACATGGAACCGATTCTGTTGAGCAGCGTCCTAACCCATTGAGTAGCACTGGGTGACATGCCTTAAGTACACCTAGGCACATTTATCAGAGCCAGTGCTTATTTCTGCAGCATTTCAGGCCAATTGGTTAGCAACAAACATATTAAGCTGAATCCTGGCCTATTTTAGCAGAGCAGTGCCCTTCTTAGTTGTGGCTATTAGGTGACGTGGTAAGCTTTGCCTATAAACTGAAACTGTTGGCATGGAAAGTGAATATAGAGTTGGGATGGGCGGAGGGCAGGGTCGCACATCCTGTTGATGGCGTTTTTTTTAGGTTTTTTTTAGCATTTGTAAGGCGCTTTATGCAACAGAATTATGTTTCAAAGTACCAGAAGGCTAAATGGGAAGGGAACAGTAATATATATACAGTCACGGTCCTACTAGTGCTTGTGGCATTCGGTCGTGCAAGTGCATTGAAGAGAAGTGCAGGGTCAGAGGGCTAATACAGGCGGCTCTCAAGGGTGGTATGTGGAGCCATCAGGCAAAGGCCCGCAGGGCAGTGCAGTGGGGACAGGGGTGCTGGTATTGACTGGGAGGAAGGGCCTGAGATTCTGCAAGGTTCATGAGGATCAGGCCTCCGGTCACAGCGGCAGTGGGGTGATTAACAGGGAAGGGAAAGAGGTAGAGAAGAACGGAGGTTTGAGCAGTTTCCGGAACTTAAGGAGGTCCAGCTGGTGTCTGAGAGGGACAGGGAGGCTGTTCACCAGCTGAAGATCGAGACTTGCACCACCCCCCACCCTCTGCTTGAAGAAGCGTTTGACAGAGAGTTAGAGGAGCGTTTGGCTCTAGCGGATGAGTATTTAGGGAGGGAAAGTTGGAGATAGCGTGGTTACAGGCCCCTGAAGGCCTTGTGGATGATGCAGAGGGTCTTGAATTTGATCAGGAGCCAGTGGAAAGACTTTAGGGCTAGAGATACAGTCCCTGGGCTGGAGGCCAAGGAGTCTTGCAGCCCTATTCTGGATTAGCTGGAGGGGTTGAAGGGATGAGAGGGGGAGATTAAGAGGCGGTTGCAGTAGTCCAGCCTGGAGAGGATCAGAGATCTGGAGACCATGAGCTTCTGGGGGAAGGTGAGAAAAGCATGAATGCCTCTGAAGCAGTGGGGCTGCAAGTGGGACTTTTTGGTAAGGTCCATGATGTGAAGGGTGAAGGAGAGCAGATTCGAAGATGACCCCGAGATTTTTGCCCTCACAAGATGGTGGGGCTAGAGGGCCCAAAGAAGGTGGCCAGAGGATGGGGGGAAAAGAGGGCACAGGTGTCCCGATGAGGAGGATCTCTGTTTTACTGGCATTGAGACAGAGATCATTCGCTGCACACCATGCCTGAACGGCAGACACACAGGGATGCGAGAAAAGGGAGAAGTGGAGGTAGAGGGTAGTTTTGAAGCAAAGCTGTGCATCATCGGCATAACACTGGAAATGAGGAGAGGAGGAGGAGATCGGGTGAGAAAGAGGGGTGAGATAGATATTGAAGAAACATGGTGATATGTTAGAGCCATGGGGACGCCACAGGTAGAGAGGGTGGTGGAGGGGAAAGGGCCCAATTGCAACTCGGAAGGGCGGTTAGTCAGGAAAGAGGTCAGCCAGTCCAGTGCCCGGTCAGTGATGCTGAGCGTGTCGCTGAGTTGTTTTATGAGGATGGAATCAATGGCAGAGGAGAGATCAAGGAGAATGAAGATGACAGGAGAATTGGAGTCAGATTTGCAGCATGGTTTCACAGGCGTTTAGGAGAGCAGTTTCCATGCCGCTGGATGCCCGGAGTCCAGATTATTGGTCATGAAGGCAACCAACAAGATCAGTGTGGTGGCTCAGTTGAGGGAGGACCAACTTTTCCAAGAGTTTACAGAGAAAGGGGGTAGTAGGGTGATAGTTAGCCGGACAGGAGGGCTCAGCAGATGGCTTTTTAGAAAGGGTGTGCAAGGGAGTGCTTGAGGGATAGAGGAAAAGAGCCAGTGGCGAAGGAATGGTTACAGAAGTCAGCGAGAGAGGAGATGTTGTCCATAATGGTTCTGGAGGAGCACCTGTTTGGAGGAGGCCGTCATAGAGCTGACCACTTTAGAGACCTTATTCAGTGCTATGGGCAGGAGTTAGGAGAGTGAGAGCGTGGTAGGAGGGGGCCAGGTGAGGCAGGGGAGCAGGGGTGGGAGAGGAGATGGGTGTGGAAGAGAGTGAGGACAGGATGTCCTGAGTTTTGGATTTGAAGTGGGAGGCCAAGGTAGTGCAGAGAGCCTCGGAAGGAAGGAGAGCGGTGAAGACTTCAAAATCTGCAAGGAACTCACCAATCCACTTGCAAAGTTCGGCTGTGTTGTTAGTGGCTCCGGAGATGCATGCTTGGCCAGTCAGAGGGAGAGTCTGGAGCTGGTGTGGGAGGGGGGATGAAGGTGGAGGCAAAAGCAGCAACTGACACTTGCTTCATCGGTCGAATGACGGCGAAGTAGGCTGGCAGTGTAGGCGGGGGCTCGGATAGAGGGCCAAGGAGACCCAGGTGGGAGGAAAAGAGAAAGTGGTCATATCAGGAGAGACTGGTGGTGCCCGGATTAGAGATAGGGATGTCACCAGAGATGAGTGCATCAAGAGTGTTGCCGGCAGAGTGGGTCGTTTGGAAGAAAGAATGGTAAGAGAGAGGGAGTCACAGAGGTCCCGGAACTGAGAGGTGGATGATTCAAGAGAGTCGAGGTCAATGTTGAAGTCACTGAGGAGTATAGAAGAAGAGGTTGAAAGGGATGAGGCAAGGGCAGCCCATTCCAAGAGGAAGAGGGAGATAAGGTCAGGGGGCCTGTAGATAGTGGAAAGGGTGAGGGAGAGAGTAGGGGAGACCACAAGCCTACAGACAAGGCATTCAAAAGAGGAGTAGGAATGATGGAAGCAGGGTCCCACTCGGGGAAGATCAGGACCTGTTGGGTCTGGGTTTGGAGAGGATTTTGTAGCCCGCAGGAAGGAGCTAGTATAGAACCATGTCTCTGTAAGAGTGAGGGCATCCAAGTCAAGGTCTTTGAGAAGGAGACAGATGTCAGAGGAGTGTTTGACAGCAGAGCAGGCATTCAGAGTAGCTAAGTGAAGCTGGTTAACACATTTTTCAAGGTTTTTGGCAGGGTGTACAGGGGCGAGGTACTCCCATCGGTGGTGGTAGAGAAGTGAGGGGACAGGAAGAAGGGGTGGCAGGAGAAGGGAGGAAGTTTATGAGAGAAGGCAGGCGCTGGTCGAAGGATAAGAACAGGTTGAGAACCTTGGGCTATGTAATGGCACACCCCTAAACGCTCACACCAGAAAAAATACAATCTGCTATGGAAAAAAGGCCAAGAGATTCTTGCAAGGATTGCATGTTTTAATTATACAAAACATAGGTGGGACAGCAAAGAACTCTACTGCTCGGGATCGTTCTGAGCAAAAAAGGTGCAATCAAGAGCTTACAAAGGGGCATAGTGTCATCGCTATACAGTGAAAACCTTTGTGGCTGGTTGGTGCGACCCTATGCATGGTCAGCCTACTCCATAGGGGATGCCAGGCCATTGGCCCCAGCCCCCTCTGTCCGTCTTGCATCATGTGGGGTCAGCTGGGCTAGTCTCCAGGGAACCAAGGTCGAAATTCCAATTAAACGTGGTATTATAACAGTGCTACTCTTTGTTACACAGGCCACCTGGCATGATCATGGACTGGTACAGGGGGAGGCTTGAGGACACTGTGACCCGCTCAAAATTCACTCATCCCAGTTGCGTCATCTGGCATCCAAGGCTTCCACCCTCGCTTTTGGACTATGATTTATCTCTCCCTGCACCTCGCATTACAAATCATGCCATTGTAAAGTACAGATGGGATGAGCATTTGTTTAGATCTTTTATGGTTGTCTGGTTTATGGTTGGTGGGCCTGGTGTCAGCTGGTATCTTAGAGGGGGTCTTGGGGCTCGGACAGTTGTTTGGGCTATAATTTGTAGTTGGCTGGGGGGGGGCAGAGGATTGCTCTGTCCTGGCTGGGATAACGCATACAGCGAGGCGCCTAGCACCGTCTCATGGCCTTTGCTTGACGCATTCTTTCTCAGGATAAAACGTATTGGCAACAGTTGTACAACATAGGAGGGTTTCTGTGGAAATTAACAGCGCAGGTCTCTCTCTCGTCAGCGCTTGGGACTTTTCAGGTTTTTTCATCAGGCTTGTGGCCTGTGTTTACTGCACTGCCATGTAGGCCCAATGTTTCTGCCATAGCTACAAAATGGCACCTGTTTTTATGCGCGCACTATGTCTAACCATCTACAATACGCATACTATTATGTCTGTGCAGGGTCTTTTAGCACACCCCCCTGACACATCACAGGTGTCTTCATGGGATTTGCCTCTCCCTTCAGCGCCGAGGGGGGTTGGATAGGTTAATTTCCTTCCCAACATTCCCCCTTTCGTTACTTCTACAGAAACAAACTCACCCATACGCATGCGTTCCATTCTCCCGTCTCACTGCGGCCTCATATGGTGGATTTCCCTTTTATTGGCAACCATGCCCTACATACTGACCGTAAACTTTCTCCTGCTTTTGCATATTCTTCGGGTGTGCATGTCATATAAATACATCCCCATCTCCTGCTAGATTAACCCATACTTCCTCATAATTCTCAGGGCCTGGGGGTGGGAAAATGATGGTGTGGTATAAGCAGTCTACTTCGTCTCCATAGGGGATAGGAAGCATTCGAGGGTTGGCATGGTCTGTTTGTATTTCAGTATCCTTTGTATTGCAAGGTGCTTTTGGAGCCCCAATTGAAACCATCATCATTGCGCTACTATGTATTTCTTTGGCACAATACCAGAGTCCCATTTGGCAAGTGCAGAAGATGACCAAGATGAACTTGATGACAAGTACCAGCATTTTCACAATGGCTGCTAGCCAGGATGTAGCCCAATCGAAGGCGATGTCAAACCAATTTTCACCGTAGATTCCAGCTTCTTTTTTCATGCGCACTCCCAGACTATGTACTTAGTGCTATTATGTGAGATCATGATCCATTCTCGGCATCTTCGGGAGGCACAAATGTGCAGCATGAATCCCAGATTTTTCGGCACACACCTCCTTCCATTGCCGACCGCACATCGAGGACGTAGCGGTTCTACATTGTCATCAACCTTCAACCCATGCTCAGTGTCATTTGCCAACTGGACCAGTTCCCAACATACTATCTGCAGCCATTTAGCGTTGGCAGCTACCTGTACGCCAGAGAGCAAGAGCAAGGCGAAAAAGGATTCATCTGAGTTTATCAATCAGTATTCTTCAGGGATTTCCCCAAGCAATGCGTCTGAGTCTTTTGATAGATAGTTTGATGATCTCTTCTTCCTTCGCAGTTTTTCATACTTTTTTCCCAGGGAGGATGTGTAATTCTGGTGGTGGCACTGGGTTGTGTTCTTTTAACGCAGGAAAACCTGTTGGGGCTGTGTCAGCTATAGGCCCCCTTTCAAGTGTTCTTCTGGGATTACTAGTAGTGCTGAGTGCAGCACGGCCAGCGAACAATAGCCCCTCCATGATGGTGGGAGGTGTAAGCATGCTTGTTGGCCACAGAGCCAGTAGTAATCCATTACTGCCCCTAGTTCATTTGAACCGATAAAGGTAGGTCCTTTACTGTGGAAACAAAGTTCATATGTTTCTTCTCAATGCACTTTACCTGGTTTCTATATTGCTGCAATCCATGTCAATTTGGCAATGTTCTCTGTCCAAATTTGTGTGCAGGTTTCATATATTTGGGCCAGAAGTTCCTAATAGTCCTTCTGACAGACATGTAAGTGTAATTTCTTGCCAATAGCTATTTTAATATTGTAGTCCTTCAATAACCAAGTACAGCTGCTACAGGCATTTAATGTCTCTTGGGTGTTTGTTAGACTGCAGGGAATCTGTATCAACAAGCTCTATTCATACTGTCTGTGCCTGGAAGGTGCCTTTTAATCCTACATAACGCAAGATGAACCAGGCAGTGTGCCTCTATAATTGGTACTTCCTGTGGTACTAATTCCTTGGGTGCCCCTAACGCATGTGGGATTAGATGGCAGACGTAGCAGCTGCCATTTGCTGTTTGCCTTCCTACTACACTCATGTCTGTGTACCAGCTGTTTGACATTTCCGGATGTCGTACATCCTCAATGGCATCGAGGTCAAGCCTGTGGTAGGCGTCATATTGCACCCTTCATGCTTTCCACTACTAGTGTCATCATAAATGCTTATGTTATGCAGAACATTTTAAAAAATAAATGGAAATAGATGTTTTAATATCATGCATAATTTCTTGCTAATAGATGCAGGTGGACTTGTTAGTTCATTATAGCTGTTATTATGCTGGTTACTGGTGATATACATATTTACAGTTCTGTTGGTGGTGTTTGTAAATGTGCTTCCTGCAAATGTGCCCCCCCTTTTATATGAGCTTCACATGTAAAAGAAGCTCCCCAATAAATTCCCAGTGCAAACATCAAAATTAAACCCACATGTATTTGAATAGGAACATCTAGGGGCAGTTTGATAGTTAACAGGTTTCCTAGCATAAACAGATGTATTCGACAATGCTGGTTCAATTGTCCTCTTCCTGAAAGGAAAAAATAATGCACACAAAAGGGCAGAAAAGAAGGGAGGGAAAGAGGGAAAGAGAGAGAATCAATTTACAAATGGTTTATTGAATAACAGGCTTGTGTTATTTCATCTATATTATATATTTGACAATATATAACAGTTGTTTACTTTATTATAGGAGCTGACTGAATTGATAAATGAAACTGAGGTGGGAGAGCAGGGACATGGGGACGCACTGAAGGTGGTTGTGTGCTGGCTCTATGTATATCTGAAAGATGTATCCAATAACGGAGCCCTTTTACTTTTACAGCAAGAGGGGTTGAGAAAATGACCTCGTATGGGCCATGGAATCTAGGGTTGTTCCACTTTCAGACAAAGCTACGCACGTAGATCATTTCTCCAGGCAGGAGTGGTTGGGTGGGCTGGCATGAGTGGTTGGGTGGGCTGGGAGCTTGTCACTGCTGTGTGTGAGGTACTTGTTGTGTCTTCTGTCCCGGGCGGTGTCATTTGTCCTGAGATGCATTTATTGGCCCGTGTTACGGTTGTCAGATACTCTTAAATTCCTCACTTAGGACCGCTGTTGCCTTATGGGCATCTGATGCTCTCCTGTCAGGGGAGATGGGAGTGTTTATGTGCCAACCAGTAACCACCTAATGGGGTGATAGATGGTGGTCTTTGCTAGGCTGTGTGCGCAAACTGAAAAGGGCCAAGGGCAAGCAGTGCACCCAGTTATTTTTCAACGTAATGCAGAGTTTAGATAGTTTGCTTTTGAGCAGACCATTGATGCGCTGCACAACGCTGTTGGCTTGTGGATGGTAAATTGAACACATCCAGTGCTTAATGCCAAGTAGTGCTGTGATATCTTTAAAGAGTTCATTGAAAAAATGTGTGCCGTTATTGGACCTTAACACATTGCACACACCCCATCGGGGAAAACTTCACGGACAAGGAATTTAGCAGCACATTTGGCACCCGGGTGTGCACGAGGACCTGCCTCGACACACCGTGAGAAGGGCCAAACCACAAAGATCAAGTACCGCGACCCGTTGCATCTTTCTCCCATGTCGGCATAATTTATGTGTAGCTCGCGGAACGGTCCAATAGGGCGGGGCAAGGTGCTTCGTAGGGTCCAGAGCATCATGCCTGTGCTAAAACATTGACACCTGGTGCAATGTATGATCATGTTTGTGAGGTGCTCCTGAAGATTGGGGACAAACCCTCCTGTATGTCTGCTGCGATGTGTTGTTTCGAGCTGTGGGTGGGGTGTTGAAGTTGGTCAAAAGCTATTGCTAGCAACTCATATGGCATTACTGCTTTACCAGAGCATTCCTGGCGCCATAACAAATCTGTCGGGGATTGTTTAACCCTCTTTTGGACCACAGTTGCTTTTCCTCATTTGGTGCTTTGCCTTGCAGCTCGATGAGCTGTGCAACAGGCAATGCTGTATACAGTATGTCTTGATGTGTCGGTGTCATCAGGACATACTCGGAAATTACTGGACAGGAAGATAGGCAGCCATTTTGTCCGCAGTGTCTGCCGTAGCGTTTCCAATTAAATTTCGTCTGTGTTATTGGTGTGGATGGCGCGTTTGACAACCGCCAAAACAGAGGGTTGCAACAATGTGGAAATCAATGTATCTAGCAGTGTAGCATGTTTTACTGGGGAACTGGCTGCCCTCCGGAAACCTCTCCTCTTCCATCGTGACAACCTGGAATGCACTGCTGTAGTGACGTATGCCGAGTCCAAATAGATGGTCACGTGGCAACCTTGTGAAGCATGTAGCGCTTCAATGACGTGTCAACAAAGAACACCTTCCCCTCTTCCAAGGGGGTATCCTTTGCTTTGGGAATATCATCCTCCTCCCCTTCATATGTGGCACAGTCGTGTATTTTCAAGTCTTCATCTGTGTACACTTCTGTCCAAAACGTGGCGGGATTCACTGTTTTGCAGCGCACAACATGAATGTTTGGGCTGGAGAGGATAATCTCATATGCCGAGGGTCTCTGTGTATTTAGGGTAGATTTCGATCTCTAGAATGGCGAAGTTACTGAGCATCCCATCCTGATTGAGGAACTTTTTTCCCCGATTGTGAAGGCAGCTGCAGAAAGTGCTTGTTCCCACGCAACTTGCTCTTGCATAACTGAATTGAGTGTACCACTGTAATAGGCCAATGGCTTGTGGGCCATTGTACTTTTCTGGGTCAGTACAGTGGTCATAAGTTTGCCGCTTCAATGTGTGAATATGTACAATTCTTGGGTATAGGCTGGGGTGGCGAGAACTGGGGCTGTGGGTATCACTTCCTTCAAATCATTGAAATTTTGTACCATATCTGCTGTCCATTCGAGTTTGTGATTACCGTTCTGTGCTTCTTTGAGGTCATGTAGGAGCAGCCTTATGTACACTGCATAGTCTAGAATCCATGTTCTGCAGTAATTGCACAACCCTAGGAATTTTTGCATGTCCTTCACTGTCACAGGTCTGGGCATGGTACGCATGGATGCCGTTCTGTCTGGTATTATTCTTTTGCGTTTGCTAATTATTAATAGACCCAAGTACAGTACTTGCAGTTGGCAATACTAGAGTTTGGCCCTGTCAACCTTGTACCCCTTGCGGGCCAAATGTTGTAGACGAGTAATGGAGTCCATTCCGCAGTTTTGCTCACTGTCGCTACACACCAGCATCAGCAAATCGTCCACGTACTGGATGGCCGTGCTGGGCACCTGGATGTTACCTAGATAAGCAGGTAGTATTCTGTTAAAGATGCTTGGACTCTCGCATGTATACTTGGGGCAAACAAGTGTGTTTGCAGTGCTCTGCCTTCTGCCATGGGTAAAGGCGGTGTGGTACTGTGAGTCAGGGCACAGGCGTATCGAAAAGAAGGCGTTCTTTAAATCTACCACCGTGAAAGGGGTTGCATCCTTGGGGATACTACACAAAATGGTAACCGGTTTCGTAACTACAGGACATTCTTTCTGTACCACATCATTTAGGAGGCGTAAATCCTGGATCATTCTCCAATTGCCCTGTGGCCTTTTTGACAGGGTAGATTGCAGTATTACACAGTAGATGGCACCATTATCCCTTGATTGAGTAGGGCCTGTATTGTTTCTTTTATTCCCTCCTCCGCCTCTCTTGATAGTGGGTACTGTTTCACTATGGGTAATACTGCTCCAGCCTTCAGTGTGATGTTTACTGGGGTCACTTCTTTTAGAAGCCCAATGCCATGTGGATGGGGTGTCCACAACTGCACTGACACATACTGTAAGTCTGCCTCAATGAACGGAGGTGGCGCCACATCGGCCATCAGGGGGCACTGTACCTTTCTGTACTGCACTATGATCTCACAGGGGATACATATTAAGATTATCTCTCTATCATTGTCATTGTTTTCGAAAAGCTCTGAGTCTGTTTCCTCATTGAGGGGTAGGGTGGGATCGATGCAAAGCACTGTACGCCATTCGCACCGCTGATACCACCAACCCTTGTAGGACTAGAGACAAGATTCTACCCACCACCAATTCTGGGGACACTACAGGACAAAAAAATTATCTGTTGGCACTCTCCAACAGCCTTTGACAATTTGTGGCACCGCCTTCATAAGTACTGTTATGCCGTAAATGAACATGTCTGGGTCTACAGGTATTCCCTCGACCACCACCTCACCTGCCATTGCGTGTATTATTACCATCACTCTCATTGCGCACATTCCTGGCGTGGCACAAACAATGCAGTGATCAGTAAATGAGATCCATGTTCAACTTACTAAGCAGATCTCTGCCGAGCAGGTTGACAGGAGAACTCTGAGTACAATAGGGGAGTGCACACCACCCTCCCTCCTACTTGTACATCCAAATCTGTAGTGTATGGAAATAGCCCCAGAGAATCCATGCGTGTCGAGAGTTTTGCCAGATAATAGGAAGTCCCCTTCACTGATGCATGATTCTCAGCGCCCGAATCGACCATAAAAATTAATTGTTTGTTTCCTATCCCTGCCCCCACCAAGGGTTCCTCTTCAGGGTTAAGTGTCATTGACAGGACAAGACACAAGAGTGTCATGTGGGCTGTCCTAGTCAGGATATGTATTTTACCTGGGAAATGAGAGGGGTTCCACCCCCACCACAGTTGCCCCTTCAAACGGGGCGACCGTACCATTCGGTGTTCCATTTTATGGGTTTGTGCCACCTGTCTGTTGGAAAGTGTTCTAGGGTACATGTTGTTGCATCGCTTGCTGTTGCTGCTGCAAGGGTGGGCCTGGGATCTGTGGGGGCAGCTGCATGTAGTGTATGCCTAGTGTATTTTGTGGGGTGTAGAGGTCATTCTGAGCATCAGCCCTTTGGGTGGTGGACCATAATTCTGTTGACCGTAACTGTCACCATTCCCTGTCTGCTCCTACACTCCCTTGAAAAATGCTCCCATCTTCCACAGCTCCAACATTGTGAAGGCCCAATTCCCTCCCGCCCTCCCCCCCCGGGTCCTATTCCTCCAAATCCCCCTGCGTCGACCCTCGCAACCCACCTTTTCCTCGCTGCTGAACTGCTTGCCACTGTGGGCCGTGGTACTGTCCATTCCCGCCTCACTGTCCTTGTCCTCCTTCCGACCACACTCCGGCTATTCTAGTGTTGGTGATATTCAAGTATATCCTGCTACTTCCGTCTGTGCTGGCGTCAATACTGACACCTCCACAGCTACTTTAGCTAATTTTTTTGTACTAGTTTCACTTTCTCTGCCTGCCACCTCCGAGTCGTTTTCCTGTCACGCTCCTTGATTTTTCTGCAATGGTGTACTATTATGCTCTCTATTTCAGGCCACCCCTTAGCTTCAACACCCACAATTATGTCTAGTGCCTTTTGCACCTCGTTGGGTAGGCCCTTTTTAACAATAAAGTAGAAAAGGGCTATTGATTGATCGCATGAATTACCCATCCCCGCTGTCCACATCTCCTGAACTTTAAGAATGAATTGAGCGGGGGTGTTCATCATCGCCCATAGTGCATTGCATGATAGACTGTAAGTCGGGTGTGTCAGGAAATGCTTGTCGTAGTGTGTTCCATATCTTCGCTCGAATCTTATTAAAGGATGCTCCATCATGTGCATCATTTCCCAGAGTGACTTCCGTGTTTCCTGCTTTTACCCACACATCGGCAGCCTGATCTCCGATTGTAGCTACCAATGGGCCTTTGTTGTCTCTGACTGCTGGGGGCACTCCTGCTGTCTGTTTCTCAAATGCATAGGTCCACTTACCCGCGCCTGCCGTATGGGCCGGGAACACTTTTATTAGGTTGTTTATGTCCATCTGTGCCCATGGCACATAATGAGGCCTGCCGGCCCCTTTATGTATAAGAGGCATTTGCATTCATACTTTGTACCCCTTGGCCTTCTTCCCACTTCCCTTTTTCTTTGCTAACGCCATCCGGCCAAATCTGCTCTTTAACTTCCCATCCCATAAGCTTTCCACCTGAGCAGTCCGTTCAGGCGCTTGTTCTGCCGCCTCATCCTCGTCACCCTCAGACTCATTGAATGTACTCCACCCGTCAGCATTGTCATATCCTAGGTTGTAAGCCCCTTCACTTCTTTCCCCTTCTTTTTCTACATGTATGTTTTTTATGGGTGCATTATCTATCCTGTGCCTGCTTTCCATCCATCTGGTGCCTGCTCTTCTTGTCTGTCAGTCTTCACTTCATTTTGACTGTTCGCAGTCTATTCAATTCTGCTCTTGCCAATGCCACCTCTAAATCCCTCTTATTGACATTGGCATGTGCTGGGGTGTTCAGAGGGGATACATATGGGGGTGGGGATGACGCTGCTGTGGATACATATGTTGGGTTAGTATAGCAGGCTGTCCGTGGGTATATCCCTCCGCGCTCCATCGCTGCCCTGCCCTCTCTCCCTGAGAGTGGTCCTGGCTACCGTCCAGTCCGTCCTCTCTCTTACATGTCTTCGAACGTTTTCCAAAGATCTAGTTTTTCCTTCCTTTTTTGTAATTGTTTCCCCCTATATTTATCTGCTAGGAATATGGGCATATGCTCCGGCACACCCTTATTATGGGGGCCTTGCTCTGGCCATGAGCGCAGCATCCCCCCTACTTTTGGTTCCGTCACCCACTGCTATGGTACTTCTCAAGTCTGTCTCGATACAGAGGTAGGGTCTTACACATATACTCTATAGGGGTTTCTCCTCCCATGGTAGTGATGGTCGTGCCCTTGCTGTCTTTACGCCTCTGCTAATGCGCTTCACACACTGTTACTGTTTGTTTAAAAAAAGTTAACTTTTCATCCTCTCCCTCGGGTCAAAAAATCAAAAATATACTACTCCTCTACTCCCCCCGCCCCCATTTTTCTTCCCACACTCCTGCTTGCGCACTCCAAACACTCAAACCCGACAGCTAATTACACAGTGCCCCTCCTTGGGCCTTCACTTTACACAATAAAAACAAGCTAAAATAAGAACAACTACTGTTCCCGAGCCCTCTAATTATACGGGGCTCTTATTCATTTCCTTTTTCCTCCATTATACAATGTTTGTGGTACCACCTTCTCCCTTCACAGGAGGCTCCCTATCATTCCATTTTCCTTTCCTTAATATTCTCCTTTAAAAAAATAATAATGCCAAAATATAAAACAAGGCAATAACATAACACACCAACAATTTCACTCTCTGTGCACTCACGCTCTTCCCACTCTCCCATACATTTACCCCCTACTTGTTATCACTTGCAAGGCAATACTCAAGTGTGTGTGTTCACCCGAACTCCTCTGTCACTGGGTTCCAACAACACTGGCCTGCACTCTCCTCTGAGCCACGCCCGCCACAAAGAGCAGGCAGGAATTGTGCAAAGACGACTCTTGTAGGGCCACTGTGGAATACGTCTTTTTGGGACTGGTTGCTGAAGGTGGGTGCGGCTCCTTCGGAGAAGCTGCCTGAACACCATCTCCGGTACGGGGGGGCTGGGATCATGCCAGGGTCACCAATTGAAGGTACGCTCCTAAACGCTCACACCAGTAAAAATACAACCCGCTAGGGAAAAAAGGCCAAGAGATCCTTGCAAGGATAACCAGTTTTAATTATACAAAATATAGGTGGGCAAGCCAAGAACTCTGGTGCTCAGGGACTTTCTGAGCAAAAAAGGTGCAAGCAAGAGCCTAAAAAGGGGCACAGCGTTATCAGAACACAGTAAAAACCTGCGCGGCTGGTTGATGGAACCCTGGTCCCGTCCGTCCATCTTCCATCATGTGGGTTCAGCTGGGCTCATCATCTCCAGGGAAACAAGGTTGAAAATACAATTAAATGTGTTATTATAAGAGTGTTACACTTTGTTACACAGGGCACCTGGCATGATCATGGGCTAGTACAGGGGGAGGCTTGAGGTCACTGTCACCCGCACACTTCACTCCTCCCAGTTGCTTTGTCTGGCGTCCATGGCTTCCACCCTCGCTTATAGACTATGATTTATCCCTCCCCGCACCTTGCATTACAAATCATGCCATTGTAAAATACAGATAGGATGATCTTTTATGGTTGTCTGGTTTATGGTCGGTGGTATCTTGGAATTTTCAGGGGGTCTGGGGGCTCAGACAGTTGTAGGGGCTGTAAATTGTAGTTGCCTGTGTGGGGGGTCGGAGGATTGCTCTGGCCTGGTGGGGATAATGCATACAGCGAGACGCCTAGCACCATCTCGTGGCTTTGCAGGACACATTCTTTCTCTGGATAACATTTATTGGCAACAGCTGTAGAACAAATGAGGGTTTCTGTGGAAATTAATAGCGCGGGTCTCTCTCTCTCTCATATCAGCGATTGGGCCTATTCAGGTTTCTTCATTAGGTTCTTGGCCTTTGTCTACTGCACTGCCATGCAGGCCCAATGTTTCTGCCACAGCTACAAAATGTCTAAACATCTACAGTCCGTATAATATTATGTCCGTGCAGGGTTTCTTAGCACACCCCCGGCACATCACGGGTTTCTTCATGGGATTTGCATCGCCCTAAAGCACCTAGGGAGGGTGGGGATAGTTTAATTTCCCGAACACATGATAGTGCCATTATGCCAGACATTAATGATGCACCTAGAGGATGAGAGGTATGCAAGGAGTACTCCCCACCTAGTGCCATCATTAATGGGTGAGGAGGATAAAGGCTAAGGAGTGGAGACCAGATGGGGGAGGGGCGGCGGGTCCATAGTCCAGGAGAGGGGACAGCGAAGAGTATGTCCGTGAAAGTCTGTCTGGAAGTGCCATTGACATACGTGCTGATGATATTCAAACCTTAGAATTACAACAGACATTAGTCGATCTAGGCTTTACTCAGCAAGTGACTGAACCCACACATGTACTCGGACATACTCTTGAATGGGTAACAACTCTTAATACCCCCTGTTACGATGTTTCCATTATCTCTTGTTGTAACACGAAGGGTATTTTCTCTTTTTTTGACCTCTGGAAGGTCAAGCTTACATTCCTACCGTGTATTCAAAATACATATTAGCACTCAATCACGGTCTATGGAGAAGTAATTCTGTTGTACCCATTACATATGTATACTCAGTACACCATATACTTTTAACAACACTTACTAGGGGGCCGTCACTCAAAGGAGGGATATGGGACCCCTAGTGTAGAGGAAAGAATAACGGTGACTAATTCCGCTTCTTACGAAGACAAAACACAATTGTTAAAAATCAGACTTAGTGTTTTAATAACAACAATTAATGAGAACAATTTAGAAAAAAATGGGGCATTTTACATTAGATAATGCCCGATTCTAGATTTTTTTAGGGCTTTCTATGCATAACGTTGTGTATTGTTTTATTTAATTAGACAGCGTGATGCTAGCGCCTATAAAAATCCTACACCTATTACTGATATAACACACTTAAGGATCCTTACCAATAAGGTCCTTACATACATATAAACACAATAAAACAGACCTACACCTCAGGTCACTTTAAATTCTTATTGACTATGTCAAATTGCTTTATAACATAGGTCATAAAAAAGCATGAGACCAGCACATACGATGATAAGGTCGGCCGGTTTCATAACCACACTTGTTTAGGTCATCTTCTTCAGGACGTATGTTTCAAAAGGGGGTAACTCCCTGATGGAAAAACTTTTTCCAAGTATGTGTGTTCTTACTCCTACAAGGAAGTGAGAAAAAAGGGGATATATCACTCCTAGTCCCTTAATTGCATTTATGTGCTAATTTCCTCTCAATACAGTGCTTGAAAAAAGTATTTCTCAAAATATTAGCTAAAAGGTCAATTTATATACTAAAGCTGCTGTTTAGAATTCAAAACGCCACCTTAAAAGGCACTTAACAAGGGAAGGGGTGGGGAAGGGGCGTGCCCAGAGGTGCTCCTTGTGATCCGATTCATTCATGCATAATGGGCTCTTGTTGGTACACCTTATAGCCCTATTGTGCAGCGAATTACAGATATTTTTGTCTTACCGCCATGTTCAAACTTATGGCGCTGACTTATATTGCCTGTCCATATGCGCGTTGCGCAATTTGTCTTGATCCCTGCAGCCAACAAGGAAAACAATGGAAGGATCAACTTCCATACAGCACTTTAACTGTGTCATAAATCGTGTACTTATCGTTAGCACAAATAAATTTAAAGGATATGTTAGGGGTGCTTACCAGTTCTTTTTTTGTGCTTCTAATACGCGTTTCTCATCATGTGCAAAAATAGAAGGGTGAAAGCGCCGTGGGATCGACTCGGGTAGCGGCTGTATTGCTGCTTTCCTAAAAGGAAGAAAGCCGCGGGTACGCCAGCGTTATATGTAGCTCTCTGTTACAGGAAAGTGGTTCTGTATTCATGCCATTGTGCTGTCTCAATGGGGCAGCAACAAAAGAAAAGAAAAAGGTGCAAGGGCTGCTAATTCATACCTTAGATCCTAGCGTGTGTGAACACTGTCGGGTCCGCTGCTCTGGTCGCTCTGCAGCTGCTGTTTGTAACGGGCTGTCTAGGAGCAATCTCCTATTTTAATTACTTGCGTCCATAGCCTCTCTATGGTTACGACGCCATGTTGGACAAGGTGGACTCAGTCGCCATCTTCAGTCAGGCAGCTCAAAAGTAACCGGTATGTTTGCAAAACTAATTGAAACCTTGTACGCTTATTTTTCACAATGGAATGTAGATACATTTTTATGAGGACTTCCTGTCTTTTCTACTCCTAATTTCTTTTTTCCAAGCAGATAGAACATGCACACAAATGGCTTGTGGACGTATACTGGCGACCCTGTCCGGCCCATATCCCAGTGTTCAAACATTTATCTGTACAACAAGAGATGAAGTAATGGCTAGTTCTGTTTAGATAGACAGACCCTCGTCATCGGACAATTTTGACAACATCTTTAAAGGCAATAATATACATTACGTATTCAATAGTGTTTAAATTAACAGAGGATTGTAAGTGATACGTAACGGACAAACACATCCTGGTTCCACAAAGAGTTAAACATATTTGAAACGGGAAAAGGGGGAGGGGAGGTGGGGGGTTATTATTTGGATCCACCAGTCCTATTTGGTAGGACATCCACTCATCACATGGTACCATCTCAGTGGCCAAAAAAGGACAGAAATTGATACATTGACACAAACCCGTATTGCAGCTATTTTAACAAACAGTATGTTAAGTACATCACAGCGACGCAGTGGCAAACTCAGGGGATCAATTGCTATCATTAGGGGTGCCTATCTTCTAGAAACTGTGGCAACTGCTATACCGGGGGGTCAAAGACATAAGTGTGTCCGCAGGAAATTGTAATGACATTACCAATGAATCAGCGTGGGAGAACTGCCAACTCATTCCATTGGATTTGTTCATTCAGACCGCTCTTATGCGTATTAAGTCTAAAAATCCAATTTTGTTCCCTCCTCAAAAGGATGTTATGGTAATTCCCACCTCGTTTAGGAAATTGTATTTTTTCAATGACTGTCCATTTAAAGTCTTCAGGACCGTGTTCTTTTGTTATAAAATGGTTGACCATTGGAGCTGTGAGTTTTTTAGTTCTAAGGCACGACCGATGTTCTATCATCCAAGTTATCGTGTCCTGCCAGGAAATCCAACTAATCAATTGAAAAATCAAATCAACAGTATCATCGAGGAAGCGGAAGCAGAGGGATACATAAGTGCGAAAGAGGCTGCTTTTTTAACACCAGCACACCCACGGATACCAGCATTTTATGCTACCCCTAAAATACATAAGTGTATTAATCCGCCACCTGGAAGACCTATTGTGTCTGGGATACAATCCATTTTGGAACCTCCTTCGCAGTTTGTGAATTATTTCATCAAAGAAGAAGTTCCAAAAATGCGAGCATACATTAAGGACTCGACTTCCATGCTAAATTTACTTGACACCATTGTATTCAACCAGGAAACGGAGTGGTTGGTTACGATGGACATAGAGTCACTATACACCAAAATACCACAACGAGCGACTCTTTCTATGGTCCAACAGTTATTGGAATCAGGTATTGCATTACACAATACACCACCAGGTCTGATAATCCAACTGGCAGAAATAGCCCTGACCAGGAATTTCTTCATATGTGACGATATCTTTTACCAGCAGATATCTGGTACCGCAATGGGAGCGACTTTTGCGCCTAGCCTAGCAAACCTATACGTTAACTCATTTGAATGTGATGCCATCTATCCAGTCTCCAATCCTTTTCTAGAAAATATCAAACTCTGGAAAAGATATATAGATGACATTTTCATGATATTCACAGGCTCAGAGATAGATCTCCAAGAGTTCCATACCTGGCTTAATGTACAGAATCCATACTTAAAATTCACGTTGGAATTTAACAAGAAAACAATACATTTTTTAGATCTTGACATTATGGTAATAGAGACAAGTTATGTTCCAAAGTCTATAAAAAATCAACAGACAGAAATTCACTTTTGACATACTCAAGTTACCATCCTCAGGCACTTAAAGACAATTTGCCTTTTGGCCAATTTCTTCGTTACAGAAGAACATGCACTCAAGTTACTGATTTTGAAGAACAAGGCAAAAACCTTAAAAAACAACTTGCCAATAGAGGTTACCCAAGGAGGATCATTGACTCTACCTATAGGAGAGCCCGTAATATTCCTAGGAGCACTACTCTTCAGCAACATCCTAAACCACCACAACAGGATAATATAATGGCTGTTCTGAGTTATTCACCTATGGCGAATAAACTTAAAAAGGAAATTAAGAATCTGTGGCCAATTCTGAATACTGGACAACACAACTTGGAAGAACCAACATTTGCCTTAAAAAGAAGAACTAATATTAGAGACAAACTAGTAACCACACTACGTGAAGATAAAGAAAAACAGACTGCAACTATTTGGCAAAGTAGCTATCCGACAGGACACTCCCCATGTGGGTCATGTTCCATGTGCCCACAAACGGCACGCACAAAAGAGATAGACCTGGGATTACGTACTCCCTGGGTACAACGACATCTTACCAATTGTAATACATCAGGAGTGATTTATTTGATAGTTTGTCCATGTAATTTGAAGTATGTGGGCATGACAATGAGACCGATTAAAAAACGGATGATAGAACATCGGTCGTGCCTTAGAACTAAAAAACTCACAGCTCCAATGGTCAACCATTTTATAATAAAAGAACATGGTCCTGAAGACTTTAAATGGACAGTCATTGAAAAAATACAATTTCCTAAACGAGGTGGGAATTACCATAACATCCTTTTGAGGAGGGAACAAAATTGGATTTTTAGACTTAATACGCATAAGAGCGGTCTGAATGAACAAATCCAATGGAATGAGTTGGCAGTTCTCCCACGCTGATTCATTGGTAATGTCATTACAATTTCCTGCGGACACACTTATGTCTTTGACCCCCCCGGTATAGCAGTTGCCACAGTTTCTAGAAGATAGGCACCCCTAATGATAGCAATTGATCCCCTGAGTTTGCCACTGTGTCTCTGTGATGTACAAAACATACTGTTTGTTAAAATAGCTGCAATACGGGTTTATGTGTCAATGTATCAATTTTTGGCCACTGAGATGGTACCATGTGATGAGTGGATGTCCTACCAAATAGGACTGGTGGATCCAAATAATAACCCCCCACCTCCCCTCCCCCTTTTCCCCTTTCAAATATGTTTAACTCTTTGTGGAACCAGGATGTGTTTGTCCGTTACGTATCACTTACAATCCTTTGTTAATTTAAACACTATTGAATACGTAATGTATATTATTGCCTTTAAAGATGTTGGGGGTCATTACGACCCAGGCGGTAAGTACGCCAACTTTACCACCATGGTGTAAACTATGTTTACACCATGGTGGATGGCGGATTTACCGCCCCATTCCAAGGTGAGTGGGGCGGTAAATCCCCATTTCCCATTTTACCATTCCCATTTTTGCCCCATAGGGCATAATGGGAGTGGGGAAGGCGCTAATTACGCCACCGTAAATTACGGTGGCGTAATTCGCACCAAGGCGGTTTAGCGCCATGGATTTTAACGGCTGCTAAAAGCAGCCGTTAAAATCAGAATCAGGCATTAAGGGTTAACGACGGCGTTAACCCTTAACGCCTGAGTTGTAATGAGGCCCGTTGTCAAAATTGTCCGATGACGAGGGTCTGTCTATCTAAACAGAACTAGCCATTACTTCATCTCTTTTTGTACAGATAAATGTTTGAACACTGGGATATGGGCCGGACAGGGTCGCCAGTATACGTCCACAAGCCATTTGTGTGCATGTACTATCTGCTTGGAAAAAAGAAAATAGAGTAGAAAAGACAGGAAGTCCTCATAAAAATGTATCTACATTCCATTGTGAAAAATAAGCGTACAAGGTTTCAATTAGTTTTGCAAACATACCGGTTACTTTTGAGCTGCCTGACTGAAGATGGCGACTGAGTCCACCTTGTCCAACATGGCGTCGTAACCATAGAGAGGCTATGGACGCAAGTAATTAAAATAGGAGATTGCTCCTAGACAGCCCGTTACAAACAGCAGCTGCAGAGCGACCAGAGCAGCGGACCCGACAGTGTTCACACACGCTAGGATCTAAGGTATGAATTAGCAGCCCTTGCACCTTTTTCTTTTCTTTTGTTGCTGCCCCATTGAGACAGCACAATGGCATGAATACAGAACCACTTTCCTGTAACAGAGAGCTACATATAACGCTGGCGTACCCGCGGCTTTCTTCCTTTTAGGAAAGCAGCAATACAGCCGCTACCCGAGTCGATCCCACGGCGCTTTCACCCTTCTATTTTTGCACATGATGAGAAACGCGTATTAGAAGCACAAAAAAAGAACTGGTAAGCACCCCTAACATATCCTTTAAATTTATTTGTGCTAACGATAAGTACACGATTTATGACACAGTTAAAGTGCTGTATGGAAGTTGATCCTTCCATTGTTTTCCTTGTTGGCTGCAGGGATCAAGACAAATTGCGCAACGCGCATATGGACAGGCAATATAAGTCAGCGCCATAAGTTTGAACATGGCGGTAAGACAAAAATATCTGTAATTCGCTGCACAATAGGGCTATAAGGTGTACCAACAAGAGCCCATTATGCATGAATGAATCGGATCACAAGGAGCACCTCTGGGCACGCCCCTTCCCCACCCCTTCCCTTGTTAAGTGCCTTTTAAGGTGGCGTTTTGAATTCTAAACAGCAGCTTTAGTATATAAATTGACCTTTTAGCTAATATTTTGAGAAATACTTTTTTCAAGCACTGTATTGAGAGGAAATTAGCACATAAATGCAATTAAGGGACTAGAGGAGTGATATATCCCCTTTTTTCTCACTTCCTGTAGGAGTAAGAACACACATACTTGGAAAATGTTTTTCCATCAGGGAGTTACCCCCTTTTGAAACATACGTCCTGAAGAAGATGACCTAAACAAGTGTGGTTATGAAACCGGTCGACCTTATCATAGTATGAGCTGGTCTCATGCTTTTTTATGACCTATGTTATAAAGCAATTTGACATAGTCAATAAGAATTTAAAGTGACCTGAGGTGTAGGTCTGTTTTATTGTGTTTATATGTATGTAAGGACCTTATTGGTAAGGATCCTTAAGTGTGTTATATCAGTAATAGGTGTAGGATTTTTATAGGCGCTAGCATCACGCTGTCTAATTAAATAAAACAATACACAACGTTATGCATAGAAAGCCCTAAAAAGATCTAGAATCGGGCATTATCTAATGTAAAATGCCCCATTTTTTTCTAAATTGTTCTCATTAATTGTTGTTATTAAAACACTAAGTCTGATTTTCAACAATTGTGTTTTGTCTTTGTGAGAAGCGGAATTAGTCACCGTTATTCTTTCCTCTACACTAGGGGTCCCATATCCCTCCTTTGAGTGACGGCCCCCTAGTAAGTGTTGTTAAAAGTATATGGTGTACTGAGTATACATATGTAATAGGTACAACAGAATTCCATTATCTCTTGCCCATGGTCAGATCACATCTTTATACATTTCTCACTTACTGTTCTGTTTCCTGTGAAATTGCGGAATCTGGCCAAAGGCCACATTTTGTCACGGAATTTGAAATGCCTTATTTTGGACAATATAATGTCTTTACTAGACAGTAATATCAGTTTACCTTTAGGCATGCCGAGCCAAGAAATGTCTTCAGGGTTAGCTCTTAGCTTAGCTAGTATATCCAACACATTAGCACCACTAAAAAACACAAAGAAACACAAACTAAAAGTCAACCATGGTTTATGGTTGAACTACGAAAACTAAAAGCCTTAACTCTTAAGGCTTTTTTCTCCTGGAAAGCAGGGCCCTCTCCGGCCCTTTTGCAATCCTACAAAATCTTGGTTAAAGACTACAAAACTGCAATCTTGGAAGCTAAGCAGAATTTCCATAACATTAGAATAGATGACGTTGCATCAGATGCTAAGAAAATCTTTAAAATCCTTAAGGGACAGGAGGTAGTTCCTCCTCCATCTGACCAACTGGAGATAAGAGATACCACCTGGTGCCAGTGTATACAAGACGGCATGCAAAATAAACTACTAGGCATAAGGGCAGGAATGTTGGAACGCAGGAAGGAGTGGTATGCAGTGATAAAATTGCAGCAAAAATGTCGCCTGTACAAAAAACTGCGGCAAAAATACTGTGGTTTGACCCGTTAAAGGTGTACCCCATTACACCATTTAAGGAGAGCGAGGGGGTGCCCCGCTCCCCTTAAATGGTATAATGGGTCTGTGGGTTGCGGGGGGTATCCCCCGCATCCTTTACATGGATTGCGGCGGCAAAACCACAGCCTATTTGCTGCGATATTTTGTGTCCACAGCCATTTTTGCAGTGAGTCTAACACATGGAACCGAAGGACTTGCCTCTAACGACCATCAGTAAGCCGAAGAAGCCCCCATGGTGCAAGTCTAAGGTGGCTCAATTCTCCTTTCACCCAATTACTGAGGAGATTCTACAAAAAGTTATAGAAAAATTAAAAGCTAATCAGTGTAAAGGGGACTCCTGTTCTTCTTTAACAATAAAAACCTGCCCCCCGGCACCTTTTGTAAAGGCAATCTGCTGCTTTGTCAGTGTATCATTGAGCAAAGGCAATGTTCCAGAGAATCTGAAAAAACCATGGTCACGCCTATAATGAAAAAAGTAGGGCTGGCTACGGATAACCCTTTGAATTATCGCCCGATCTCTAATACTCCCTTTCTACTAAAAATATTAGACAAGGTGGCAGACAGTCAGATTGCAGAACTCCTAAATCGGTACCCAATCCTTAATGCGCATCAATCAGGCTTTAGGGGAAACTTTGGCACAGAGACATCTCTTCTCGAGTTAAAGTCAAAGCTGTTGGATAGCCTAGATAAAGTGTGATTATCCTTGCTAATCTCTCATGACCAATCGGCGGCGTTCGATTTGATCGACCATTCAATTTTGATGACTAGACTATCAGAAGTGGCTAATCTTTCACCTCAGGTGGTTACATGGATAGCATCCTTTCTGGAGAGTAATCACAGTAGAGTCTGCTCTGATATAGCAGAGGCCTCCTCCATCCCAGTTCTTTTTGGGGAGCTAACACGTCTTTTTCCACAGGGAGCTAACACGTCTTTGTGCTTCTACAATATTTGTATGGCCCCCTGTTTTTCTGACTTGGAGTCAGAGGGGATTATATTTTCAAACTACGCGGATGACACTCAATGTGTCATCCCACTCTCAGGTTGCTTCTCATAGGATGAACTAGAGCTAAATGGAGTCTTTGACCTCATCGAAAAGTGAATGCTCAATAATAACTTAGCACTAAATAAGAGCAAAACAGAACTTATGATTGTGGGGAGTCCAGCTGCCTTCAGCAAATTGGATAGTACATTGTGTTCCTTCAGGTTAGGGGCGGAACATATCATCCCTGTTCCTAAACTTAAGATCTTGGGGGTCACCCTTGATCAGTCGCTATCGATGAGTCCTCACGTTACTAGCGTTGTTTTGGCATCCTTGTACTATGTGAAATTGCTTTATCATCTCAGGCCTCTAATTACACAGGATAGTGCAGCAACAATAGCCAGAGCTATCATCGGGGCAAAGATGGACTACTGTGGTAGCTTATTGGCGGGCCTTAGCAAGCATGATGTGCATAGGCTCCAAACCATACAAAATAGGGCTGTAGGAGTTGTGATGAACCTGTCGCTCAAAGATCATGTTACGCAAACTAGGAGGTTGCTCTATTGGCTCCCTATAGAAGCACAGGTTAAGTTTAGGATTCTTACCATAACTTTTAAATGCAGACAAGGCCTCATGCCATTTATAATTGCAGGACTATATTATCGACAAAGTCGATGGCAGAGCTCTGAGATCCTGTGGACAGAACCTGCTTTTAGTCCCTAGAAGTAGAACTGTTAAGCAGATAAGGGGGCCTTCCACTTGGTTGCCCCAAAACGGCGGAACCAGTTACTGACTACTCTAAGATTCCAATGTTCCATGGAGGCCTTTAAGAAAAAACTAAAACTTACCTGTTTGAATAAGTCAAGCGCTCCCCATATTGCACGCTGGCTTTAGAGCCCTCAATTTTCATGAGGAAAACAAACAAATCGATTAAAATAATTTGTTCCATGTATTTGTGTCTGTCCCAAATGTCTGCGCCTTTATGCCTCAGGGTCCACAGTGCGCTATACAAATTATGTAATGTAATGTGTCAGAGATTGGTAGGCCCGGGTTCGAGTCCAGTAGAGCTTTTTTCAGTTTATTTCTTCCAGGCTTCGTGAGAGAGGTAAGATAAGTGATAGAATAGCAGTTGGAATAAATAAGAGAGATGGTGAGTGCCATTGGAGTGGAGGGGGAGAGAGATGAGCAGGGGAACTGCACAGTGCACGCAAACTCACCTAGTGGCCTAGCAGCCTAGCAGCCATGCAGGTGAAGAGGAGGTCGTGTGCAAAGGAAGACAGTACACAATTGAAAATATTTCCCCAAAAGGCACAAATACAGCACAAAATGGAGGATGCAGCAAAGTACACCTAGATTTGAAGTTGCCAAAAAGTGCTAATGCAGTACAGAAATGGAGGGTGCACTGATGTAATGCAAGCTTAGAGAGCAGTTTTAAGGAAGGCACTAATTAGCAGAGGAAAACAAGCAGTGAGTCAGTTTAGGCAAATGCACATAATACGTCTTTTGCCATACTAGTCCCTCTGATCATTCCCACCTACTACTTGTCCCTCCCCATCCAAATCACCCCTGCCCCACCCTAGCTCTTTTTGAGCTAGCTCTATGTTTTAAGGGTATGCTGAAGTTATATCTAAGCTGTCTTCTTTAATGGATTAATTTTAGCTGTGCACCACCTCCTGATGTAATAAAGATGTCTTAACCAAATGTCTCTTCAGCCACATGAAACATATCCAATCTGTGTTGCTGGATAAAATAGATGCCTGACTCGAATCTCGGGTGAGGTTAGAGATTGGTAAATCTTTAATAGCAGGACTGCAGTGTGAACACAGGAGTGAACAGCACACAGTCCCTAAGCAATCCCCAACTCTTACCTTGTCCCCTTATCAGCAGATGTTTAGAACATTCTCAGTACAGTGACTTCAATGCAAAGGGCCGAAGATCCTAGGACCTCACTAAGGAGGGTTTTAACCTTCTCAATAAGCACTTGAGGAGCCAAGCAAACCTAGGCACTCTTTAACTTTGTCATGCACACGATCCCAAAGAGCAAGATATTTGGAGAGGTTTGGCTGGGGCAGTTTTCCCTATTAGGTGCCTCACCGGCCTGAGCACCTCTTTGGCTCTTTTTGGCAAGTACTCTGAGCTTCCTGTGCCTCCCACCACCTCCCTTTCCACCTGCAGGGTCCCCAGATTCCTGTCTGCTGCTCATTTATTACGGCCGACCTACTTGAACTTGGATACATGGTGGATTGAGTAGCAGTAATGGCCACACAGACGCGTTTTATTTCCTGGAATGGTGCATTTCTGGTTCCGGTATCGATATTACTGTAAGTGGTAAAGCACTCCAGGTAAATACTGTTACCACATTGATGTTGGTAAGGGCGTAATCGTACGATGTGCCTAGATTTTCCGCATGGTCTTTTTCCAGGTGTTTTACCGCCACACTATTAAAGAGCCCCCTAATCTTGTTTTAAAAATCTCTGCCTATATCTTCCACTTACATTTAAATGCACTTACGTTTCCATTTCCCATCAACATTAATTTGCATATATGTGCATTGTTCCTGCACATTTGTCCTTGCACCTGTTCCTTATTTTGAATTCCAGTTCAAAACAAGCAGTGGAAAAGCCAACAGTTTTGGCTCTTGCATAGGCATTAGATAGGCACTTGCCTGGCACTGACCTAATATTCAGTTACTAACACCATTTGGCAGCTATTTGCATCTTATGGACAGGTAGCACCATATGGCAGTGCCTGGGAAATGCCTGTCCATTTCCTGCGCAAAAGGCAAAACTGTTAGACTTGCCACTGCTTGTTCTGTTTATCAGTGCCCTGGAGTTGATGAGCACTGCTATATTTAAGCATCACCAGGTGTTGATGAACACTACTATATATAAGCAACCGTGTTACTAAAACACTCTAACATATGGTGCAAAACCCTGGTGTTGCTGGCCGCCCATTGATCGTCTTTGCATCACCCTGGATACTGCCAGACTTTACCCCATGTATATTTTAAGCAGCATTCAGATATGTTTGAGCAACACTCAAACATTTTTCGGCCACCTAGCACACTGAACTGCATCCCAGTGTTACCGGCACAATCCTGGCAAATTGAAGAGCATTCATTTTGTACTACTGTGTCATTACTGGCAGTGTCCTGGCACATTTACCAGCAAGTGGTTATTGTTGGCAGTTCATCATGAGCCATGTAGGTGAGTTTCTCCATCGGGAAAACTTCCCACACTTTCCTAAGCCAGTCCCTGTGTCCCGGGAGTGAAGGCAATTTCCGAATTCTGTACTACTGTTATTCTCCCTGCTCGGAGCAGGGCTTTCCACATCCTAGGCAATCTATAGGGTGTCTAGCCAAATGGTCGACACAATTTGGTCGACAGGACAAATGATCGAATTTTTTTTAATTTATATATATATTTTTTAGGTTTTCGTTTAGGGGAAAAAAAGGGTTTTTTAGCAAAAAAAGGGGGTTGTGGGGGGACCCCCCCCCCCCAAAAAAAATGTGAAAAAACAAAAAAAAAAATGCGACCTTTTGGTGTCGACCATTTTTGTCCTGTCTACCATTTTGATTCGACCAAATGACCTACAACCAATCTATAGGATGAGTAGCTCTCTGGGGGAATACCTAGGAGTACCGCCAAGGGCTCCAACGGTATAGGTTCCCCATAATATCCTTTATCCAACTAAGCAACTCAGTCCAAAAGAACTTAATAGGTGGACAGTCCCACCAAATGTGCGACAGCATACCCAATTCCCCACATCCACTTGTGCACTGCAGCGACACTCCAGGAAACATTTTAGACACTAACCAGGTCCATGTGCCAGCCATGGCGGATCTTACAATTATGCTCAATGGCATGGGTAGAAAGATTCTTGTGAAATGTTACTCTTTATATTTTATCCCAAAGTTTCTCCTGCACGGGCATCCCAGTAACTTATCCCAATAACCCTTAAAGGTCCTCATGACAATCATGCAGGGTGCCATAAGAGCCTTAAACAGGTTTGAGATAATGCTCTTTCTCGACCCCGCTGTCTCTAAGACCGACTCAAACGGTGTAAGGTCTCTGGCCGCTTTACTCCTCCACTTTGGGTCCATCACTAACGCCTTGAGTCAGAGATATTCAAAAATTCCAAAGTTCTCTCTACCCAACATATCTGTCAGCTCCTCGAACTCCTTGAATTTTCCCCCTTGTAACAGGTGTGCAACCCTCTCCAAGCCTAGGTCAGACCATCTCTGTGCTCACCGAAAGTGCAAGTCTCCCAGTCTATAGGGGTGACCACACAATGACCTCAAAGGAGAGGGCCATGTGGATAGCTCCCTTTTCTCCTTCAAGTCTGACCATAGCATCCACAAAATACCTAGCGCAGGGTGGTTTAGCAATTCCATAGGAATACGTCTATTTATTGTTTTCAAATATTTGTTTACAAGGAAACCTCACATAAACCAAACATCAATAAATTCCACCTTACAAACCGCATTAACATACATACAAGACAACCGGCCACAATGTTCCCACTACCGGGAGTCCATATCGCATGATGTCCACATGTTCAAGAGTTCATACAGAGGACCGGCCATTGCCCCCTCCCTCTGAGTCCCTTCTGTCCCTACCCCATCGTTCCCCGAGTTAGTTACCAGAGCCTCATTTTCCACCCATGTCTGGAGTCCCCCCTGTCTCGCTTCCCTGATGCAGAAGCATACTTGGATAGGGTCGATCAAGTGGGTGCTTTAACCTGATCGGTGTAGGATGGATTGGATAAGTCAAATTAATGCCTCCAGAATCTCCTCGAAGCGGTGTTCTCTACTGGGGTTAGAGACCATTTGTCTTTTAAAGGCTGCTCGCTCAAGTTGACAGGTCTTGGACAGTGACTGTGACCATTTGGCGGCTGTCAGTGGTGTAGCTAATTTCCAGTGTATGATCAGGAGTTTCCGCTCTGTAAACATGATGAGGGAGATCAGTTTGCGGGTCAGCGAGTCCTCGTGCCAGTCAGTGCCATCGTCTCCCAATACCAGCGCGAGCGGGTTGAACTGGATGTTGGCTCCTTCAATGCTGCTTAAAGTTTGAAAGATCTGCTGCCAATACGCAGCAACGAAAGGACAGGACCAAAGCACGTGGTCCATAGTCCCAGTGCCATTGAAGTCTCTCCGGCATAGGTCTGTGGTCCGGATTACCATTTTGTGTAGCTTATCGGGGGCATAGTATAGTCGCTGTAGTATTCTAAATTGAATCTCCCTATTTCTGAGATTGAGAGAGGCATTTGGAATAGCTGCAAAGCTTCTTTGAATGTCTGATGCGCTCACCGGGGTGCCCAAGTCTTCCGTCCATGCTGCCGCGAATGCGTTCAGTCTGTGAAGATTTGGTATTACCATCGAATAGAAGGTGCGGATGCATGGGAAAGCATCAGTATTATGGTCCATTTCCCGCTCGCATGGGGTGGGGGGTTGCAGTCTGCATTCAATTGTGGTATGTTGAAGTATCACCTCCTGGATAGAGTGGTAATCTAACCAGCCACCCGGCCCCATCCCCAGTTTATTCCGGGAATCCCGCTAGTGTTCCTTCGTCCATAATGTCCATTAACCAAACGTTGGCCCATGGGTTTGCTCAGTGGTGGTGCAATGCATGCGTCGCTCCATAAATCGGGATCGATCTTATACTGGCCCAGGCTGGTGGGTATTTCACCTGTGCCCCTTGTGCCACCCGAAGCTTGTGCCACTGTTGAACGGTTGGTCTTAAAATAGGGTGCATCTTGATGTTGTTTGGGAGCAATGTCGCCATGATTTCGGTAGGGCAAATTGAGGCCATTAAGGACTTCTCAATATTGTGCCAGCTGGTGTCTTTGTTTATACTGACCCACCGTTTCGTCCATACCAGTTGGGCTGCTTGGTATTATGCCCTGAGAGAGGCAACCTCCAGCCCTCCCACAGATTTGTGGGCTTGTAGGATTGAGAGCCGGGCCCAGGCTTTCTTGCCTCGCCAAATGCTGATGGCTTTGTTCGTGTCTTTTAACATGCGTGCCGTCAGTTCGGCTGGCAGCATCATTGCGATATATATGAGCTTAGGGTTCATTTTTAAAGCAATTATCCTTCCTGGCAAGGAGAGCATCAGTGTATCCCACCTTTTGAGGTCCTTCCATATGCTATTTAGCACCTGGGGGTAATTGGGATCTCTGAGTTCCGTTATTGACGCACTTATTCAAATCCCTATGTATTTCAAGGAGTGTGGCTGGAGCGTGAACGGTGCTGCACCACAGGGGTCCCATGGTATGTCCCGCCGGAGGGGCATAACTTTGGATTTGCTCCAGTTTACTCTATAGCCCACCATCGGGCCAACATTTTGTAGTAGGGATCTAACGTATGGGAATGTTTTAGGGCAGTTACTGATGTAGATTAAGAGGTTGTCCGCGTATAATGAGACTTTATGTTCTTCCGGACTTTGATGGATCCCCGACCATGCTGGGTCTGTGCGCATCATTATTGCCAAGGGCTCTATAGACAGAGCATACAGGAGCGCCGATAATGGACCGCCCTGGCGTGTGCCTGACTGTAACGTGAATTCCTCTGACGCCACTCCGTTCGTGACCACGGTTGCTGTGGGTTCCGTATAGAGGAGTCTAATTAGTTGCATCAGTCTGACAGGAAAGCCGTATTTTTGGAGGGCTCTGAACATGAACTCCCACTCACCTTATCGAATGCTTTCTCTGCATCTACCGCTATGATAGCGTCATAGGGGTCCCTCTCTCCTGCGATTATATGTAGTAATCTGCAAATTTTGTCTCTGGAATGTCGCCCTTTAATAAAGCCTGTCTGGTCTCTGTGCACTAACTGTGGCATGAAATTTCTAGCCTTTGGGCCAGACACTTAGCCAAAATGTTGGTGTCTGAGTTTATTAGCAAGATCGATCTATAGGAGCCGCACAGTTCTGGATCTTTTCCTTTTTTGTGAAATACTATAATGTTGGCACATAGCATGGATTTGGGTAGGTGATTGTGGGTTAACGCGTCTTCAAATACTGCTGCTAGGTTCGGGGCAATTTCCTCTGTAAGGCATTTATATAGGTCTATCGGGATTCCGTCAGGACCTGACACTTTCCCTTTGGCTAGGGATTGAATAGCTTGGTTGATTTCTTCAAGTGCGATGGGAGTATTCAGTGTTGCTGCTTGGTTCACAGTGATACGGGGTATGGACACTGAGTCCAAGAATGCTTCTATTTTATTTTAGGCGTGCATGTGTCTGTGGCAGTGTACAATTCGCTATAGAACTTGGCGAACCTAGCGTTTATATGTTCATCCCCCTCTACCAACATTCTAGCATTATTCCTGATGGCGGTAATCTGTTGCGTGACCTGGCGTTGCTTGTGGGTGAGTGCCATCCTGCGTAAGGGTCTGTTGCCTTCCAGGTAGTAGCTTTGTGCCCAACTGGTAAATGCTCTCTGTGCTCCATCTGTGGCGATGTATTTAATCTTGCTCCTTGCTTTTGCTATCTGGGGTCGGAGCATTTGGTCCTGCGTCACCTTGTGACTTCCCTCTTGCAGCTTGAGTTCCCTTGTTAAATTGGCCTCCCTCTTCCCCCCATTCTTTGTGTCTGTGAGCCCAGCGCCAGATGCATTGCCCCCTAATGAAGGACTTGAAGGCATCCCGGCATCTGTGAGGTGTATATTCCAGTGTTAGATTGTCAGTCCAAAAATTATCAGCGTCATCCGTCAGGTGTTCCACTATGTCTGGGTATTGTAGCATTCTAAGATTCAGTCACCAAGGTGAAGTCCTCTCGGGCTTTCCGGGAGCGTGAGGCAAAGTGTAATCTGAGAATGGTCTGATATAGTGGTCGGTTGTATTTCTCAGTTTGTGACGATATGAGTAGTATTAGCGGGCATTAACCAATAGTCCAGGCGGGAGTAGCTGTCATGGGAATGTGAGTAGTGAGTGTAGTCGTATTTGTTGGGGTGGGAGTGTCTCCAAACGTCTACCAGGTGTAAGTCGGCCATTAGGGTGTTTAGGGCTAGTCTTTTTTTTGTGTTAGTTTTTTTTGCCAGTCCTGGTCCTTTGCGGTCTCTGTCTGGCCCTAGGGCCAGGTTAAGATCCCCCCCCTATGATAGTTAGGTTGCTCATATATTTGGCGCATTCTGCGAAAGTATCCCCAAAATATGATGGTGAGTCTGTAGTGGGTGCGTAGAGGTTTATTAGGGTGATTGGGTGTTGAAATATCTGGCCCTGGATTAGGACTTATCAGCCTGCTCTATCGTTGACCGTATGTTGAATCTGTAGCGGAATCCGCTTGTGGATCAGGATTGATACCCCGCATTTCCAGTGGTGCGCTGAGTGTGCTGCTGCTCATGCCCATCCCAGAGCTAGTTTTTCTGCTTCTATTCTGTTTAGATGTGTCTCTTGCAGGAAGACGATGTCTCCCTGCATATTCCTCATTAAATTTAGCATATGCATACGTTTGATGGGGTGGCCCAGACCCTGTATGTTTAGGGTCGCCAGGGTGACTTTAGCCATTTGTCTTGGAGGGGGCTTGTCTTGTGGGCCATGCCCTGCAATCAGCACCTTGTGTGTCCTCTGGTATCGCTATCTGGAACATGTGTGGGGTTCGTAAGGGTTAACTTGTAGGGGTGTTGCCCCCCCCCTGAACAACAGAACCTTGGTCCAAACTATAACCTGCTAAAACATTGGGTAGGCCTGCCATTCGGCCCGCATCCAATACTGGGTTGAATTACCCATATATGGAGCAGACAGGTGAGAGCAGTTGGCTCGTCACCGTTGCCCATATGTCATATGAAACCAGTATAGGGGTGGCAAGGAGCGCAAGCTCAACGGGTGTGGAGGCACTTGACCTTCCCACTGCGGCTCTGCCCCCTGCCCCTGCGGCTGGATGGGGGGGATTCTCTTGACTTTGGAGCGCGAGTGCAGTCCCTTATTGTTAAGCTCTCGGTGGTCTCTTTACCTTCATTTTTTTGTTTTTGTTTTTGTGTTTCTTCTGCACCAGGTCCTATGGTACCGGGGAATCTACTTTGTATTCTCTCCTCAGGGCCTTGCCAGATGCCCTTCATGTTCTGTTGGTGCGATTCTTATGGTCCGGATTCCAGCCTCTTGGTCCCCTACCTGCCCTCTGCCATCACCCCCTGGGTCCTGGTTGGTCCTTTTGGGATGGCATGGTGCGTGGTGACCTTGTCTCCTCCGATACAGATGAGGGAAATTCCCACCGTCACTATGTTGTGTTGTTGCAAGAAATGCCATGCCGCCTCCGGATCCTCAAATGAATGCCATTGTCTTTCTAGGTGAATGCACCATGTTGCAGTAAATCCCAAGGCGTGTCCGTGTTCCATTGTTTTTATCGCCTCAAAGATGGGATTAAAGCTTTTCCTTCATCTAGACACTTCTATTGAGTAATCACTGAATATCTTAATGTCCGAGGGCTTTGTGCTGAAAGTTCAAGAGCCTCATGGTGATGACTCAGGGGCGTTCATTTGGCGCCGGATTTTGGATCAGCACCCTGTGGACTCTTTCTATAAGGTCTCTAGCGTTGGGGAGATGGAGATCATTTTGCAAGAGGTCGTAGATGTAGCTTTCCAAGTCTGCGACTTATGTGTTTTCAGGAATGCCGACCACCCTTAGGTTGTTCCCACGGGAGCGATTTTCCTGGTCCTCCAACTTTTCACCCAGTCTCTTCACCTCCCGCATGACCCCATCCAAGTTGGTTTCCATTGTTACCTGGTTGTCTTCCAGCGCGCTTATGCGCTGATCATTGTCGGTGGTCCGTTCCGCTTGTGTGGCTAGCTGGTTTTGAACATCTTGGAGGTCTTTTTTGATCTCTTGGACCATGCTGTTGGTTTCTTTTGTCCTTTGGCTGATTAGCTCCATTTCGGCTAGAATAGCCTGTAGTTGCACTTCGACATCCATGTCGGTTTTATTGTGCGCTGAACGCCGTGGAAGACTTCCTGGCTTTTCATTGTCTGCGTGATTTTTCGGCTCTGTGTTCTGTGCAGCCTGTTGAATGCCCTTCAGCGCCTGTTTCCATGTACGGCAATGTTGCAAGGGCGGCCTTGGTAGCAACTTCGAAAGTGCGATAGGGTGTTTGCATGCACCTCGTTTAGGGAGATTCAAGGGGGTCGGCTCTCGCGGTTATCAGGCCCTTTACCTTTCGTGTCTTTCCTGGTCTTTTGTTTGCCTTTGGTTCCTCACGCTTCCATGTGCGACGTGTTCACCAGGCACTGTTGTTTGCCTGTTGACTGGTAGCTGCGCCAGTCCTATTCCCTATGAGCGGCCTGTAGATTGTCTGTACGGGGGCCAATGTTTTCTCTTGCGCTAGGTCTGGGATGCATTTGTTCTGTTTTCAACATGCCCTCTGCACGTGCTTTGAACCCCTGTGATCTGTTTCCCAATAGATTTGAGGCCTGGGTGGGGGCCCTCATGCAGATGTTCAGGGCTGAAGTGTTGGTCCCCCCCGTTGTATGGTTCTTCGATTGGGATGGCCCAGTTGTTGAGGTGTGAGCTGCGTTGCAGCAAGTGAGGCTGTTTATTCCCCTGCCCAGCTCTTGCGGTGGTGGATAAGGAGGGGGTGGGAGATATAGGCCCCGCCTGGTGACCTTACCAATGAGTCGTGGCGTCAGGTCCACCTCTTCTTTTTCCTCCAGAAAGCAGCGTGAGGGTGTGTGGCCCCCCCCCCCCAAAGCTTGGGCCCACCAGCCGCCGGTGAAGGCCTAAATGGTCATTGTGCTTCCCACAGCGAAGGGCCCTGACCGCGAAGTGCCCACCGTTCTGGGCTAACTGGCTTCAGCCCGGTCGGGGCGTGCGTTCAGTGTCTGCCGTTGGGGTACTGGCACGGACACACAAATGGCAATGCTGTTGTCTGGGGCTGCTGCACTACGCACCTCAGCATTCTAGGATCTTGGGCCCGATCCTTGGCCCTCCAGTAGGGCTTGTCTTGCAACAGATCCACCGTTTTGTTCCCCGTCATACTGTACCATTGACTTACTTAGCGTTGTCTACAGACCCCGACTGGGTTAGGCTTACGGTTGCCAGGCAGGTGCTGCTGCTCACGTTTCACTATCTACTTCTGCAGTCCACTTGGCGGTGCGTTGTACACCAGCCCGGGTGATGAGATGTGGCACCCTGGGCAGCTCAGCGGGCCTCCGCAGTGGCAGCCGCCTGTTCCTCGGAGGAGTGTACGCCGCTGGTGGAAAGTCTCCGATTCCGCCTCTGTCTGCGCTTCCATGACCTGGGGGTTGCGGGTCATAGGGCTCGTCCGCCTTCTGCGATCCGGTTCGAGGGCGGCTTCGGTCCCTGGTGGAGCGATGGGCTCCCAGAATGCAGCCGGGATTACTCACCGTACAGCGGCCCGGCTGGCGTGGGCTGGTATCGGGCAGGGTCTCCGGCATCCAACTTGCGGCGTTCACACCTTTTTTTCAGTGGAGCCGGTCGCGGCACCTACAGCGGTCTGGAGTTCGGCTGTACATTGCTCCGGTTCTGCTGCAAATATCGCCTCCAAACTTCCCTTATTTGTTGTTCATATGTTCCGCCGGGTATTACCCCCTTCTGTAAGCGATTGTATGCATTTTTTCTGGGCAGAGAGCCGTTGCGTTCGTCTCCACCCACAGGAGCTCTTTTATTTTGCTGCCAACTTGCTCGGGCTCTCTAGTGCCCCCCATCGAGATCCCTTACTTTCATCAGGAAGGTGGCCCAGTCTTCCAAATATGACCAATACGTTCTTAACGATTCCGACATGTGCTCTAACATTACTCTTAATTGCGCCGCTTTGAAATACAGGAAGAAATCTGGAAATCCAAACCCCCCTTGTGATTTTGGTAAACACATAGTCTGCCTTGCTATCCACGCACTACTGTTCTGCCATACAAAACTAATACACGTGTTCTGAACTTCCCTCAAAAAACCCTCAGGGGGAATGGTCGGGAGCATCTGAAATAAAAATAAAAACCTTGGAAGCACGTTCATTTTTACCACTGTCATTCTCTCTCTGTCAATGACAATGTCAAATCCGACCACCTCTTTAGGTCACGCTTCACCTCTGCCATCAAAAATTGTATTTATTGTGAATTGGTTTACACAAGACACAAGACAAACCTTATACAATTACAGTACATAACATTTACATTTTACCTAAAATTTGGAAAGATTACAAAAAAATCGCATTTAAATTTCAATCACTATAAAATTTGATTCAAGTTTGGTTCATTCTCTGTAAAAATCCATACTATATAACAAATCGCTGCCAATATCAAAGCAGTTGGGGAACTCTTCCAGTATCCGAGCCCAGAACACGTTTCAATACATTCTATTGACATCATGAACAAATTGTCCAAAATACTCATTTCTTTGATGTGATAGCGGTGGATATTCTAAAGTAAGGTGTTTCAGGGTCTCGATTTCGGGTTCTTGACATACCCTACATGTTCTGTCTGCTCTATTAATCCTCGATCTTGCTCTCAGAAATTCTAGTGTTGGATACAAGTTAAAACGTAGTTTCATAAAATTACGTCTCTAAGTTCGATCTGGAAATTTTAAAAGATATCCTGGTATATGTATATTATCAGATGCTCTTTCCAACATTAACTGCACATCAACCATTTTCGGTTCTGATAATGTATTCAACCAATCAAAACATTATTAGCTAGAATTTGATTATTTTTACATATATGCAGAGATATGTCAACCTCATTTCATATGGTTTGACTCCAACTACGCAAAAAGCTAGACGATGGATCGTGCATAGCCCAATTTGATATCCTCATACAGGGAACATGTGGGAGGCACAAGGACTTTTAGGTACAACATCAAATTTTGTTCGAATGGAATAGAGGAAGGAGTTCCTAAAATGAGAAAATCTAGATATTTAAATTCCTCAACAATTTGCAAATTACTATGTCTTAATCTCTCAAAGGGGTATTTCATGATCTTCTTTCTACCATTGGAAATCCAGTTTTTGGGATTTCCCCTCATTTATTTCCATATCATTCAATTCCATAAACTGCTTCACAGCTTTAAATGATCAGTTTAATCCTATTGGGATGAAGCCTGGGATAACCAGATTGTCGCATACAGTAGCCAATGAATCAGAGTTTTGCCTATTTTGGGTTGAAAATCTGTTCTATTATTTAAAATGTCTCCTATATCTGATATATATATATATATATATATATATATATATCTCTAAACAAAAAAGGGGCAGAACACACCCTTGCCGTAAACCATTACAGGTGGATACTTTACTAGAAAGGGAGCTTTCTATGTTCAAATGCACGTAAAGTGATGTATCCGTGTGAAGGTCCATAATGGAACCTAGGATTGATAACGGAAATCCCCAGGTCTTTAGTTTTTGCCACAGCCTTTATTTACTTTATCGAAAGCGACTGTCAGGTCACTAAAAGCTGCATATAGAGTGCCTTTCCTTAGGCAGGTATCTTGGCATAATATTGTAATAACCAGGCTGTTCAGGGAAGTTATAACATTTCTACGGAAACCTGATTGCATTTTGTCAATCCTTTTTGTCCTGTATGCCCAAGTTTCCCTGGTTGTGAGCTCCTTCCATGTGGGCAGGGGACGGCAGCCGCTACCTGATCCTGACCCTGGGGGTTGCTATATGAGGGAGGATCTCATGGGAGGGGACGACTACCTGGGTGAAGGGATGACTCCATCAGACGAGACGCGTTATTCTCCCCTTTTCCCGAAAACCCCCCCCCTATGATATCCAAACATCTAATGTTATACTGTCAATCTAGTCAAAACTCTATGTATGCCTCAAATATTCACAACACACATAAAACATATTTTGTTTCTGACATTTCTTTGTGGGATTCTTGAACAACATCAGTTTAGAAATCCAATTACATCTATGGACTTCAACTCCCATAACGCCTCAAGTACTGAGTTGAAGTAGAGGAGGGAAGGGTTGATGCAAACTAAGCCAAGCCCAAAGACTAATGTGCAGACTAGTTCTGTTGAAACTGAAGTGCCCGGGACCTTTTAAAAATGCAACCGATACCAATACATATTGGTAATATTGCCCTCCGCCTTTTGCTATACTGAAGCCTTTCCTTTCCTTTGCAGAACAACACTGCACAACAAATTCTAAAACATTTAATTCAACTTTTATAGTAGTTGGTTTTCCAAAGGAAGTCTTAACAGATCAGGGATCTACTTTTATAAGTAAGCTTATGTCTGAGTTAAAGGAGATTCTTCAGATATCACCTGCAAACTGATCATTTAGGTGAACGATTCAATAAGACCCTAAAACATTTCTTAAAGGAATTTATTGAAGTGGATGTGAAAAATTGGGATGTTATGACACCATTGTCCCTTTTTTTGCCATTAGAAAAACACCACAATCCTCCACAGGATTTCCCCCATTCAAACTCTTATATGGAGGAGAACCAAGAGATGGCTTGGCTATGTTGCGTGGAACATGGGAAGAACAAGAGAAAGCCTCCTTACCATTATCTCAAACTGCTCAAATGTTAAAAGAGCATATGGCAGCAGTCTGGTCCATAGTGCAGACTAACATGAACAAGACCCAGAAACAACAGAAAGAGTATCATGATAAGAAAACTTTGTTAAGATCTTCTTCTATCGGTCAAAAGGTCATAGTCCTCATCCCCTCTTCAGAAAATAAAATGCCCTCTAGGTGGCACAGTCCCTATGAGATTATAGAACAGACCAGACCTAGCAATCAAGTCTCACAACCAGACGGAAAGATCAAGACTCACAATTGTCATGTGAATCTTCTCAAAGAATGTAGATAAAATCCCATTGAAGACACTTCAGTGATGTTAACTAGTCTGTTAACTGATTAAATCAACGGAAACACTTTAATTACTCAAGATTTGGCTCTGAATAAAAAAAAAACATTTAACAGACCTCTTGGAACAGTTCCCTGATGTTGATCGAACAGAACATGGAAGAGTAAAAGGGATGTATCATTATATCCGTACCCCTCCAGGAAAAGCTGCTCATCTATAACCTTATTGGATACCTGACAGTAGAAAGGAAATAATTCAAGAAGTTAGAAACTATGTTAAGGGCTCATGTTCTCAAGCCCTCTCAAAGCCCTTGGCTCTCCCCAGTTGTGCTAGTCGCAAAGCCAGATCAATCATGGAGCTTCTGCCTTGTTTTTCGAAAGGTGAACAAGGTTTCCCAATCTGATAGTTATCATATGCCTAGAATTGATGATCTTATTGACGGATTGGGAACTGCTGTTTATCTCTCCACGATCTGATTAAGGGATACTGGCAAATACAGTTAATCCAGCACATACACCGAAAACAGCTTTTTTCAACTTTTAGGACTTGTTCAATTCAAAGTGTTGTCTTTTGGTTTACATGGGGCCCCCGGGTACCTTTCAAAGGTTGATGGAACAAATTCTCCGATCCTACGTCTCTTTCTGTGGAGCATATATCAATGGCATTATCGCCCATAGCAAATCCTGGAAGGACCATGTATACCAGCTATATTTGGATACTAGACTTCTACGAATAGCAGGACTTGTAGCAAACCCAAAGAAATGTCACCTGGAGTAAAATATCTTGGGTTCTTTGTAGGAAATTGACTAGTTAAGCCACAAACTAAAAAGGTTAAAGGAGTAAAGAAAACCCCTACTGCAAAGACAAAGATTTGAGAGCTTTTTTGGGTTTAATAAGATATTATAGACGGTTTATTCCTAATTTCTCCTCTAACACCCTCTCTCACAGACAAACTAAAACATGCTGATCCCCAGAGAATTAAATGGCATCCTGAAGATCAATTGTGTTTTGACAAACTCAAACACATTTTGTGTATTGAGCCTGGGTTGAAGGTGGCAGACTTCAACTGGGAGTTCATCCTCCAAACGGATGCCTCACATACAGATTTATGAGAAGTTCTCTCACAGAACCATGATGGTCTAGATCATCACGTCCTCTATATAAGCAGAAAATAGTTTCCATAAGAAATTAATTATGCAACCCTTGAACTTGAAACCCTGCCCATTAAGTGGGCTATAATCTACCTCAAATTCCGACTCGTCCCTGATCATGCGCCATTAATTTGGTTGAGCCTCCACAAAGACACTAATGCAAGAGTCATGCAGTGGTTCCTGGATTTAAAGCCCTATTGTTTCTCTGTGGAGCACAGGAAAGGAAAAGAACAAGGCAATGTAGATTTCCTTTCCTGTTTTCCAAATGATGCTGTGAGAACCAGTGACATTAGGGGAAGGGTATGCGATGAATCCAGTGGAGCCATCACAGATTCCCTGGCTGTAACCTCCTCCCATGTGGCCAGGGGACGGCAGCCGCCAACTGATCCGGACCCCGGGGGTGGTATATGAGGGAGGATCACATGGAAGGTGACGACTACCAAGGAGAAGGGATGACTCAATTTAGATGAGACACCGCATGCTCCTCTTTTCCTCAAAGAAAACCCTATGATACCCAACTTCTAATGGCATACTGTCAATTTAGTCAAAACTCAATGTACATCTCACACATTCACAACACACATAAAACATCTTTTGTTGCTGGCATTTGTTTATGTGGGATTTCTGAACATCAGTTTAGAAATCCAATTACATCTATGGACTTCAACTCCCATAAAGCCTCAGGTACTGAGACGACGAAGAAGAGGAGGGAGGAGTTGATGCAAACTAACCCGAACCCAAAGACTAACGTGCAGGCTAGTTGTTCTGTTGAAACTAGTGCCTGGGACCTTTTAAAAATGGCATTCGCAATATCAAGCAGAGCAGTGCGGGACACAACCGTGCAGGAGAAAGCCGACAGAGAGAAGACTGGCACATCTGTGCAGCAGCTCGTGAACGCAAGTCACACATACCGGCGTGGCGTGAAGGAGGAAAGTGCAGCAGCCATACCTGAAGGACTGTGGGGCACCAAGATAGACAGCAGAGCTCTTGGAGGTACGGTTGTGCCGGGAAACAGCATCTCCAGTCAAGACCACAGAGGGAAATCGGCAAGTGAATGCGGTGCCGCAGGAAACACTAGGGAGACGTCTGCCTTGTGTCAGAAGCCAACCCAGGGAGGGAGCTTTACCGCAGGGCACACCATAAGTCTGAGACGCTGCAAACAACTGGTGAGTCTGCCCAGAGCCATTGGGGACCCTGGGGCGTACCGACACCCATGTAATCAAGTGAATGAAGTACGTGAGATTGATATTAAGTACACTGCTCAAAGGCAATTTAAACACAGACAAAACCTAATGCTAAATCGATGCTTGAAAGGAAACCGATTTGAATACCGACAAAAGCAAGTGCAACAGTGAAAATTGATCAAATACCTATGCATGAGATGTCAATGTGGGGGGCACCTGAAACAAGTGTTACCCCAAGTAAATACATTGAACAGAGCAAAGCAGGTGCTGATGTGGTATATTGAAAGGGACAATGAAACCAATAAGAAGTCCTGTTAAAGAGAAGACACCATGCAGTTGCTATTCAAGGGTGAAGATACCTGGCAGCAAAGTATACCAGGGGATCTATAAAACCCCAGAGAGGGATTCCTCGCAGGGGAGTATACCAGGCAATCCACCAAAGTTGAGCAAATACTTTAATAGTGTGGGAAGATACCTGGCAGGGGAGTATACCAGGGGATCTAACAAGTCCATAAAAGGTCCTGATAGTCAAATGTACCAAGCATTTGAATCTGTAAAAGATCTCTGAACATCTTGGGAAATACCTGGCAGGTGAGTATACTAGGAAACCTGAAAAACCCACAAGAGGATTTCTGGTGAAGGAATATACCAGACAATCCTTCAAATTTAAAACAAAGTTAACATGCCCTGGCTCCAAGGGTTTCTCCTTGGAAAACACTTTTTGGATGAATCTTTGTTTTTGAACAATTTACACTAATCAGAAGTCAGAGACATTTCCTTGCACCCTTAATTTTTTTTTGTTTCTTATGTGAGGGGCAGTTTAGAATGTTTTGGACACAAGGACAGGTTTTAGGTTGCTAACTACTTAACACAGACTGACTCTTAGTTTCATATAGTTTGAGTCAGGTATTATATTTAACACACAACAGGTCTGAATAACCCCTCTCTAGCCCTATCCTAAAGAAAGAGGTTCCCTGCCCTCAGGCAATTGCCGATAAATACACACACCTGACGGCCCTTTCCCTTACCCACAGGGATAAAAGGTGGAGCACGAGAGCACACTTTGAACGAGGCCGAACGAACAAGGAAGTAGCTTTTCTGGGACGGCAGTTCAAACGAAGCAGAAAGGCGGTGGAAACCGAAAGGACGGCAAGGAGGGAGTTGCGCTTGCCCTTTTCAACCCAGAACCGTGAAGCCTTCGATAAAAGAACAGTAAGACCAGGAATTGCACCTGGCGATTGGTGTGACAGATGTCAACCGTACACAGGACCCTCCCACACTGATAGCTGGGGTGGAGAAAAGAGATTGCTGCTGTGGTATCGTCCTTTTCTTCAGTGGAAGAAAAGCCAATGAGTTCAGCACAGCCGGTGAGTCGGAAGAAACTGATTTTGGACTGGCCTGTGTTAAGCTCAAGGTGGCAGTGGCAACATTTGGGTAAAGAAAAGAAGATAATAGACTAAGGTCTTTTGTGAACAAACGAGGTATCGTGGTTAGAGTGGTCCAGTGCCACGTGGGTGCTCATTTGAAAGGCTCTAACGAATGCCCCGCTCCGGAACATGGAGGAAATGTTGAATTGAGAAAAACTATAAGAACCAAGAGGCCTTAGGGGAGGCTGGCGTGAGAAGTGAAAGTGGTCATACAACGGTCAAGCCAAAACCCTTGTACAGTCAAAAGTCTTTGACACATTGTGAAAGTGAAGTGAACTGTGTTACTGAGGGGGAACGGCATGAAATTGTGATCGTGTGAAAACTGAACTTACCAAAGAATCACAGAGTGACCCAGCAAGACGTAATCACTCTTCGGAAGTCTCTCTGTGACTAGGCAAATGCTTTGGGAGGAAGGTCTGAGCCTGAACGAGGGGGGCTCAAGTAAAGTGAAGAAGGTAACCCGGAGGATTGTTTAAAAAGACATTTAAGATTCCTGAATATTACAAGATGCTGTGAATTGAAAAGCTAGGTGAACTGCATTGTGGTGACAAACGTGAACCCGACTGAGGGATGTCCACAGGGAGGCTGACGTTGTTAAGGCGATCAGAGCCCAGCTGAGGGGGATCCTTGGGTGAAGACAAATCGCCCGACGTGAAGATTAATAGAAGGAACTTTTGTTTGTGATACATCAGGCCCTCTGAAGCAAGAGGCTTTGCATAAAAGACACTTGGGCACAGAAGGCCCTAATATTGGAAAAGGAAGTGTAAACTCAGGCCAGATAAGCCCAGAAGTGTGCTGTGCTAGAGAGTCCCGCCTTGTTCTGTGCTTCAAACATGGGGAAATGAGAGCCCGGCCATAACATCCTGACTTATCATTTTGAGAACACTTCTTTCTTTCTTTGTGAACATTATCCCACACTATTTTGTAGGATAGCGGTAAGGATTGGCAATAGGTTTTTCTTAGTATAGGACCTTTCTGTTTGACTAGACTCCACTAGGGCTGTATTATTATTTGATGGGCGTAGCTTGCTCCCATCTTAGATTTAGGTTTAGATTAGGCGTTTATCTCACTCTTTTTTTACAGTTTAATAAACACCCTTGAACTGTGTCTGTCTGCTCTGACACCATGCCTTCCTTACACCTTCACCTTCCCAGATACACCTCAAACAAATATATAAACTACTCAAAGGGGTCTGCATATGGCTATCCGCAACTTCATCGTTACAAGCAGACGAGTCTCTCACTTCTAATCACAGATATCAAATGAACAGAAACATTCAACAAAGCTGTCATGGGAGCAGCATGTAATCTGATGGGTACAGTAACCTGTTCAACAATATTGCCCACTCTGTTTGGTTTGACATATTTACATTGGTGTATACCGCTTCTATTCTTATCAATGACGCCAATTCTTCCCTGGCCCACTTAGGTAAATCTCTCTTCCAGTCTGAGAACATGCGACCCTCTGGGTTAAACGAAGTGTGAAGAACTCTGAGATTATGTACCTTTCTACCAACCGGCAAGCACTGCCCTAGTTCCTAAAACCTGACCTTTTTTTTTTTTTTTTAATTTTTTTTTTGATGTCTTAGTTTAGTGATAAACTTTTGCATCATTGTGAATCTTGTACAAGAGCAAAGAGGATGTCAGAAGGGCTTTACAATTTTCTTTACTTGAGGTCAAGAATGTTAGACATTAAAAGGACAACTGTGAATATGTATTTATTGTTAGTTCCGCTGAGGATAGTATTCCATCTTTCATCTGTGTTCATTTCTTGTGAAGCCAGATCGAAATGGGATCCAAATTGCATGCGTTGAGCTGCCAGCGCCGGACACTCCATGACTAGGTGGAATATGGTCTCTGGTATGGTTTCAATTTCGCAGAAACGACAGTAGTTCTTTGCTTTAGGGATCCGGTTTGTTATGGCTAAGTAGCAGTTTTTCGGCAGGATATTCAATCTAATTCTCAGGAATATTGATCTAATCACTGGATCGGGAAATATTCGCAGGTACGGTTGTGGTTCATTTAGTTTTCTATTGTCTTTGTTGCAGTGTAGCGTCCGCTTGTAGGAGTTTTTCTGTTCAATGGTTTTGATCCAGTCATTTTGTAAGTTTGACCTTGGCATATTGGGGACGCTTCGTTAAAAGTTCTTGAGATATTTCTTCTTGTTCCATTTCCTTAGTAATAGATTTTTTCCATTTTGATAGAACTGTGATATTTAAGCTCCCCGTTTTAGTTTTGAAAATTTGGATTGCCGGCGTCTTATCGTCAGACAGAAGTTTGCGATAGATATCCAGATGTTTCCATCGTACCAGGGAGGCGATAGATTGAGTTGCAAGTTCGTACCTTATTCGTGGCATGGGGTACGATTTCGGTAGAGATAGAATCTTACGCCAGAATATGGACTCAAATTTCATCCAGTTTACTTCTTGTGCGTTCAGCATTGTTTCAGAGCCATAAGTTATTATTGGAATGTATTTTTGCCTGTAGTATGCAATTATCGGTTTAAATGAAAACTTTCCAAATTTTCTGTGTAGGATGCAGCCTTGGCGTGCCAATGCTTGCGCCTTCTGTTCAATTTTGTCCAACCATTCTGCTTCTGTATTTGATTGGTTAATCGTGATACCAAGATACTTAAATGTTGTCACGTTTTCCAACTGCTTTCCATTGATATTGAAGTTGGGTTGGTGCTTTGCTTTAGGTTGAAATTTCGTCAATTGCATAGATTTTGTTTTAGTGATATTGATTGTTAGATCATTTTGGGTCATGTAATTGCTCAGGGCTGTGAGTGAAAGTTGTAGGCCAGATGGAGTTTTGTCCATTAAGACAATGTCGTCTGCATATGCCATTATGGAGACAGGCGTTGAATTGATTTTTGGGGAGTTTACTTTATTGTTTTCCAGATGTTGTTCAATATCTGATGTATAGAGGTTGTAAAGAGTCGCTGCCAGAGGACATCCTTGCTTTAGTCCGTTAGATGTTGGTATTGGTTTAGTAGTCATTCCTTGTTTTGTGAGCCTGACTTTTATTGAGGTGTCTGAGTAAAGTAGTTTGATGGGCTCAAGAATGTTCGGAGGGCAGTTCCATGCCTTAAGCTTCGCCCATAGTTTTTGCCGAGATATCGCGTCGAAGGCCATCTTTAAGTCGATGAACGCGGCGTATATCCTGGTCTTGCTGTTAATCGCTTCATGTTTAATGAGATGGAGTAGAAGGAGATTGATGTTCGTTCCAAGATTAGGAGTGAATCCGGTTTGCCGTGTTGAGAATCTGCCGGTCGAGTTGGCCCAGGCAGTGAGTTGTTTTTGTAGGACTGATGCAAAAAGTTTCCCTAAAGGGTCCAGTAAGGCAATGGGGCGGAAGTTTTGTGGATTGTCGCGCGAGCCTTGCTTGTGTATGGGGACTATTGTTGCCGTTTTCCAGGTACTAGGAATTTGATTTTGTGAGTTTATAATGTCAATTATCTTGTGCAGAAAGCTTGCCCATGCCGAGGGGTCTTGTTTAAGCATGGCATTCGAAAGTCCGTCAGGGCCCGGAGCTCTTGAGGTGTTAAGTCGGTTGATCATGGATAGAAGATCTTCATATGAAATGAGTACTGACCATTTTGTGTTTTTTTTACTTTCATCTTGTTCAGCTAAATCAGGTAGAGCTGCATACATATTTGAAAAATGACTGACCCATGTCTCCTTTGGTCCATTGGCTGTTAGCTTTTGTTGTTTTTGATGATTTTCATTCAAGAGATTCCAGAGTTCTTTGGTATTATTCGTCCGGTATGTTCTCATTATTGTTTCTGCATCTGTTTGTAGTAATATTGCCTTTTGAGATTTTTTCCAGTTGTTGTAGGCTTGTTTTAGTTTGGCAATCTGGATGATGTTTTCAGGTTGTCTATTTTTCTTGAGCTGTCTTATCCGTTTCGCTAGCTCCTTTTTTTTTGCTGCTATTTCCTCGTTGAAGCTGTGCAGATGAGTTCTTTGTGAGCGATTTTCGACTGTTTGCTGGAACGGGAGCAGAATCCATTCATAATTCAATTTTTCCAGGACTGATTTTTTTAGAGGTTAATAGTTTCTTTGGAAGCAATGGTAGTGCTGTTTGTGGAATGCGGAGTCTTGATGATGTACCGTCCAGTTCAAGTAAAGGTTGTACTAGAGATGCCTCTTGTTGTCTGGTAAAGTATGACTGGACTGTTAGCTTGTTGTGATCGCTGTTGTCGCAAACTATGGTTTGAGCAATGTCGACCGAATCTTGCAGGGTTTGGGAGAGAAAAATATAGTCGATAATTGCTGCAGAGGAAGCTCTACTCCATGTTGGCATAAAGGGCGTAGAGTTGTTTTTCGCATGGTTTAGCAGGCTGAGATCTCGGGTGTGAATTTCTTTCATCCATCTTGACGCTTTAGCCGATAGGTGTTCAGATGGTCGTGGGGCACCGGTTTGTGTGACGAGATTGATGTTTAGATCTCCGCAGAGTATTAGTTCCAAGTTTCTGTGGGTGTCAGCTAGGTTGTCGACTGTAATGAATACAGCGTCGATGAATTCATTAGTTGTGATGGCTGCAGGATTCCAGTAAAGATTCAATATAGCGATTTTTGTTTCATTTTCTTTTTAGTCTTGATGGGTTTTTGTTGTTATTATGGTCATCTGTATCCAAGGGTTTATATTTTCGGTGGTCAGTACCCTCCAATAGGGATTTATTTTGATTAGGGTAAGGAGACCTGATGCTGGCCTTCCCTGTTTTTTTTTTATGGCAGGATTTAGGAAAACAAGGAAGCCGTCGCATGCTGGTGTATCAGTGATCCAGGTCTCTTGTAGACATATAATTTGAAAGTTCTCAAGGTCAGTTGATGGCTGAGTGTATAAGTGAAGATTCCCTCTTGTGTTCCATGAACAAAGTGACCATGTAAAATTTGTGTTGTTTAATTATTATGAATATGAATAGACTGAATTTCTTGAGGAGATGGTTTCTGTAGTTGAAAGCTCTAGATCGTATATCCTTTTAAAGGGTTGATCATGACTGTTCCATTGTTCTGCTCTTTTATCTCTGATCCTTTTTTCGTTGTTGGCGTGATGATCGTCTGTGCGAGCGGACCTATGGTTTCTCGCCGGGTGTTTCCTTGTTGTTGTGGTGGCCCAGCACTTGAACCCAAGGTTGAGCAGTTGAGCTCCTTTTGATGCAATCAGTTCTTGATCATCCTGATTCGAGATTTCAGCGACAATTTTGTCTAGGTACTTATGATCTTTAAAGCTGATTAAGTCAAAACGGGTTTTCTAACTTCCCTGCTTTGGACACCCAAATAACACCAGTCATAAATTCATGTAGTACTGGGATGAGGAGTCCCCATGTGGATGCACAGAAGAAACACGAGAACTATGGGCAACATTCCAGTTGTTTGGCTGTGAAGGAAGCCGGCCTGGGAATAAAAACGGAAGAGGGACAAAACAAAAGTGACAGCAGAAGTAGTAGCAGTAGCTGCCGCAGCAGTGGTGGTGGCAGTCACAGTGCTGGACTGAGTTGTAGAAGCTGGACCCGTAGAATGTGGAGAGAAAGAAATGGCAGGAGAAGCAGGGAAAGCCGAGTGAACAAGAACCGAGACTGGAAGAGAGTCCGGTTACATCATTACCGAGAATGGCAGAAAACCACTGTGGAAGCTCAAGAGCCAGCAGAAACCAGGGCTCCCTTCAGTGGCGCCGCCTCTGTTTTATAAAGAAAAACAGAGACACACACAGAGTGGTATCCCTGGAAACTAGGAACTTGCGGTCTGCACATGGAGGGCGCTTGCGGCAACACCTCAGACCGACATCGGACGGCAGAGGCCGGGTACCTGGAGGTAGAGCGAGTACCTGACATATAGAAAAAGGGGAGGTCTGGAGAGCAGAGACTCTTTTTGGCTGGTGTCGCTTATGCCACATGAAGCGTTAGACAGTGAATTATGTGTCGGAGCAACCAACGCGGCTCTCCCTGGGAGCTTCACAGAGAAAGACAGCAGATAGCCTGCAGACTATGACTTCCTTGTCTTAGTGATTCCGGGAAACCAAAACTGGCATTACTTGGTAATAAGGAAAACCAAGTCTGCTCCAGACAAAAGGAAGAACATTAATTAAACAATTGTTCACTAGATCAAATCTGTTACAGAACAGGAAAGGTTAATAAAAATAAAGAACTGACAGAAGAAGGCACGTCTTGCATAAAGTTAGCTGAACTTTATTTTTGGAACACGCTGTGCTTTTTTTCGTTCTAGAAAATTGTGCACGAGAGCTGAACAGGCCTGTGGGAAAGCAGCCTAAAGACTATTTATTTTCCCCTTGTAGAAGATTTTCAAACATCAATGCCAAATGGGCGAATTTTTTTTTTATTATTTATATTTTTTTTTGTGGGTTTTCGTGTGGGGAAAGAAAAAAAAAAGAAAAAAAAGGGGGTTGGGGGGGGGGGGGACCCCCCCAAAAAAACCAAAAAAGGGGTAAAAAAAAAAAAAAAAAATTCGACCATTTGGCATTCGACCAAATGGTGTCGACCAAATGTTTTCGACCAATTGACTGGTAACCGCTTCCTCCCACTTATATTCCACTATCATTCTCAGTTCTTTTTCCGAATCATAAAATTCAAGTGCTGATTTCTTTTTGTTCTCCAGTAACAGTTTGTATATAGTGCCGACAGATTGGCGCACCTCAAACACACCATGCAGCCCTGTTAGCATGGGGCCGCACTCTGGCTCTACTGGCAGACCCATGCCGATCTTTCAAGCCCTGCCTCTAAGTTCCACATAGAAGAGAAAATTACCCTTATCTATTCCCCAGTTGTCACTGAGTTCAGAGTACGATAATAACTTATTATTCACAAACAAGTCTTCCCATGTAGCTAGTCCCTCAGGCAGGATAGAGCATTACCTGAAGCCAAAGAGATTGAGGAAATGTCAATATTAGAAGAGTTCAAAACAGAACTAACAGTCTTTCTGATTCCCATGTAGGCAGATGTGTTCTGAACAGGGAGTTCCTTAACGTAATTGGAGTCCTTGTCGCCAAGAAGGGGTGACACTCCGAGTGAGGTCCCACTTGCCCTGACCCATAGGGAGGGTTTTGCTGAGCGGGCTCACCTCCCTAGCCTCAAAGGGGTGGCTCCTGTCATAAATCCGATCGACTCATCACTCTTTTCCTGCAGTGACCTCCTTCCATGTAGCCAGGAGACAGCAGCTGCAACCTGATCCTGTCCCTGCGGGTGGATGTATGAGGGAGTATCATATGGGAGGAGACAGCCAACAGGGAGATGTCATAGCTTCATTGGATGAGGTGCGATATCCCCCATTTTCCCCATGAGGAAGACCTTTTTCCAACACCCTTTAGGCCAAACTCCCATCCATAATCTGTCTTTTCTTTATATATAATTGATCTTTGTAAGTGACTTCAATCCAGCACTCCAACTAAGTCAATGCCTAGTATAGGATGCCCAATAGAAATCCTTATAACGTTCTTTCAATCTGGATGATGAACCCTTATATAACGCCCCTCTCTTTGGATCTCCCCGACCTCACTGAGCCAAGAAGTAGGTTTGTTTTGCAAATTAAAAGGTTTATTTGAAGAATTTCACAATATATATATATATATATATATATATATATCACACTTTTACGAATAGGAATAATATCTGAATAGCACACTTATGAATATGAACAATGAGCTGCAATGGGTAATATTCCAATATCAACAATCTCTTTAATCAGTTAGGAGTAGGAATAGGAAGGATAAGGTAGCAGAGAATACTTTGTATGGGTTCAAGGAAATGCAAGATAGGAAAGAATGCAACACAGAAATAAAACTTGATATGATTTCAACAAAAGACAATATAATCACTTTTTCCCCCTGTTATTACTCACCCCCCCCCTATGCAATATAAAGAGATATAAAGAGATGGAAATGAGGGCACACAGGTTTCAGGAATACAATCAGTGATGCAGTTCAATCCCAGGTCCCCCAGCAAGCTTAGAGAGAACAGGTATGATTTACACAGGTCAATATGCTTATGAATGGGATTGCAATGAATGTGAAAAATGCTAAAAATGACTTTAATTTGCTAAATGGGAATCCGCACTAGTGAGAGTTACTTTGAATTGGTTCAGGTCAACACTAGCAATGATTCATGAATGATTATCAGATTGAAAACGAATTTCAGCAGTTGAAAACAAGAAACAGCTATTTTGACAAGTGGTGAAATTGAGCTAAATCGCAATTCGCTGCAAGTTTTCCGCGTGCGGGAAACGCGATTACGGAAAAACTATAACGAATTGGAATGGGATCTTAGCTTCAAAATGACAGTTAAATTTCGGTTCTAGGACGTACGGTTCAAAAGTTAGAGGTTTTTGTGAAGGTAGATTTTTCAGAAATAAAGTCAAGATTTCAAAATGAAAGATTGTGCTTTAAAGATTAGGAATCAATATGGATTTATACTAAGGGGCAATGAAGAAGCAAGACACTCAACGGGCAGCCACCAGAACAGCGGCGCCTCCGCCCTGACCTCTGTCCGTCAAAACACTTGTCCCTCTTCAGAAGAATATCAGCGCAAAGATGATTATTGCTACAATTATCACAGACAATATAATGAGAGGAATTCAGGATGGACAAAAGATTCTATAAGGCAGTTCTGAATAGGTTGAAATGGTTAGATTGGGTTACTTTAAACTAAGAGATTGGTTATGTACAGTTCTAGACTGGATACTGACTCCTATGGCTTGGAATGGAGTGGAATGGGCCCCGTCAAAGATCTGGTCAAGGGTTTGGCTGGGATTCTCTCGCCACTGGACAGGTCTCAGGCACTCTGGTCTGCGCAGCCTCTTGGATTGGATCTGACGGGTTCTGGATACAGCTCTGCTGGACTGATCTGGATCTTGGGTTCTAGCAAGGTTCTTGGCTAGAATAGCAAAACAGCACAGCCCGGTGTCACGACCCTCGCCCAAACCCCCCTCTGGCAAACCCATTGACCAGGTGGAGTCAGGACTCAGGCCTCTAGAGCCTGGCATCCTCTTTGAAAGCCCTCATGGCGCCAGGCTCATACACCATGAACAACAATGTGCTTGGGAACTACTTTATTGTATTGTCAGCCAACATTGAGGCATCCACATAGCTTGGTTCCTAAGAACCAAGCTATTCGGTCTAGTGTTTTGGGTGTGGCAGGCCTGGAACTACTTTCCCTGGTACTACTTTCCCTGGGCTATATAAACCACACCCTGACTGCAGAACATGATTCGTGCTACTTTGCAGCTTGCAACGTGATGCTCACTGTGTCCAGCTATTCCCTCGAACCTCAGAGAAGCAGAACCGGCAAGGAGACAAAAGGAACATCATTAGCAGCAGCATCTTACCTGCAGTTTTCATCTTTAAACACTCGCAGCTACTGAGAACAGCTTCCTCGAATCTGCACGCCTCCCGGACAGAACGACCTGAAAGAGGAAGATAGAGGCAACATTAAAGAAAGCTGTAGAGACATTTACAAATTACGAACTGCTCAAAAGGCTTACCTGGCTGGTCGCCTCTCGGCAGGCACCACTCTGGACATTCCACTCGCGCTGAAGAACACCGCGACCTACAAGGAAGGAAAACACAGGTTAGCAAAGGCAAGACTTTGGAGCGCTGCGCATAGCGCTTACTTACCGCATCATAGCGCTCTTAATGCGCCATCATTTACCAGCGGGGCTCAACCAAGCCAGTTCGCCGCGCTGAAGCTCCGCATACCTAAGGGAGAAAAAAAGAGACATTTAAAACAAAGAAAGGCATGCAGGATAGCAACAAAACTAAAGAAAAGCAATAAGACCTACCTGAACAATATCAGTGAAGTAACTGGACCGCACTCGCCCATGAAAGACAACGCGCCCCTGCAAAGAGGGCAGGACGGAGAGCATGCCTAATTCTACCACAAGGTGAGGAGAGGGCACAAGAGGGACTGAAAGCATACGGGGGTGGAGGGAGGATAGTTACCCCAGTCGGTCAGTCTTGAACACAGTCCTCCTGTATTTTCAGGCAGAACCTTCTTCGCAGACCACATCAGGGCAAAGCTGAGAAGCATACCAGCGAGTAACTCAGCTGGGTGGCGTCCCTGTGGATACCAGGTGAGCGTAACACCCGGCTGTTGAATGGTTTGGTTAGGCCCCGTGGAAGTTTAGGGGTTAGAATCAGGTTGCAAAAAGATTCTGAAGGCCTGCTGAAAAGGGTTCAGCTTTTGGGATTGGCCCTTTCTGCTTCAAAGTTCTGGAGTCTGGATTGTAAGTTCTGGTCCATGTCTGGAGCTTGGATCTTCCTGCAGGCTGCTTCGCCAAGAAATCAGTTGAGAAGTGGAAAGAGTGTGTTCCCTGTCCTCGGCAGTCCCTATTTATGTATTTCCGAAGTGGGTGGGGAGGCTGATTCTCTATGCCCAACCCTCTAAGAATCTGAAAGGTCAGGGAATTTCCTGTCCCCTGATTTGAGAAAGGAGCAGTGCATCATCCTGTGTCATGTTTATGGCTTAGGGAGAAACCCTCCCATTTGTGTCTGTACAGCATATCTTATTTTTCATAAAAAACATTTACAATATGCACAACTTGTTAATATTACATATACACATCACAGATTAATTAAGGCACGTCTCTGTTCAAGTCCCATGTTCCTATGAGCTTTGGTTCGTAAATGACAACTTTTTTGCGCTTTTGGTGGGTTTCTCAATATTAGTTCTGCACTAATTTTTATACATGCATGCATATCCCATTTGGGCATATTTCTGTAATTTTTCACGTTCCTAGCATAAACACAGTAGCTACAATATGAATAAATTCCGGGGTTTAGTCTCAGAACATCGCACGGATTCCAGCTTAGTCTTAAACTGTGAGCAAATTTTTCATTTTAACAATCTCAAAGTTTCACATTTTTGTCAGTTCAGTGCAATTTGTTATAAGCATTTTTCTAAAACATATATTTAATCCAATGTTAAATCCACATTTCAGTTTGGTCCGTCCCCAAAGCTGGGCTGACTCAGAGGTCACATGTCCTTCTTCCTGCCAGCAGTTTGTTGTCAGTCACACCCGAATTAGCATTTCTATTCAGCCCAATGATTCCTTTGTCTGCACTGAGAGCAGAAGGCCAGGGTGCCCCTCCTAGTTCCCTTTCACAACAGCCTGTCACTCTCTTAGCCAAGGGCAGGGGGAAGTTTCCTTTGTTCAGGGAGAGGTGTGGAATTTGTTTGAAGCACAGTGTGGGAAACTTTAACTCCTAAACCCAATGTCTAAAAATTGTCTTGCCTTAAAATATCTCACATTTTTCACAAATACATCAAACAATTTCTTACTTCAAGCCTTTTGAGAATATAGTTTTGAATTGTATCCACCTCTTAGGATTCTGATAGCAAGTCTTTCTTTGGCATAGTTTGAGCTCAATGTACAACTTTACACATGATGGTTTTAAATAGCCGGCTTCTGATAGAGGTGAGTAACGGTATTACACCCATTTTTGACAGATTTCTTCCAGCAAGCAAAACTCAAAAGTGGACTTTGTTCAGATAACACATCTGTGGACCTTATATTTATGTAGATTCTTGAAGGAGAATGATGTTGACCATCCAACAAGGAGGTTGGATCTTTTTGGGTGGTCTGTGAGCCATGATTTTTGCAAATTTGACAACAAATAAAAACAGATTTTTGAAAACAGCTTTGTTTCTTTTGCAATGATTTCGATCTGTGGGCAGCCAAATGATGGGTTTTGGCAGTGATCTCCTGTGTTACCACTGACATAGGCAAAAGTGGATGGCGGCCTATTTTTTAGCTTTTTCACTGCGCACTTTCTGGTGATTGCTAGCGAGCAGCATGCTTTCCAGTGGCCATTTCTGATGTTTCTGCTGCCAGCAATGCACAGTAATGTTGCAGGGCTTGGATTAGTGGGTTGATACATCCCACATCTTCCAAATGGAAACATTGAGAAAGATTCCAAGTGCTGTGCATCTGGAATCATCAATGGACTACAATTCCCACAAACCCCTAATTAATGAGATGAGGAGGATGAAGGGACTGTTGCAGAGCAACGGGAGCGTCAAGCTCAGTGAGCATGCTAGTTGTTTGGTGAGGACACCTGTGTGTAGGACCTTTAAAAATGGTAACCAAACTGTGGGAGGGAGCTTGGAAGAAGACGTGAGATCTCCATTGACGGCAAGCGAAGGCTGGTGTCACGAGCTGTTGTGGCAGAGTAGAAAAGGAAAGTAACGTGGTGAGAGCAGAGTGTGATGTGGAAACGCCAGGAGCCGCAAGAGGATTCCTGGGCAACCGGCAACTCTGTGAAGGAGGGTTGTCTTTATCGGGAACTGAATTGAAGCAGGTGTGAAGCAGCTGAGCCTAGGAGGTGTCGGAGCTGCCCAGAGTGGGAGGGAAGCGGCATCGGTAAGACGCACAAGTGAGAGTCACACCGAAGACGCTACATAGAGCCGGTGATTCAGCCCGAACAGAGTGGGGACACTGGGGCGTTTCGGCGATCATGGCAAAAACAATTTGAAAATTATGAAATTGCAGTAATTGAAATAAAGAGAAGATTGATTGTGAATCAAAAGGGCAGAGAGCCAACCTGACCCCCAGTAAGAAATGAATGCTGGAAATGCAAAAGGGGAAAAGCTTAAAAGAACAGTGAAATAAGTAGATATACCAAGTTGAGAACAGTATATACTGCTTAGAGATGAAGAGGAACTGTAACATATGAGAAGTCCTAGTAAGGGTATATCAGGCAAGAGAAGTCCTGGTAAGCATATACCAGGCAGTTGAAAGAAGGAGACGAAGTCCTGGCAAGAGTATACCAGGCAGTTGAAAGAAGAGAAGAGAGAAGTCCTGGCAAGAGAGAACACCAGGCAGTTGTGAGTGCAAAAGAAGTCCTGGCAGGTGAGGAGTACACCAGGCAGTTGGAGGTGCATAAAGAGTCCTGGCAGGGGAGTATACCAAGCAAATTGCAAACCTGCAAGGAGTGGCAAAGACATTGTTTGCTAAACAAAGAGGTAACTTGTGTTAAAGAAGGAGCTTTTTGCTAAAGAAGAACTTACAAGGCTAAACAGTTTTGACCTAACAGGATTGTTGTGGGCCAGGAAAGACCCACAGAACTGTTGGATGAAAATACATTTGTGATACCACTAAAGAATCCAGAGGAAGGGAATCCCCTCTGAAACAAAGGTCTTTTCCATATTGGAGAACATTACATTGTAGCTATTTTGTTTTTATTTAAGACAACTTTTTGCAAATATCAGGTTAAAGACAGTCCCCATATAACATTATCATTTTGTTTATAGTGTGAGAGTCAGGATAAAACATTTGGACACAAGGATGGCTTTTGATTTCTAACATCCTGACAAAGACAGATCCTTCGTTTTTGCTTTTAGGTAGGGAAACTCCTCTTAGAGAAGGGCCAGAGGGGCCTTTTCCCAGCCAGTTTACGTTAATAAAAGTCCTTAACCAAAACCATGACCACTTTGTGTCCGGCTTTCATTTCTGACCCATCACATTCCGCTGTGGTAAGAAGGGACGAATAGTCCAGATTCGTCACAGTGCTCGGTGGGCGGTAAATGAGGAGGGATAGTAAGAGGGGTGGAGACGAGAAGTTGGACAGAGATGTGGTCAAAGAAGGATGGTGTGAAATCAAAGAGGGGTAGAGTTGTTGATGGTGTGTCCCACCACCTTTTTTGTTGAGTTGAAGGGAGAGAAATTGGCAAAGTTGCTGTTGATGAAAGGATCCCTTCCTTGCATATATGCATATAGCAAATTTTGGAGACCGTCACACCAAACAAAGCATCAATAGGATTCAAAAAAGGCATCTCTGATACCATTGATCATTTTGAGGGAGGCGGAACAAAGATTGTGCACTGTGTGAGGGGTTTTGGGTACACTACACGTCACATTAGGGATAGTGTTACAGTCACGCCCATGTCGACGTCTGCTTTCGATCCTCGAAAGAAAGATATAATAATAATTTAGCATTTATATAGCGTTACGAACCCTCAAGCATCTGAGCGTTGCTTATTATTACCCACATTGTGTGGTGCTCACAATACTCTGCGATTACTACTAGATGCTGCACTAAATGCACAGCATGTGAATTTAAGCAGATACAATCAGAAATGCTATTACGGTGAGTAATGCAGGTCTTGTTTGACTGCTTTTTCATTTGTAAATTGTGTATATTGGAATTTACGTACTGCGTCTATCAATCACCAAATCCATTGGAGCAAATGTGGATGAGAAAATATATAGTGTTTCTAGTATATTACTGCAAGAATAATTATCTTGCTACTGATGTGACTATGGTCTGGAAGAAATGATCTAGAACATGTCCCCAGATGCACTTCAAGACTGGGCTGTGCTTCATGTGCCAGAAACATCCGAACAATGGGAATTCTACCATCAACATGTGTAAATGTGGATGCAAAGGTTGCTTTGATCATGAATGTAGCTATTTATTAAATATTTTATCTTTCTGGGATATTTATATTTCTGAACAGGGTAAGACGTCTTCGAGAGAAGTCTTTCAGTACGTTGTTTACCGTGAAGCCTGCATGACACTCCATGGCAGTTCTGTGGAGTTGCGTCCCTCAGGAAATTCTTTGCCAGATCTTTAGTCCTTTGTCACTGAGGGACAGACATGCAGCCTCTCGGGTGTGCTTGCAGTGGGCAGCAGCAGTATTCACTTCCTCTGTTTGGCACTTTACAGAGATCAGGTAAGCCTGCATATTTTAAGATTAGGTTTGGTGGATTGGGTGGGGATTAGTCAGTGTTCGCATGTATCCTTTCATTGTAACGCAACATCCAACTGCTTGGAGGAGAACTGCTGCTATTTGCCCTTGTCCAATACACATTTGGCTCATCCATCCAAAATGGGTGGACAGTACGACCTAAGTTGACCAAAATACCTTGTGCACCAAGGAGCTACATCGTTGGTGAACATTGTGCCTTTCAAAAAAACGAATAACATATGCGAAGGGCACAATCAATTCTTGAGGAGCCTTTGTTACTAAAATCCTAAAGTGCAGCAGCATGTACTTTTATAGAGCTGGTAAGCTATCTGCAAGATTATGGTGGGATTTGTAGCATAGTTTACCACACCTTAATAGCAATTGGATAGTTGCTTTCCAAGATGTTTTTTTTAATGTTTATAAATACATTTCATTAATGTTCTAGGTTTTATTAAAAAGCTTCATGCTCTCTTATGCGGTGCTCCAGATAAGATTTTGAAGTGGGAGTATTTTACTCCCTATTTTTAAAGTTGGGCGTAAAATGACTTTTTAGGGAGTAAAAAAGTCCAATTCCCAATGGGAGTATTTAATAATGTCAAGGATGGCACTCTGTTAAGAGTGGCACAGGGCACCCAGGTAGGGTTTGGGTGGTTGTGCCGAAGTAAGGTGGACAGATAAGTACACACACAGCTGAAAGTAAAAGAGAACAAAGAGTAGGCAAGTGTAGCAAGGAAATAAGGTACAACAGAATGGATTCCCTCTTGGGGTGTATGCAGATATGGGAAAGAGTGTTCCACGGACCTTAGGAAAAACTCCAGCTTTCTGCACAGTTTGCTATAACAGAGGCCCACGCTGTTTGCTCCTGGCTGGGAACAACAGCTGTGGGTGTCTGTAACACAGAAACGAGACAAGGGAAGGGGCAGAGGTTGCCTGCCGGAAACCAACAGACAAGCTCTGTACAAAGGGGTCTACAAACAATACAAGAGAAGACAATAACAGACAAATGCAGGAAAAAAGGAAGTCGATGAGCAAACCAGCAGAAGGAAATGAAGGGAAAGCAGTATAACTGAATTGGACAGGGATAAAGAACAGAGGGTTCAAAACAAGGAAGAAAGCAAGGGAGCAGCAGTCAGGAAAACAGGGGGACTGCAATAACTGAAAGTAATAAATGCAGGTAAACTGTTGTGGATTGCAGAGGACTGTAGGGTACAAGGTAGAGAGCTCAGAGGAGCAATTCAGCAAAGAGCAAGCCCAAAGGAGCAGGGCTGAAAGGAAGGGAGCCCAGAGGGAAAGGGCTTAGGGCAGCGGAGTGAAGCAGGCTGCACGGCAAGGAGCCCAGAAGGGCCGGGCAGCAAGGAGTGAGCCCAGAGGGGCAGGGCCGATGACTGTAGAAGGCTGCAGAGGACTGAAGTAGGCTGCAAGGCTGGAAGCCCAGCGGACGAAGGCTATAGGTAGAAGGCAGCGGAGCGTGATCGGCTGCAAGGCAGGAGCCTGGAAGACTAGGGCGGAAGGTATCAGTGGAGCGTGATCGGCTGCAAGGCAGGAGCCTGGAAGACTAGGGCGGAAGGTAGCAGTGGAGCGTGATCGGCTGCAAAGCAGGAGCCCGGAAGGGCAAAGGCAGAGGGTAGAAAGCAGCAGAGCGTGATCGGCTGCAATGCAGAGAGCCCGGCAGGGCACTGGAATCAAAAGCAGGAGTAAGGAGGTACAGCATACAAAGATTCGTAGCTCGAAGCAAAAAGGTGCTGGAAGGACTCTTAATGCAAGAGACTGAGCCCCTGCAGGCAGCAGCTTTTATACCGCCCTGCGCAGCACAGAGGCAGGCTAATTGGCCGCACCTGGATCAGCACACCTGAATACAATCTGCCTCCTCCCTCTCTGTTCCTGAGCTGGTGAAAGCAGCGCTGATCTCTAGGGCTTCTGGGGATTGTAGTTCTGATGATGACGAATAGGAATGGCCAGGAATAGATAGTTATCGCCAAGTGCATTGTGGTAGGTGTAGTTAGTTGGGTAAAATAAAAAAGCACCAAAGTCTCACAAATGGGGAATAAGTTCCAAAAAGTGAACAACGGTTGATCCAAGAGTTCTCTGCAGAAAAATGAATAATAATTATTCCATATTGATCGCCAATGAATGCGCCCATGGCGCAGGCATGACAAATAAGCAATATGTTTTCACTGCAAAACGGAAATGTTTTCACAATAATAATTACTTTGCACCTAGTTATTCATACATATTAAAAGATACAAGTTTACTTCTTCCAATCAGGTAGTTATGATGGTAGTTTCCTCCTGTGGCACTATGCGCAATACTCTTCCAAACATATCCATGTAGCTGTGTGAGTGAAAGCTGGGGCACAAGGTCCTACGTGTCTATTTCCTATTATTTTTTGGGAGTAATTGTACTCCCTATTTTTAGGGAGTATTTGCCTATTTTTAGGGAGTAAAAGTGGCCAATACACCCCTTATTTGTAGGGCTGCTCTTAAGATTGAACGAAATGTTTCAGTACCTTGGTCCCTTTTATCAATTGCTATAAATAGAAAAAACAACTTAACACATTGGGCCTCATTACAAGTGTGGCAGTCCGGAAACAAGGGTGCCTGTAAGCTTACCGACACCTTGTTTTGAGAACTCCACACTACGAGTCTGCCGGCTGGGGCCGCTGCGCCCGACAGGTCTGACCCTGCCGGGCACAGCAGCCCCAGTAGGCAGACTTGTCACAGAAACACTGGCAGCAACGGTGCCGGTGCTTCCGAGTCCTCATTCCCATGGAGTCCTATGGTACTCCATGGGAATGGGGAATACATTTTGCAGCGCCTGACTTCCCAGTTCACCGGGACTTGTAATGTGCCGGAAACGGTGTTACGAGGTTAGCGGCAACCCGCTGGTGCTATATAATGTTAAATGACTTCTAAATCTATAATAATAATCAATAATAATTAATCAATAATAATAATCAATAATAAAATCTAATTCAATAATACAAACAGCAATTCTTACAAAACTGCAACATATGGAGCACAAACAAAAACAACTCTCAGCCTCCCTATAATGTTGGTCAAGGTTCGATGTGACACAGGGCTGTATGTCAAAGCACAGTTTAGTAAGTTTCTTCCCATTTCCTCCACTTCATTTTAGGTGCTAATAGATTGGCTCTCTTCAATATGATGACTTATAGACTACCACAAAGAGAAGTATTTTGGATATATTACTTCATATACAATTGTACATGGGTGGGTGACTATCGTCGAAGGGGAACGTTTGCCACTGAGGGGTTCAAAGGCACATCTGCTAGACAACAAAAGCGAAGCTCGAGTTGTCTATGATGTCACTCTGAACCCTCAGGTGGACATTTTCCCCCTTGGTTGATAGTCACCCATGTACAATTGTATGTTGTATATGGGTTTCTATCAGCATATTTGACGTTTTCAAAGAAAGATGGGGTCTTTTCTTGGCAGGATCTTTCTGTGTGGCCTGTGTGCTGTAGGCAGGTTGGAGGTGGGCTCTGACTGCTGCGAGGTGTCAGAGTGGTGTGTGAAGGGACCTGCCGAGCATTTCTACCGGAATGTGTGTTTGACTTCAAGGAAGTGACAGATCAGTTTCTTATTTCACTGTGGTGTTGTCATAGTATGGAGTTGCGAGTTTGTGAATGCTGCATAATCGCTGAAAGGATCCAATGGAACCCATACACAAACAATGTTTCTTTCTCCTGGGCCGTGAATGAACAATTACATTGGCCCTGCTTTTTGGGAATCAAATAGTCCTGAGCCTTTCATGAGAGGTTTTTACATTGAAGTCATGCTTCTCACAGGGGTTTCCTGTTGTTCTTTGGTTTGTGTTCAATACTGAAAACTGAGCTTTTTACCATGATCTAATGATTGGCCAGCAGTATTGTTGTCCTTCTGATCTTGGAATTGCTGTTTGTCTTAGCATTTTTTTAGTGGTATGTTCATTTAAGAGTACTTAATGTAGTTGTAATGTACTTAACGTTGTTTTTTCTATTTCTAGCATTTGATAAAGGGACCATGGTCCCGAAACACACTGTACAAGCTTAAGAGACTTTCAGGCTTTTTGAGAAAACATTCAACATTGATGAGATTTATTTAGAATGTGTAACATTTTGAACGTTCCTTTCCGATTTCATTTTCAGTTAACTGTCTTCGTGTAAATTGTGAGTGCTAGTGATTTGGCAAGAGAAATATTTGTTGCCAGTCAATGGCCTATGCTATGGCAGGATTAAGGAGTGACTGGTATGAAGAAAAAACAACATTAAACTGACTATTCGACCACTCAATGTTATTCATATTTCACCAATACTCTAGCTAAAGAGCAGATGGCAACTAACGTACCCTTTTCTTTTAATCTATAAGGAATTTGGAACATAACAATTATGTTAATGGCCCCCAAAACACCAGTAACATTAGAAAGCTATCAGGGTCCTCCTTCATTTGACAATAGAAATATTTAAAAGTATAGTTTTACTGCACTAATTTACTCTTTTCTTTCTTTCTTTCAGCTGTGACTCTGATGAAGACGATGTCTTGTTGTATCAATTTTTGGGTCATGTCAAGCATCTGAAGATTTTGTTTGATCAGTCCAAGGAGAGCAATCGAAGAAACATGTCTCGGGTCTTAGACACTTTAGCGAATGAAAGCCAGATGTTGGAGAGCTTTAGTATCATATGCCAGGGAGAAAACCCCTTGTTCTACTCTGGCCAAGATATCATGGTGAGCATAAAAAAAGTGTGCCGGCGGGACAATCAAATTGACCTTCACCACATTGATTTACGGAAAATGCCAATCACTCTGGATGATGCACTTGTTATGCTGATCGCCACCGGCAGCCCAAACCTTCGTAGCTTGTTCATCAACAACCGCACGCTAGTTTGTAACGTGAGGCCAGAAACCATCAAAGAGGTGCTTTCCATTTGCCCTAAATTGTCTTCATTGGGGCTTTTCTATGCCAGCTTGTCAGAGGATGTATTCACAGAACTACTGAAGCCAGACAGAGCTCGCCTCGCCCATTTAGACATTTTCTGTGAGCGCTGGGATAAGTACATTCCAGTCATTTCAGATGCCTGTTGGAGTTCTTTATCCCTTCATCATCCCTTATTGATAGTGGACCTGGAGTTGGCCTCTACAAGACCTGCTTGGAAAAATCCCAATATTCTCAAACAAAATATCCCTGTTGCCACTTTAGAATTAAATTCGCTAAATTGCATGGCGGCCCAGGTGAGGTTTGCTGCAAATAGTTATAATCAGACTTTAAAGAAGCTGGTTTTGTATACCATTCCAACAACTGAGCTTAACTCCTCTTTGATTGAGCTTGCCACAAGATGTGCAGGCCTGGAAGAAGTCCATTGTCACTGTATGGTGACACACGATGTGCTGGAAGCTTTCCTGATGAACTGTCCTAAACTGAAAAGATACACTTTGAAGGTTCCGATAGAAACACTGCCACCAACAATCGTTCAGTGATCAAAGCAGCATGTGTTTTAAATCTATTAAAAGAATCGATGTTTCACATCTTTCTGGGTTTGTGAGGCTGGGTAACTTGTATACAGCACCTGGAAAGCTCGAACCTGCCTCAATTTTATGTATGTTCCCAACAAAGTTAAACTTGTTGAGTGAGACATTGCAACGGCATTTAATAACTGACATTCTCTATTGTAACCAAAGAGTTGCAGGACCATGCCCACTAAATGCACGTGGTTTCTAAATATATAAATGTTATTAATAAAATAGTTCCACATTCTTTATCCCAAATATGGAATATATTGCAACCTGGAGCTTACATTATTTTCAAAACATTTGTCAAACTGCATTTTCATTGCAGATTTTCCCTTGGATACCAATTATGATCATTTTATTCTGCATAGTTATTGCATTAGTGAATAGTTTGAAGGAACCAGCAAGGGTGTTATTCAAATTGTGCATACAGGTATATGTACCCGCATTCCAGGTCTTGCAATTTTATGGGTGAAAATTGAAAACATGTAAAAGTGCTCCAGAAAAATCCAAGATATGACCAGAGGCTCTGGGGTTGAGGGCTAGAATTTGCACATTTCTTTGCACAAAAGAGAAATAAATATACTTTTATGACATTATTTATTGGTAATACTGGTTATCGTTGTACAGCACCAATCAGTTTTGAAGTCTACCATAATGTTGTCCTACTGATGGAAATGTTTTTCTGTCCTCAATTTGAAGGTCAACTGAAGATATGGAAAAGGCATATCTTTAATATTATGCTTTATCTGGAATTATGAAGCTTTCAGAATTGTGTCCACAGGGTGACTGTGCCAGTACAATGGCTGTACTTTTCAGCTCCATGGAAAGTAAACAATATTTCTGTTACTGAAAGATGCCAAGCCTCGTCAATGTGATGAGGCGAATAGCATATAAGGTCCTGATTCTCAAAGAAATATGATAAAAGATTCAAGAGGCAACCGGTGCAATTGCTCATGCCTCTTAAGTAAGTCAAATATGTGCCTGAATAGCAATTTACATAACTTTTCCCAGTGCAATCGTGGGAAAAGGGTCCTTTCAATTCTTTATGCAGTCGGAATGTAGCATGCGAAACATTTACTTTTCTCACATGCTTGTCTACTTTTTAAACTGTTGGGGAAGTGAAACACTATTAAGGGAAAACGTGAAACTCATATGCCAGGCTAGGTGCAAGTTCTGACCTGGCGGGGAAATGAGCAAGTGATTTACTCATTTCTGTGAATCACCATGCCATTTGTGGACTGGACAGAAAATTGAGTGGGGCCTACGTTTGTATTGCCTGTTTTGGCTACTCCTTTGGCCATGGCCAGTCACTTTGGTACGCCTTTTCAGATAATTGGACGCGCTTTTATATACCTTGTGAATTGTGCAGATTTCGCAGGTATCCAATTTTCTCATTTTTCGACCTACAACAGCATGTTTCTGCGAAAAATGACCTTTGTGAGAATACATCTTTATGGGCATACACACAGGAGCTAGAAATGTGTGCTGACGTGAGATGCTGGAACACCCTGAGGTGCTAGAGAATGAGATTGTGTTGGTTGAAATGACATTCTGTGCCACATTAAAAATGTTTCAAACCGAGGCAAGCCGCACTGACGTTCTTATAGACCTTGAGGAGCTAGGAAAATGGAATCATGCCGAGTTATCTGGGGTTCTTCGTTTTGACTGTAGCTGATTCCCGACACCCTAAACCTGAAGGAATTCATTGTAGGGGGTAAATGCAGATGTGACTTCACAATAAACGCACATCAACCTTGAACATTTCTTCAACGAGAAGAACATGTCATAGCAGAAGTTGTTTGCTTAATGCAAGTAGAATTATACTTTTGTGGGGGCGTTTTTGTCTCTGCTTTATTCAAATCTTTCACAGTAGATCAGTAAAAAGGACAATAAAAAAGTTAATAAAAAAAATGCCTAATTGAATATTAAATAAAAGTGAAATAGAAAGAAGTCAAGTCAAGCGTAAACCATTGTGTCAGTGCTACAGTCATCCAATGAGATTATTAGTCTCCCAGAGGTTTCTGCCACAGCTAAATATTAAAGATTTCTTGTCCCATATTCGCACGTTGACAGAAGGCCTCTTTCATTTGGTCCTAATAAATAAAACCACATTCTTAGCGGACACATAGTGGCACTATCTATCTGAAGTGCTTCAGACTTTCCACAGCATATTTATTATGGTACAGCCAACTGGACCAGAGGTCTGCCTCACTCCGTGTCACGCTGCCATGACTTTGTATGTATTTATCAAGTTTAATCAAAATCGAAAAATAATGCGCGATGCTGTTGAGACGAAAATTCCTACGCATTCCCGAGGCAAAAGGCTTGCGTCCAATAATAAAGGTTCACAGTGTTTCATAAAGGTCAATATGGTGGGACACGCTTTATGTGTATATATCTAGTTAACAATCTGGGTATAATGAGACCCTCTGCCGTTCTCATTTTTATTGTGAGGGACATTTTACACCACTTTGCTGGTGTGACCTGTGAGGTCAATCCGAAATCTGTTATAACCACAGCCATTACATTAAACAGTGAGGTAGAGCGTTTCCATAGCCTATAATGTGGTGCAATGAATCATTACACAAAATTACCAAAAATTCACTTTATTTTAAACTAATTAAAATACATAAATATCAATACATACCAAAACTCAATAGACAATCACAGTTCAAAATAGATACCTCTCGGTAGGGAGAGACCATACACAACAACAATGCAATACTCTAATATTGTGCTAGTTGCAGTACAGGGACTAATTCTCTATCTAGGCTGGATTAGCTCTTCTACGTAGAGCCAGGTAGAATGGTAGGGTGTACATTATTTACAGACTCTAGGAGAAACAAATAACTCTGTGTGGTTAGCGTTTTAAACACAATTGCCTCCGCTTTTGGGCGTTGGCTACGTCTCAACAGGATTCTGTTTGTGTTGCAATAAATGGCGAACATTCATCAGGAGATATTCAGTTAGGGTCACTAACAATGCTATGGCTCTCTTGTTCAGAACCCTTTTAGTCGTATTCGAATCAGCTTCCGAATTAGTATTTCTTGAATGCACTTTACTGTCTCTACATTATAGGCTCATGTGGTTAGTGGGGCTAGCCAGATCTTGCAGGGGAAGCCTTTTTATTAGAACTTAATACGTGCATGCTCGTACAGGGGTATGTGCATCACCTGAGGCTGTAACACCCATCATGGCCATTGAAACATTATGGCAGTACTCCAGTCACTGAAACAACCGAATGAAGACTTAATCAAAAGTTCTTCTGCATGCGTGTTCCCTCCCACGAATAATGTGAATTCATAGGCACTTGTCTGTGGCCTTCTAATCCGCGTGCAAGTTGAGTCTGCTTTGATCCGCTTGATGCAGGGATCTCACTAGTCGCCGCTGCCTATTTCTCCCAGGGGAAGGCACTATTAGTCACCGGCCTGGACCGCTGTCAAGACCCCTATTTCAGCGATGTGCCCGGGTTCTGTGAGAAACCAGATCGTGTCTCACATACCGATCCCTGGGGATTTGTCATCCAGGGGGCCAGGACACGGCCATCACTGTTGCATCCCAGTTCCTGGAGGTGGACCAGTGCGGCACAATCACCTGGGCGAGAGATCCTCAGGAATTAGGGTAGAGGCACCCAATGGTTAGACGAGGTAACCCCTTTCCTTTCAGATCTCTTCCCCATCCTACTGTGCAAGATTTGCTGACTTAACTACCCCCTCCCCTGCCCCACCCATCCCCCCCACATCCCCTTTCCATGTAAACACTGAGATAAGGAAGAGACGGACTGGGAGGATGAAGATTACTGACAGAAAACACAGTCAGACACAGAAAACAGACTCTTCCTTTTTGACAGCAGACTGTCCTGGTAATGAGGCCGGGCAAAGTCAGGCCTCCCTTTTCATCTACTCACACCTGACTCCACTTTACTCTCTCAGGAAGTATAAAAGGCGGGGCAGGCGAGGACACTTTGAGCGAGCTGGGGATGCTGGAAGGTGCCTAGAAGCCAGAGGAAGACCAAGTGAGTCACCCTGGGAGACCTGGAGGAGGAGGAAACTGCCCAGACACTGGCCCTCAGAGTACAGGGGAGGCTGCAGTGTGGAGAGGGTACTGTACCTCCAGAAGGCAAAACCAGGGGCAGCTTGGGTTGCCCGGCGGTACCCACAGCAGAGCTCCTCCCCTGTGTAAAGACTGGTGGGGGTGTCTGTACTTCTGCTCTCTATAAGGTAGAGGAGAGACACAGAGGACCCCAGCCAAGATTCTCTATTATTGGTAACGTAGTCGAGCAATCAAGGCCTAGCTTCTCAGGGGTTGATGCAGGCTGGTTCTTAAGTACAGTGTAGTCCCCAAGCCCCCACAAAGGAATGTCCTCACACTGTATTAGTTAAAACAGTCTTTATATAATTAATATTCAAGGTTATGTACACTATCACAATAACTCACTTTGTGCTCAGAAAATCAACAATGGTAAATATATACAGTTCTAAAGTGGTACCACAATTATTATCAGATCTCATTAAAGTGCCTCAACTATACTCTGGTCAAATGCCACACAGATCACTTAATAAAGGCAACCAACAATAGACATAGGAGGAAAGCAGTTGGTTAGAACAATTGGCAGAATACTGGCCCCTACCACTAGACAGTTCTGTGTGGTGACCTCCCCCCACCTGGGAAACCTGTAAAATAAAGATATAACACAAGCCCAGTCCATATATTTTTCTATAAGTCTTAGTTCCTTCTATAATGTTTCTATCCCCCCAATGTACCTGGTAGAGCAGAGTTCTTCGAAGAGGTGTCGATGGATCCTTCTTGAGTGACTCCCTTTAATGCAGGAGCCACGGATCGTCGAAGAAGGTGAACTTGGCGTCGACGGCATTGATGAAAAGTTTGAGGGTACCGAGACCACGGCGTCGATCCAGTCGGTGCTCATCGGCGACGTCCTGCGAGGATGCGGTGTGTGGGGCACCTCAGCGATTGATAGTTCAGGACCGCAAAGAGTTTCTGAAGAACTGTGGCCCGACAAGGGTGTCGAGTCGTCGAAGTCTGTGGTCTTTGGGTGGCGGGAAACCCACCGGCGGATTCTCCTCGGCGCCTCGGCATCCTTGACTTTCTCCGGCAGGATAAAGCGGTCGACGGTGCGGACAAGGGAGTCCTTCGATTCAACAGTCTTATGCAAAGGAGCGGACAGCTCTGGTCGTCGGCGGTGCGGCGTCAAGCGGTCCCCTCCTCTGGGCAACGCTGCTTCGACGGGCCTCCAGCGTTTACAGCGATACTCCAAACCCTGGTCGATGGCAATGGACTTCGACGGCGTCGATGTCCGGGTGCTTTACTTCGTTCATCCTCGGCCGTCCCCGTCTCCGGTCGGCAGCCTTTCAAGGGTCTGACTTCCAGGAAGCTTCGGCGAAGGTTAGCGGTGCTCGATGGTCCCTCGGAGCACGGGAAGAGGGTGCCTAACCAGGTCCTCTCTCGGATCAGTCCTCGATGAAATCGACAGCTTTCGGATCAGGTTGAAGCAAATGCAGCAGCAGTTCTTCTTCTTCCAGCTGGGCGTCGAGGATAAGCAGTTCTAGTTACTCTTCAAGTGTCAACTCAGCTTCTGAACAATTTCCAGTGGTGAGAGGGCCCCAGATATACTATTCTGTCTCTCATCCACACTGCTGGGCACGCTCAGCAGCCAATCGTACAGAAGAGCATTCAGGCATTCAGTTAGCCAATCAGGCATACAGTGCATTCAGGCCATACTCCTCCCTCTCAGACACTCACAACAAGGAATGTGGATTGGGACAAGTACACAGCCATTCAACACTACACATTGCATTCATGCCAGTTTTGGGCAGGACTGTCTCAGTCTTTGTCTCTCATGCCAGAAACCAGACATCCACAACAAGAAGTGCATATTGGTCACACACTCCATTCACCCAGGTCCCGCCCACAGGGTGTACCCACAACATACAGTCACTGGGAAGGCTCCAGCAGCCAGTCTGGCCTGGACTTCACAACAATACCATATATGGAACTTCTACCCAACAGCCTGTCAGGGTCAAGGGATAGAGTCAGGGCTTCCCAGGACTTTGGGAAAACAAGGTAACGGGCACTAGAAAGCAAAAGGCCACAGGGGCCATCTTGTTTCCTATCAGGAATCAACTGATTTCAAAGGCAGGGCCTGGGTATCCCAAAATGGAGGATACTCAGAGCACCTGTCAAATTCAGCATGGAGCTGCCACCAGCCCATACCCTGCTCTGTGGGCCACACACAGGTGCCCAAAAACATACACTAGGGGCACAGGGTTGCACCCCCACCCATGGCTGCCATAAGGGTATCCCACGGGTCTGTACACCAAACAAAAACAGGAAGAGCTACAATGCCAGGAGTCCCACATGGACTCCTGGGCAGAAAACCATACAGAACACAAATGAAAAAGGACTACAGGACAAGGACAGGGAGGCCCTGTCCCTCCAATGCATTTCCAGCATCAAACCCTGGCCTACAAGCAGGCGAGCCCAGGTCTTTGAGAGGTAAGCGATGAGACCCTGACCTCAATACACATCCCCATTGAAACCCCTGCAGCTCCCAAAGCCATAGAATGCCATTTTGGGGAGCTGTGAAGTGGGAGCAAAATATACCACAATGCATTCCGGGACTGGAAGTCCAAAAAATAGGTTCTTTGTGAAAACTGAGAGTGGTCCAAGCCCGGCTCACGGAGACCTTTGTGTAAAACATTGAGGAGGGGTCTGAACCCGATGGAGGGACAATCCTAAGAACTTTTGGGGAGAAGTCGGTAATACAGAGAGGAGCCAGAAAGCCACAGTGCATAAAAATAAGCCTTGAGAGACCGGAGAAGAACGCAAAGCCAAAATGCCAATTCAGAGCGAGAGAGGCTGTAGCATGACGAGGGAGACGTATCTCCAGACAGCCGGTGTGTTGAGAGAACTTGTGCAAAGCTGAGCTGTGTTGAACCAAGGTTGCAAGTGGCAACATTGTATAGAGAAAACTGAAGAGAACAGTGTGTGTTGTGTATGTGGCAAGCGACGCAAATATAATTAAAACAGTAGCGAGTGACTGAACTTAGAAGCTAAGATTTGATACCATTAACAGAGTGGTTTGGCACCACGTGGGTGCTCATTCGAAAGTCTCTGTTAGGTATCCAACCTAAAAGTGACAAAAGGTAAAGTCAAGGAATTGTAAAATCGAAGTGATCGTGCAACGGGTCAAGCCAAACCCCTGTGCACATTCGAAAGTCTTTGATAATTGATGTAAATTGAAAAAGGGATCTGAGCCCGGCTGAGGGGGATCCGGGGTGAACAGTCAGTCACCCGAGAAATAATATCCTATAAACATAGTGAAAGAGGATCTGAGCCCGGCTGAGTAGTGAATCACCTGAATTGCTTATTTGTGAAAATAATGTTGTTTTGTTGCATCAGGCCCTCTGCATGAAGAGGCTTTGAGAGGCAAAGAGACTTGGGCACAGAAGGCCCTGATGCTAATGATTGAACTGTATCATTGTGCTAAAGAAGCCAGAGATTGTGCTGCGCTCGAGTGAACTGCCTTGTTCCGTGCTGAAAATGTGGGGAAGGGAGGCCAACGGCGTGAACATCCTGACATATAATTTTGTGCTAAAACTGTTTTCCACCCTATTTGCAGAGGTAATGATTGGCAATATGTTTATTTTGACAAGACACCACTAGGACTGCGTTATCATTATTTGATGGTCGTAGCTTACTCCCATCTTTAGATTTAGGTTTAGATAGGCGTTTTCAACCCTTTTTGAAGTTCAGTAAACACCCTTAAACTGTGGTCACTTGTGTCTGTCTTACTGTTGATACCATGCCTTCCTTACAGTTCCCTGCATTCACCGCCGTGCCTGGATTCTGTTCTTCCCAGCCATGAAAAGCCAACTCAGACGTGCAACAGGAACAATCGCACCTTTGACTGGGTGCAAACTCCTTTTAACCCATTTCCTGTCCGTGCATACGCGCGCCCTCACAGAGCCCTCTGGGAGTTGTAGTGCTTGCGGCATCGCAGCTGGAGCTTTCCTTTAATCCACACAACTCTGACATGAGCATGCCTGGCAACCAGGATTTTGGAGGATTGAATCCAGAACCAGAGACAACCGGCCTGGTTGCCACCGTGGCCTCCCAGGTTATTCTATCCTGACCATGTATTAGGGATCTGGTGTATTCGTAATTTCGTAATTTATTAAGCGCAACGTTCGCCTAAAGATGTAGACCACTTTGAGCTTCAAATGAAGCAGCAATTGTACAGACATTTCTGGGGCTTTTGTGAGTATGCTCATCTCTGTCCAGCTCCACTTGATCTGAAGTGTATCTCCAAGCTTTAGGATCTTCAAGTGGTGCCTCTGCTTCCATAAATGGCATCCTGTGGCTTGAAAAGATCTATGGATGAAGTTAATAAATCCAGCACATAGTTTTTTGAGACCTCAATACAAACTGGGATTGATCTAAATGTGTAGCTTCCTTCAGAGTTGATTTTAATGTGTGACGAAATTACTATGGCTCTGCAGAGATAAAGGGATGAGTAGTTGTTTTTAAACTCCTACTCAGTCCCATACTACTTCTAAACCAATAGTGATCTCCATCATAAAGGTGAAACAGACACAACAGGAATGGTACACTTCCTTCTGCTCTTTAAGGTAGCATGGGCTGAGGGCCAGCTATACGCTTCAAGAGGCGTGTGAGTTACCAAAGAAACCTCCATACACCAATAGTACTATGTTATTAAAATTAAAAAATATTTCCAATCAAGGGTCTGTAAAAAAGGAAATACTAGACCTTTAATCCAACTAAATGTACAGACAAAACACTAACAAAACACTCCTGCAGTGACAGACAGAATATGCAGACTTCTGGTGAAAAGGAAGCATTCTGGGTATGGAGACTGGTATGCAGGCAGTTTTAAGAATGTGCTTTTAAAAAAAAAAGGTAGGGAGTGGGGTCTTCTCACTAAGGCACATTGTACAGGGCTGAGGGCAGAGAGCCACTGTAGCTATCTTAATGTCTTCTTTTTGGGGCTCAACAGTGCCGAGCCAGGCGTCTCAGTGCTTTCTGGTGTGTCGAATCTGGTTCTAGGAGGCCATGCTAATTCAACTGTATTCAGCAATTCAACAATTCGCGACGCCTCTTGGCGCGAAGAAGCTTGCGACAGACACGCAATGTTCGGGTTGGCATAGCTGGCAAGCACTCAAAAATTGCAGAGAGCCAGAGGCAGCATTTATTCCTGGGTTGTTATGAGGCCCTGTCCAGGGTCTCTGAGGAAAGTTAAATCCTCCCCCCCCCATGCTCTGACTGGGAGGTTGCCAGGAAGACATGCATGATTTAGCATTTCACAGCCAGAGTCCTGGGTACAAGCGTCTAAACAGCAGTCAGATCTTTTCCCACAGAAGGTCATTTTTGTGCTGTGAGGCCCTGTGCAGGGTATTTGTAGAAAGGTAAGTCTGTTTTCTTCCCTTTTCAGCCAGGAAGGTTGGCAGGGACACTTGCACGTTTTGCCACGTTATCAGGCAATGTCCTGGGTACCACTGTCCAAGCAGCATCCTTCATATGTTCCTCTAAAGTGGTTGAGGGGATGGTCTGACTCCCTCCCTGGAAGGCTTTATCTTAACGCTGCTGGTTGACGACTTTGAGCAGACTATACCCCAATTTAGTTCTAGTAAGGGTTGGAGTAAGCTATGGCCCAGCAGAGGAGAACACGCCCTGGTTCTCAGTGGAAGCTAGGGTTGACCAGTGTTGTGTTCTGGCACATTTTATTTTGAATATATTCTTTAGTGATCTATATATCTATGTGGAGTGATTACTGAGGAAACGGGTACGTTTATTTTAGTTACCTTTATGTAAAGCACCACCTGCAGCACAGAGACCGTACTTCCATACTCCCTCTTCTCCAACCGCCCCATTCTCGATCGTTCCCTTCCATTCCGATTCTAACCAGGCCACGCTATCGGCATACTACACTGTGTCAAACAGGTGAATTTAGATGTGCAGATGTTAGAGAGAGTGGGATCTCCTTCTTTATGTAGATACCACACTCCTTGTGACCCGGTCCTGAAGTGGTTTGAATGCAGTTTGGTTTGCAGACATACATTGTCCTGTGGTACTAAGCTGATGCACATTTTTTTTTTTAAATTAAGCATTTATTGTAAATGAATACAAACGTTTGCTCTGTAATTTCCCACCCCAAAAACATAGCCAAACCCATTCCTTAGTAATACCTGTTCCCATTTACACAATCCATGTAGCATTTATGTCACTATGCTATGTTCAGTTTATCGGTTTGGCTATGTGTATTTACAGGAAGAAAAAAAAAAGGCAAGGATTTCGCCTTCCGTTTACCAGAGATCATTGCTGCAATAGTTCATCTCCATTTGCGAGTCTCCTTAGTAGCATTTCCAGAAATATGCCTAATGCTCTGGTTATTTTCTGGTTTGGATCATCGTACACAGCAGACCACCATAAATCTGGGTCCAAATCACATGTTGGCATTAGCACCGTGTGTAATAGTTTTACTCTGACTCTTTCCATTTTTAGTTCTTCACAAAACAAAGTTAGGTGCCATAAAGATTCTTCCTCTTGATTACACAGGCGACATATGTTGTCACTTACTAGACCATATTTCATTAGATTTGGTTTCGTTCTTAGTATATTAAGTCTAAATCATAGAATCGAGTCTCTGTGTTTGGAATTTGCCCTCTTTCTCAGGTATCCTGGCATGGTTTTTGGAAGAACAGATATTTTTGTTGAAAGAGTGTGAAATCTAAAGGAAGATCGTTTGCTTTCAGTTTGGGCCCAAGCGATGGAAATGAGTAATCTTTTTACCCGCATTGGGTTTTCCCGGAGAGTGTCGGCAGACACACTTAGATTTTGCAGGATCTCATTGCACACATTTCTCCATATGGTTAATGGCCAGAAAGTCTCTCGTTTTCGGTCTTCAGGTTTTTGTATTGCGTTGGGAAATCTGGTGACTCTACTTTCCTATATGTGGACAAGTCTTTCCAGACTATATGCATCGAATACAAGCCTAGTTCGTGCGGCTCATGCTTATTGGAACTGAGTTTGGAATTTTAAGGACTCTCCTCCAGAACCTAGCTTCAAGTTTGTCCCATGATTCCCAAGGAATTCTCAAAGCGGTATCTCCTGCATATGTTATCTTTGAGATCACCTTTAAGTTGTAAAAGTCCACAATAGGCTGTAGTGAGAATTTACAGAATCTCCTCTTGAGTATTAGCGCCTTGTGCTGTTAGTTGGTCCATTATAAGTTGAAGCTGCTCCATCCATGGCTGGTTTATCTCCCCAATCTGAACTTATTGTGGTTCCCAGATATTTAGTGCATTTGATTGTTGGAATAGGATTATCTAAGCACCATTTAAATGTTTTTTTGACTATTGCTTGTGCTTTTTTGATGATCAGAATTTCTGTTTTCTCAACGTTTATTTTTTGCTTGTTTTCTTTGACATACTTCATAAGGGCATCAAGCTTTCGTTGCAGGCCCAATGCGGTCGTGTCCAGGCGGATAAGGTCATCTGCATAAAGCAGGTGACCTATAGCGGTCCCTCCTAGTCGGGGTGAGCATGATCTTGATGGCTCAAGTCTATCTCTTAAAAGTTATAGAGAAAGGACGACAAAGGGCACCCTTGTTTTAAGCCAGTATTAGTTGTTCTATCCTGGCTTAAGTTGCCCTTCCGGTCCAACCGCACTTGGATGGAAGTACCTGTATGTAAAGCTTTGATGGCTGCCACAAGATCTTTTGGCCAAACTTTCTTCCTCGTTTTTTCCAACAGAATCTGACGATCAATTCTCTCGAAGGCGGCAGCCATGTTAATACATGCCAGAAATAGTTTTTGATTTTCATATAGAGTTTTCATTTTTAGTAGGTTGAGTATCAACAGATTTAATCCGCAATCCACTCTTTCTAAGAATCCCACTTGCCCGTAGTAAAAGTTTTCTGTTGTTATAATCCATTCTTTTAGTCTGATTAGCAAGATACCTGCACGTATTTTTCCTATCGCGTCTAATAATGATATTGGACGATAGTTCTCAGGTCTTACTCGATCGCCCTTTTTGAATATTGGGATCGTTATTGCTTTTTTCCAGGATTCTGGACTCTGTCTACCTTTGGTTATTCTTGGAAAAAGGCTCATAGCACATATCCGCCTGTAGAGGAGGTCGCAGATACAACCTGCCCCCCCATTGCGAGTTGCCAGTAAGGTACTCGCCAAGGTATGTGACGTACGAGGAGCAGCTGAACCAACAAAGGGCTACAATGGGCCCCTGTCCTGTGTACATTAGAAGATCAATACCTGTTGAAATGCCCATAATCAGGCAACCCTGGGCAGCACGGTACCCAATCAGACAACCGTACCTGCCATTGGTACGAAACGACAAGTATTTACAGACTATCCACAAGGAAACCCCGAAGGCCTTAATGGAAGGCCAATGGAAATAGTCTAAGGGCCTGGGCAGCCCCGAGAACAACCAGAAGTGGCTACTGAGAACTATGCATGCCAGTACCGACAACTGCAAGGATAATTGTAATGGACGAAGGGGAAAGACACTGTGAAAAACGTATAAGAATGGTGCCATGAGACAAGATGGAAGCAACCGCCTTATTGAACGTGTGTAACTAAGCTTTAAACGCAAGATGCTAAGTAATCGAGTCTGCTTGCAATGCTTAGTAGAAGTTAGGGCAGCAAGCGCCAACTGTATACATCTACCTCAATACAGCACAATGTACACGTGCGACTCCATTTTGTATAAACAGAAGTACTCCCAGGCGGCCAAGGCCTGACTGGCCAAGTTTCATATCCAGGCCCAAGCAGAGGAAAAGAGCGGGATCGAAACTTAACAAAGGATGGCTCATGCCGGGGAAATCGAGGTCAACCAGAGAAGGGGAGGTGAGCATGAGCTCACGAGGCTCCATCTTCAGAGCATGCCAGCCCGCCCGTGAAGGTCCAGATAAGAGAGGCCCATGCAGGTGGCCAAGCGCATACAGAATTAAATGCACAAAAGGTTGGAAACTGAAGCAGATTCACGGTGGATCAACACGTGACCAGACAGGCGCGAGATGTACCACCGCCTGATGTCATCCAGAACCAGAGGGTGCCATAACTTTTCCTGATAAGAGACTACAGATCCGAGGCCATACCCAGCCAACTAATTGACACATAGCCCTAAACCACTGATTGATGGAAGGGAGGCAGGGTGAATCTTGGGACACCAGGCACCAGGGTGTCTCTTCTGCATGCTGCTAATTAAAGTGGAGATTTATATTTAGGGTCGTAACTCGCCCAATCACAAGGGACCATGTAATCTAGGGTCCTATAGACATTGTAACCAATGAGACGTCGTACTTGTAGTGACGTCAATCACGTGTGGTGTAGAGGGATGGGCATAGACGCCCACCCGATAAGTTATCCAATCCTTATGCCTTATTTTCATATACAGATATAACACCTATACTTAAGTTACCTTTCCCAACCAATTATATTGCATGATGATTTTTTATAGAAGTGTACGTCATTGATGACGGAATTTGCCAATAAAAAAGGCTGTTTACTGAAGTTCGGGGAAGTCGGGCGAGACAGGTGTTTGCGATGCTGCTGATATCCATAAAATGATGTATGTATTATTAAATGGACTTCCCTTTGCCAACTTACTGAGTCCCTAGTATTGATTTGTGCTGGAGTAAGTAAGTCCTGCACCCTGTCCTCACACGGTGCAGCTATCTTGTATTACAAGTTTTTGGGGGTCGAGTACTGACCAATGGGCCCGTCAGTAATTTCCTCTCCCCTAGAACACACCCACATTTCTGGTGCTCGTTTTATTACTGAGTTGGTCAGGCCATCCGGGCCTGGGGCAGGTGATGTGCTGGCTTTTTTAATTAATGACAGAATTTCAATCTTGTTGAATTCTATGGCCTATGTTTTTTTTGCTGGACTTTCTTGTCCCGAACTGGTGTTAATGTTCGACTGGCCGTAGATTTCCTGAAAATGTTGAATCCATTCTGCTTTGTGGATAGGATTAATCTGTTCACCTCCCTGCGGTCTTGAGTTTTGATTTACCACGGACCAAAAGAAGTTGGTGTTTTTATTGTGGATTGCCATCAACATTTGTTTAGAGTCTTTTTGGTATAACTGGGCTCTGTGTGACTTTACCCCGTTCTGATAATGTCATTTTAGTATTTTCCTTTTTAATAATTTTGCTCAAATCCGTTTACCTTAATAAAGACTTCAGGTCTTTTGCAAGTTGGCGTTTTCTTTGTGCCAGCTCTGGATTGAATTGATGCAACCTTATTTCTTTGGTCTTCTGGGTTCCCACTTTTACTTTTCTAAAAGCAGTCAGACATGAGTCGTATTCAATACTTGCGCCTGTCGACTCCTGCCATTTTTTCATAGATTTTGAGAGCATTGACATCATATTTGTTGAAAGTCTCAATCCATTTAAGCCATTATTTGCATTAATTTTATGTAGCCAAATCTTTTTATTTTTTATTATTTTTACATGCTCTTGTTTAAGAGGCTCATTACAGGTTAGAATGAGACTACTATGGTCACTCTTTGTTGTGGGCAAAATCTTTAATGAGGTTATTATTTTGACGGTTTCATTGTCGACAAAGAAGTAATCCAACATTGCCATTGCATTGTGTGAAGCCCATGTTGGAGCCCCCTCTTTATCCCCGCACACGGTTGCCAGTGATAGGGTCGAAAACAAAAGGATCTAATGCCTTTTGATCGACAGTCAAAGGATTGAAAAAAAGGGTGGAATATTTTTTTACTTTTTTTTTTATGGGGGGTTCCCCTCCAGCCCCCCTGTTTTCTTTATTAAATACATTTTTTTACCAACCCAAACTAAAAAATATATATAAATAAAAAAATTAAAAATTTGACCTTTTTTTCCGATCCTTTTGCATTCGAGCAAAAGGTCATTCGATCCTTTTTTTTCAATCGTTTGACTGGACACCCCCGCACACATTGCCATTTACCAGATGGAGGTCTCGGATTTTCATCTCGTTCATCCAGTGCAGTGTTCGGGATTCTTTTTGTTCCTTCTTGGCTGGTGGACCATTTTGCTTTTTCTTTTTGGAACACTCTGTATTTAGGTCACCACAGATGAAAATGGATGGATTTCGATATTCCGCTCTTAAGTCATCAATGTTTTTGGTGACTAGTTCTAGGAAAGCTTTTATGTTCCAGTAAAGATTAAATATGATGCAAGTTTTTTTCATGGATTGCGATTGATCTTCTTGCATTTTGGTTATTTGAATAAGCGGGGAAGGAGAAATACTTTGCACCACTTTCCCATTTGTGCTATTTTTTTATAATAGTTAATAAGCCTACCGATGGTCTCCCTTTTTTCCCTTATATGCTTTATTCAAAAGGCATATAGCTCCGTCCAGATTCATATTCTCTTGCAGCCATCATTCTTGAAGACAGATGATGTCTGAGGTTAACAGCTCACCATTGATGTTTTCAAATCGGTGGCTGAACCCTCGCGTGGGTAGAGACCCGAAACCTATTTGGACAGTTTGGGCATTCGGTCTAGTGTTTCCCTGATTGCGTTAGTGTCTCTGCTAGCCAACCCCACAACTTTTCTGTATCGATTTTTGTCATAATTGACATTTCGTTTAATGATTGTGATCCCATCTTGTTTGCTGATCTTCCTTTTATCCTCATTCGGAGGGCATTCTGCGCCCACAGTCTTGTTGGCGAGAATCTTATTGGTTTGGCGTTTGGATCATCCATTGATTGATCTTCTGATGTAAATCGAATTTTTGCAGAACATATTTTTTCTGTACCATGGTTTTTGTTCTGCTCTATTGCCCAATTTTTACAAAGTTTGAGGTCAAAACCAAGAACTCTGATCTCATTTGAAACCGAGTACATTAGGTTTGTAACTGATTTAGAGGCAAGATGGATACAAATGTGGTTGGTTTCCAATTCTTTAGGAAATGCCACAATTTGAATGTCCTTTGGTTCCACAACACGCAGTTGTGGAACATTGTGCAATAACCTTATGAGATTAGCCCTATTCAAAGTCAAGCCATCTTTAGCTTTTAATACTCGCTCTAGTAGAAGCTTGTATGTGGTGTTTGCTTCAACATTTGCTTCTCTTACTTGCAGTACTTGTTTTGTGTCTCTTCGATTCGACCCTCCGTAAGACTGCTGCTGTTTGTCAGAATATTTTCTTTGTTTTGCAAAGTCCTGTTTTGACTGCTTTATCATCGCATTGAGCAATTTATGTTGTTTGTTTTCCAATTTGATTTTTTCTTCTAGAGATTCCCTTTTTTTCTTGTAAAAAAAGTATTCGGATCCAGAGCATCCTGTTCGTCCAGATTTTCCAACTCTCTGGGAGTATCTTCATTACATTCTTCACTTTCTAGCTCAATCAGACTATCGTTTTCATACACTGAAAGGAGCAATAGTGCTTCCATGTCACTGTCATTTGAAGCTCTCTGTTCAGGCTGTTTTGGAATAGGGGAAGTTATGAATTGCCGAGCTCCATCATGTCGGTTTTTTGATTGGCCAGCTACCTGGTTCTTTTCTATCGCTTCCATGTGCCCGTTTCCATGGGCGGGTTTTTCAAATGGTTTAAAATTTCAAATAAATTTGCGCGTGCCATCATTTGATGTGAGATATGTTTTAGCAAGTTTTTGGACTTCTTATTTTGATTCTCAACTGGCTTTTGTTCTTTTTGTTTCGATTATCAGGCATTTTTCTTTTTATAGCTCTTATATCTTTCTCATATGTCTCATTAGGATTCTCTGTACTGAACAAAGGAAACAATTCTTTGTTTTGGTTTGTGGATTGCTTCCCTTCCATGTGTCCTGTTAGTGGATTGATGTTATTGATGGACTTTCTTTGATCTTGCTCCGGACAAAATGGTAACTTTATTTCTGTATTTTCTTGACTTCTGATGTTCGTCTTCGTTGTTTCATTTGCAATTGGATTTTTGTTTGACAGTAATTTAGCCAGTTTTGTTCCATTTTCATTGACCGAGGACACAGTCTGGGGCTGCTGATTGACTTCCATGGAAGTACTTTTTGCTTGTGTTGTACCACCCTGTATGTTTGTTTCAGGCTTTAGAAGATTAACAGTGTCACTGAAACAATAGAGAAAGGCCCTTTTGTCTTCTCTTGCATCCTCTATTAGGTCAATAAGTGTCTTAAATATGATGTTTTCAGAGTATTTCTCCCCAGCTCTTTTCTTTTGTGGCTTCGATGTAAGCTTCCACATATATAAATTTGGACTGCATTAGAGCCAACAGAGTAGTTTGGTCTTTATAGTTCTCATGGAGAGCTTCATAAAGTTTAAGGAACGGTGCTAAAGTTATTGTTAGCATTGAACCCACTGCAGCTTGCATAGTAGCACACAATTCAGCACTGGACAGCAGATTTGCAGACTTTGCTGCTTCCAGTCTGTTTTTACACTTTTTCTGAGTAGGGGGTTGCGTGTTTTAACACCTCTTTTTCTTCACTTTCAGTGTCTGGCAATAGGGAAGCAGGACTTACATCAGATCCTTGGTTCCTTCTTTCTCGTTCTCGTGGGTAATTTGCAAGAGGATGTCTCTCGGGCGTGGTTCGCTCATTCCTGGATTTCTGAAGCATTTGGCTGAATGACTCGTCACACCTTACAGGTTTTTATTTTTTCTCAGGTGCCATTTGCTGTGTTTATCTATTAAGATCCACTTCTGTGATGGTGTGTTTAACTCTCCTTGATTGGGGAGTGGAAGTCCTAGGCGGCTGTTGATTCTCCCAAAAATCCCTCTTCTGACTCATTTCCTTCTGCGTATAAATTTTGAGTCCCATCTTGCCTGTGCAGTTCGATAGGCAGACCATTTTTTCTCCTCGTCTCCAACCCTGCTACTTCTTGGCCTTCTTGATCTTCTTGGGCTTTGGTGTTATTTATGTTGTTTACGAGGGAGACTTTTTGTTCAATAATGGCCTTCGGGGGACCATAATTGTGAGATTTGGCTGTCTCCTCACACCGACCCGATGTCAACAATAGGTCGTGATCTGACACTTCCTGTCCAAATTGAACTGCAGTTGTGGCTACTCCTCGATTTGTTTTTGCAACACTTTCCAGTTGTGTGACAATCTGTTTTGCCTTAAAGTGCCACCTCGATTTTGCTTCTATTAAAGATTTGGATCTGTGTCTTGGTTTTTGGCCATGTGTTGACTTTTGTGTATCACAGACGCTAAAAGGCACGTTCCCATGTGAGGTAACATGTTCCGCTGCCGGTGCCTTTTTTATCTTTTGCATAGGAAGCAGTTTTATTTCTTTGGGAACTGCCCTAGCTGGATCTTGGCTCTGAGTAGCCTGCATATTTGATAATGCATCTGCCATGTCGTCTTCTGTTTCTTCACAGTCTACGAAGTTGTTAATAGTTTGTGCTAATTGATGTTTCTGGTGAGATTCTACAAAATCACTGAAGGCATCTACATATAGCAGGAAATCTACACTATCTGTGTAATTGTGTTGATTTCTTTTTATGGGCTCTTGTGGTTTTGCTGTTGCAAATTTTGTGGGCATGAAGCTTGCTTCCTCACTAGGTAGACAAAATACATGCTCTGTTTCCTCTGTATAATTTTCTTGGCCCACTTGCTCTCTCTCATCCCTCTCCTCCCGCTGCTGCGAAGCCACTGCTCCAACAAATGGTCCTAAAAGCGCATACGCGGGTGCGTCACCCGACAGCAGTCGCGTAGGACAGACACGGCTGGCCTGGACCGCAGAGACCCCTCCACCCAAAGCAGGTAAGATCAGCAGGGGGGGGTAGACTTAGAAAGAACCACCTTGCACATACCTTGTCCGTTGGCACTGGCTTCGTCCCTTCTTGGACTCAAGCGAGGCAGCGTGCTTAGTTGTCTGTTCAGCTCCGACAGATGGGAACTTGTATCAGCAGCTCCTCTTTCTGTTGTGCACTGTGCAATCCGCAGCTCTGGAGATTTTGAAGGGCACCTCTCTCCCTCTTCGCAGCCACCACCGGAGCCACCAAGGATGTGCTCACTATTCAGTCCAAGCAGGCCAGGCAACTTGGTATGACTCCGTGTTCAGAGAACTGCATTATTTGAAATTGTGTCCATGGCTCTCCTCAGTGCCCCCTCCACGAACACTCTGCAAACACTCCACGGACGCTCCGCGTCTAGAGCATGATTTTAAGCACTGGGTCCGCCTCCAATGAAAGCAGTGGAAAGGTTACTGAGCTCCAGACTTATTCCCTCACTAGTCCACAGTCTGTCACACTCTGCAAACACTCCAGATACAAATTATTATGTGTGGTCTTGTCACTAGTTGTATCCTAATTGTGGTAGGTCAGAAGAAGAAGAAGACAGACCTGTTTAGTATCCGATTCATTCAAATTATAAGAAAAGGCCTAGTTATGCCTACGCAATGGATTTCCCTACCTAACCAAAACTAACTAGTGTGTTCATCATCAGTAGTGAAAGTCCATAAAGTAAATGATCTATCCTCCGTCTCAAAACTAACCTTTTCTGTCCCTACCACTAACAGAAAAAACTGATAAGTCCTGGAGAAAGACTCCCTTCTCCTGGATAGGCTTTCCATCCATAATAGGCTATTCTCAAATAGTTCTGAGCTATTTTGTGGATTAACTCTGTTAATTCTTCTGGGGGCCTTTTTCCTTTCTTCTGTCAGTCCCCTTTCTCTTATAAACAAAGTCTTTCTCCTGGTTGTATAGAGGGGTTCAACCCCATGGTTTGGGTTATCTTGAAGTGTCTCTGAATGATTTCTCTTTCCCACTGCTTTTGGTAGCATCCAATTTCCCTTCTTTTGATCTTGAGTTTCTATCCTTTTCAGCCTCTTGCTTTCTTTACAAATACCTGATTTATATCAACTTCTTCTTGGTCTTTAAACCTGCTTCCCCCTTTTGTCTGAACCAGGTTTTCCAAATCCGTTTGGAGACTTCAATATTCTGTCTCACAATACCTAATAAGGTCTGTTTCGTTATCTGTTTCTTTCAGAGGGGTATTCTCGCTCCTTATGTTATTAGTCAATTCATTATAACGAGCCGACTGTCTTGTAGATATTCTTGCTCTTAGAAGCACTTTTTCCTCTCATAGGGACAAGTAGGACGACGCCTGTGGTTATTATCTCCGTTATGAGTACTTGTCCTTTCACTGGGACGAATAGGCTGATTCTCGTAGATACTCCTATAAATGCATCTCCTATCACTGGGATGATTGGGCTGAGTGCATCCCTGCTCCCCGTATCCCTTTCCTGGTCTCCCACCTCTCCCGTTACCTTCTTTTCACAGGCTAGCGTCACCAAGTCTCTTTTAGTGTTTGGGATACTTCTAAGCTTCGGCATGGCCCCTGCGGTCAAGCCGGCTCTCCTTCCTCCTTTGGCGTATTGAAGCCACAGCTCTAGTGGTCTTGGCGTAGTTTATGGGACTGACAGTCCACCTTCCCCAGGTCACGCTGCTGCTTACTGGCTTTTCTTCTGCTCTGGCTTCTCTTCCCCTCTGTGACACGGTTCTTGGCTTGCTCTGTGTCTCTGGATAGCATCCACTGGCCATGTCCTCCCGACAGAGGATCTCCCGGTCCTTGACAGCTTCCAGCAGTTCCCAGATTTGAACTTCTTGGGCCTCACTCATTCTTCCGAGTGCTTCTTCCATTTTTATGTGAACTTGCTGGGTCCTCCACAGTGGAGCACAAAAGTCAATTTTCTCTTTCTGATGAGTACTCTTGCTTACTCGTCCACTCTTCTACATTTTAATTTGAATTGGTTTTAACCATGGAGTGATCACCATTGCTCGATCATCATTCTTCTTTGTATCAGATCAGTGTTTGCAACAGACCTTCCTTCATGTTGGATGTTGCAATAACATACAGTGGTTTGTTCTGATGGGCTTCTCTGAAGCCCAGTTGTGACTGAGGGTTCATAAGTGTGGGTTTCAGGGAGTTCCTTTACGGAACGGGGGTCCTTATCCCCAAGAGGGTAGTCTCTTCCTGTGGAGTCCCGTTTACCGCCACCCTTAAGGGGAATGTTGCATAGCGGGCTCACCTCCCTAGCCTCACAAGGAATCCAAAGATTCTTCACACAATGTAATATTGCATCTGCTCAAAATGGTATATAGTCAAGAAAAAAGATATTTGGGAGACATGTCCAAGTGAGACCCACTGTTTTTTATTCTTAACACATTAATGTATATGACACAGTATAACATTTTTAGTTCTATTATTTCTTGCTTGAATAGTGTCTCTCATTTTCTCATTAATTGGTTCTCTTGATTTTTTATTTATAGCACATTTTTTGTCAGTCATTTGCTTGATCCTCACATTATGATATGTATTACTCTGTATAATAAATCCTTACTGAATCCTCTTTTGATATCCTCAATTCTCTCATTAATCCGAATTCTTATTTGTATTGCATTGTGGAGTCCTTATTTTTATTCTTTTAGTTTTTGAACCTCTTATTAGATCCTCTGAATCTTTAATTGTTTCTTTTGCATTCTGGAGTCCTTAATTTGATGCTTATAGTTTTTAATCCTGTGATTGAAATCCTCTAAATCCAATTTTTTATCCTTGGCTTGTTGGGCAAGTTGTGTCAACTTATTGGGGTTCTGGTAATTAAATCAGCAATATAGACGTATTCAGCAAAGGCTTCTTCTATAGACCTTCATCCAGCTGAACTGTGGGGATCTATTTGCCGCCTCTCCTCCGGAGGAATATTTTGTCTACATCTTTTCAGTTTCGCAGTTGGGGTCACCGCCTATTCTTTAAAGGGCGAACTGGGTGCAATCCCTTTTGCTGAGCAGGCCTCACTTAGACCGTTAGTTTACTAAGTGCGCTTATGGATCAACCAAATGGCAGCCGTATACAGGAGGACCCTTCAAATATCCTGTTTTTGGAGCAACGCCTTTCAATAACATGGTTGGAGTACATCTAGAAGGGCTCCAAATCATGGGACTGGACAAGTTCCACTCTAACCCCCCCAAGGTTTGATTATAGGGTTATATCTAGGGATATTTTGGGTCAGATGATTGGGCCTGGAGTAAACATTTGGCTCTATCAGTTATAAAGTTCCCTGATAGATCACTATCTCTCAGCATAACCTCCTGGAGGTCACCAGATAATAACCTGCAGGCAGTTGCCTGCCCTATCTTTCTGTTTTATTTTTTGCATGTTGGCCTGTGCTCTTTACTGCAGTTTAAGTTGGGAATTCTCACATTAGCCAACTTTTCGGCTGACTGGAAGGGTGTTCCCTAACTGCTATGGAACATGTTCCTGTGACAATTGGACTAAAGACACCTAGATGCAGTTTTTTATTTTGCCTTAATCAACAGACACATAGACACAGGCGGCACCCGTGAGTTATAATTGTAGGGTCAGAGATTGCAGATGCGCTTGTTGATGTGCCAGGCTACTGCTCCCACCTTTCATGGAATCAATTCACCGTTCATTCATGCTGCTTGGATGCTCAGATGGAAGAAACATAGTTTACAAGGCTTTAAATGTTTTATGAGGAAAGGTCATGGTTTTATCGTATATTTAACTGATTTGTATCCTTTATTAACTGAATGTATTTGTATTATGCTTTGTTTGTATTGTGCTTTTTTGCAAATGCATTGTTTCGCTGCACAATAAATTGACTTTACTTGATTTTAATATAGGAGTGAGTCCGAGATTTTGAACTATAGCTTTTTAGACGTTGTGGGCAATGGTTCTTCGGGCAATCCTGTGGATTGCTGGCGTTGACAGTGGTTATGAATTCTTTCATTGAGACTGGGCAGAAGGCTCCCAGTGCTTGCTCGTCATGTGTTTGCTGTAAGTTCCAATTTCGTAGGGGAAGTAACCCTTCTGACCTCATTCCTCATCTTCCTTGGTGCAGTACTTTTGTCAAAACAAAGTGGGGAGGAATTATGGGAGTTGTAATTTCCCATGAAATAAACAGGGATAGGGTTTAGATGGGTTGTTGAAAAAGGGGGACACCATGTCTCGTCAGGATCTAAAAGCGATGGCCTTTCCCTGGCCACCTGAGTAAGGGATCCCGGGGACTAGGTTGCGAAACACCTTCTGGTTTTTTACACTCCAAAGAGGCCTTAGTTTGCAGGATACAAGACTGAACTACCTGATGTAGGCTTTGGCACATCCTCTCTCTGCTCGATCTCTCTCCTCCCCACTTGCTCTTGATATTATCCTCTTTCTTTCATTTTTCCTCCCACAACCTGATGCAAGCACCCCATCTATACTCATCCTCCTAATTATATATGAATCGTTCAACACATCAGGCCCAAAATCCTGATTTAAAAGATTTAGGGAGATTGGATTAGAGGGAAATGTACTTCACTGGATTACGTAATTCCTCACAGACACGACTAAGACGACACAGCATGGCCCCTTTTAGGACATGCCCCGGCTTCATTGCCTGTAGAGTACCCCAAGCATCTAGTCTTTCACCACTGCACTTCAACGTTTACATGACTCCATTCCTTCAACTCCACAACTCGGGCATCATATGCTTCAACTAAGTAGATGATGCGCAAACTTTATTTCTAATAAACCAGATCTTGGCACCTACCTTGCACAAGCCAACCTCTTGAAGTTGACAAACCAACTCAAGCTTACCTCGACCATAACCAAAATGATCTGCAGAACAAAAATCACACCCACATCATTCCCCTCACCTAAAGAAAAAAGAACCTACTCACAACTGACTGCAATAGTCAAAAACATTAGACTCCAGGTACGATGTGCCCTCGCATCAAACCTCAGGTAAAATCCATCCTAAGAAGGTATTTCTTCCAACTTCAAAACATCTGCCACTTCTGGCCAAACCTGAACTACCTGTAGAGAAACATGGCAATCATCGTACTTGTAAATTCCAGGCAAGACTACACCAACAGCCCCTCCCTTAGCCTCCCCAAATCCCTACTAAACGCGCTACAGAGAGCACAAAAGCCAGCAGCCAGACTTAACCTGAGACCCCAAAGACACAAATCACTTAGGTCCTTCAAACAGTCCATTGGCTCCAAGTCAAACGTAGGATACAATTTAGAATCTTATGTATTGCCCACTGCACCTTGTGGGCATAGAATGAACTAAGAGGAAATTCACCTATTATGAGCCATTTAGAGTACTCTGTTCCAGCAACATAGCTGTCCTATCGAGCTTCAACTGGAACCATCATGGCAGAGCCTCCTGTCATCTTGCCTGACAAACTCTGGATCTCAATCCCTAGGTATCTGCGCACAGAGGAAGACTGCTTAACCTTCAGGAAATCCCCCAAAACGTGTCTATTTACAAGACCGCTACCGACACACTGGAACAGCACATCAAACACTAGACCAAATTATTGGGCCAACCTCGACCAACCGCCATCCTAGAGCCAAATGGCTTCTAAAAACAAGCTGACAAACACACACCAAAGGCAAAGCCCTTCCAACGACTTACAACACAGATGAGCATAACAGATGGCTCCAAAACCGCTGTCGCAATAAACTACTGGAGCTGCATTCCTGACAAACGGGGATGTAATAGAGACGGGGCCAATTCAGGTTAATCAGAGCAACACATGTCATTGTTATACAAGGCGTCACGAGATAGCTGGTTACCTTTTCTTCCTGGGGAGCGAGGAGATGAGGCTGCCAGTCTGTCAATCTTCGCAAGATGAAAAAGCGACACGGGGTTACTGATCCAACACCCTCCTGACACTAAATAACAGGATTGAGCTGAACCAGCTCCCAAGGCCACTGGTTAGGACTTCTCTGATTATCGTGATGTCAGGACAGTGTACACACTGACAGAGAAGGCTTGGTGAAGTCTGCTGCAGAACTGGCTGATCGATGGTCTGATCTTCGGTATATTCTTTGGATGTTGTCACGGACACAGATACCGGCAGGGCACAAGACCAGTAGATGACAGAAGGAATGTGGGAATGCAAAAGCTGACCCTCCAAGAAATGAAGGAAAAAGAGGGAGTGGAAACCAGAACCAGACCTCCCCAGGACCAGACCCAAGGAAATCAAAGAAGGGGAGAGGACCAAGGGAACCCAGGCAAGGAACAACCTAAGAACCACAAGGAATCGGGGACCAGGCAGGGAGACCAGAGAGAGCAGGGAACCAGAGCAGGACTGGGGCCCCAAGGGTACAAAGCAGGAGCAAACAAGGAACACCGAGCCAAGGCTCAAAAGGGTGGCAAGAACAGGAACCAGGGACACAGGCAGGGCAGGCCCCCAGGAGCGCATACACGGCCAACCAACCGCGTTGAGACATGTTGTTTCCGGGTCTGCGGAGGCTATACATAACCTGGGGCCAGAACGACTTGGAGCGCAAGCCTCTGTCACTGCGCATGCGCGGAACGTCGGACGCTGACGAACGCACATGTGCAGGACATTCATAATGGCTGCGCCCAGGGAGCCCGGACCGCGGAATGCTGGCGAAGACGCCAGCGCGGATGCCATCTCCAGGAGGGAGACTGCCGGAGCCGAGGACCCCGACCCCTCGAACAGGTAAGTGGCGCGGGTGGCGTGACAGTCATGAGCATTGGAGGCTGCAACCAGCATGCTTGGTGCCGCGGCGGTCTGCAGGACGCACCAGATGTCCCATCATTTTAATCGGAAATATGAGGGGATGGTCTAGTGTTTGCCGATGTCCCATCAGACAAACGTATTAAGCAACGGGTCACAGAGATATTGCTGTGTTGCAACACTGGTAGCTGTTCCAGAAGATGCTCCCTGTCCCTCTCTCCTTACATTCTGTTTCTCCTGGTCCCCGTCTTCCCTTCCCTGCTGTTCATGGGTCCTGTTCTGTTGACCTCCTGAGTATCTCTCTCTTCCCTTTTGCTCCCTTGACTCTTCATTCCTCCATCCCCATCTTCTTGGTTGCAGTGGATCTCCTGTGTCTCCTCTGGATTCCCGTCTCCATCTCCAGTTACTTCATCTTCCTGTTCATCTGGGTCCCGGTACTTTAAGGTTTTTCTCCTACCTTTTTGGTAGGGTTTCCCCCACCCTTCTTTGGCAGCTCCTTAGTAGTTACTTTGTAGTATTTACTTTGTCTCCCTTGTTATTTCTTAACAGTGACACAGTGGCTACCGACAGGGGTCAACCATACGTTTACACTGCTCACCAAACCCAACAGAGTAAGGTAAGGTCACCTCGTGCCAACACGACTCATACCAGCACACAAGTCTTCAATCAATAAAATCAGGAAATCAGAATAATTTTGTTCGGTCTCGACTGCTCTTGCCTTAATTCTTAACCTAGAACGACTAGAACTCTACCGCCATGGAGTACGACATCAATAAAAAGTTCTCCCAAACTAACCAACTCCCTTCTAAACCGCCTACCACTGTATACTGAAGACACAGAACCTTGTATTCAGCAACTTCATGCCTACCTATACCACATTAATAGAAATAGATCAATTATCGGCCATACAAGTCTTGTTTGTGTGCTTATTAAGGATTGGTCACAACCAAAACGGACTAAATATTAAACACAGTGGAGAATATACATGAAACCAATATTCTGGTTAACTCCTCCTCTGATGTAGTTCTCTTTCAAGGTACTCTTCTTATCTTATTTTCCAATATAAATAAACCAAGGAAGATTCTTCTAATTTCCATCCATCAAAAAACCCAAAGAATGTTCCTGGATATCAACAGTCTCAAAACCCAGTCCCTTCCTACCTGGCACTCCTTAGGGATTTGAATCATTGTCTCGGTTGGTTTTATGCACTTCCTCTCAAAGTCCCACAGGTGTTATTCTTTCTTCCACCTTTTTGATGGAATATGGTTCCAGTGAGGTCATAGATTGTTGATGCCCAAATCTGAACGGCCACTGGGAAGAGGTTAGAGGACACTAACCTTGCGTCCCATGGCCTCCTGCTGGATATTGGCTGGGTTAGAGGGAGGGACTTCTTGACCACTAACTTTCGGACTGACACCAAACTCTTCTGAACACACTGCAGTTGCCTCAGCCCTACTTTAATTCCTTGGGGCCTCTCTGTTTCTCCACCTCATCATCTTGCCATGTGCTTTTACTTTGTACCATTCACACTGGTCCCCCAGATGTACGGTGCATCTGGGTTACCTTCCCTCTATGGCTCACCTTACTCGGCTGCTGTACCTTTTCTAGCCTGCCCCCAATGCCTCCAACAGCACCTCTTCTGGCTGGCCTTTCTCGTTCTTTCTTCTCCTCTTTCCTTCTTATCAACCGCTTCTTCTGGTGCTCACCAGCTCCTCCCGTCTCATTGCTCACTCAGTTTCTGGTCTTCCACCACCTCCTCCTGATCTCTCCTCCTGCTCCTGAGGTCTTTGTGCCTGTGCACCCTTTCTCCTTGTAGGAGTTTCACCACCATCTCCTGTTCACCCACACACTCCTTCTATTCATTCACCACTTTCTCCTCCTACTACACAAGTGGGATAAGCCACTGTGCAGGGACGTATTAACTTCCAAAATGTCACCCGGCAAACATCAAAAACCCCAGTGCATAATACCCTGTATGTTGGAGACAATCTAACAATATAGAAAATATGTCCCCAAGTGAACCATGACAAGAGAACCTTCCAGCCTCTACTACTCCTTTGAAGTTGGTTTGAAATATTTGTGAGATCAGCATTTTATGGCTCGACAGCTAGTAAGATCAAGAGAAAATGGGACACATGTCTACCCTTTCTAAAAGGAACTTCCACTTAGGGTTGTTTGCTCTTTTACTATGCTAGACCTTTGGCTTATGTAGTTTGCTTTGTAATGGCTATGGTAATGTCTGTCCATTATCTTCAGTAAATCATGCAATAATAAAATTATACTCAAGAAAGATATTTATTATTACTTTTTTAGTTTACAATTTATATATGCTTTAAATGAATTTCTGTACATAAATAGCCAACACATGTTTCACACATGGGTGCTTCATCAATGCTGATTTATTAATACTGTAAAACGAGCCCTGGTTTTTTTATTTTCTAGATCTTGCATTTAAATAATGGTTTAGGACAACTCTCATTTGCTACAAGGTTCCATACCCACATGGGATGAATTGTCCGCAAGTCAGTGATGTGTCTCAATCGTATGTTATGGTTCCCTTCAGTTATATTTCAGATTAGTTTCTTGATTGCCATTCTGAGTTGCTGTTGCGTTCCCCCCCCCCCCCCCCCCCCTCGGTGAGCCTCGCCATCGCAGATCAGAGAAGTATGACAGTAAGAGGAGGCCACACAAGTGCGTTCGATATGTTGTCTTTATTCAACTTGCCAAAAGTACTGCACTCCTTACAGCCAGTCACGTGTTTCCTGTCCTTTTGAACGCAAGACAGAGAAACAGGACAAATGCCTATAACAAACAGCTATAACGCTACACCCCCAACCCCTACTTAAACCACACCTAACACAAATTATTCAATGTCTTCATTCCACCTCCTGGGCCTTCTAATTAGTCCTTCTAGTCTTTTGGAGGGACTCTAACTAATGGGCATTGACAGCGATAGAATGCCACTTTTGTCGGGTGTGTCCACATCTCCATCCATGTAATCAGAACAGCTCTCCAAAGTCATAGAGTAGTCAGGCTCAGAGTTGGGCTCTCAGGGGCCGGCCATGTCAGGTTCTATTTTCCTGAAGAATTAGGAATTTCGAGTGATGGAGAACTCGCCCACCTCTGCTGAGACCATGGACCCTTTTACTTTAGTGACCTGCAAGGGCATGGAATGGAAAGCGGGTAGCTCCTTACACGTCTGATTCTGCCGAACCAGGACATTATCTTCTTGGATGTCAGATTATTTAGCCTTCTGCTGAAAAAGCTGCATAGCTCTTCATTTTCCTCTCGTTCTCCCCATCTGTCTGTTGCACTACCTGGTGTGAGGGTTCAGCAATGAGAAGAAGACACAAAGTTGTAATGTTCTCAACATGGGGAAGGAATCTAGGCTATGGAATGGTTCTTGCTGGAACATGGAAACATGCAGATCCATAAGATCTTTGCCATGGAATTAATTAATTGAATTCTATCGACAACTATTTCAGATATGAAGGGCAATTGTATCTCCAGATGTTGGGGACGTCTATGGGCTCCTCGGTAGCACCAAAGTATGCAAAGATTTTCATGTTTCATTTTGAAAAAACATACATTTTAGAGATGCAGCCTTCGTCATCCAAAATGTCATTTTGGTGAAGGTAAATAGATGACGTGTTCGCTATCTGGAAAGGCACCAAACTGGAACTGACACATTTTTTTGAATATCTGAATAATTGTCATGAACACATCAAAGTCACCCTGGAAGTAGGTGAACCGGACATTCATTTTTAGACATATTGGTCACTTTCACAGGAGGAGAATTGTGCATGAGCATATACAGAAAACCCACTGACGTTAACAATACACTGCATTTCAATAGTTTTCATCCTACACACGTGAAAGAAAGTCTACCCTGTAGTAAATTTTTAGGATTGAAGGATGCCTGTATTTGAGACTTTCCTTTTTAAAGAGAGTATGACCTGATGGCAGACGGATTCAAAGATCAAGGTTATCCTACAGATATTCTTCGGAAAGCAGTCTCAAATGGATTGTGTATTCCCACGTATTCCTCATCTTTGCTATACTTCGATATCCTGCTTGCAGCTGGGAAACTTTTCTCAGCAGAGGGCATTGTGCGTCGTCGTCTACCTTGAGAGCCTCTGTCCTCCTCGAGTATGACGTTGATGCTGGTATATATGGCACGCACCACATCCGTTGTCACAGTTCTGTTTTTCTGCACAGCTGCTTGAAATGGGTCTTCGCCTCAGTGTGTTATTTACTGCGTAGTTACGAGTTTCGTTATAAAAATGTCTACTCATACCTGAAAACTGGCTTCAGGAAATGTGCTGAGTGTTTGGCTAAGATGTCCATAACCGATCCTCATCGAGCATGTCTCTGGTGCCTCAACGTGGACCACATCGTCAAAGATTGTGGCTCGCGCCAGTCTATGACTGGAAAAGCGTTAAAGGAGAGTAAGGGGAAACCTGCTTTGGGCAAACCATCCCCAAATTCATTTTCAGTGACACCCACAAAAGTTTTGTCCGAAGAGAAGAGCCCAAGAGGGATATATCCGCACCGGCCCAAGAGGCATAGTAAAAGTTCAAAGCGTTCAAAATCTCAGCGGTCCTCTTTGTCATCTTCAAGGAGATCAAAGAAAAGGGGTCATCGCTGCAGGTCGTCCTCTATGGATTCCTCGCCTGAAGGGAAACTGGTACGATTTCCTTAAAAGGGGGGCTATTCAAGTGGAACTGGAAAAGTTCAGCTGGCAGATGTTAAGTGTTTGAGAAGGTGGAAAAGCCAGCCCCTTCGTTTAAGTCATTAGAGACTCTGGACCCAATCCCGCGAAAGGCCAACAGTGTAGTCTGTGAAAATCCCTGACTGTGTGCCCGAGGGCCCAGACAGTAGGTCGAAGGCTTCGAAGGATTCAAAGACCTCCAAGGGATCTTGTGTGCCTATCATGGCCGCGCCGCCTCAAAGGGATCCTCCTGCTGTGACCCATTAGTATGTATCGAAGGTGTCAAAGTCGAGTCTATCGATGCCGAAACAATAAGGGTCGAAGCCCTCAAGGCCTTTTTTAGGTCCATAGAAGATTTTTAAACCTCAGGGGAAACAAGACTTTTTAAGTCCATGGCCTCTATTTATGAGGAAGATTTGGAGGAAGAAAGCACTATTTATAGTTTTTGTAGTGAATACAGCACTCCTGGTGTTCCAGAGGAGCTGATATCCCAAGACTCTAAAATGAGAGACCTTGTGGACACCCTGCAGGATGCCAGTGGTCTAGAAACCTCTCCAAAGGTTGAGGTTGGCACTCCTGAAGGTTTTAGTCATGCTGATGCATCTTATATATCAGTAATGGCAAAGGTTATTGAATACCTTGGATGGGGTAGATCATCTGTTTAATATGAACAGGATGACCGTACAGATATTTTGGACAGGGGACCTCCTAAGGCCCCAGTCCTTCCCTTCTATACAGCAGTGAAAAATCGAGTTCGAGAACTGGAAAAATCCAGATAACACCCCTGCGGTTCACAAGGATTTCACACAAAAATACAGACCCCCATCAGTGGATCCAGAGTTTCTTTCGAAACATCCGACTCCACAAAGCCTTGTTGTGCAAGCAGTTACTGATGCATCTAAGGGAGAAGCCTATCCCACAGTCCCACAGGACAGGGAGGATAAAGGCTTGATGCCATTGGAAAGACATTTCTCTGCAGGGAGTATGGCACTGAAACCAACAAATGCAACTTGTGCTATAGCGAAGTTCACCTTCAGTTTTTGGGAGATGATGGCCATGGCATTTGAACACATCCGTGCGGGTGTAGAAAGGGATGGATTTATGAGCATTATTCAGGACGGTAAAGATGCAATGTGCCAATCATTGCAGTCAGGGCTAGACAGTGCAGATTGTATTAGCCGTTCTATGGCTGCTGGTACAGTGCTTGGAAGATTTGTCTGGCTTCTTAAATCAGGGTTTGCTTCTGACGTGCAGTCCAGATTATTGGCTATGCCGTTTGAAGGGTCTTACTTGTTTGGATCTAAAGCAGACGAAAGTCTTGAAAAGTTGCAGTCATCTAAGGCAGCGGCAAAATCTTTGAGTCAGGCCATTAGGCAGCACTACCGGCTCCCTTTTCTAAAGAGACCACCAGACTGCCCCCCTCGAAACCAGTCCTTGAAAGTACCAGGTCTGCTCTTCTTCAGGAAATTCAGAAACTGTTGGAGAACGGTGCAGTCAAACAGGTACCTGCAGCGTAAAGAAATCAAGGCTGGCACTCTCCTTATTTTCTGATCCTGAAAAAGGACAGGGTTTGCGATCCATCTTGGACTTGAGATGCTTGAACAGGTTCCTCAGGAAGGACAGGTTCAAGATGGTCACTCTCTCGCAGATCCTCGAGGCCCCTCACCTCCAGGATTGGATGGTGTTATTGGATGTTCAGGATGCTTATTTTCATGTTCCAATTCATTTCAAGCACAGGAAATACCCGAGATTCATTGTTGGTAGCTCTCACTGTCAGTTTCGTGCTCTGTCATTCGGGCTGACCTCCGCCTGAGGGTTTTCACCAAACTGATGGCAGTGGTGGCAGCAAATCTACAGAATGGGGCGGGTTGTTCAAATCGGCCCCTACCTGGACGATTGGCTAATCGGAGTCTGTTCACCCCAACAGGCTCTGGAACATCTGGGCAGCACTTGTCATTCTCTCCACAAGCTGGGCTTCTCCCTCAAGTTCAAGAAGTCCCACATGACACCTTCCTAGAAGCTGCAATTCATTGGAGCAGTCCTGGAATCTTCCTCAGGAAATGATTCACCACCCGAGGTGAGGGCTATCCACATTGCGCAAATGGTAAACAAATTTCAAAGTGCCTCAAATCTTCCGGCCTTCTATTTTCTGAAGTTGCTCGGTCTCATGGCATCCTGCATTTTTCTGGTGCCAGAGGCCCATCTGAGAATAAGGTCTCTTCGGTGGGTTCTCAGGACTCAGTGGTCACAGTTCTACGGCAGGATGATGGATTGTGATGGTTGAGCTAAAACATGGCGCTGGTGCGCAGTGCATTCTGGGGGTACTCAGAGCCATAATGGATATTTATCCATGCTTCAGTGGAAAGTTACACTTGCTTTGTGAAACAACATGTTTTCAACGTTATTCGCTGATGGGCTTGGAATGCAGGCCTTCTCAGCCAAGGACACGGCACTGGGAAAGCTGAGATCCGCAGGTGCCGGCTGGTACCTGATAGCGAAGTTTGTTTTGGTTTGCTATGCCTGTGCCAAGGTTTTGAGATGCGTTATGGAATTGTTTCCCGGGGCGTTTAGGAGAGAGAAGCGCTTTGCTCCTTGAGGTTACTGTCGGTTGACCCAGCTGGCAACCAACAGTCACCCATCAATGCGCAAGCGCATTGCCAGAAGGTTCGAGAAGTTGCCACCCCTTGTTGAGGAGGGCATATATGCGGAAACCCTCAACGGTCAGACGGGATAAGCACAAAGACCTCAGTCGGAGGGGGGACGCTTCGGTCCGACACTCCTGTGGGTTGTTGTGCTCTCGGCCTGGCTGTTGTCGGGGTATTTCAGCCGCTTCTGGCGAGATGAAGTTTTGTTAAGTTACGCCCACGGTGATGTATTCTTTCTTTGACTTCTTTATGTTTTCTGTGATCTATGTCCATGTGAGTTGTATGAGTTATTTCTATGTACCTGTAAGCTTTGAATAAATAGCCGTAAAGAGCTGATTATCTTCTAAAGTGTGCGTGGCTGTGAATTATTGTGTCTGTTTTTGGGTTGAAGTATTTGCTCTAAAATTGCACTGGTGATTTATGGTAGTTCCGTGCACTTTTCAGAGGAGAGCAATACATGGATCCAGTACCCATCCCGAACAGGGTCGCGCAGGATTGCCTGTGGTGGTTTGTCAAGAAGAATGTGTTGAAGGGGGAACCCTTTTGGCAACCATGGCCAGAGATTACAGTGGTTACAGACACCTCCCTATCAGGTTAGGGAAGTCACACCAATGGTCTAACAATCAGCAGACATTAGTCTCCGTCGGAGTCCAAACTGCATATCAACCTTTTGGAGCTGAGGGCAATCAGACTAGCGCTGATGGCATTCCCACCCTCTGTACAAGGAAAGAGTGTCCTGATAATGACGGAGAACTTGCGCTCTGAAACACTTGTGTACGAGCGCGATATAAATAAAATATCATCTGATAACACAGTGGCCATGCATTACCTCAACAAAAGAGGGGGTGTGGGGTCTCTGTGCAGAGAAGCAATGCAGCTCTGGTTCTGGGCACTGCAAGAAGGAATCTTTCTGTCATTCATCAGTTCATCTGGCCATAGAAGAAAACAGTGATGGATGCTGGTAGCAGGCAGAGCACAGTCTGCCACGAGTGGGAGCTCGCTCAGGAAGTCATTCAAGAGATCTTCACCCTTTGGGGAACCCCACAAGTGGATCTGTTTGAGACCAGTGTCAACCAAAGTGCGAAATGTTCTGCTCCAAGGAATTTCGCTCGAGAGGAGCTCTAGGGGACGCGTTCGTAGTGGACTGGGAATTTCCACTTCTGTATGCATTTTTGCCGATCCCCGACATTCCTCATGTTCTCAAGAGGCTAAGAAAACTTTGTAAATCCATGGTCTTGATTGTCCCGGACTGGGCAAGGAGGACGTGGTACCCAGAACTTCTGGAAATCTCCATCTGCCTTCAAATTTATCTTCCACAAAGAGAGGATCTTCTCTTGCAACAGGGGGGGTCGCATTCTTCATCCAGAGATCAGGACCATCCGTCTCCATGCATGGTTTCTGAGAGGTTGAGGTACAAAAATTGGAACAGTACCGGAAGATGTCATGGAGGTGCTGCTTTCGGCCAGAAGGCCAGCAACAAAATCTTTATACTGCTGCCGTGGAAAGACCTTTTGCAGCTGGTCTAGTGATAAGGGAACTGATCCATTTATTTTTGGCACACCTTCCATTTTGTCTTTTCTACTACCTTTAACCCATCAGGGGCTACAGGTTGCCACAGCCAAGGGCTATATGGCTGCGCTGTCCATTTTCCAGCGCTCTCCGGAACAAGGTTCCTACTTCAAGGTTCCTATAGTCATCCAATTTCTGAAAGGGTTGACCAACATATTCCTACCAGTTCCTTTTATTGTTACGGTCTGGGATCTCAACCTACTTTTAAGCTTCCTGATGGGTTCTCCACTTTCGCCATTACATTCTTGTCCACTTTGGATGTTGTCTTTAAAAACTGTATTCTTAATGCCCATTACTTTTGCTCGCAGTGTGAGCAAGCTTCAAGCCTTATGTTCAAAACCACCATTCACCATCTTTTATAAGGACCAGGTTAGTCCCTCTTTTCTACCAAAAACAGTGTCAGAATTTCATTTGACACAAATGATGTCTCACCGGCTTAATCTCCCCCCCCCCCTCATCCATCTAAAGAGGAGGAGAGATTACACACACTTGACCCTAAAAGAGCCTTGAGCTTTTATATCAACAGGGTTTCTAAGATAAGAGTGGACGACCAACTATTTGTTGGCTATGCGGGCCACAGAATGGGACAAGTGGGTACTAAACAAACGCTGTCTCAGTGGATCATACTATGTATATCCGAATGTTACAATCTGGCTGGGAAAGAGGTTCCCGAAGGTCTAAGGGCCCACTCGACCAGAGCATTAGCCACTTCTTCAGCCCCCCAGAAAGGGGTACCGCTACAAGACATCAGCAGTGCTGCCGCCTGGTCTTCTGTGCATACATTTGTGAAATATTATTGTTCAGATTTCCTTTTGGGCTAGGAATCCAGATTTGGAAAGGCTGTGTTACACAGCATGAACCAAAATTAAATAAAAATCAAACTCTCCATTCCCACCTCCTGCAACACACTGCTATGGGAGAATATCAAAGATGAGGAATACGTGGGAGGACACAATCCATTCGAAGAACAAATTACTTACCCCTGGTAATGTTCTTTCGACTGGATGTTCCTCCCACATATTCCTCATCGCCTTCCCCTCTGTCAAGGAGTTTCTGTAGTTTACACCTTCCTCTCCGTTAACGCTCAAATATTCTTATCTTTGAGACTGCTGTGCTGGTGAGACGAAAAACACGAACTGAGGCAACGGGCGCGGTGCGTGCCATGTATACCAGCATCAACGTCCTACTCAAGGAGGATGGAGGCTCTCGAGGGACACAAGGTCGATGACGATGCACATCGCCCTCTGATGAGAAAAGTTTCCAAGCTGCAAGCAGGACATCGGAGTATATCAAAGATGAGGGATACATGGGAGGAACATCCAGTCGAAAACATTACCAGGTGTAAATAATGTGTTAATCTAGATCGGAATTGCATAAGAGGGAAGATCTCCTTAAACCAGGTCCTAAAAAGAAAGTACCAGGATGATTCACACCATAAGGTTTTCCGCACAGAATCATCAAGTCCGCAGAGTGATCAAGAAAAATTGTGATTTTATTAAATTAGACCCCACCCTACAACGGTTCTTTCCGTAACACCCCATGATGGCATACAAGAGGGGAAGACATATGAGGGATACCTTGGTCAGGGCAGAAAGGCCTAAGAAATCCACAAAAAGAATGCTGCAGAAACCTAAACTAGGCACAATCGCCTGTCTGAACTGTCAACATTGCTCATTCATACAGGTAGAAAGATCAAACTATGTGATAACGCCACATGTGACAACAAGAATGTCATCTATGCATTAAGATGCTCCTGCTGTAAATGTTACATGGGCCAAACTACACGGAGAGCCAAAGACAGGTGGACAGAACATAAGTCAAATCTCAGAAGAGCTAACATCAAATCTCCAGTGTATAGACCTTTTCGGGATAACCGGCATACAAGAGCCCAGAAGAGATGTGTCCTTTTAGAAATCGTGCTTCCCCGGGGGTGCTGTTGCGTGGCTTGTAAAATGGCCACAGCCTGAGAAGCTCCGGCAACAGCAACATTATCCTGCGCAATATCCTGCATTTCTGGGACATTAGTTTGGGGCAATAGCTACGATCTGGGGGTGTTAAGCACTGTGCCATCGTGTTTGCTCCCTGAGGTGTCCTCAGTCCCTTGTGAGGGGGCTCCGAAAATTGCGGTCCTGCTTAGCGCTGTTGGAAGAAGGGAGAGGGGGAGTGGCAGGACGGAGGCGCCTGGCTGGAGGTCTGCCGTGAAGGACTCCTGCGTGCTGCAGAGCTACTGGCGGAGTGGGGTGGCTGCCGCTCTGCGACACTTCGGAAGAACTTGCTGATGTCGCTGCTCCCCGGGAGGTCTGCTTTGCGGGTCGAAGGTTCCCAGCCCCGTTGGGGAGGTGAGCGGATGTGGGACTGGGTCTGGAGGCTCTGTGGAGCGGTGCTGGAGGCCTCTGCTGGACGCAGCGGCTGCAGCGGGGGAGGACGTGACGTCCTGGCTGGTGGTGCGCCGGTGATCCGCAGTGGGGATACCAGCTGCGTCTGCCTGATCGAGGCAGTTTGACCCACTGGCCGTCTCACTGGAGGGTAACGCAGCTCCTGGCTGGAGGAGGCGGCCAGCAATGTGGTGGTGTCCGGAGTCTCCCTCTGTTACACTCACCTGGCTCCCACAGGGGCGTCGATCTGAACTGGACAGCTGTGGTTTCCACCAATGTGACGCGTAGTGCCGAGATGACAGACTGGGCTGGCCCACCTAGCTTAGTTTGCTTGGCCCGTAGGAGTATTCTTCTGCAAATGGAGAAAGGGAATTAACCACCCGTGGAGTTGAGTGTTAACCCCCACCCCCACCCCTGCTGTTCTCCCCACTGATCACTTTTAATGTCCCCTCTTATAGTCTCTCCTGATGGTTTGGAAAGATGAGCTCTCCATCCTGCATTGAGCGCAGGGGCGTGTAGATAACCAGTTGCTTCACTGGTTCGAAGGAATTGGTGAGTTCCAGAACAATATTGGCTCTGAGATTTCCGGCGAGACGCCGTAAGTGTATAGTTCGTAAGAGTTTAAATGTCTGACTTTCACTCTTGTCCGATTCCTTGCAGGTTGCAGCTTGACCCTAGCGAAGAGTTCCTCGTGGCATCCGGTAACATTCAGGTAAGGATTTGTATTATCCAACACAGTTTGATAAAATAATGTCAGTATGTAACCTGTGGCTTTCTCCCTTATTCGGGTGCTGAGAGAAATTATGAAGTCTCGGGGAATAATGCCTTTGGCGGTAAAATTAGGTATGTCTATTGTGGTGAGAAGGATTGCCCTTGTTTGTCCCTTGTTTCACCTTGCTGTCCTTTTGTTCCCCTTAGGGGCCGGGGTGCGGCAAAGATGCGGTGGAGGCTGTGCCGACCCGTGAAGAGGAATATTACCCCCGGCGGTAAAATCAGGTAAGTCTATGGGGGGTAACTAATATTGCCTCTGTTTATTCCCTTGGCTCACCTTGCTGTTCTTGTGTTCCCCTTAGGTGCCGGAGTGCAGCGGGAACATGCAAAAGGATGCGGTGGATAGTGAAGATGCTGCGAAGGCCGGTGAGTTCAGCGCGGCACTGCAGCAGGCGAGGCGACGCGCATAAAATAACTTCTTTCTTCCAGCTCGAAGGCGTGGTGGATCGGGAATTCAGGTAAAGATCAAAGGTATTGCTCTTGTTCTAACCTTTTCTCCTTCTTTCTCCCTCTTTCTAGGAGCTCCAGACTCGAGGCGGGCGTGGCAGAAGACTGGATGCAGACTTGCAGGCAAGTGAGCGTTACGCTGCTGGATGCAGAATAACGCGAAGCGTGTGCTGCTCTTCGGAAGTGGTTTAAATAGCCCCCAAAGTAGTCCCAGGTAAGTATTCCTACTCGACCCCACCCGAGTAAAAAATAGTCCCTAGGTAAAGTAGTCCCTTCCAAGCCTCTTTTGGCTTGGAGCTCTTGCAGCATGGTCTGCATCAGGTAAGTTTTAATCTATGAGCCTGTCGATTAAATAAAAAAGCTTTGACTTCACCAGCTTGGAGTCCAGGATGTTCTTAACCTCAAATTCGGGTTCCCCGTCTATAAGGATGGGGTCTGGTGGCTTGGTTAGTCTTGTCCCTGGTTGCACTGGCTTCAAAAGTGACACATGAAAGACGGGGTGAATTCGCATATTAGCAGGTAAATCCAACTTGACGGCCACTGGGTTGATAATGGCCTTAATAGAGTAAGGTCCCAAATATCTGGGGTTAAAGGTCCGTGTTCCCTTTATAGGGATGTGTTTTGTGGCCAACCATACTTGGTCCCCTATCTGGTATTGTGGAGTATCACTTCTATGCCGATCAGCATTTTTCTTTCGCTTGTTTTAAATGTGCAGTTGCTTCTTTAAAGGCTTGTGTAATCGTAGTGTGCAGATGGTCCACTGCTGGCATTTCTAAGTGTTGGGGTGAGTCAAGGTCTGAGGTTCGAGGATGGTGCCCATATAAGGTATAAAAGGGGCTTTGTCCAGTTCCAGAATGTACTGAATTATTGTATGCATATTCGGCGATCCAAAGAATGTCTTTCCAATTACTCTGTTTGATGTAACATACAACGCAGGTATTGTTCAATCCATTGCATGGAGGGGGCGCTGTTGAGCAGCCTGCAAAATGGCTGCCTAGCTCGCAAGCTCAGTGCCTAGCCGCTCTTCATCCGTTCACATCTGCGGTCTGATACTTGATCCTGTATCCCTGATCTACCCGCTGCACTGCTGTCGGCGTGCGCTATCTGCACACCCAATCCCGGAGTGAATCGGACATTTGGCACCGGAGATCTGCCTACCTGCTGCGTCCCGTGGAGGGGCTGCTCTGGGCCTTCGGCGGCCCCCGTGTGCACCGCGGCCTTGGCGGGCGCCTGCCGCCGAACTCGTTGCCGGTTGACTTGCCTCTGGTGCCTCAGGACACGCCTTCCGCATCCCGTCCTGCAGGCGCCCATCTGTTCACTGCCTGCCTATCCCCCCCGCCGTGGTCCCGCGGTGCTCCGGCTGATCTGCCGTGGCCGGAGGAGGCCGGGGCTGGGCGTGTGACGGGCCCGCGGGGACTGCTGTTGCGACCTGCTCCCTGGGCCGCCGCCGATCTGCTGCTCCTGGTGACTGTCCCACCGCTCTTCCGCCCCCCTGCCTGGGATCCGAACGACCTGCTGCAGTGCCTCTTGGGACTCTGCACTGCGGCTTCGTGTTGGTGTGGCAGCGTCCCGGGCCTCGTCTGTGTGCTGCAGCTCACGGGTCCTCCTGGGGGTGCGGGATCCGGCGGTCCGTGGACGACGCGGCGGCTTAAGGTGAGAGGCGGAGGGGGTGGCTATACCTGGTTCGCGGCACTCCTGTCACTTCTGCCCTCTCCCCTCCACTGAAGCTGACCTGCAACGAATGCACCATCTGCGCCTTGCCCCAAGACTCTGATTCACGACAATAACACAGTGAATTGCCCAGTCATCTTCACTCCAGCTGCGTGTTTACCAGAGGGGCCTCTCCTGCCTGCTGATTACGTGGTTCTCCTGCCGGGGTCCCCCTCCACCGCCCTGCTACACACTGCACAGCCCCGATGCCACTCCTGGATGGGATGTGCCCCAGGAGAGCTGCTTTGTAAGACGTGAGGCCCCACTCTTCAGGTTGGTGATGTGTCCCATGCTTGGCTAATCTACACGCATTGACTTTTCGCGCCCCGGGCCTTTTTGCTACCTGATTTGCTGGATGGGCTGAGCGCCGGGGACTGCAATCTCACGGCTTCAGGTCGCCCTCATTAATATTATGGCAGCTCATTGACGCTGAGGCGCATACTGGTGACCCCTATTGACATCAGAGCCTGCTCTCTCCATCTCACCGCCCCTACCCCTGGGCCACTCACACTACAGCCGGTTCTTTCTGCTCTTTGCCATGTCGAGCTGCTCCTAAGGTACTGCTAAGGGGGGGCCATGGATACATTTGCTAAGGCAGTCCCCCGGTCTGAGGCGGACCCCACGCCATCCCTACATGAGGAACCTAACAACGACTCCAGCCCCGGGGTTGCGGCACCAGACGTTACTGCCATGATGGAATATATGGCTAAAAACTTTGCCTCCTTTCATGAAAAGCTTGACGACATCAATGCTAACGTCGTCTCGCTCAAAACCCAGGTTGACCAGGCCGGATCTAGAATTACTGAGGCCGAAAACAGGATCTCTACCAACGAAGATGTGATGCACACGCTCCAGGATACTGTGGCCTCCCTATCGCGTGACATGAAGAACGTAAAGGCAAAATGTGATGATTTGGAGTCTCGCTCCCGCAGAAATAACCTGCGCATTATAGGGGTCCCTTAAATGCCCTGAAGGGGCGCATGGAGGACGCAGTCGAACAACTGCTTAAAGACCTGCTGGGTGATCCGCACTTCTCCCCTTACTTCACAGTTGAGCGTGCTCACCGGGCCCTGTCCCTGCAGCCCAGGCCAGGCGATAGCCCCAGGCCCATCATAGCCAAGATTCTTAATTACCGTGACAGAGACCCCATCCTACGCCTGTTGCACGAAAAGGGAGACTTGCGTTTTGAGTCCAACACTATCCGAATTTTTCCTGGATTTCTCGGTGGCGGTGCAGCAGAAGAGATGCCAATTCAGGGAGTCGAGAAACTACTTGGGGAACGTGGTGTTCCATATGCCATCCTATTCCCTGCACGACTGAAAATCACTCATAATGGCAAACTGTACTTCTTCACCGTCCCAGATGAGGCGGTGAAATTTATTGAGATGCAGATACCGCTTCAGGGTCCTAGAGATAACCGTGCTGAAGATCATTGACCACGTGTGGCGTGGTCCGAAGTCCCTTACTGTACTCGCTAACTCTTAATTTACACAGTGCTACTAGTAACATTGCTCTGCTCAATGTGACACTCTGGCTCGCGGCAGAGCGCGCCTATGGCGTGGGTGGTCTCAGGATGCCAACATTGGCTGCTCGCCTCCCCCGCCCCTGGGGTCCGCGTGCTCCCCCAGTCCTCCTCTGAGACCTGGGTTGCCCTGTGGGGTGGTGGCGGGCTCCGGCAATCAACCAAATGGCCTGCATACTACGGTGACACACCCCGCTCCTTATGCACTGGTTTACGATATGCCCACAATACCGGGCAGATGGGGTTATCTGCCCCTCCGGCCTCCTGGGTGCTGTGCCTGCTTGCGGGCCAGATGTCACATTGTGCGCTGTCTGCGCTATCCGGGAATCCCGCTGTGTACACTTTATGGCACACAGCGCTACACTGCGCATCCTTCTTGATGCTTTTGTGATACACTCCGCAGAGCTGATGCTGCATGAACTTGCTATTCTGTCACAATTACTGTTTTTTGCTGGTCAGATGCGGGGTTTTGGTCTCTCTCGATATGCCCCCACTCCCACCTATGGGACGTGGAGGCGAGTACCCTATAACTGCTAGAACTGTTTTTGGTTGATACGGAACTGCTGCGGCTCATGCGCTGTCCCTGGTTGCCCACCCTGCGAGTATGGGGCAGCGTTGCGTGTCCGCTACCACTGCTCGTCTTGTAACGGGGCCATTGGGCTCCAGGCGTGCTAGTGCACTGCAACGGCGCTCCCTATTGCGATTGCAATGTTTTTCTCTATGTTTTTCATATTTGTTGGCCACAGTTGGGCCTCGGGACAGGTTGGGCCAGGTTGGGGACGGCTCAACCACACGCAATTAAGGGTGGGCAACGTTCACACTGCTGATCCAGTGTTGGTGGTGAGGGTGTGGGGCGGGAAGGGGGTTGTTTTTCAAAAAGGCACAAGAGGTTTCGCAGAGCGCACACTGAAAGGCCACTTGCACGCCTATGGTTCTTACTCTGGGAGTTCACACCATTACTGGGGCTGGGGTGTCCACTGAAATATGGGTACTGTGGGTATAAATAGCTGCTACTGAAATGTCTACTGTCATAATGTCCTGGAATATCCGGGGACTGAGCAATCACACCAAGGCCAGTAAAATCATGGCCTATGCTAGCAGACACAATTGCAAGATATTGCTTCTGCAGGAGACACACTCCAATGGACTCATTTCAAGGGCCGTAGCCCCGTCGTGGGGCCCCGCCAGATTCTTTACTTCCTATTCTACCCAGTCGAGGGGCGTCCTCATGATGATCCACAAATCAATCAAGTTTGTACTACATAAAAGCTACATCGACCCTGAAGGTTGATATGTCATACTACACTGCACGCTGGTCAACACAGAATACCTGTTAGTCAACACTTACTGCCCCAACGTAGATTCTCCGGAATTCTTTAACACGGTAACCACCATACTGCTTGGATTTGTGGGGGTGCAGATTATATGGGGGGGGAGATCTGAACCTCATCCTGGACACTGTCCTTGACAGAACTGACACTGCTCCCAGAGCTCTGTCGGGCGCGGCGCGCAGGCTGCGGGGCCACATGCAGTCGCTCAACCTCTGCGATGTCTGGAGGTCGATTTATCCCCAACAGCGGGAATATACCTTTTATTCGTCTGTACACGACAGCTCGTCCAGGATAGATCTGTTCTTGGTCTCCAGGGAGGTCATGGGTAGTGTTGAGGGAGCAGGTATCTTGCCCCGCACACTCTCTGATCACGCTCCGATCACATTATCTTTGGGACTGGGAATTCCTATTCCGACACTTAGCACTTGGCGCTTTAAGTCCGAAGCGCTAAAAGACATTGGATTTAAGTCTGATATATTGGCAGACATTGAATCTTCCTTCAACCTTAACTCTCTGCAGGACACATCAGCCGTGGTGAGATGGGACGCGTTTAAGGTGTACATTAGGGGAATGTCTATCTCTCGGGAGGCAGGGGTGTTGAAATCTATTAGAGCTGCCCTTGAGCGTTCTGAGACTAAACTAAAACAAATGAATCAGCAATGCTCCACGGGTGCTGACCCCCAACATACTTGCCCAGATCTCAGCTGAACTCCAAGTATATAACTCACTAGCTACCAGCGAAGTTCAATATTTCAGTCGCCCACAGGCTGCCAGGAAATATGGAGAGGGGGACAGATCTGGGAAAACCCTAGTGACACTGGTGAGAGGGGAGTTGGGCCGAACGCAGATCACATCCATCAAAGATCGATACGGCACCACTCAGTGGGCGGACCAACGAATATTGGATACATTTGCTGGATTCTACAGGTCCCTTTACTCTCAACCCTCCGAGCATACCGAACAACATATGCGCGAGCTCCTCGAACAGATCCCCACTACAGAAATCTCCTCTTCTACTAGGGACCAGTTGGACTCCCCGATTACACTAGAGGAGATAGTGACGGCTATCTCGGACTTGCCCAAAGGCAAGGCGCCGGGCCCTGACGGCCTCACTACAGACTTCTATCAAGAACACATCGCCATTCTGGCCCCCTGGCTGCTTGAGGTCTGAAACAAGGCACTCCGTGTCTCTATCCTTCCTCCCTCCATGCGTGAGGCTGTCATCACGGTACTGCTCAAACCAGGTAAACATTATGATGAGTGCGGGTCCTATAGACCTCTCTCCCTTATGAATCTCAACACAAAGATCTTCGCTAAGATCATTGCTAATCGCTTTCTGCCCATCATGACACACCTAGTACGGGAAGATCAGGCAGGCTTTGTCCCCGGTAGGTCCACCTCTCATAAAATCAGGAGGTTGTTCAATGTCATGTCCCGTATAGACCAAGACGTACAAGCTGTGGCGGTTACGTTGGACGCTCAGAAAGCCTTTAACATGGTTTCTTGGAAATACATGTGGCTCATGCTTGAGACGATGGGCGTTGGCCCGAACATGATTGGGTTCATCAAACTTTTGTACACCTCCCCCATGGCGAGAGTAAGAGCTAACTCACTAACATCTGAGCGTTTCATGCTATTCAGGGGTACCAGACAGGGTTGCCCCTTCTCCCCGATTCTCTTTGCATTGGTGATAGAACCAATGGCTGATTTTATCCGTGCACGACACTCCCGCAAAGGGATAAGACTGTTAGAGGATCCCGAAATTATATCCTTATACGTGGATGACATTCTACTGTATGTCAGAGATCCCTCGATCCACCTTGATCCCATATTAAGAGATATTACTCGTATTGGCACCCACTCCGGATTCACAATTAATTATTGCAAATCTGAGATTTTCCCGCTCACTAAATCTACCCTACAACCTACTACTGAGTATCCTCTGCGCTGGTCCCCTGAGGGTGTCGGGTACTTGGGTGTGAAGATATCCCTCACCAAATGTACTTTGCTAGCTGATAACTACTCAGCGGTGGCACGTACGGTTGAGACTAAGATCGCACAATGGCGCACTCTTCCGTTGTCCATTGCCGGCCGACTATCTCTTATTAAAATGATTTTACTCCCCAAGCTCCTATACACTTTTAGCAATATACCTATATGGCCTGGGAGGGCATACTTCACCAAATTACATGCGCTATGTGCACAATTCCTATGGCACTCGGGTGCGGTGCGCAAGAAGTGGACTGACATGGCGCTCCCTTACAAGCGAGGGGGCATTGCTGCTCCTAACCTGACACTTTATTGGATTGCGACCCAGGCCCAGTATGCACTCATTGGTACACCGGCTCCCCTGGGCGCCCACATGTCAAATTGGAGCGGCTAGCGTCCGCTGGTATCAACATGATGTCCTTGATATTACATCTCACTATGCACCTGATTCCCCTGTTGACCCTCTGGCCGCGACCCTCTACGCCTGGACACGCCTGCTGGGCTCGCCAAGCGGGCCTGCCCCGTATTACAGATGGCTCCCTGTGTGGGCCTTCCCTGGCCTGGAGCCCACGCTGGATGCTGCTTTGGCTCGACACTGGGGTGCACTGAGATATCAAGCGCTGTCCGATTTCTACCCTGAGGGTAGATTCATACATCCCCAAACCTGGAAACCGGGGCACACCAGATCTCCCTTGGAGACTCTCCAATACTATAGGCTCTGTGCCACATTTCGCACCACATGGCCCTCATTTCCGGATGAACCTCCAGATAACCCGGCTATAGCATATATCGCTAACTCAGGCGGTGCCCGGGGTGTCATCTCTTCATTGTATCAAATTCTGCAAGACATCACCCCCACTCCAGCTCTTAGGGTGAGTAGTGGATGGGCGAGTGAACTGGGCCTAGAAATACCTGATGAAGTCTGGGAGGATATGTGCCTTCACACTCAAAAAGTCTCTCTCAATTTTCGTTTCCGCACCATACAATACAAGCTCCTCAATAGGCTTTATTATACTCCACACAGGACTTCGGGGTTCACTCGCTCCGAGGTGCACCTCTGTCCGCGTTGCAAGACGGCTGACGCCGATCATTTACACATGTTTTAGTCCTGTAACAAATTGTCTGACTTCTGGGAATGTGTCCTGAACACGCTTACTGCAGTAACTGAAACTGCAATTGACCACGATCCTTTAGCAGTTCTGTTTGGGATCTGGAAGACTGCCGACACTAAGCGCTTGAAAATGTTTTTGGATATAAGTAGTATGATTGCCAAGAAATGTATACTGCAGAGCTGGAAGTGTTCCGTCCCCCCGGTCCCTCAGAAATGGCTGGGATTGCTCACATGGTCGCAAAACTGCGAAGAAGAATATTTGACTATGCTTCCCGCCCTAAGAACATTTGGACTGAATTTAATACGTATCTCAACAATCAGTCTGGAAACACATCTGAGTCGGGCCTCTCTCCGACCTCTGCCCATGCACTGTGATCCCCCTGGTATCCTCTCCTCCTTTGTGATGTTCTGCATTCACTGCTTTTACTGATATATTGCGATTAATGTGTTGCTCCATGATGTGCCTGGTTTATATGCTTGTTGCTTTCCTGTCTGTGCCTTGTGAACCTCTGCCGACAAAAATAAAAGTTAAAAAAAAAAATCCATTGCATGGAGGTAGATCAGTAATAAAGTCTAACGATAAGGTGTGCCATAGAGTAGGCAGAATGTCTAAAGGTTGTAAGAGTCCAGCTGGTTTTCTCTTCTGACTTTTGTTCTGGGCGCAAATGCCACAAGACTTTACAAATGATTTAATATCCTTTTGCCAGGTGGGCCACCAGAATCGTCTCTTGATTTTAGCTTCAGTCTTTGCGATACCTGGGTGCCCCTCCATTAGGGTGTCATGATAATGGGAAATGACTAGCTCTTGTAGTTCCTTGTGTGGTAGAAATAGCTGCCCTTGGTAATAAGGCAGGTCATTGGTGACAGAGTAGTCCGGGCCTTTCTTTACCCAGTCCTGCAGGGCTGTAGGATCAAAGAGTTACTGGATATTTACCTGAATGTCCTCTAGTGTCTGTAGAGTAGTCATGCCAAGATTCCTTTGTTCGGAAATTATAGGTACTGGTTCTGGGTTCACTTCTGCCTCTCCCATGCCTATTCGGGATAAGGCGTCTGCTTTACCATTCTTGCAACCTGGTCGATAGGTTATCACGAAATCAAACTCGGCAAAGAACAATGCCCATCGGAGTTGGCGTGACGATTGGGCCTTGGCTGTCTTTAAATACTGCAAGTTACGGTGATCACAGTAATGGTATGTCTGGCACCGAGAAGATGGTGCCGCCAAGCCTTGAAGGTGGATTTAATGGCTAATAACTCCTTCTCGGTAACCGCATAGTTTAACTCGGGTGCCGAGAACTTTCTGGACCAAAATGCTACTGGGTGAAGCTGGCCAGTTTCAGGGTCCTTTTGGGACAGGACAGCTCCCATGGCTAAACTGGATGCATCAGTTTCCACTATGTATGGAAGTTCAGGGCGTGTGTGCTTTAGTACAGGTGCAGACGTGAATTTCGCTTTCAGCTCTTGGAAGGCATTTTCAGCTTCTTCAGTCCACATAAAGCGTTTGTTTTTTCGCTAGAGTGCTGTGATGGGATGTACAACATGTGAGAAATCCGGGAGGAATCTGCGGTAGAAATTGGCAAAGCCGAGCATGCTTTGTACTCCTTTAACTGAACTTGGTGATGGCCACTTAAGAATTGCGTCCACCTTTCGTGAGTCCATTCAAACTCCTTTTGGACTCAGGATAAACCCAAGGAATTCAACTTCCGTGACTTGAAAAACGCATTTTTCCAGTTTTGCATATAGTTTGTGCTGGCGCAATTTCTCAAGGACTCCTCGGACGTGCTTCACATGGTCAGATTCTGAAGAGGAGTACACTAGAATATCATCGATATATACGACAACACAAACGTCAATAAGTTCACGAAGGACATCGTTCATAAAGTATTGGAAGGCTGCTGGTGCATTGCACAACCCAAAGGGCGGTTTATAGTCAAAAAACCGAATAAAAAAATCTCGAAAAAAAAATCTCGAATTGAAAATCTCGAAAAAAAAATCTCGAATTTTTTTTTAATACATTTTTATTTCGAAATGGGGGGTTTCCCCCCCAACCCCCCCTTTTTCATTTTTTTTTTATTTTACCCTTTTTTTATACTTACCTGAACCCACAAATACATATAAATAAATAAATAAATAAATAATTCGAGATTTTTTTTTCGAGATTTTGGTAATTTGATATTTTTTTTCGGTTTTTTGACCGACCACCCCGAAGGGCATCACCTGGTATTCGAATAACCCATACTTAGTGCGAAAAGCAGTCTTCCATTCGTAGCCCTCTTTCACACGTACCAGATGGTATGCCCCCCGGGGATCCAACTTAGTGTATATGCAAGCGTCCTTTACTTGGTCTAGTAGTTCGGGGATCAGAGGCAATGGGTATCGGTTTTTAACAGTGATCTGGTTCAATGCGCGGTAGTCTATGCACGTTCTGAGGTTACCTTCCTTTTTGGGCATGAAGAACAAAGCTGAAGATGCAGGGGACTTGGATGGGCGAATGAAGCCATTAGCAAGGTACTGGTCTAGGTATTGCCGTAGGTGAAGGTTCTCAGGTTCCGTAAAGGCGTAGATCCTGCTACAAGGGGGTTGTGCACCGGGTATGAGATCGATTTGACAATCGTACGATCTGTGAGGTGGTAAGGTGTTTGCCTGTTCTTTTTGGAAGACATCCTGGAATTCTTGATATTCTGGGAGTAATTCACGACTGATGTGGTGACTGTGGCCAGGCCTGCGTTCCAGTTTTTCTTTGGGTAACAGGTTTGTGCACAATCCGCAAAGGTTATTCTCTTCTCTCGCCAATCAATACAAGGATTATGTGTTTCCAACCAAGGTATCCCCAGTATTATTTGGAACTGTGGGGCTTTGATTAGATCAAACACAATAGTCTCTCGATGCCCATCCTGACCCAATAGGGTCATCTCTGCGGTGGAATGAGTTACAGGCCCAGAGGCAATTTCAGTTCCATCGACTGTGGTGATGACATCTGAGGTGGTCTTTCGGCAGAGAGGTAGATTCATCCTGGAAGCCAATTCGTAGTCCACATAGTTTCCTATGGCCCCGCTATCAATGTATGCCCTTACTGCGTGCATACATGATGCTGCCTTGGATCTACAAGGACCATTGGTATGATGAAATGCGAGGTCTGAGTATCCTTCTTCAAGCTCGGCAAGCGGACCTCTACGCTTGTCGGGCGTGGTCGTTTCCCGAGTCTGACTTCATGTGGCGTTTATCAGCAGCTCCTACCATCATCTTGGGTGGTTTTACAGGGCAATCCCGTAGAAAATGCCCAGAAGTTCCGCAATATAGACACAATTGCATTTGCTGTCTCCTTTCTCTTTCCTTCTGGGTTAAGGGTCCTTTAACCCCTCCGATTTACATGGGTTCTGAAGCATCTGCTCCTTTGGGGTTAGCGTGGGTTTTGACCAACACCCGATTCTCAAACTTGGCTCGTTCAGCCTTTCTCTTCTGAAGTCTGTGATCTAACTGGACCACTAAGTCTATATATTCAGCACAGTCTTGAGGTGGATTTACAACTTGAGCCAAGACATCCTTGCGTTCTCCTCGAAGCCCTTGATGAAATAACGTGATTAGTTTTACCTCGGGCCATCCAGTTTCCACTATCAACCTATTAAAGGTCGTGATGTAGGATAGAAGGTCCTGGTTACCCTGTCGTAGGGACAAAAGTTAGTTATCCAGGGCCTGTCCTTGGGAGTGCCGGGCAAATAGTCTTTCCATGCTCATTTGAAAGCCCTGAAAATCCAGAAGAATTGGGTCATCCTGATTAACTAGTGTAATTGACCAATCAGCTGCACTGCCGCTGAGATATGACAATACAAAGGCTACCTTGGCTTGATCGTTTGGGAAGGCTCCAGGTCTGCATAAAAAGTGCAAGCGGCATTGGTTCATAAACACAGCAAACCTTTTGGGGACCCCGGCAAAGTGTTCGGGCGCAGCTAATGGAATAGTTCCTGGTAGGTTTATTTGCACAGGGTTACTCGATGACACAGGAGCTGGATTCTCCCCCCCCCCCCCCCGAGTCCTGGTAGGGGTGTTTGTCCAGCCTGGCTTTGCAGTAGTTGCCTAGCAAGGTCATCAGTTCGCTCCTTTGACAAAATCAGTTCTCTCCTAAGAGCATTGGTTTCTTGACGGGTGGAATGCACTTCAGCCCTCAGTTCCCCTAGTAATTGGGCCAATTGGTCAGTTTGAGGTATCCATAACGCCCGGGTGGGAATTTGTGGGTAGGCTTCGCATTCTGTTATGCTCACCTGGCTCCCACAGGGGCGTCGATCTGAACTGGACAGCTGCGGTTTCCACCAATGTGACGCGTAGTGCCGAGATGACAGACTGGACTGGCCCACCTAGCTTCGTTTGCTTGGCCCGTAGGAGTATTCTTCTGCAAATGGAGAAAGGGAATTAACCACCCGTGGAGTTGAGTGTTAACCCCCACCCCTGCTGTTCTCCCCACTGATCACCTTTAATGTCCCCTCTTATAGTCTCTCCTAATGGTTTGGAAAGATGAGCTCTCCATCCTGCTTTGAGCACAGGGGCGCGTAGATAACCAGTTGCTTCACTGGTTTGAAGGAATTGGTGAGTTCCAGAACAATATTGACTCTGAGATTTCCGGCCAGACGCCTTAAGTATATAGTTCGTAAGAGTTCAAATGTCTGACTTTCACTCTTGTCCGATTCCTTGCAGGTTGCAGCTTGACCCTAGCAAAGAGTTCCTCGTGGCAACCAGTAACATTCAGGTAAGGATTTGTATTATCCAACACAGTTCGATAAAATGTCGTCAGTATGTAACCTGTGGCTTTCTCCCTTATTCAGGTGCTGAGAGAAATTATGAAGTCTCGGGGAATAATGCCTCTGGCGGTAAAATTAGGTAAGTGTAATGTGGTGAGAAGGATTCCCCTTGTTTGTCCCTTGTTTCACCTTGCTGTCCTTTTGTTCCCCTTAGGGGCCGCGGTGCGGCGAAGATGCGGTGGAGGCTGCGCCGACCCGTGAAGAGGAATATTACCCCCGGCGGTAAAATGGGGTAAGTCTATGGGGGGTAACTAATATTGCCTCTGTTTATTCCCTTGGCTCACCTTGCTGTTCTTGTGTTCCCCTTAGGTGCCGGAGTGCGCCAGGAACATGCAGAAGGATGCGGTGGATAGTGAAGATGCTGTGAAGGCCGGTGAGTTCAGCGCGGCGCTGCAGCAGGCGAGGCGACACGCATAAAATAACTTCTTTCTTCCAGCTCGAAGGCGCGGTGGATCGGGAATTCAGGTAAGGATCAACGGTATTGCTCTTGTTCTAACCTTTTCTCCTTCTTTCTCCCTCTTTCTAGGAGCTCCAGACTCAAGGCGGGCGTGGCAGAAGACTGGATGCAGACTTGCAGGCACGGTGAGCGTTACGCTGCTGGATGCAGAATAACGCGAAGCGTGTGCTGCTCTACGGGCCTGGTTTAAATAGCCTCCAAAGTAGTCCCAGGTAAGTATTCCTCCTCGACCCCACCCGAGTAAAAAATAGTCCCTAGGTAAAGTAGTCCCTTCCAAGCCTCTTTTGGCTTGGAGCTCTTGCAGCATGGTCTGCATCAGGTAGGTTTGCAGCATGGTCTGCATCAGGTAAGTTTTAATCTATGAGCCTGGCGCCTATGGCGCCAGGACTAACTCTCCATATGAGCCTGGCGCCATAGACACCAGGACTGCACCCAAATAGCCCCTAGCAGGGGATGTTAGGCTTGGTTTGAATAACTGGATGCCTGCTTCCGGGTTTGCTGGACTTGATCCGGATCCCCGGGGGTAGGCATCATGACACCCTCCTCTCCTCCTCACTTGCGGAACCGGTGTGCTGGGCAGGTCCCTGTCTGGCTTTCTCCTTGCATTTTACGTCCCGGAGGAAACTGGCTGCTGGTGGAAGGGGACGGTGGTGGGGTGACTGAGGCGGCCCCCGCGCAGCTGGATCCCTGTGTATAACTGGGCCTCTGAAAGGAAGAAACACTGTATGTGGAGTCCTAGCGGGACTCTCCTGAGAAGTGCAGGTGTCTCCTGACTGCAGCGTGGAAGCGTTTTCTGTAGTCCTGGGCTGTTTGTGTCCAGTTGCTCCCGGGATCCTACCTGGCTGGACGGTAGCGGCTGTCGGAGAGCCTTGGAGGTTAGTGCATGAGGCGGTGGATGGAGAATATTTAGATTCATTCTGCCCCTGAACGTAGCCCTTGGAGGCGGGTGGAGTGGCCCTGAGAATCGGCACTAGAGCGCTGGGCTCGCTGTCTCTATTAGTGGGGGCAGTGAGCGATCCTTCCACTGCTCTGCGGGGTAGGTGGCTGCACACCTGCTTGGACCCGTAGGAGTTCTGTTACCTCTTGGTCCGGTTTGAGGAGGCTGGCTTGAATGGGGAATCATCGTAAGCAGGCCAAAATGGATCAGTTTGCCCGCCCTGATCAGGTTCAGTCACCTGCGGTGGCCGCTGCTGCTCTCCCCCACGGTCAGCTGGATGTCGCTACTCTGAATCAAATGCTGCTGACCCTGAAGAGTAGCACGGACACTCTGGGGGCCAAAATTGATGCCCTAAGCTGTAAAGTTGATGTGTCAGCAGTGCAAATAGAGAAGCTATGTGGACGCATGTCTGAGGCGGAGCAGCGGATTGGGGAAAGCGAGGATAAGGTGGTTACTCTTCAGTGAGAAATGGCGGAAATGCGGCAAGCAGTCAAGAAGATCCAGGCAAAGAATGAGGACTTGGAGGGGAGGTTCCGGCGGAACAATGTCAGGATCCTGGGAGTGCCAGAATCGACGGCCGTGAATAGTATGGAGAAGTTTGTGGAAACACTGCTGGTGAAAGTCTTGGATAAACCTCAGCTTTCCCCATTGGTCATGGTTGAGAGGGCCCATAGATCCCTGGCTAATCGTCCCCCCCCAGGGGCTCCAGAGTGTCCGATCATAGCCAGAATATTCAACTATAGAGATCGTGATGTTATCCTGCGAGCTGCCAGGGAGAAGTGCGAATTGCGTTGGGGTCCCTCTACAATCAGGCTGTTTCCAGACTTTAGTCCTGGGGTACAAGACTTGTGGAAAACGTTTCAAGCAGCAAAGGCAGTGCTGCACAGGAAGGCTGTCAAATATGCTATGTTCTTTCCGGCCAAGCTCAGAGTGTAGCACAATGGCTCCACAACTTTTTTCACATCGCCGGAAGCGGCGGAGAGGTTTGCGCTGAATCGGCCAGATCCTCATGGCCACGGGGCCGCTCCCCACAACACTCTTGACTGAGTTTAAAGCTGTGACTGGCATTGTAAGGTTGTGGGTTATGTTGGTCAGTCTAAAAACCCAGAATGTCAGGCAAAAGTCCCAGATGCTGTATTATAGTTGCTGTAACCTTTAAGAGCGCATGGGCCGCCCTTAGCCGTAATCTCTGCAGTGTGTTTTGGTTGATCTAGTTGGATGGATGTGGAGGGGGGTATGATGGGATGCCAGTGGGTTTCTGTTTCTGGCGTGGGTGGGGTGGGGTTGGGGGGATGCCAGCTGTCTGGCGGGACTGTTCAATGGTTGGTGGGGTTGGGGCTCTCTGTTGTTACTTGGTAATTTGCATGGAATACATGACCGCGGCAACTTCAGGAAAATGGGGTGTTGTACCTACTGCTTACATGTTGAGACTCATGGCGGGCCATACTGGGGCGTCTCGGGTGATATGACTAATTCTGCCAATGGGGGTAGATCTGGGACAGTACTAACACTCCTCTCCTGGAATATTAGGGGGTTTACGAATAAGAAGAAAGCATGTCTAATGGCGAATTTTGGTAGGAATCATGGTGTGAAGGTGCTGTGTTTTCAGGAGACACATCTGGCTTGAGACGTTCCTCCCCCCCAGGCTTCCGGGGTGGGGTGTGCACAGATATATCTCCTCCTATACTTCGTACTCTAGAGGGGTTGCCATTTATGTTCATAGCATGCTGCAATTTAGGCTACATGCACAGATCGCAGATGAGGAGGGTCGTTTCGTTATGCTGGCGGGAGAGATACTTGGTGTTAGTATCCTGTTGGTAAATATTTATGCGCCCAACACAGACTCGCCTGATTTTTTCCATCAATGTGTGAGCCATATCCACAAGTTCCCAGGGTATGAGATATTGTGGGCAGGTGATTTTAATCTGGCCCTTACGCTAGATTTGGACAGGTCATCCACAATGCGGACAGTGCTGCCATTGGCGATCAAAGCATGGTCCTCAATATCTCAATATCATGGTCTGCAGGATGTTTGGAGATACAAGCACCCGGGGGAAAGGGAATATACTTTTTTCTCAGGGGTTCATGGCAGTGCTTCTAGGATAGATTATATTATGGCTACCTCTCATTTATTAGGCAGAGTGACCGGGGCGCATATCCTCCCCCGGACTCTCTCGGACCATTTGGCGGTTATGGTGTGTTTGGAGATCTCCAGGACCTTTCCGGGTCCGCTAAGACGGAGATTTAGACCCACTGCTCTTGAAGATGCAGTATTTCGTACGGAACTCGAGAATGAAATTGTTTCTTTTTCCCAAATAAATGAAGGTTCAGTCCCGGACCAGGGGGTAATCTGGGAGGCCTTTAAGGTCTATATCTGGGGATGTTGTATATCTAAGGAGGGGGAGTGCTTAAGGTCATTCGTCAATCCATGTGGAAGCTGGAATCCAAGATTCAAGAAAATGAGGATAGTCAAGGGAGACTGGATTCGCCTGAGCTTCGCAGGGAATTAGCAGCGCTAAGGGAAGAGCTCCGTCAGTTAGCTATCAGTGAAGATAAGTTCCTAGGGGATCCAATTCTCGCGGCCAGGTACGGAGAGGGGGATAGGCCGAGCAAAACGTTGTCTTGGGCTATACGCAAGGAGCGCCAGCACGCCTACATAGTTGATATTGAGGGAAAAGATGGGGAAGTTAAGACTGACCCACATGGGATCTGCAAGGAATTTCAAGACTATTATGGACAGCTATATACTTCCCGGCCTACTCCTGGCCATGATGAGCTGATGCAGTATTTGGACGAGATAGCTCTTGGGTGGATTGGTAGTGAGCAGGGTAATGAGCTGAATACCCCTATTACAGAAGACGAGATTCGGGATGCTATTAAGTCTCTCCCAAGTGGGAAGGCTCCTGGGATGGATGGCATATCTGTAGAATTCTATAAGGCATATGCTGATTTGGTGAATCCCCCCCCCCCTGTTGAGAAAGTACGAATACGCACTGGATTGTGGGTCTCTTCCCGAATCCACCAGGTCGGCGCTGGTGACTGTCCTTTTGAAACCTGGCAAAAACTCCCGGTTTATGTCGTCCTATAGGCCGTTGTCGCTTATTAACACGGATAATAAGATACTAGCTAGGATCCTGGCAAACTGTGTCCTTCCTCACAGGCCAGTGTTGGTATTACCGGATCAGGCGGGATTTATCCCTGGTAGGTCAACTCAGTATAACCTGCGCCGGTTGTTCTCCCTAGTTCACAATGTTCATCTAGAAGTGCCTTTGGTGATGGCTCCGTTGGATGCCAAGAAGGCATTTGACTCGGTTGAGTGGCCTTTTTTAGTGTTGCGACGCTCAGGAATTGGGCTTATCTATATTAGTTGGGTCAAGCTGTTATATACGGCTCCCCACGCTGTGAAACATATGAATGGGCTGATCTCGCAGTACATATACCCCACACGTGGTACCCGTCAGGGCTGCCCTTTTTCCCCGGTTCTATTCGCGTTAGTGATGGAGCCGCTGGCTTGCCATGTCCAGGAGCAGCATGCACATCGGGGGATTTGTGTTCGTTCATGCCTCTCTTCTATATCCCTATATACAGATGATATACTTTTGTATGTAAAGCACCCGCGCGAAAACTTGACTCCTTTGGTACAAGAAGTGGTCCGATTTGGTGAACATTCAGGCCTCAGGATTAATTGGGATAAGTCCGAGATTCTACCTCTGTCCGCTACGGTGCAGCAGGAGGATATAGGTGATAGGTTTCACTGGTGCCCTCAATCGATACGTTACCTGGGTATTTCAGTCCCCACAGACAGGGAGAGGTTATTCAGTGATAACTATTTGGCCACATTGGAAGCGATAGAGAAGAAAGTCAAAGCCTGGATACGTCTGCCCATTTCACAGGTGGCTCGTGTATCCCTGGCTAAGATGGTGATACTCCCAAAACCTCTGTATGTATATAATAATGTACCGGTGTGGCCCTCGGTTCGTTACTGGAATCGTGTACGGGGAATGATGATCAGGCTGGTCTGGACTGGGAAGAAACCAACGATAGCCTATGAAGCGTTGTCACGACCGTATGAACCTGGGGGGCTTAGAATATCCGGACATGTTCTTGTACTTCTTGGCGGCGCAGGTGCAATATATTCCTGACTGGAACACGTCGGTCAATGTTGCTCCATATACACGATTAGCGAGGGCCATAACCAGCCCGAATGCGCTATTGGGCATGCTGTGGGGGCATAGAGGTGTGGTTCCTCAGGATGAGATTCAACCCATAGAGACAACAAGTAGGGCCTGGAGTCGGATCTGCCACCTGATAGGTGCTACCCCTTGTTATCTGCCTGACTTTCCATTGTTCAAGGTAATTGGTATCCCACTCACACATGAGAGGTAATTTGAAGAGCATTTTCGGGCATTGGGAATTGCAAGTTTGGGAGATGTGATGCGGGATGGGCGCTTCCTGACATGGGAGGAACTTAGCCTCAAAGGGGAGCATAATGTGGTGACGCTGCTGCGCTACAATAGGTTGCGAAGTATCCTGAGAGAAAAATTGCCTGCCTTCCCACAAGCTCCAGTTCCACTTCCTGTGCAGTGTCACCTGCTCAATCCTGCCTCGTCTGGGAAAATGGTGTCCTCTACTTATAAATTGATTAGAGCTGGGAGGGGGGCTGGGAATCATCCTTATAAAGTCAAATGGGAGGTGGCGCTGGGAATGATCTTGAGTGAAGTGCAATGGAAACTGGTTTGTATACAAACTCGCCACATATCCATAAATGGTCGGTATAGGATGATAAATTTATAAGTTTGTATACTAGTCTTATTACTCCCTGCTCCTGTTGCATGGGATTTTTCCAGATAGACCGTCTGCTTGTAAGAAATATGGGGCAGAGCGTGCAGACTTCTATCATGTTGCTTGGTTGTGCCCCAGGATCCGGGCTTTTTGGGATTCCATAGAGGAAGCAATGACAAGTATGTTACCGGATGTGAGGAATGGTAGTCCTGACCTATGGCTACTGGCTCTGGTGGAGGACGGCACTCGTACTGAGAAAAAACTTAGAGGGATGGCCACAGTGATAGCCAGGTCTCTTGTGGCGAGGGCTTGTGCTAGACCAGTCGCCCCTACGTTTTCACGTTGGCTGGACAGTATGCGCCTGTGTGAACAGAGAGAGCCTAGGTATGCAGCGACACTTCCCTATTGTCGCCCATTTGACTATTGGGCCCCCTTCCGGTGTTACCTGCTTGAGAAGGACCGAGCATTGCAGGACGGGGAGTAGCCCACAAGTTGATGCCCCCTGTTAGATCTTTGCTCACAGTTGCAGCTGAGTGGTAGTCTGCTGGTGTTTCTGTTTTTCTAGATGTTGCTGGACTTCTCTTACCTGAACTGTTTTGCCGCTGTTGTCAAATGTATCCATGGGGGGAGGCGGGTGGGTATGTTGGGTTGTATTTTAATGTGACGTTTGTGGTTATAAAATAATAAAGAAAGTTTTTAAAAAAAAGAAATCGTGCATCCCCTCGCAGGAGGAGGAGATCTGGCTATGAAGCTAGCACAGCTGAACTTACATTGCATTTTCCATCTCGATGAAATAACCCCTTTGGGAATAAACAAATAATTCTATCTAAGACCATACATGTAGAAGACTGGAGGGTAGAGCATCCAGTATACACTAACAGGTAAAAAGACAGTACTTATTTGATTGTCTGGTCAGAATTATTGATGTCAATCATGTCAGGTAGACAATTACACCATGATTCATGGAATTATTTGCGTGTAAAACGCACATTTGCGTGCCATTCTGCCCGAAAGTCCCCATACCTCAAACAGGGATTTACGCGCAAATAATTCCATGAATCAGGGGGTTAGTGTATTGGACATGTGTCTCCAGCTTTAACTTAAATGTATAATAATGGACAGAATAGGTGTTTAGATTGTACGCTCCCTGGAGTTAGCTAAATTAATTTGTCCAGCAAGAACTCTAGATGTCTATTAGAACAGGAACATAATTACTGCACTTTGGCATGCATTTCTGATATTATCCAAAAAATGTTTGATCGTGGTCAGAAGAGGATATCTTACTTTACACCCCGAGGAGTTAAACATGGGCAGTCATACCATTACGTAGTAGGGATTGCTTTTCACTGTGTAACACCATTCAGAGAGGCAGATTGTACGCCCTGCAGAAGGATGAGCTAATATGTAAACAACTGGTTGTATAATTATGTATGTCGCTCTTGATCATTGCATTAGGAGGTAATTTTTGAATTCTTTGTTTTTTTGTGATTTGTTGATTAGGTAAACACTTCCTAGAAGTATCTCTAGAATGAACTGTCAAATGATGTGAGATTGGGAACCCTTTGGGGTCTTTCTTTCTCCTGAGGGTCTGATATCCCACATTCCTTTAAGATAACCCAATTCACTATACAGACTTTTAAAATAATGTTATCATTAATTTGTTATTTCTCATGGACTGTCCATGTCAAGTCTCTTAAGATCACACAGAACCACTTTGCAATATGGGTGGACCATATTGGATCCTATATAGTAAGATTTTTCACACCAACCACTCTAGGATGCACATAATACTTGGTCATTTTGAGACTAAGATAGTGTGTAGCGGATATGATGCAATCATTGATATCCGTGCTTCAACTCAACCCGAACCGCATGTTTACATCGATGACATAATCGCAGCCAATAGCGGGATGACATCATCACGCATTAACTGCACGCCGCTTTACAAAGGAGGCATTTAGGTTTCTTTACCTCTCGCCGGCTTGCTTGTAGAGGACAGGTTCTCACGTTTGGATTTGGAATCCACTACATTCCGTAAACACTTGAAATCTGTGTTAATTTTTATCTACCGTTATTAAACCCTACAGTTAAGTTATACTGATGAGCTTGAATTTGAGGCTTATGTAATACCACATACTTTTGTTTACAGATTACAGGACATGAGGTCTGTGACCTCTTCTAATCAGCAGTAAACAATAATACCTTGGACTCTGTAAAGACCGGAGGGGGGGTGTCTGTACTTCTGCTCTCTATATGGTAGAGGAGAGGCACAGAGGACCCCAGCCAAGATTCTCTATTATTGGTACGTGGTCGAGCAATCGAGGCCTAACTTCTCAGGAGATGATGCAGGCTGGTTCTTAAGTACAGTGTAGTTCCCAAGCACCCACAAAGGAATGTCCGCACACTGTATTAGTTAAAACAGTCTTTATATAATTAATATTCAAGGTCATGTACAATATCACGATAACTCACTTTGTACTCGGTTATCTACAATGGCAAATATACAGTTCTACGTGGTACCACAATTACTATTAGATCTCTTTAGAGTGCATCAACTGTACGGTTAAATGTCACACAAATAAGTTCGTAAAGGAGACCAACAATAGATATAAGAGGAAAGCAGTTGGTTCGAACAATTGTCAGAATACTTGCTCCCGATACCTAGACACAGTTCTGTGTGGAGATCCCCCCCACCTGAGCAACCTGTAGAATAAAGATATATCACAAGCCCAGTCCATATATTGTTCACCCAAATCTTTCCAATAGTTCTGCAACCACAAAGTTCCTGGTGTTGTAGCGTTCCTCGTCGGGGAATCGACAGCCCTTCTTGAGTGCCCTCCCTTTAAGGCAGGAGTCACGGATCGTCGAACGTCCAACTGAGAACAGGGTGAGCTATGACGGTGAAGTGGCAGCTTCTGTCCTAGCGGTGTTTGTCGACAGGGAAGCGTATTCGTCCTGCAAGGAAGAGGCGCACGGGGCACCTCAGTGTTGGTAGTTCAAGACCGCAAAGAGTTTGAAGAACTGTGGCCCAGCAAGGACGTTGAGTAGTCGGCGTCTCTGTGGTCTTTGGGTGGCGGTAAACCCACCGGCAGATGCTCCTCAGTGTGTCGACGGCCAGGCCTTCTCCTGCGGGATAAGGCGGGTGGCGGTGCGGACGAATGCATCCGTGAATTGAAAGTTCTTAGGCAACAGGAGCACGGCGGCTCCGGTCGGCGACGGCGGACGTCGACAGTGGCGGTCAACAGTCCGGGTGCTTCTCTTTGGGATTCCGAGGCAGTCCCCGTCTCCAGTCGGCAGTCTGTCGTAGGTCTGTCTACCAGGGAGCTTTGGCAAAGATCAGCTGGTGCACGATGGTCCTTTGTAGCTCGGGAAGAGGGCGCCTTACCAGGTCCTCTCTGGGTCAGTCCTTGGAGACAGAGCAGCTTTCAGATTGATGAAGAAGGGCAACAGCAATTCTTCTCTTCCAGCAGGGCTTCAAGGTTAAGCTTCAGTTTTACTGCAGTTATTCTTTGTAGTGGACTTCTGCTTCTGAACACTTCTGAGCACTGAGAGGTCGCCAGATATTCTGTTGATCTCCCATTCATTCCGCTGTGTCACACTTAAGCATCCAATCACTGCGAAGGGCATTCATGCAGGCAGGCAGCCAATCAGGTGCATAGGGCATTCAGGCCATTCACTTCTCTCCAGACACTCACAGGTTATGTGTATTGGGACAAGTACCCAGCCATTCAACACTCCACACTGCATTCATACCAGTTTCGGGCAGAGCTGTCTCAGTCATTTTGTTAACCACCAGAAACTATGTATCTCTGAAAGACGCAGGAAACCCCCACTCTGGGCCAGAGGATTAGTGCAACTAGCTTGCTCAGAAGAAAGAGTCCAGAGGAATGTAACTTACAAATGAAGTATCAAAAGGATTTATTGTATCCGATACCTTATTTACACAATTGAATTAATCATAATTTAATCAACACTTTGGCATGTTATTTACATTGCAGGAGAATTAAGAACACAGTAATCCACACAGTTCACATAATCAACAATAGATCAATCACTCATTCTTTCATTTGTTCCGACTGAAAACCCTAGTGCAATGTCTCTGATAAGCGAAATTAAAGGCTTCTTGAGAAAACGTAGGTTGCGATTCTATTTTTTGGATTGCTCCATGTCTACTGAACTGAACATCTCTGGCCTCTCTAGACCATCTTCCGTTACCCCCAATTTGGCTGACATTCCCCCAGAGGTTGTCATTTTTGAAAAACTGGTGCTTAAAGAAATAGAAGACTTGATTCAACATCCTAGAAATCTGGCTGGGCCCAATCTGAAACTATCAGAATTTCAAGCCATAAAAGCTCTGGCTCAAGATCCATCTATAGTCATTAAGGCTGCTGATAAAGGGGGAGGGATAGTGGTATGGGATGCGAATAACTACGACCAAGAAGTACTAAGACACTTACACATCCCAGGCCACTATACCAAAATAGCCAGAGATCCATCTAGTGACATTAAGCAAAAGATATTCCAGCTTACAGAAGAAGCCAGCCAAGGAGGTTTTCTCTCAGGTAAAGAAGCTGACTTTATCAACTATTCAGAACAGAGTATTCCTCTCTTTTACATTATGCCCAAAGTGCATAAAGATACTAGAAGCCCTCCAGGTCGCCCAATTTTATCTGGGTGTGGGTCGATACTTGAACCCCTGTCAAAATATATTGGGCCTCATTACGACCCAGGCGCTAATGGGTTAACGGCACCGTAAAAGGCTGCGGCGCCGTTAACCTATTAGCGCCTAATTACTAGGTCCCTTTGCGGGACCCGACCTTAATGGCTGGTTTTACCAGCCGTTAAAGTAGGGACCCGCAAAGGGACCTAGGTGCTAAGTATGGTGCCGCAATTTGCGGCACCGTACTTGGCGCCTTCCCCATCCCCATTGAGCCCTATGGGGAAAAATGTGAATGTGGAAGGGCCATGGCGGCATGGGGAATTACCGCCCCGCCAACCTCGGAATGGGGTGGTAATTTCCCATTCCGCCATGGCGGACACCGGCATGGATCATGGTGCTAAAAGCACCATGGTCCTCCACCTGGGTCGTAATGAGGCCCATTGACTTTTTCATCAAACCACTAGCCATGGCTACACACCCACCTTTCTCTTGGATTCTAGGGATGTCGTTAACCTCATAGAAGGCAGAGTTTTTGACCCCAATAAACAACTTCTAGTGACACTCGATATTGAGGCCTTCTATACTAATATACCGCAAGATAGAGCAGTCAATAGTTTAAGAACTATATTGGATAGACGGCCTCTTCCACAGAATGTCCCCACTGATTTCCTATGTAAATGTGCTGAACTAGTCCTTGCCAAAAGTTTCTTCAAATTCAAACAAGAATATTTCCTACAAAGTAAGGGTACTGCGATGGGCTGCACTTTTGCCCCCAATTTGGCCATCCTTTTTTATGCCCTGCTGGAGGAAGTGAAAATCTTGGCAGACACTAACCCATTCATAGAGCAGATTAAACTTTACCGTTGATACATCAACGACATTCTATTAATATGGGAAGATAACGTTGAATCTTTACTACTGTTTGTCGAATGATTGAATCAAGTTGATTCTAATATACATTTTACATTTGACTACTCAACTTCAAGAATTTCATTTTGAGATCTGTGCATTTTCAAATCATTCCGGCTTGCTTCAGACTGAGCTATACAGGAAACCGACTGAAAGAAATACCACACTTAAGTTTGACAACCAATACCCCCTAGCCTGCTCTTCAATTTACCTTTCGGTATGTTTTTACGGCTTTGCCGTAATTGTACCAATATTGCCAACTTCAATAAACATGCAGACATTATGGAAACCAGACTCCTGGAGCAGGGCTACCCGAAAAAACATATTAAACACCTGAGGAAAAGGATGCGCTATCCAACCCGCGAGTCATTACTATGTCCCAAAACAAAAAATGACAAACGGGAGCAGTTGGTATGTGTGTCAACATTTTGCCAACATAGCAATGCTATTAAGGCCATTATCCTCAAGAACTGGAGGATTCTAAATTCACCTGAGACCAAAATGCAAAAACCATTGTTTGCATTTAAGAAGAGACAAAATCTCAAGCAGAAAATGAACAGAGCTAGTAGAACCCCTCAAATAATTACAACTATCGGGGATACTAACTTCAAACCAATAGTGGGACACTACCCATGTACTTCATGCACGGCATGTAAATATTCAAAAAAGATTACTTCTTTTGTGGCAGAAGGAAAATCTTGGGACCTACGGACTTTTACAACATGTAAAAATGTAATGTATGCGATCCAATGTCCATGTAAAATGTTGTACATTGGTAAAACCACAAGAGAAGTTAATGTACGCATTAATGAACATCGCTCAAAAATAAGAACACGCAATCTGAATGCCCCTATGGTGATCCACTTTGTAGAGATGGGCCATAGTGCAGACCAACTAGAATGGTTTTGCATAGAGAAAGTAAGGGCCCCCAATGCCGTACAAATGGTAAATAAGCTGGCCTATAAGGGACAGTTATGGACCTTTAATCTCAAAACACTCACTAAGGGTCTCAATACATTAGAACCTTGGAACCCAAACTTTTAGGGGTCCCTTCCAGACCTGGTCAGACTGCAATTCTATTGCATCCAGTCTAGTACACCTTCTGCTTTTGACAGTACCTATGACACTTAAGTCAAGAGTTTGGGCACAGCTTATGTTGCTCTGGTTTAAATTTAATACAAACTCGTTATGTCCAATAATAGGCCCCCTGTGGACTCTCACTTTTTAAAAATACTAGAAAACATTGGATTCCTCTGATTTCACACATACTATCAATTCTCTTTAGCTCCTATTACCAATACGGAGTGACATAAATTCAATGTATTTAAATGTAATTGTTAATTTTGGTCGTCTAATTGTTGCGACCTCTGGCTTGTGGCTTCTTTAACCCGGCCCGTGGCGTCTGCAGCCGTGATTGCATGTGGTTGCACCACAAAGTCGTGACCATTTTGATAGGTCGGACCATGAAGGGTTAATAATTTGAGATCTTCCGTACGGCACCATGTGACCATGTGACAGTGCAATAGAGCGTCCTATAGTCCTAGACATAGAACATCAGCTAATTCTTTGGCCTGTGGGACAAGCCGACGTGCTTCTAGTGGCTAGCTGCTGATTGCTATTAGGCAATTGCAGCAAGTGTTAATTCGGAGCAGCTTTTCCATAGTAATTTATAGCAAGTCTCTTCCCTTTAGCTGTTGCATATGGCAGTTTTTTTGCCACAAGTAATATTTGGGTGAGTTGTGCCATTTTGTTAGGCAGCCAATTAGTATTATGTACCATTGTACATAATACTAATTGGCGATTAGGGCTAATAGTATGCCATTTCTTCTCTTCCGCTTCCTCCCTTCTTTCCCCTCCCCTCCAACCTCCTCTTCCCCCTCCCCCTCCCTTTTTCTTGTTATAAAGACGGTTTCCGTGCACATCTAGGCCTGGTACCTGCTCTCCTTCCATGACCCCTAGACTTACGCTTGGGATATTGTGATTGCTTGGGAACCCCGTCTGAATTAACATCTTGGTGGTACCCCTCTCCCTCCGCAATGTGGTAGGTCTACTGCCCTTAGCTATAACTCTCAGTCCGCTTAATCACTGTGCATTGGTTGGAGTGTAAGATTTTTATCATCTTGCAGATTTTTGCTGACTTCTGCCTCATCAGCCACGGCTGCAGAAGCTTTTTATAGCTTGGAAAGTTATCTTGCCTAGCTAAAAGGTTAGTGATGGCATACCACCCTTTAAGCTTTCTGCATGTAATTTCACCACCTCTACTCTTTCTCAAATACCATGATTCCCATATTTACATTATTGGTTTATGGCTCAATTGGTCACACTTTATGAAATATGGCCCAATGACTACTGCTTGGCTCCTCTTTCGGCATTTAATCTGTTCTGCGATATGTGATTGCAGATGCCTAGGCCTATCCCTCCACTTCACCTCAGGGCACCAGTTTTTCACGGTGGCACTTTCTGTCTGACACCATAGGAAATAAATGGTGGATTCCTTATGTACTTTTATAATAGTGGCTACATTTATCTTGAATTGCGGGGGTGATTTCATACTGAATGGTCCCTCCTAGTGTGCATTATGATACCTGAGAGTTAGGGGGCCTCATTACACGGTAGGCGGTGGACCAAGGTGCTATTAGCACCTTGGTCCATGCCGGTAAAATACTGGTACCGCCTTGGAGGAAAGGGGAATTACCGCCCTATTTCAAGGTTGGCGGGCGGTAATTCCCCCTTCCCCCATTGCCCTTCCCCATTCCCATTTTTCCCCGCATAGGGCATAATGGGAATGGGGAAGGTGCTAATTACGGTACTGCAAATTGTGGTACTGTAATTAGCACCCTGGTCCCTTTGCGGGTTGGTTTTTAACGCCTGCTAAAAAGCAGGCGTTAAAGTACCAACCCGCAAAGGGACCTCGTAATCAGGCGGTAAGGGTTAATGGTCACCGGTACCATTACCCGTGACCTTTAACACTTACCGCCTTCCGTGTAATGAGTCCCAGGGTCTCATAGCTGTTTCATATGTCTCCCTCTCTTTTAGAGTGTTGAACTTGTTTTTCCTGATGAAGACGTTGTTAAGCGACTCAGAAACATCAAAACCGGTCGAGAAATTGGGGATGTGGTCATGTTTCACATCTAACTGACCCACCCCAGAGATAGACCACTTTTGTGACAACCAGAGTGGCCATGTACATTTAATGCACTTTATTAAAAAACTAAACACTGCTAGCCATGATTTTTTAATAGGCTTTACCATATATGTATTGTTGTTGGGTATTTAAATTGTATGGATTGTGGATGCATGATGGCTGTTTGTGGACGAATGAGTGATTGATCTATTGTTGATTATATGAACTGTATGGATTTCGGTGTTCTTAATTCTCCTGCAAAGTAAATAACATGCTAAAGTGTTGATTAAATTATGATTCATTCATTTGTGTAAAGAATGTATCGGGTACAATAAGTCCTTTTGATGCTTCATTTGTAAGTTACATTCCTCTAGACTCTTTCTTCCGAGCAAGCTAACCACCAGAAACTAGACATCCACAACAAGAAGTGCATATTCGTCACACACTTCATTCACCCAGGTCCCACCCACAGGCGTACCCACAACATACGGTCGTTGGGAAGGCTCCAGCCAGTCTGGTCGGCACTTCCCCACACTACCATATATGGAACTTCCACCTAACAGCCAGTCAGGGGGAAGGGACAGTCAGAGCTTCCCGGGACTTCGGGAAGATCAAGGTAACAGGTGATGGAAGGCAAGAGGCCACGGGGGCCCTCTTGTTTCCATCAGGAATCTACTGATTCCAATGACAGGGCCTGGGCATCCCAAAATGGAGGATGCTCAGGTCACCAGTCAATTCAGCACGGAGCTGCCAGCAGCCCGTACCCTGCTCTGTGGGCCACACACAGGTGCCCAAAAACATACACTAGGGGTACAGGGTTGTACCCCAACCCATGGGTGCCATAAGGGTATCCCATGGGTCTGTTCACCAAACCAAAAGAGAGAGCTGCACCGCCAGGAGTCCCACATGAGCTCCTGCGTGGAAAACACGACAGAACACACGATAAAAAACAGTAAAGGACAAGGATACGGAGGCCCTGTCCTTCCGATGCATTTCCAGCACCACAGACTCCACTTCATATATTCCTCAATAATGGGGTGAGTCCATGATTTAATTTATTTATAATGCATTGCCTATACTTTGATACCTAAATCAATGTTGCAAGCTCATACAGTGACGTTTTGCTTCACAGGTCACAGATGTTTTTATCTCCCTGACTTTATCAATACTCAGTCCGGTGAATACCACTCAGTTTACAGCATTCCACACTTAAAACTGGTTGAGTTACAACATTAAAATTTTTTAGGACATGCCTGGTTCTAGCATAGTTGAAACTTTTGGTGATACAGCACTCTCAATAGCTTGTTGCATACATATTATTGATAGGAGAAGGACATAATTTGACAAATAGCACGTTACAGTGAAGACCTCTACCTATTAATATTCTATTTTAGAAGAAACTGGAAATACCTATGGGCCACGTCAGAGGTGAGACATCTCTTTTTCTTTAACAGATTCAAGATCTGTAATTTAATTTATAGACCACATTGATATGATAAGTCATTTATAACGCGCTTGTACACTAGTGATTCTAGGTGCAACAGGACACGCAAGAGGAACAAAACAAAACATCTTACTAGGGTTTGTGTCATTCAGATCGTGCAAGTGCAAAGGGAACACTAGCGGGCTCTCTTGTTATCTTTCGTTATTAGGAACGGAATGCCCCATATTTGAATTTACAAGCCCCCACAATTCTACTCTGTAGAACATTGGTACCATTGGGACCAAAGAATTTTAAGGTAGATGCTTTTATTCATATAATGAGATGCTGAGTTGGAATGAAGTCTTTTTGAAGATGACTTTTTGATAGTATGTACCTGTAAATTAAGATACTGGGTGTAACGCTCACCTGATTCCCACGGAGGCGCAGGTCTGGCTTCGGGACTCTGAAGATGGACAGGAAGGGCCCTCTACTCTGGCTTCTCCGGCTCGCAGGAATATTCCCCTGTGCGTGAAAAGGGAGTATTACCTACTGACTGAGTTATGCTCAAGCCTCCCACTCTCTTCCAACCCTCCACAATACCCTTCCACGATTCCCCGTGAAGTCTCACCTTAGGGTCTGAAAGGATGAGCTCTCCATCCTGCTTCTGACGCAGGGGCGCGTTGAACCCAGTTACTTCACTGGATTGAGGTTGGATGGGAGTTCAGGTAAGCTTGATTATACTGGTAAGGCGCTGTAAAAGTTCTGTTGCAAGTTCAAAAGTTCAAGCTTTAAATAATAATGTTCATTGTCTTTTTTCAGGTGACGAATGAAGATTCCTTTGGAAACTCTTTGCAATAAAGCGCTGATGTTGATGTCTTTTCCCCATAGGGGCCGGAGTTCGGAATGCAGGAGATATGGCGCCGACCCGAAGTGAAACATGCAGTTCCAGTAAAGATCTGGTAAATCCTAGATGAGCGCTCAGGTAATGTTTTTGCATTCGCTCATCTAATGTCTTTGTCTTTTTTCCCCATAGGGGCCGGGGTCCTGCTTGGAAGCAGCAAGACCCGAAATGAAATGGGAATGACCCAACAGGTAAGTCTTAGAAGGAAACTGAGCTTTTCCTATTCTCTTCCTTCTCTCACCTCTTATTCTTGTCTTTTTCTCTAGGCTCTGGGAAGTGGCTGTGTATCCGGATGATCGCTGCTGAAGATGGAGGAACCCAGGAAAGGTGAGTGAAATGCAGCGCTGCAGCGATCGTAACGAAATGCTTTTAAAAATGATGTCTTCCCTTTCAGGATCGTCGGTGATGTCTCCGTGGTGCAGATTAGCTGGTAGGTCTCTTGTCTCCCTTTGCAGGTGACCCAGGATGCTGACAGGCGTGGCTGAAGTCTAGATGCAGGAGCTGACATGGTGAGCGTCCAGCTGCGAGGAGCAGAACAACGCGAAGCGGGAGTTGCTGATCGGGTGTGGTTTAAATAGCTTTGGAAGAAGACCCAAGTATGTATCCTTCCTCTGATCAGGTATGTATCCTTCCCCGACCACACCCGGGTGGAAAGTAGTCCCACAGGTAAAGTAGTTCCATTCAGGCCTCAAGAGGGCCTGGATGTGGCAGCATGGTCTGCATCAGGTAAGTGCACATTAAAAAATTGGAACACATGTCTAGCTTTATGAGCCTGGCGCCTAAGGCGCCAGGACAGAGGTCCAACATGAGCCTGGCGCCTAAGGCGCCAGGACTGTATCCAAAGGGCCCCAGCTTGGGCCCGCTGGCACTCCCCTGGGGGAAATGATGCCTGCCTCTGTGGTCGCTGGGTCTGACCTGGCTCCTTGGAGGTAGGCATCATGACACTGGGCCTCATTACGAGTAGCGCAGTAAAAACAGGGTCATTACCTACATGGCGGAACGAGCGGGTCCGTGCTTGCATGATCCTGCTAATACCGGGTGAATATGAGTGCGCAAGCACGCGCGAACCCCCATGTCGGTAATAGCCATACCGGCATGCCGCAACAGGCCCTCCAACCCCCCCGATAGCGCCATCACGGGACCCGCCGATACCGCCACCGCCTAGGAGGAACCCCAAAATACTGACCCGGTAATACCAACATGCTAATACCGGGCTCGTAATCCCGGACCCGGAAATAACTTCATCGCATCGGAACGGGAAATGGGCCGGCGGCCATCTTTAAAAACACAATCCATTGCAATCCTCCAAAACCATCAGTTGATTCCTGTAGAGCTCTGTGCCAATCCTTCCATAATGTCCAAAGCAACCAGGAAGACCACCCCCCGGCTGCGGAAACAGCGCTTTTCTGACGCAGAACTAAATGTGTTAGCTGACACCCTTGCTGCACACGCAAACATCATAAAATCCCAGAGCCTGAAGTGTGAGGACCAGCAGCAGAAAAAGGACATCTGGCAGGAGGTAGCCCGCAAGGTGTCGGCCGTAGGAACCACCCCACGTAGTGTGAAGGACTGCAGAAAGCGGTGGGATGACCTCCGCTTGTGGGTGCGTAACATCATGGCAAGCAACAAGAGGGAGGCCATGGCCACAGGCGGGGGTGCCCACTCTCCTGTAAAAATGACCACCTGGGAGGAGACCGCAAGCTCCTTCATCAGTCCAGAGACCATCGAGGGATTTGGGGAGATGGAGACGGGTGCGGCATCATCACCAGAAGGAGATGAGTGACCCTGCAGATCCCAGTAGGGGAAACCATGATGTAGCACAAATGATGTGGAAGAGAGTCTAGGCAAGGCAAGGCAATGCATGTCCCAACACCCACATGGACACATACAAGTCCAGATGGTGGGCCAAACCCTGCCAGACACAAATGCATGCTGAGTGCCAATCCCATAACCAATACACAGCCAACACACATGGACCGTGTCCATGTAATACATCACACAAACCCCAAATCAACGGCATGCCACCTGCCATGCAGCAAATGCCAAAATGTCCCCTCAGACTACTGTCATGATCTCTGCTTCCAAAAGGTCAGGGTTTTCCCAACTCCCTTGGAAGCAGATTCATAACCCAGGTTCCGAGTGCCAACCAGTCCCAATTGGGACCTTTTGGACCCAGTCCTGGCGCCAGTGGCACCAGGCTCATAAATATGCCCAGTCCCAGCGCTGGAAGCGTCGGGCTCATAATGCTTGGGTGGACTTACCTGCAGCAGACCATGCTGCTTACTTGCCTGCCAGTTGAGCCTCTGATCCTCTTCTGTTTGGAACTACTTTTCCTGTTGGGTGGGGCAGGAGCCACTCCCTAGGTTCAGAACACTGGAACTCTTCTGGAAAGCAGGAACTCTTTTCTTACCTAGACGTGGCTGTGGAAGGAGACACCTAAGCACTACAGGAGGCTATTTAAACCACACCCGATGGATGAATCTTGCTTTGCGTTATTCTGCATCCTCTGCAGCAGAACGCTCATCGTGTCTTCTGCATCTGATCCTGGGCCTAAGGAAAAAGGCTTACCATCCTGAATCCAGTCTTCAGCAACACCTATAAAGACAAGAAAGAACAGGTTAGCATTACGGTCTTCAGTGACAGCTCTTCACTTACCTGGGCCATCGGCTGTCACCAACGCCTCGCGCTGCATTCTGAAAGACAAAGGCTTACCTACTCTTCGTGCGCTCCGGAGGTCTTCACTCTGCATTCCGGCATCTGAAAGACAAAAGCTTACCAACTCTTCGCACGCTCCGGAGGCCTTCGGCGCTGCATCCCGCATCTGAAAGACGTAACAAGGTGCGTTTAAAGACATTGGGGAACTTTAATACTCACGTGCCATTACTCCTTTCCACATCTAACCCAGTGGGTATTCCGGCACCCTGCAGCCGCTCCGAACTTGTACCTGCAAAATAAAAAGACAGTTAGAGCGCATCGTGAAGCAGGCAACAAGCGCTTACTTACGTGCTTCCAGGCGCTTCTATTCATCACACGGGCTCCATCTTCAACTCACTTCAGCCCGTCATCCACCATCGCCGGAACCCTGCAAAACAAGAGACATCATTACTAAAGACTTTAAAGACATTAGAATTACTCGAAACTTACCGTTCGTGCAGTAAACGACGGACAGCAGTCCTCTGAAGTTAAGAGGCCTGCTCCCCTTATCCAGTGAAGAAACTGGTTACAGCACCCTGCCCCGAGGCAGATGGAGAGCACGACGTTCACTTACCTAAGGTGAGAGCGTTAACCTTCGGGGTTCTACAGGAGAAGAGAAAGGGAAGAAGAGAGAGACATTCAATAGCCCAGTTCATTAATCCCATATTTTCTATCTGCAGACATCTTACCCTTCGAGTCAAACATACAGTGCACAGAGGTCCAGCCCAAAGAGCCAGCCGTGTGTTACACATCACCTTTGAAGATACGGTATACGCCCAGTCAAGACCGGCGCCTCTACGGGAATCAGGTGAGCGTTACAGAACGCAAAGCCTACCACAAAACTCCCGTCCAGGCGCTATGGAAACCTCGGATACCGACCAACTAGCCCAGTTACTTGGGGAACTAAGGGCAGAAGTGCATGCAGCCGTCAGGAAACGAACGCTCTAAGAAGGGAACTGATTATTTCCAAGGAGCGAACAGATGATCTCGCTAGACAATTGCTACAGTCACAAGCCGGACAGACCCCGTTACCCGCATCTGGGGGAAATCTTCCTTCTACATCCTCTATGAATCCAGTGCAGATCAACCTACCTGGGAATGTACCTCTGGCTCCGCCCGAACGATTTTCTGGTGACCCAAAGAGGTTTGCAGTATTTATCAATCAGTGCCGGTTGCATTTTTTATGCCGGCCAGCAGCCTTTCCAACTGATCAAGCTAAAGTAGCTTTCCTGCTTTCGTACCTTAGTGGCAATGCGGCAGACTGGTCGATCCCTCTAGTAAATCAAGATGATCCGGTCCTCCATGATTTTCAAGATTTTCAGCTCAGTATGGAAAAACTGTTCGCAAGACATTCACAGGGGCAGGCCTTGGACAATGAGCTTCTTTCGTTGCGACAAGGTAATCAAGACCTTTTGGCTTATATTGCGTCTTTCAACAGACTGATAGTGGAAACTCAATGGCCTGAGGACAAAAGGATTACGCTGTTTTATAGAGGTCTACGTGGAGAGCTCAAAGATGTGTTAGCCCAAGTAGTGAATCCCCCACAAGATTGTTCGGACTATATAGACTTAGTCGTTCAAATAGATCACAGACTGCAGAACAGGAAGGCCGATCGTTCCAAGTTTGATGCTCGAGTATTTTCCAAACCGCCAACTCCTTCCAAAGGAGTAGACTCCGGGGAACCCATGCAAATAGGGGGTCTGAAAGGTCCTCTAACACAAAAGGAGCGGGAAAGGAGAAAACAGTTGCAATTATGCCTCTATTGCGGAAACTCAGGGCACTTTCTTCGAGACTGTCCGGTGAAACCTGCTAAGAAGGCAGTAGGAGCTGCAGTTACCAAAGTTACAAACTCTGAGCAGGGAAACGACCTCGCCCGACAAGAATAGAGGTCCTCTTGCCGAGCGTGAAAACCAGTTCCGTGACCTCGCATTTCGTGATACCTATGGTCCTCATTAGCCCTGATAATCCGGATCGATTACATGCAATTGAAGCTTACGTCGACAGCGGTGCCATCGGCAATTATGTGGATCATGAAATGGTTTTGAGGATGAATCTAACTCTTTGTCCCAAGGCTGTAAAGGGCGTCATTACTACGGTGGATGGTACGGAGATAGCCTCCGGGCCAGTAACTCATACCACTCAAGAAGTGACGCTAATAAGTCAAGATGGACACCATGAGAAGATCGTGTTCGATGTGATCAAGGCCCCTCAGTTTCAGATTATTCTAGGAATACCTTGGTTAGAGAAACACAATCCTCTGATCGATTGGCGAGCAAGAACGGTCCAGTTTCCAGAATGTGTCTCTACTTGTCACCCTCCACCTGGTGTTGCACTGGCAGCAATTTCTTCAGAGACTCCCCAGTTACCTCCCGAATACCTAGAATACCAAGATGTTTTCCGGAAGGATCAGGCTAACTCTCTACCTCCTCATAGGTCTTATGACTGCCAGATAGACCTGATACCTGGATCTACTCCTCCTTGTAGTAGAATTTATGCCCTCACCGAGCCTGAGAACCTTCACCTTCGACAATACCTGGATCAATACCTGGCAAATGGGTTTATTCGTCCTTCCAAGTCCCCTGCTTCTTCAGCTTTGTTCTTCGTTCCAAAAAAGGAAGGAGACCTTAGAACTTGTATAGATTATCGCTCCCTGAACCAGATCACCGTTAAGAATAGATATCCGTTACCTTTGATCCCTGAACTCCTGGACCAAGTCAGAAAAGCATGCATATATACAAAGCTGGATCTTAGAGGAGCTTACCACTTGGTACGAGTAAAGGAGGGCGATGAATGGAAGACGGCCTTCCGCACCAAGTATGGGCTATTTGAATATCAGGTCATGCCCTTCGGACTTTGCAATGCCCCGGCCGCCTTTCAATATTTTATGAACGATGTCCTCAGAGAGCTCATAGATGTGAGTGTTGTTGTTTACATTGACGACATCCTCGTTTATTCTTCATCGGAATCTGAACATCGGAAACACGTGAAAATGGTCCTCGAAAGATTGCGTCAACACAAACTTTTCGCTAAGTTGGAAAAATGTGTTTTCAACGTGACTGTAGTTGAATTCTTGGGATTCATATTATCACCTGGCGGAGTGCGTATGGATTCAAAGAAGGTCGATGCAGTTCTCAAATGGCCATCACCATCCTCCGTAAAAGGTGTGCAAAGCATGTTAGGCTTCGCTAACTTTTACCGCAGGTTTATCCCCGAATTCTCTCGAATAGTCCAGCCCATCACTGCCTTGTTAAAGAAAAACAAACGTTTTGAATGGTCTACCGAGGCAGAACAAGCTTTCCAGGATTTGAAGACTAAATTTATCTCTGCACCAATCTTAAAACACCCTCTCCCCGAACTCCCCTACATCGTGGAAACTGATGCTTCAAGCCTTGCCATGGTGGCGGTTCTATCACAAAAGGACCCGGTAACCAATCAGTTGCATCCCGTGGCATTTTGGTCCCGCAAATTCTCGCCTCCTGAAATCAATTACACAATTACTGACAAGGAACTTCTGGCTATCAAGTCTGCCTTTAAGGCTTGGCGGCATTATCTGCTGGGGGCCCGACACACCGTTACTGTGATTACGGATCACCGAAACCTGCAATATTTGAAAACCGCAAAAGCCCAATCCTCTAGACAACTCCGTTGGGCATTATTCTTTGCCGAGTTTGACTTCATAATTACCTATCGACCTGGTACAAAAAACGGTAAAGCTGATGCCCTTTCTCGGATGGGAGTGGAAGAACACTTGATCAACCCTAAACCTGTACCAATCATTCCCGAACAAAGAATTCTGGGTGTAATCGCCACACAATCCATAGAGGAAGTTAAGGATAAAGCCAGGCAACTTGTAACTCCAGCAGACATACAGAATTGGCATCTGCAAGGAAAGGACTTTGCAGTAAAGGACAACTTATTGTATTTCCAAGAACGATTATACCTACCCAGCACAGATTTACAGAAAGAAGTAATCTCTTGTTATCACGATTCTTTAATGGAAGGACATCCCGGTATAGCCAAGACCTCAGAAAAGATCAAGCGCTACTTCTGGTGGCCGTCTTGGAAAAAAGATATCAGAGACTTTATAATGTCCTGTGGAGTATGCGCCCAAAACAAGAGTCAAAAGGAAAGACCAGCAGGCCTCTTACGCCCTATTGACATCCCACCTCGCCCTTGGCATACGCTTTCTATGGACTTCATCACCGATCTACCTCAATGCTCCGGATACAATACGATTCTAGTAATCGTGGACTTATTCTCCAAGATGGCGCATTTCATTCTGCTCAAAGGCTTGCCAACAGCGGCAACTCTGGCCCGAGAATTTCTCGAAAACATCGTCCGACTGCACGGTTTTCCTTCGGTTCTAATTTCGGATCGAGGTAGTCAATTTATTTCTCATTTTTGGCGAAGTTGCTGTCGGTCGGCTCAAATTGATGTGAGACTATCGACCAGTCACCACCCTCAGACCGACGGACAAACCGAGAGGACCAATCAAACTCTGGAACAGTATTTACGCTGCATGCTGCAACAAACTGAAAAAACTTGGAAAGACATCCTTTGGATAGCCGAATATGCCTACAATAACTCTGTCCATTCGGGAACTGGGAAAACCCCGTTTTTTCTTTTGTACGGCAGTCACCCTCGAACCTCGGAGTTGGATCCCCTCCAAGATCTTGAAACACCAGCAGTAGACTACCTGCATTCTACAATCACCCAAGCCTTTAAGGAAGCTGTTTCTCACCTTCAAAGGGCTAAAGAACAATACAAGAAAGGAGCAGATCAACATCGGAAGGAAGCCCCTCAATATCGAGTAGGGGATCAAGTCTGGTTATCCACCAAATATCTACCTCTAAAAGGGCCACGCACATTCAACCCAAGATACCTTGGTCCCTATTCCATCACTACCATAGTAAACCCAGTAGCGGTCAAGTTGGACTTGCCCCCGCACATGAAGATACATCCGGTCTTCCACGTCTCTCTATTAAAACCCGTGCAACCTCAAACCCGACTAACTAAATCTCCAAAACCTATCCTAGTTGATGGGGAACTCGAGTTTGAAGTCAAAAGCATTCTGGACTCCAAGATCTCCAAATCTAAACTATTTTACCTAATTGACTGGAAAGGCTACGGCCCCCAAGAGAGATCCTGGGAACCTGCTGAATATGTCCACGCTCCTCGCCTAATCAAAAGATTTCACCGAACATTTCCTGACAAGCCAAATCCCCCGGAGAAGCCCGGTTTGGGAGGGGCCTTGAGGGGGGGGTACTGTCATGATCTCTGCTTCCAAAAGGTCAGGGTTTTCCCAACTCCCTTGGAAGCAGATTCATAACCCAGGTTCCGAGTGCCAACCAGTCCCAATTGGGACCTTTTGGACCCAGTCCTGGCGCCAGTGGCACCAGGCTCATAAATATGCCCAGTCCCAGCGCTGGAAGCGTCGGGCTCATAATGCTTGGGTGGACTTACCTGCAGCAGACCATGCTGCTTACTTGCCTGCCAGTTGAGCCTCTGATCCTCTTCTGTTTGGAACTACTTTTCCTGTTGGGTGGGGCAGGAGCCACTCCCTAGGTTCAGAACACTGGAACTCTTCTGGAAAGCAGGAACTCTTTTCTTACCTAGGCGTGGCTGTGGAAGGAGACACCTAAGCACTACAGGAGGCTATTTAAACCACACCCGATGGATGAATCTTGCTTTGCGTTATTCTGCAGCAGAACGCTCATCGTGTCTTCTGCATCTGATCCTGGGCCTAAGGAAAAAGGCTTACCATCCTGAATCCAGTCTTCAGCAACACCTATAAAGACAAGAAAGAACAGGTTAGCATTACGGTCTTCAGTGACAGCTCTTCACTTACCTGGGCCATCGGCTGTCACCAACGCCTCGCGCTGCATTCTGAAAGACAAAGGCTTACCTACTCTTCGTGCGCTCCGGAGGTCTTCACTCTGCATTCCGGCATCTGAAAGACAAAAGCTTACCAACTCTTCGCACGCTCCGGAGGCCTTCGGCGCTGCATCCCGCATCTGAAAGACGTAACAAGGTACGTTTAAAGACATTGGGGAACTTTAATACTCACGTGCCATTACTCCTTTCCACATCTAACCCAGTGGGTATTCCGGCACCCTGCAGCCGCTCCGAACTTGTACCTGCAAAATAAAAAGACAGTTAGAGCGCATCGTGAAGCAGGCAACAAGCGCTTACTTACGTGCTTCCAGGCGCTTCTATTCATCACACAGGCTCCATCTTCAACTCACTTCAGCCCGTCATCCACCATCGCCGGAACCCTGCAAAACAAGAGACATCATTACTAAAGACTTTAAAGACATTAGAATTACTCGAAACTTACCGTTCGTGCAGTAAACGACGGACAGCAGTCCTCTGAAGTCAAGAGGCCTGCTCCCCTTATCCAGTGAAGAAACTGGTTACAGCACCCTGCCCCGAGGCAGATGGAGAGCACGACGTTCACTTACCTAAGGTGAGAGCGTTAACCTTCGGGGTTCTACAGGAGAAGAGAAAGGGAAGAAGAGAGAGACATTCAATAGCCCAGTTCATTAATCCCATATTTTCTATCTGCAGACATCTTACCCTTTGAGTCAAACATACAGTGCACAGAGGTCCAGCCCAAAGAGCCAGCCGTGTGTTACACATCACCTTTGAAGATACGGTATACGCCCAGTCAAGACCGGCGCCTCTACGGGAATCAGGTGAGCGTTACAACTACCCTGTGTGACACACCTGTAAGACATGAATGCATGATTATATGAATAATGAACAGCACCACATTATGCTTCTGGCATGTAACACCATCACTGATGCCCTGCATCTCTTCTACCCCCCACAGGCACTGATGGCGAAGATGCCAGCGAAGACACCACCGCGAGGGCATCCACATCCCACCCAAAGAAAAGGGCTACCACCACCACCACCTCTGTGGCAGCCAAGCAGGCCACACCCACAGCCAGTGGGCCTGACTGATCCGAGACACAGCCAACAACACCTGCTGCCAGTGTGCCTGACACACTTGAGAACCAGCAGCCGACACCCACACCAGATGAAGGGGAGTCCCTGCAAGCACTGGCTACCACTGAGGATGACTTGCCGGAGAATGTGGACCAGGGGGAAGCCACGATAGTGACATATCCACCCACCCCAAGCCCTGTGTCCACCCCTGCGCCCCAAATTGAGCCCTCACCCACCCACAGCAGTGCTGATCCCTGCCTCCGTGACTCGGACCTGAGCCCCTTCCCGGAGGACAGCACCGAAGACGAAGGCCCCGTGAGTGCAGCACCCACCACTCCTGCTCCCACCAACACCTTCGAGTCACGCCTGGTGAGGGTGGAGGCCTGACAGGAGTCCATGTTGGAGATCCTGCGGCAGTACATGGCAGATGGTGAGGACACCCGGCGGAAAATCGCCAGTGCCATTGCGGGGACCACAGCTGCTATTAACGCCAACACAGCCGCAATGAATGCGTCGGCAGTGCTAATGAGGGACTGCCTGGGGGCAATGACACAGGTACTTACGTCTATACTGCTCCACATGCAGTGGCCATGCCTTGCAGCAGCCGTGGACCCTGCCACCGACTCCTCTTCAGCCACAACACCTGCTTCCTCAGTCCCCACCAGCCCTGTGCGTCCCACCAGGAGGAGTGCAAGGCATGCCGAAATGATGCCCCCGGACAGCAAAAAGTCCCGAAAGTAGTGTGGGCGGACAATGGGAGTGGGACACATGGTTTGGGGGTGAATGGGAGCATTTGGTGGAGTTGATTGGGGGGTTTGGGAGTAAATTGGGGGGGTTTGGGAGTTGACTGGGGGGTTTGGGAGTTGACTGGTGGGGTTTGGGAGTTCAGTTGGGAGGTTGGGGGGGGGGGTTGTCACATTGTTGCTGTTTAATCCAATACACCCGTTGTGAGAAAAAGAGAAAAAACATAATGGCTGGACATTGGTGATTTGGTGTGTATCCATTTATTGAATGACGGTGTTCCGTGCCCAACTCCGAACATTCGCTGTGTGTCACTGACACATGTCTATCATAGTCCCTGTGGTTCAGAAGTATTTGTGAATCAGTGATTGGCGTACTGCATGGCCATCCTGTGCATCACGTACTGGCAGGGGTGCCACGTCACCTCCGTCTCCATCCTCATCATCCTCCCCCGATGCATGCATGTCACTGTCAGGTGGCAGTGGTACATTTCTCCAGATGCACATGTTGTGCAGCATGACACAGGCCATGGTGATCTTTGCCACATTCTCAGGCCTATAAAAGAGTGCCCCACCAGACCTGCTTAGGCAGCGGAAATGCGCCTTCAACAGGCCAAAGGTCTGCTCAGTCACAACACGGGTACGGGTGTGCACACGATTGTACTCCTCTTCATGGCTGTTCTGCTGGTTCCGCACAGGGGTAAGTAGCCACAGCCTTAAGCGATATCCTCATCACCTGCAAGCAAATACAAATAGGTGTGTGTCACTCTGAGCTGCCACCTCCAGGAAGCACAGTCATGGCCGCAGCTATTTGGTGTGGACATGCACATGTCCCTGTACGTATGCAAGATTGTTACCTAGATGCATACTATACTGCTATGAGTTGTGGTAGTCTGGATGGCGTTCAATGGATGATGCAGGGTGTGATAATGCATGCCGAGGCGGATGTACTGTGGTTGTATGACAATGTTTAGACTCCCATTTATGCTGTGTATTCAACACTGTGCATGGTCACACTAGCCACATTGGCAATCCTATTCAGTCATGCATTGCTTGACATACCCATGGTGGCCTGGTCGTGCCTCTCACTTGTTGTCATCGATATGCATAATTGGTCAAATGTGTGCCAGTGATGTGTCATGTTCGGTTTCGGAGGCTCAGGTCAGGAGTGTTTAGCTCTGCATGCATTCTCCAAACACCGACAATTGCCACCCAGGTAGAGTATGCACCCCCCCTTTCCCACCCAGGTGGAGTATGCATCCCTACACATCAGTACCCCAAAGCACTGCCATGGGCCAGTTGGGCAACTCACCAAGCAGCCAGGCACGTGGCCCAGCATGTCGCTCCATGTGACGGGGTAGCGTGGAGTTGCGCAGCACCATGGCATCATGTGTTGATCCGGGAAATCGGGCGCAGCAATGTGTGATGATCTTGCTGGAGTCACATACCATTTGCACATTGATGGAGTGGTATTGCTTGCGATTGCGGTACACTGCCCCTATGGCATGGAGGACTACCAATTCCACATGGGTGCGGTGCAGGGCACCAACACAATTGGGCATGCCTGCCAGTGCATGGAAGCCTACTTTGGTGTCAGCTATCTCCTGGCCAGTCCGTGGTAGGGATATGTGGGTGCTTGCGTGCTTCAGGAGGGCATCCAGCACTTGGTTTAGCATGTGTGAAAATAGTGGTTGTGAAAGGCCATGCAGCTGCCTCACTGTGTGTTGATAGGTGCCTGTGGCCAGGAAGTGGAGCACAGACACCACCTTTAGTAGTGGGGGGATGGCAGTGCGTATTTCTATGAGTCTGGCAATGTCGTTTTGTATCATGTCCAGTATGGTGGTGATGGTGTCCCAGTCCAACAGGTACAGGGTGCGGATCTGCTCAGGGGTTAGGTTGAATGGCCTGGGTCTGATGCAAGGGATTGGTGGCTGCCTACATGGCACTGCTGGCTGCGCTGGTGGTAATTGCTGGGTCTGTCTCACCCTCCTTCTCCTCCTGCGTCTCCTCTGTGCTGCCTATTGTTGCTGCTGTAGTTGTTGTTGGAGTTGCTGTTGTTGCTGTAGTTGTAGCAGTATAGGCATGTCCTCCAGCACCATGATTGCAACAGCTAGTGGTAGCATTTTGGTGTGGGAAGGGGTGTGGTGTGTAGGTGTACTCCTTTTGTGCTGGCCCAGTCTCCATTGAGTCCACCTGTGGTGATTGTGTGCACCTGTGGCAGTTGGCTTGATTGCTCATTGCTGTTTGCGGGTGGTCCGAGATGCCTGTATTGGCGCCATCGTGCAGCCCCTAATTACCGCCTTCGGGATGCCGGTATTTGCATGTCTGCGTGGGTTGTGATCTCCTCCTATTACCAGCATCCCAGTATTTACTCTCCGGAGGGGCATGTGTACGCACGCATGCCGGTATTATGGGGCACGGTATGGGCGATGCCGGTATTAGCGGGTTGTCGGGTCGTAATGCCCCGGACCCGTTAATGATGCCGGTATTACCATTCCGCCTTCCTTTTTTCATTACCTCCAATCTTGTAATGAGGCCCACTATGTTGATTGTCTAAAGGAACAATAAGGACCATATCTACATAAGATTATTCTTTGTATTGTTTGCAGAAGTATCAACTAGTCAAGACCCCTGATGAAGAGTGGAAAGCCTGAAACGCGTTGGGTCACATTAATAAAAGTATTCTTCTGAATTGACATCTGCTTTCAGTATATGATGTTTTGAATTTTATTGAAATATAGCTCTCATACAATATTCATTATAATCATTCAAGACATTGGGCCTCATTACAAATCAGGTGGTCCGGAAATAACGGTGGCGGTAAAACCGCCGCCACTGTTGTTTCCGGACCGCCTGATCCCGACTCCTGCAGGCGGGAGGTGATGTTCCCGCCAGATTTGACCTGGCGGGTTTAACACCGCCCGCCTGCAGGCGGACGAGGAAACATCGGCAGCATTACAAGATGCTGCCAGTGTTTCCATGATCCCCATTCCCATTGGGTCCCATAGGACTCAATGGGAATGGAGATTAACACCATTCCGCCTCCGTGATTCCCGGAAAACCGGGGTTGTAATGCCCCGGTAATTCCAGGAATCACAGAGGCGGAATGGTAGTACGAGTCCGGCAGTAACCAGGCGGTTTTACCGCCTCGGTTACCGCCGGACTCGTAATGAGGCCCTTTGGCCCTCATTCCGAGTATGGTGGTAGTCGTGGCGCTATTTGCGCCATGACTGCCTCCCATACTGGTACCGACTCCGGTTTGCTTCAATGGGGACTTACCGGTCCATTCCGACCTTGGAGGGGCCGGTAAGTCCCCATTTACCAAACCATTCCCATTTGAGCCCCCATAGGGCTCAATGGGGAGGGCGCAAATAACGGGCCGGCGTATGCCAAGCCCGTTATTTGCGCCCAGGTCCCTTAGCGGGTCCTGTCCTTAACACCTGGTCAGACCATGCGTTAGGGAAGGAACCCGCTAAGGGACCTCGTAGTAGGGCGGTAAGGGATTACCGGCACCGGTCTCCTTACCGGTGCCACTCGGAATGAGGGCCATTGAGTTATTAAAGAAGCATAATGTCATAACCAAACACTGGAGCCTTTGGAGACGCTGGTGGCGGGGCTAATGTTCCATCGCGCCTTTTTTCCTAACCGACATCAGCGGTCTAGTGTTTTTCCCAAGATGGCTGCCGTGTCTATTGCTCCCGTCCTGTCGTCCGCTCGGCATGTTGCAACCCTCTTTCACCGGGTAAGATGCTGCTGAGTCTTCGCTTGCTCTGCCTTCCCTTTTCTCCTGGCCTGTTGTTTTCCTATTTCCTCTGTCTGGAGGCGCTGCAGCATTTCTGTCACTTCTGCTTGCTTCCACCTTCTCTTTTCCCTCCTTGCTCGCTTGTCCATCCATCTTGCTTGTTTTCTCCATTCTACTCTTCTTTACACCCCTTCCGATTGCCGGATCAAGATCTTTCTATGGATTCTGTCAGACCTGCGTTCCGCAGATTTTGGCTACTTCCTTCAGACCAACTACATCGGAAAAGAATCAGGGGTTTTTACGCCGCAAGACTTTTTCCCTGTTTGTAGGAGTTGGCTCCACTGAGTCCCTTCTTCCTGGCTTGTTATAGAATTGTCTCGGGAAGATAGCTCAGGGGCAACATGCTCGCCTTAGAAAGCAAGACTACACAGAGCAACACGGGTTCGATCCCAGGGTCCGTGCTTAGAAACCTCTGGGTATTAAGCATCTTATAAATAACCTATCATATCATATCATACCAGGCAAAGTGGAGGAGCTTGCCCTTATCTCTTCACTAAGTAAGAGAAGAAACCGTGGGCCGAGAAAAAGAAAAAATAAGGGTGAGCTTCAAGAAGAATCACCTGAAGACACAGGTCAGGAGATTGAAGAGGGATTATCGTTAGATTCTGAGACATAATGATCGTTTGCATGAAAACCCTATGTCAAGTTCTTTGCTTATTAGTTGGCCTGTGAAAGTGTGCAGTTTTTGGCAACTTTTCTCTTATGTTCTCAACATTAGCCATGTTTATTAAAGAAAAATGGGTCGGGAAAAAGGCCTATCTTAACGAAAAGAGAATGCCCCTGCCTGTAAAACTAAAACAAGTTGACCTTGTGTCCAAAATACATCTGACCCTCACACTAATATACAAAATAAAAAGGTACAATATAATTTCTGTTTTCACTCAAACCAAACTGCAAAACCATATTATATATATATTATTTAATATATACATTTTTGCTCCGCCTGCCTAAATAGTCTGCTGGGTGCAGACAGCAATGATTTTAACCATAATTTGGAATAAAAAGATGTTTTTATAACCTTCAAGACTCTCCAGACTTTTTTTCCATCGAACTTATCCTGACGGAGTCCGCAACTGGTTTACTTTTCACATTCAAGTATCTATGAGTGCAGCTTTCCTTCACCGGTGTTAGCCTTGGTGAACTATGGCTATATATATATATATATATATATATATATATATATATATATATATATGCACACAATTTCAACAAAGCAATTCTTGTCTCCAGGGTTTAGCTTTACTTCCCCTGAACTGTTTAAAAAAAAGTATTTTGAAATACTCTTTCACCAAAGTTCCAATAAAGATAATGACAATGGGCCTCATTAAAAGTATGCTGTCTGTACCAGCACCTTTTTTCGGACCGTCATAGTATCAGTTGTGATGCCGGTAACACCGGCACAGCAAGTGACCCACTGCATCGACAACACCGTTGCCAGAATTTGTGGAGAGACGCGGCAGCCGTGTCTGAGATACTGGCATGGCATTAATAAGTGCACATTTGGCGTGGCTTGGAGCGCCATCGATGTGGTCGCTCTGCTGAAGCTGCCCGTGGATTGCCCGCTACCGCAGCAAAATTCATGCGGTTCCCTTAATTAAAATGGATCATCGACACCAGCTATGAGGATCGGAACCGGTGGGGCTTCAACTTTGCAAAGATAAAGAGCTAGTGCAGAGGCAATGCACCCGAAATCGCCATCCGAAACCCAGCACCCTGCGCCACCCGAGGAAAACAAGATGGCGGGCGCGTTTGTGAGTCCGTATGTGGCTAGGAAACGAAGGCGAACCTCACAATGACACGCGAGCCGGAGGTGATGAGAGCCCAGACACGAGGTGCAGACTGAAACCAGGCGTGAGAGGCGGCCCAAACCCATCAAGAGCATCAGAGCGGGGGAGCCAGCAGAACTCCAGCCAGGAAAGCCAGGCCGGCGCCCGAGCGTGACACGCAGCGTTGGGGACCGCGGCGGGACCACGTTTGTGGGCCGTCCGTGGCCGGAACACCGGCGGGAAGCAGTGAGGTGAGGAGGGAGCCCGCCCCCGCCTTGTGCTGGGTGCTGGCGTGCAGAGCCCGGCCCCGGAGGAGGGGAAACGGCAAAGCTGGCCGGATCGTGGCCCTGGCAGGGATTCCATTGCAGCGGGAGTTGCGGCTGAGACGGGCGGCGTAGAAGGAAAGCCTGCCGCCCGCTCCTGCTTCTGGAGAGGCCCAATCGTGGACTCCACCTTCGGAAGGGGACAGTGCAGAAAACAACAACCAGGGGAAGAAGCCACATTGGGGCTGCGACTGGTGGCCCCCTACAGCTGGAACAACAGCTAAGGCGGGCAACACTGGAGAACAGCCTAACGGCCACCCCCCACAGGAGCTCAAAAGTGGGCCCCCAGCGCCCTGGGAGATATCGGAGGGCGGAGATAACCCCACCAAGGTGCTGCTAGAGGACCCCTTACAGATCTTGGCTGACAGGGGACTGCTCGCTTTGGCCACAGATAACGCAGTGGTCCGGAGACTCCTGTGGAAGCAAGTAAATACCGCTAATGCCACTCTGCTCCTGCTTTCCACGTCTCCACCCACTGACTTGCTCTGCTGGAACATCGTAACACTCCGAAGCGGGGGACCCCTCTTGCTTCGCTCTCCGCCGCTGCCTGCTTCGACCCTCCATTGTGGACCCACACCCTCCAGGCTAAAGACTCCAGGGGAACACCCTGAAACCCTGCGTTACTGAAGTGGTCCACTCCCATAGGGACCCCTTGCTGCACACCTCATCTGCTTGAGTTACCGAACGACCCCTGCAGAAGCCCCCTCTGAGATCCGCCTCCCGTATACTTCCTGGGGCGCCCCGGCCCACATCCTCACTCAGCAACACCGCCATTCCCAGGGGAGCAGGATAAGTCCCTGGTCCCCCCCCCTCCTCATTGAAGGCCCCCGAACCTCCCACCCCGCTTAGCCTAACCGAAAGGACGCAACCTACCGGTCCAGTAACACAGACAGGCTTTGCCTCAAACTCGCGGAGCCCATCTCCCTAGAAAATCACAGAGACCGCTGCCTACAAGATCTTCATCACAACCTCTGGGTGCATCTGCCCCACTCAGCCGCCATGTCTAAACAAGCAAAGGCCAGCAAAAACCCATATATAGCCACTATGTTCTCGACATCAGACAAGGGTAAGAAACAGGACCCTCCCAGTCTTACCCCGCAGAAATCCCAGGAAGGAAAAGAAGCTCTAGCTACCAAAGGGGACTTAGTGGCTTTTATGGCTGACATCAAGACTGAATTCCGCTCATGCTTGTCGGAACTCACCACCAAAGCTGAACAGACTGACCAAAGGGTGACTGAGGTGGAGCAGAGGCTGGGAGAAATTGAAATCGCTCACAAGAACACACAGCCACACTGGGGGAAGTCCAGCGCTCAATCGGAGCCCTACAAGACAAGTGTGAGATTCTAGAGTTTAAGCAAGAGGACCTCGAAAATAGGGCCCGCCGCAACAACCTCCGGATCCGAGGGATCCTGTCCTCCATACCCGATAAAAACCTGGCGGAATACGTTGGGGACTTCTTTCAGTCTTTGCTCCCACAGCTGGACAAATCCCAGCTTTTGTTGGACCGCACCCATAGACTACGCCCACGCCAGGGAATAGACTCAGATCTCCCCCAGATGTCATTACCAGGGTCCACTTCATCACTACTAAAGAGGCCATCTGGGCTGTCAGCCGTACTGGGGACAAACTCTCTTTCCAAGGCTCGTCACTCAAGATTTACCAGGATCTCTCAATGCTCACTCTCCAGAAAAGAAGGGCGCTCCGGCCCCTGGCACTCTTTCTCCAAGACCAAAAGGTGCGATACAGATGGCTATTTCCAACGGCCCTGCAGTTCTCATACAAGGGTGCGGTGCGACGAATCAGTCACCTGGAAGACGCTAGCAAAATCATGCACCCAACCTCGCCCCGAGAATCTGCCTCGTCAGACTCGGAGGTAACTGGGCCCCCGGATCCAGCCCCTTCCCCAAAGCCTAGGCGGCCGTCCTGGTCAAAGGTGCAGCAGAGCAACAGGAAGAGATAATCGAGGACAGGCACGCACCCAGTAGGCTCTCATCACACATACTCTCCGAACGTCTGGTCCTGCCTCGCGGGGATCCATCATCTCCAGTGTAAGGAACGTGCGCTGCTAACTATGGCGGCGGGCTATATCCATGGCTCATGCCCATTCCAAGGGACGTTCCAACCCTGAGTCCTTGGAAACCCACAGTACCGAGTTATTTGTTGGCCCTGTTGGCCAAGGGTGTGTCCGCACACACAATGTCGGCCCACCGCCCACCCGCTGGTTAAAGTTACGGCCTCCTGTTGGGGGCTCGTGTTAAAATCCCAAGTGCAGGATGAACCTTTCTTAGCTCTCACCAGAGATGGCGGTTGACCCGCTCACCATCGACCACCCCCCCAAACCGGATGGCGGAGGAGAACATGGCCCCGAATCACCAAAATCTAAAACTCCTCTCCCTCAACGTCAATGGGCTGAACTTGCCCACCAAATGGAAAACTATCCTGCAAAAACTCCAGGATGAGGAGGCCGTGGTGGCTATGCTCCAGGAGACTCACCTGCTACGGGCGGATGTCGGGCAGCTCCGCTCCCGGCTGTATCAACTCCAATGTTTCACCTCAGGAGAGACTAAAAAAGGAGGCACCACAATCCTCTTCAGGAAAGAACTACATCCCCAAATCCTAGACACAAAAACATGCCCAGAAGGCCGTTTCATTGCAGTCAAATGCCTCCTGCTTGGAGACCTATACACCTTCATCTCTGTGTATGCCCCCAACTCTGGCCAATAGAACTTCTACGACTCACTACGCTCCTCTCTCTCACGCTTCATAGACTGCCAGGCGATAATAGGAGGGGACTTCAATGGAGTACCAGACCCGATAAGAGACAAATCGCACCCCCTGACCCCGCAGGACTTCGCCCAGGCACTGAGCCTCCTACACTTATTTAGATCCCTGGGGCTGGTAGGCTCATGGCGGGTCCTTCACCCCACTGAAATAGACTCTTATACTCTTTTACTCTTATGTCCACCAAACCTTCTCAAGGATTGACCTCCTCCTGGCGTCCCCGCAAACTCTCACCTTCGTTAAGGAAGTGTCCATCGGCTCAAGAATCCTATCCGACCACGCCCCAGTGATCATGGAGATTCGGGCTCAAAACCCCAAATTTAATTCCCCACGTAAATGGTCATTATATGGCCCGATCCTCAATGACATGTCGACCAGGGACAGAATCGCAACTGCGATCATGAACTTCCTTGAAGAAAATCCAGCCTCCGATACCTCCCCGGCGAATAACTGGGACGCCTTGAAGACAGTGATTAGAGGCGTTCTGATTGCACAGGGGGTGGCCTATCACCAGAACAGGTGGCAGACCCGGACGGCCTTGGAAGAAGAACTTAAAGCGGCGAAGAAATCCCACAAGAAAAAAGGTTGGTCCCCCAAAACGCAACGAGCCTTACGCACGGCCAGAAAGAAACTAGAAGCCCATTATGCGGAACAGACCGCGCAACTAATGGCCAAGGCCAAACAATCTTATTATGCAAAGAACAACAAGGCAAACAAAATTCTGGTAGCCAAACTGGCCAAAATAGAACAAACTAACACTATTTCCAGCCTGCGCGACTCTCAGGGAGTAGTCCAATACTCAGAACCTAAAAAACAGCAACTGGCGGTAGCCCACCTGACCCAGGTCATGACAGCGACTCCACAAGACCAGCTTAAACAAGAGGAATACCTGCAAAACGTGGCGCTGCCCCAACTATCCAGCTCAGCAAGGGAATCCCTGGAAGAACCAATCACAGAGGAAGAGGTCGAGGAAGCCATCAAGTCTCTCAGAACACAGGCCCCAGGCCCGGACGGATTCTCTACGAGGTACTACAAATTATTCAGACCCCAGCTGATTCCTCCTTTGGTGACACTCTTCAACTCCTTCAGGGAAACAGGGTCGGTGACCCCCTCGATGCAGGAATCAACCACCATTCTCCTGCCCAAGCCAGGGAAAGACCCAAGAGACCTGGCCTCCTACAGACCGATAGCACTACTGATCATAGACGCGAACCTGTATTCCAAAATTCTTGCAAATCGCCTGGGTCACATCGTGCCGGAGATAATCCAGCCAGAGCAGGTATGTTTCATCCTAAACCGGTCAGCAGGGGACAATATCCAGAGGACCTTAAACCTGGTGGACCTTGCCGTCCGAAAACTCCCCAAAACTAGTACTGATGGCCTTGGATGCAACCAAGGCATTTGATAGGGTGGACTGGCCGTTCATGAAACACACTTTGGGGGCCTTTGGCTTCGGAACAGCATTCCAGACGATGGTTCTGGCCAACTACAAAGAACCAAAAACATTTCTGAGGACCAACGGATCCATCTCGGCCCCAATCCCACTGTCCTGTGGAACTAGACAGGGCTGCCCATTATCTGCTCTTTGCACTCACCATGGAGCCCTTCGCTCAGAAAATAAGACAAAACACCCAGATTAAAGGCTCGCAGGTCGGCCCATCGCAACACGAAATCGCTTTATACGCCGACGACGTCCTGCTTATGATCTCGGAAGCCCGCTCCTCTTTGAAGCATGCCTTAGCGGAAATAATCAGCTACGGTGAGGTGTCCGTCTTTTCAGTCAACTTCGCTAAATCAAAGGCTTTGGGCATTGGCCTCGCCCTGGAGGAGCGGGAAACGCTGATCAAGATGAGCCCAATCAAGTGGGAAAAAAGGGCCATCCCCTACTTAGGGGTCTACATTCCGGCAGACCCAAAAGAACTGGAACAATCACAGCTGCCCCTACCCCTACGATTCCTGCCACACATCCCGCCCTCCCTCAGAATACACTGTGGAGCAACCAAACACACCCTGAATACCTGGGACTGGGCACTTAAACGGAAGGGCGTCCCGAGGGGCCTGAACCCACAATCGCCGATTTTCCATAACCCAGCTTTCTCGCCCAGGTCAAACCCTTGCAACTTCCAACGCTGGATAAACAGTGGCCTTGAGACCCTAGAGCAGCTGTACGAGGGAAATGCACCCTGCACATTTGAACAATGAAAGGAAAAGTACCAACTTCAGGAAAAAGACAGATTTACCTGCATACAACTGCGTCACTGGTGCTTGCATTCCCAAACCCTACAAGCAGCAACGCGAGTTCTCACCCCTCTTGAACTAACGCTCAAGGACCCCCCCCGATTCGAGGCAGGATAGCCACCTTATATAGGTGCTTTTTGGGCGATTTCCTGGCAGAGAGAACCCGCTGCATGGCTCAGTGGGAGGCCGATTTGGGGCACCCGATAGAGGACCAAACATGGGTGGATATCTGGACCCGAGCACCCTCCTCGTCCACCTGTGTCACCAATAAGGAATGTGCATATAAAATGATGCTGAGGTGGTACTACCCCCCTCTTAGGCTTCATCACATGAACCCCAAGGTGGACCACTCTTGCTGGGGAGGATGCGGTCACCCAGGCTCCTTCTTCTACATGTGGTGGACATGCCCGAAAATCCAGCAATTCTGGAAACTATGCCTGGGAAGTATTGCACAAATCACCGGAGCAGCAGTCCCGCTGGAACCGGGGCCCGTCCTGTTGGGGGTCCCGGTACCTGCGATTTACCCACGCTCCGGGAATAGGGCGAAACTGTTGACCCAATGCCTTCTAGCTGGGAAATCGGTGCTGGCCCGCTGTTGGAAGTCCCCGGACGGCCCCTGCGTGGCTCAGTCGTGGACAAAACTATGGGACATACTGATAGCGGAAAAGGTGACAGCAGCAAAGGCTGGGGTCCTCCACCGATTCCAGAACATCTGGGGCCCGGTACTGGAATATGACCAGCGATTTCCCGCTCTAACCTACAAACCCATCAATGCCCTATGGGCCCTGAGAGACCAGGAAGACCCCGGAGGGGACACATAGACTATGGGCCCACAGAACAGACGGCCCAGAGGGTGGAGGCCTCGGAAGGGGAATGGAGGGCAGGGAGGACGGGTCTGGAGGGAGATGGTTGGGGGTAAACACGTCTCTGCTATTGTTTATGATTTATGCTTGTCAACCTGCCTTGATTTAAAATAAACACATAAAAAAAAAATAAGTGCACATTTTGAGATGCACGGACACACAAATACTGCGATGGACATTCCGGTAGCAATGTGAAAACAGTGCTGGAAACACTGGCATCGCAGATCAGGCGTTAAATAGATTCAGGTGTGTAGAAACATACCACAGGTACCCACAATCAGCACAGGTGGTCCCAATGAGCAGTACTACAGCATAAAAGGACCACTCTCACACCACTTACAACACCACCATGCTAGCAGTAGCAGTACTGGAGCTGGAGGCCATGCCTGCAGGCATACTACTTGAAGAGGCAAGGATGCAGAGGATGCAGCAGAGGCGCTTGAGGAGAAGGAGGGCCATCAGGGCCCAGCAAAACCCCAATGTCCAGCATGTTGCAGCATGCAGGCAGCCACCAATTTCCTGCTTAAGGGCCACACCTTTCAACCTGAGCCACAGCCAGATCCACACCCTGTACCGGCTAGACAGGGACACCATCACTTCAATAGAGTACCTGATCCATGATGACCTGGTCAGCCTCATAAATATCCGCACAGCCACCCCCCCTTGCTCAAGGTAGCGTCTGTGCTACACTTCCTAGCCACAGGCACATACCCAGCACACTGTGGGTGAGTTGAATGTGATATTGCAACCCTGTTTTTCGTGTGTCCTGTTCCAGGCCATTGATGCACTTCTGTGTCGTGTTAGAAACCACATCGGCCTACCCAAGACAGCTGACCAGGTTAATGGCACAAAAATAGCCTTCCATGCCCTTGCAGGCATGCCAAACGTCATCAGTGATTTGGACTGCACACATGTGGAGCTGGTGGCCAGGAATGCTGTCGAGGCAGTGTACCGCAACAGAAAACGTAATCATTCACTGAACGTGTAGATGGTGTGTGATGTCCGCCATCACCTCACCCATTGCTGCGCAAGATTTCCCGGTTCAACACATAACTCCATGGTGCTGCGCAACTCCACGCTGCCTCTGTACATGGCACGTCACGGTGGACCGCGTACCTGGCTGCTGGGTGAGTCTAACGACAAGGGCATGTGCACTGTTGTATTATGGGCATGTATAACACCCATCACAAGTGGCTGTGCACAGTGTATGCATCAGTCCTTTATTTCTCCTACTTCTATGTGCTCATACAATTACTAAAACACCAAGAAAGTGCACAGAGGCCGGATAGGGTGGATAAAGGGGAAGGTAGACCATGACTAAGAGCAAAGATCATTAATTGTGACAATAGTATAACAAGGAAAGATACAAAAGTCAAAGACGAACCTACTTTGTCTTGTTAGTGCATTAAACGTGCAAGTGTACAGGTGTCTTAAGGTGCAACACAGTAATAGCATGCCTCAGTGCAAGGCCTTGACAGGCGTATCTCAATTTAGGAAAAGGATCCAGTGTGTGCATGACAACATCAATTCCGTACAGCAATATGCAAAAAAAAAAAGACTACCTGTACCAGAATGCACCACAACAAAGTGACAAAAAGAAGCACAGTCAATGAAACACACAACACCTGATGCACAGAGAATACGTATGATCCCACCCACATAACACCATTTGTCTGCACACCAATTGTCCAGGTCCCCTGCCTGTTAGAAGTGCACAACCACACATGCATCTCATTTGAAATCTAAATGTTTTCTAGTACATATGTCAGGTTTTGTTTCATTGACATATTTGTATTACTGCATTGTAACACAATAATGACACACACCACTTCCATGTGTGGGAGTTGTACTAAAAGGGTCAGAGGTCATGTCTGTGAATGGGCCATGCGAATGCCACTGCACATCACACACCCAATGCGCATTATCACAATGTGCATTCCTGGTACCCAAAACAAGACATATTCTAGCTACAATTCCTTTTGCATGTGCATGTTTGTCTTCTAAAATGAACACTATACACCCTGTGCCAACATGAAATGGGCAGAAGTATGACATTGTGCACTTTCTGTTGTCCCCGTGCAGGTGATGCTGGTTAGCCCCTGATGCCATGGTTGATGATGCCCGTGAGGCAACCACACAACATCCAAGAGCAGGTATACAACCGTTGACATGTACATAAACAGACAATCGGTCTGTTAAAGGCGAGGTTTCCGGTGCCAGAGCAGATCGGGGGGAGCACTAATGTACAGCCCTGAAAATGTGGGAAAGATAATGCTTGCCTGTGCCATGTTGCACAACATGTGTATCAGGCGCAGCAACGTCCCACTGCCACCCGACATGGACATGAACCCGCCAGAGGCTGAGGACGACAGTGATGACGAGCTGGCAATTGCACAGCGCCGTGATGGCATGGATGGACGTTTTACACGAGATGAATTTATACACCACTATTTCTAATCACCTGTTACACACGCGGCATAGGCCAGCCAGCGCACTGGGTACTGCACATAAATAAAATCACTCGCACTGAAAAATCTATGTCCAGTCATGATTTTCTTGCAACACCAACTATAATTTGGGAATAGAAAATTACATATAACATACACAAGATGGTACAAAAAGGTGCTCATCCAAAACAAGTTCTTTGGATCACAATTCACAACAAATACATTTTCTATTGTCCTTTGCTCAGGACAATCATGAGAAACAAATTTGCAATTGTAACACAAGGTGCAGAAGTCGCTGAACTGGACGGTGCATCAGTGAAGAACTGAGACAAATGTTTGTGTACGTTATTTGTAATTTTTCGAGTGTCCTATAATTTTTGATGTATTTACGACATATGCTTCTTATGTATTAAATTTTACAAAATGTAGCAGTCATTGTTACCATTTGAGTTTTGACAATCAGGAGCTAGTGTTTATCTGGGTTCCATAACCTTGCTCAATTGTGTTTTATAAATGTTTACCTACCTGGGTAGAGCTGGGCCTTAACCAGGTGCCCTTTCTTTCAAATCTAGTTAACTCCTGTCATGTTTTGCATTGTACATTAGCATGAGTCACAAACAGGGCTTGTATGCGGCCATTACCTATTTGCATCCCCTTTTTGGCTCGGGTGTGCAGCTGTGTGCTGAGCGGGATAGCCGCATGGAATGCCGCCTTGGGCTGCTCTGCACAGAACTACCAGGTGTTGTGCTTGTTGATGGTGCGGTGGGTAGTGCCATGGGCTGATGGTCCAGGGAAGCCTGGTGCAACATGGCCATTGTTTCAGCGATGGAGGACCTCATGCTGTTTCCCTCCCTTACCCTATGTGATATCTGGACAATGGCACGTATGCAGCGACCAAGTGCACGTGCATTACGTCTTCCGCTGGCCTCACTGCATGCTCTCGCACATTAGCTGGGCCTCGTGAAGGCGCTGCTGCACCAGGGATGTGAGTTCATCCTGCCGTTGCTCCATACTGGTGAGTGAGGCGGCCTTCAATATCCCTCACTCTGGGGAAGGGGGGACGTTGGGGGCTCATTGGGCCCATGGGTTTGAAGAGCCGGGTTTCTCAATGCTCTGGTCTGTTGTGTCTCCAGTTTCCTGAACACCCTCGTCCGCTGTGTCGTCTCCCAAGCACGCATGTGCACAGACTTGTGGCAGCAGTGGTGGTGGTGGCGCTGCTGCTTCTGGGGCTGCCGGAGTGGGTGCAGCTTGTGGGGCCTGCAGTGGCAATGCAGGAGGAACCACGGGGGCCTGCAGAGGCAATGCAGGAGGAAGCACGGTTGCCTGTGGTGGCAATACAAGAGCAACCACAGGGGCCTGCGGTGGCAATGCAGGAGGAACCACGGGCGAATGCAGTTGCTGGATGGATGCAGCTGGGGTTGCAGTTGCACGTCTGCCTATTGAGGCTGTGGAGTCCTGTGTTGTGGTGGTGGTGGTCCATCGGTGTCGACGCCTGGTGTCCCTTGATGTGCTGGGATGGGCATCCTCATTGCCAGATGATGGCCCTGGGGAAGTCAGAAAGGCAGAGCGTCAATGATGAGTGTGGATTGATGAGGCAGACATTAATTATTAAGCATTTTGATGACAGTGCTTTGTCGGGGACATGGCGGGGGACATGGCATGGTGCACACATGCTTGTGTCATGGATACTATGCGGGTGGATGTGTGATGTACCTACATGGTGTGTGGTGTGCCGGAGATACTATAGTGGTGTACTGGAAACCTCTGGGTAGGGTGTTAGGAGTGTGGTCTTGTTAGGGAGGGTTGTACCACGGATGGGGTCCATACCACTTACAGGGATCGGTGGAAATGTGTGCTCATGGGTCGGGCTGGCTGGAACGAGGGAGTCACATGCATCCTTGGTGTGTGATGCTGGTAATTTGTGGGTGTTGTAGGTGCTTGGCACTGACGTGACTTTGTGCCTGGGCTAGCACGGCGAGTACACACCAATTATGCTGTGGCAGGGGCATGTGTGTCTGAGTGGCAGTAGGAGCATGTTATATTGGCGATACAGGGTGACTGTGCTATGTTCTATGTGTGATTGGGGTATGAGTGAGGTTTGGGGTGAAGGTGTTTGTCGTCGTGTGCAACTAGGTTGCAGGTTGGGGAGGGGCGGGGGGTCCAACAGGTCTGAATTGGTGTTGTGCACAAGGCGCTTGACGTGTTTAGCAGCTGTAGTGTGTGCAGGGTGGACAGGGAGGTTGATTTGACATTGGGGTTACGTGTACGCACCAGCCTCTTCTGATGTCATGGCACGGGCCTCCACAGCACCAACACCTTCTATGGACTAGAGGTGCAGCACAATGCTGCACGTCTCCTCCCAGGGCTGCAGATGGATGGTGGATGCGCTGCCGCAACCTGTGGCCATGCCCTGTCTGCGCTGTGCCGACAGGAGGTTGCACAACCCTCAAGCGCAGGTCATCCCACCTTTTGTGGCAGTCACACACAGTGCGGGGGTTTGTGCCAACTGCTGTTACTTTCTGTGCAACCTTCTCCCAGATGGCCTTCTTTCGGAGCTGCGCCTCCCTGAGTTGGTCGATGGAGAACAGTTGGTCTGCATGTTGGACAATGGTGTCCACCAACATGTTTAGCTCAGCCTCACTGGAGTATGGCTTGTGCCTCCGAGTTGCACCGTCTCTTGATATCATCTTGTTCCGTCAAATTATTTTCTCAGGATTGAGGTGTGTGTTCTGTGCTCTCAGGATTGCAATGGATTGTGTTTTAGTAATGGCCGCCGGTCGATCTGTTCCGGCGATCACTGTATTTCTGGTCACAATGATTGTGCCACCGTTGTTACCGGTGCCGCTGGCCCCTGGTGCGTGATGCCAGAATCGGAGACACCGGCACCCAGCATTTTGGGGGTGGGTTGATGGAATTACTGGCATGCCGTTGCCACCGTATCCGGCATGCCGGAATGCGCGTGCACGCCAAAACGGAATCAACCAGTGTTTCCGGCAGCTGAAGTTTGTAGACACGGTCGCACCGGCATGCCGGTAATTAGGGTTTCTTACCAGCAAACTCGTAATGAGGCCTAATGTCTTATTCACTGGTATACTCTTCAAGATGGCAAAGCAAATGTTCCTTATACAATACAGGTTGAAATATACTGAAAGAACGTATTGTATGATCTTCAGATCAGAATGGCAAAGCAAAATGTTCAGTTTCAACAAAGATTTGATATACAAAGTTCCTATTCAACACAATACTGGATTTCCTGGTATACTCCCCTGCCAGGAACTCATACTGAAATGGATATCCTGATTTACTCTTCTGCCAGGAATATCTCCCTCTTGGTCTTTGTAGATCCGATTAGCAGCGACTAAGTAAGGTAGAAGTGGCCCGGTTTAGGAATAGAGGCTTCACTCTACCCTAATAACCTGGCCACATAGCAGACTCTCATACTTAGGTGTGTTTTCTCCGGTATTTAAATTTCATTGTGAAAGTATTTAAAATTGCATTGTGAAACCTAGGCCTTTTCCCCACTATACAGGACTCTCAGACTTCGGTGTGTTTTTTTTCACCTGTATTTAAACTGCATTGTGGAAGTAGTGCCATTCTGTGGTTTTTGCCTCCTAGCAAAGCATTCATCTAGCAAACTTTTCTACCTTTATCTAAGCTCCTGGTGTCTAGTCTACTTGTCTCGTCTCTCTCTGTCTTGTCGTCTTGCGCCCGCCCTGTGTCCTATGACTCAGACCTTGTCACCCTTAAACGCAAGTGCAGGGTGGCTGAGAGCAAATGGTGTGCTTCAGGTGCATCCTCTGACAAACTGGCCTGCTACCTGCTCCAAAGGCAATACCGGCTCTCTATCCGCACGAAGAAGAGAGCCCATACCAAGCCCATGTCCCTGCGGCATCTAACAACTCGGCCAAACTCTTTAAAATCTGCAAGGAGCTGGCCAATCCTTCTGCAGGCTCTACCTCTCCTGTCCGCTCCCAACCCCTCTGCACAGCCCTGGCTTCTCATTTCATCTCTAAAACTCAGGACATCCTGTCCTCTCTCTCTTCTTTCCCTCCTCCCTCTACTCCTTACTCTTTCCCTGGCCCTTCTTCCGCCACCTCTCCTCCCTCCTTCTCTACCTTTCCCCTGTTCTCCGCAGACAAGGTTTCTCTACCTTTCCCCTGTTCTCCCAAGACAAGGTTTCTAGACAAGTCTGATCAATGAAAGTCTCGTCAAAACAGGTTCACCCCTGTTCCTCCAAAACCATCAAGGACCACATTGACACCCTGGCTCCTGCTCTGGCTGACTTCTGAAACCACTCCTTTGCCACTAGAGTATTCCCTTCCTCCCTGAGGCACTTTCTTGTCCACCCTCTTCTTAAGAAACCCTCTGCCGAACATTCCTGCCCAGCTAACTATCGCCCTATCTCATCACTCCTTTCCTGGGCAAACTCCTGGAAAAGCTGGCCATCTCCCAGCTTAATCTTCACACTGAATCTGTTGGTTGTCTCCATGACCATCAGTCTGGCTTCAGAGCTGCCAGAAGCATGGAAACTGCTGTCCTGAACATCCATGAAGACCTGCTCTCCAACCTTGATTCCAACACCTCCTGTGTCCTCATCTTACTTAATCTCTCTTCTGCCTTTGGCACGGTCAACCATGCCATCCTGCTCAACCGTCTCTGTGACAACCTGGGTATCAATGATCAGGCCATGGCTTGGCTGACCTAATTCCTCTCCGCTCGACACTACCAGGTGCAACTTGGGTCCTTCCTCTCCTCTATCTCTATCTCTACCTGTGGTGTTCCCCAGGGGTATAACCTCTCTCCCTAGCTGTTCATCCAATACCTGCCACTTCTTGCCCACTGCATTGCCGCTCTCTGCCCCAACTTTCAGTGCTATGCGGATGACACTCAGCTCATTTTCAGGCTCCCTTCCGCCACCTCTTCTCCATCTCTCATCTCTAACTGTCTGTCTGCTATCCAGGAGTGGTGTGCCGCCAATGATCTCTGCCTTAATGCCAGTAAGACCGAGATTCTCCTCATCGGCACACCTGCTCCCTCCTTTCCTGTCACTCTCTGGCCGGCTACTCTTGGTCCTCTTCCTGCTCCCACCTGTGAGGCTAAAAACCTCTGGGTCATCTTCGACTCCACACTTTCCTTCTCTCCTCACATCTGACGTCTCTAAGAAGTCACACTACCAGCTGCACCTGCTCAGAGATATTCTTCCTTTCCTCTCCTTCCCCCAGAAGCTCACTGTCTCCAGAGCTCTGGTTCACTCTAGGCCGGACTACTGCAACAGCCTCTTTCTAAATCTGCCTGCCTCTACTCTCCGCCCTCTGCAACTCATCCAAAACCGGACTTGTCCTTGGCCTCAAGCCCAGGGATCGTATCTCTCCAGGACTGAAATCTCTGCACTGGCTCCCAATGGCGGCGATAATTAAGTTCAAAACCCTCTGCATTGTCCACAAGGCCTTCTAGGTGCTGGGGCCTCAATACCTTCAACTCTCTCATCCTAAATATCTTCCTTCTCGAGCTCTTCGCTCATCCACGTCCAACTCCCTTAGGGTTAGTCGCTTCTCCAAGCAACGAGTTGGTGGTAGATCTCTTTCTTCTGCTGTGGCTTCCCTTTGGAACAGCCTCCCTGCCTCTCTAAAACTTGAGGAGAACCATCTCCAGTTACGGAAGCAGCTCTAGATCTTCCTCTTTGCTTCTGCTTTCTCTCCTCCTCTCCCCTGCTGATCTCCTGGCTGAAACTGCACTGGTTACCTGGCTACCCTCTGATCTCGGGCCCAGGTCCCCTCCCTGCCAGTTGCACACCTGAACTGCCCCCCTGGCAACCCTTGAACTCGGACTGTCTCTGTATCTCTACTGCCCCCTACCAGCACTTGACACCTGATGTCTGCACTTACCCTTGCACTGCCACCAGCTGGCCGCACATTTTATTTATTGTCTATTTATTTTACTGTCATCCTATGTACTGCACTGCCCCCTCTCCCCTGCACATTTCCCTTCCCCCGTCCCCTGCACTTGCGTGATCTCAATGTCACCTGGCCTAATAAGATGTTTGTCTCTGTATTCCCTCTGTTCCCCCTCCCTTGCCTCGTCGCACCTTGAAACAATTGTGTATAGGCATGTTATAAATGACATATCATATCATATCCCCTAGTATACTCTCCTGCCAGGTATCTATTTCCAAAAAGATTTACTACCTGATGTACCTCTTGCATCAGGTCTGTTTGCAATGTTCCTCTTTAAAGTATCCCACACTTGTAGTTATTCAATGGTTAAGCTTTGTTAGCTCCAGAAAAATGTGTTCCAACTTCCCCCACACTGTCATCCCATACACAGGTTTTTGTTCAAGTTCTATATATCAACTTCTTTCCTAACATCGATTGGATCTTGGCAATGCTTGTTCAAGGTTTCCCCAAATTGACACTTCGCATAAGAGAATAATACATCGTTTTGCCCTTTTGTTTCTTCGTCAAAGTCTTTTAACATTTGATAATGTGATTTCCAAGTTTCCCCAAATTGGCATCCCATATAAGGGGAATTGTACCACTTTTTCTTTTGTACTTGAAATCTAATTGGTCGGTATCCATAACTGTTAGGGAGAATTCTCTGTTTAGGCTGAATTTCCTAACCTAGTGAGTCCCCCAGCAGCTTTGCTGGATTTCTGGAGTTTGTTTTTTTCTCCTGCCAAGAGTGAGACTCTTTTTCTCCCACTCTTGGACATGTTTTATGGTGTTCCTTTGACTGTCAATGTGTTTTATGGGCTATGGGGTCCTTTACTCCATAGGGTCTCATGTGTTTTTACTATGTGTGTTACACAGCACCCTCCGTGCAGTAACACAGGGGTGTCATAGAGACGCCCCACCATAGACTCCATACCCTGGGACTGACTACTGTCTCCCAGGGCATGTAAAGTCACCATTGGCTTTACTAGTCCCAATTTATGTACGGAAACCAGTACAAACCATCATATTGTGGACGTACTGGTCGGGGCAATTCGATTGCCCAGGGGTCTGTTAGTCGAGGGGGCACGTCTCCGTCCCCCCGATCGAGTTTTGGCTGGTGGCAGTGGATACTACTTTTTATATTCGACCGCGAATATATGCCTATGGAATTTTCCCATTGTGAGAGGCTACCAACTTTAATTATTTAATTCTCATAGCCTAGAACATACCGCCGGTTTATTTATTTAATATTAATTCGCCGGTTGGTATTTTTTGCCAGGACTCGATTCTAAAATGGCGTTTGTGTTCTCTTCTGTGACTCCAACCCAAGTCGAGCCCTTTGTTCCACTTTTTGGCGGGCTTCTCCACAGAAGCCTCCAAAAGTGGTGCCTCTCTGTCTGGGTACCACAGGGGGTGTGGGAGGGGGTTTAGGCACCCTGGACTGAGTTACCTTGGTAACTCAAGTCGCACTCTTGTGTGATTGGCCCAAGTGGTGAGCAGGCCGGCTCACCACTTAGCATGTTTGATTGACAGCTAGGCTGAGTGAATGGGGGTGTGCTGCATAAAAGCAGGGCTTTGGGGACTGGAACTTCAGAAGTTGCCACAGGACCTGAGAATCCAACGAGGGAGAAGCTGAGCTGACCTACCACGACGACACCACCGGTGGAGCCCTGCGGAACCGACTCACCACTTCCCAACGACAGAGAAGATCTCCCGGCTGGAGAGGCTTCTTCCCCTGACTGGTGGGACAACCAGTTTACCTTCTTTTCTTCGCATCCCAGAATGTCTTGTGGTCAAATTGCCCGTACCAAGCACCCCGGCAACCGGATAGCCACTTACCACTGGACCGCAAATAAAAGGACCACTCCTTTTACCTGAGAACTCCGCGGCTGGTTTCTTCCATGGCAGTGCAACGGACTCCTGTCTTCCTCCCCGACGAGATCCTCTCTTCCCCCGGACGAAGCACCGACTTGCATTCGCTGCCAGGAACAACTGCCCCCGCTAGAGTATTCTCACCACTTTCAGGTACCGTGTCCGCCAGGCCTCCCTTTCTAAAGATTGCTACAAGGTATTAATAATCCCTTAACCTTCTGGACTGGGCTGGCCGCCTTGACCTTCTAACTGGTCCCTTTCTTTTGGTCCAACTCTTTTTGAACCTTTGCAAGACTCTTGTGCACTTCAACCGTGTGACCTTGGACACATTTCGTTCTGATCCTCTTAAAGTGGATCCGGCCTACTGAACTCTAACTTCACGGTTTTACTTGCCTTCCTATCTTGTTTTGTTCTTGTGAAAGTGTTGGGATCTGTTTCAAATTATACTCTGCTTTCCTCTCCTTTTTAAAACGAATTATTAGAGTGCCATCTGCGTTAAGCGCTCACCGCTGTCTGAAAATAAGTGGGGCTTTACTTAACACTTGTCTGATATTCTTCTATGGCAGTGTATATCTTTTAGTGACCGTGTTTTTGAACTGCTTACTATTAGTGCCTGTGTGTTTTTCTAGATGTGGTTTTTAAATAAATAATTATATCTCTTTTACACCAAGCTCTGGTCAGTGTTTACTTGTTCTACTGTGTTCTTTTGACCTATTGTGAATACTCTGTAGACTGCCTAACTCTTCTTGAGGGAAGTCTGACTGCTCAGCCACAGCTACCAAGTGAATCTGTGTGGTACATACTGCTACCAAGTGGGTTTACTGCCAAACACCTGTAGTCTTAAATCTTTTGCAGTGGTCCCAGAGGGAACTGCACAGGTTTCTGCCTAACAATAACCTTCACTTAATTGTCCACGTGCCTGTCGGAACGCCCCAAGATCACCACTTTCACTGGGCCAACTCATAGGTATCTCTGACTCATGGCACTTTGCAGCGACACAGTCTTGCGGCAGGAATGGCTTTGGTAGCCTGTCAAATCCTCTCTCGGCTCCTTTGTCGGCCTTGTGGTTTCTCGCCAGTAAGGTTACTGCTGTTTAGTTTGACAGCACTGGGGACAACCTTTCTGCGGCTGCCGGTGTCTTTGCGGTACCTCCCTGGAGCTCATCTCTCTGCCCTGGGTCTCCCGCCAGTGGCAGTCCAGGAGCACCTCCTTCCTTCAGCCAGGTTCACTCTCATTCGTCTGCCTCTCTCCGCGAATACGCTTTCCACTCGGCAGCTCGTTCCGACTTCTCCTTCACCCTCTCCCGTCTGCAGGTGTTTCTCTGATTTAAATGTCCTGCGCAGTTGATTGAATAACAACTAAACCGCACGTTACTCTTGGTATTACTGTTGATCTTCATTGACTCTTTGTTCCTCTTCTTCATCCCAGTACTTTAAGCTTTCTGGGACGTGGAGTCCAAAGTATTTTCACAGTATTTTAAATATTTATTGTTGAACACTTCTCTACATAACACTCATCATAACCATCAGATGTCAAATGGTTTTTTAGAGGGGTTATGCACATGTGAAGAATTAATGAAGTTCTACTTAAGATGTTTAACAGAAGTAGGTTTCCAGATCTTCTAATTAAAGGGTTCTGAATAATGACAACAGGCCATTAGAAACATTGGGATTAGGGTTTCTTCTTCACAGATAAGAGGAGAATACCATGTCTCTCCTGTCGCAGCCATCACCTCTCCCCAATAGCCATCTCCTTCCATGTGATCCACCCTCAGAATACCACCCCCAGGGTCAGGATCAAGTAGCGGCTGCCTTCCCATGGCCACATGGGTGGAGACCTTAGGCCAGGGATTAATGATTACTGCAAAGTATTCATCGTACCAGTCGTCTCCTTTTTCCACTGGTACTGGACGACAAACCGGGCAAACTCTTTGGATTAAACATCAACTCACGCATCAGTAGTGTTATATAGCGTGTTCATGTCATCTCTCAGGAGAGTGCAGATGGCCTGCATGAACAGCCCATTGGTGAGAGTGCACACTAGCGTGCTTTTGACAATTGTCATTAAGCGTTCATCTGTGCCATTGGCCTGTGGCCACAAGGGATTGATTTTCCTATGCTGCAAACCAAGATGCTCGGCAAACCGGGCAAAGTCCTGTCCACTGAACAGGGGTCCATTGTCAGACTTCACTCTGGCAGGAACCCCATATGTTGCAAACATCTTGTCAAACGCAGGAAGGACCGCATGGGCGCTTGTGGATGACACCAGATGGACATTGGGGTTGCATGACATTTCATCAATGCCAATGAGAACATATTTGCTGTTGGCCAACAGACCCAACAAATCAACGGCAACCTCATCCCACACTTTCAAAGGCATTGCCATTATTTTCAATCGTTCTGGGAATGTGTGGGCGCCACTGACTTGCAGTCAATGCAGGTTTCCAGTGTCTTTTGTATTTTTGCATCCATCTTCGGAAACCATACATTTGTCTGCAGCTGCCTTTTTGTGGATATGATGCCCCTGTGTCCCACATGCGCACAGTCGCTACGTGTTCCTGTATGGGCATGGGGATGACTATCCTGTTTTCCTTTAGCAAAAGACCTTGCGAGGACAGAGCTCATCCTTCATGAGGGCGAATGTTTTCATCATCTTCTGCTGTTCCTCTGAAAGGGCCTGTCTAGTCATGGTCTGATGTCGCCATCTTCCAGTCAGCACCCTCTCCTTGACGTGGGATAGCAGGAGGCCCTAGCTCACTTCTTGAAGTATTTCTTTCAGGTTCAGAGCCTTTGGGAGTGCCAGACTGATGATGTAATTAGCATATTGATCCACTTTCGACATCTGTGCATGTCTCATGACGGGCAGTGGGAACCTGGACCGAAAGCCAGCAGGGTTCTGTTCCTTCCCTGGCTAGTGTATGATGTCAAAACAGTACTGCAAGAGTAGACCCGAGTGAGCGATGCAGGGTGGCATTTTTGCATTTGGTTTCACGTAGATGGTGGTAAGTGCCTGATGATCCGTCGCAACCGTGCATTTTTTCCATACAGGAACAAATGGTACTGTTTGCAGGCCCACACGACAGCCAAACTTTCCTTTTCTGGCTGTGAATAGGCGCACTGAGTGGCGGACAGGCTTCTACTGGCATATGCAAAACAAAAGAGGTGATGGCTGGAAGGTTTAGAATTAATCTTAACCTCTGGCATCGCTCTGGGCAACCCTCCAGACCATCGTTCTTCGCCTGCCAAGCCATTACAAAAGGGGAAAGACCATATGCAAATCAGGCTTGGTCCCACCCCCAAAGGGGTAGTATAGGCCGAACTGCTAGGTCACATCCCTTCTGCACGAGACCACAAGCATCCCCAGACATGTTTCAGCCTTGTTGGGCGTCATCAGTGAAGAGTAGCTTGGGTCTCAAGGCCCAGCAGGCACGGGACCCACGTCTGGGCATACCCGTCCCACTCGGGGTGACAATAGCAAAACAAAAGCGGTGATGGCTGGAAGGTGTGGTCACAGTTTGTCTCACTATGTGAGAGAGGGTATGCCCAGACGTGGGTCCCTTGCTCGCTGCGCCATAGGGAACCAAGGTGCACCTCACTGAGGAGGCCCAACAAGGCCGAAACATGTAAGGGGTTGCTTGTGTTTCCATGCAGAGGGGACCTGGCCTAGCAGTTCGGGCTGGGCTGCTACCATTGGTGGCAGTACCAGACTGATTTGCATATGGCTGGACCCCTTTTGCAATGGCGCAGACGGGCTAAAAAACGGTGGTGTGGAAGGTTGCCCAGAGCAACGCCAGTGGTACAGATTCATTCAAAACCTTCCACCCATCACTTTTGTGTTCTGCTGGCATATAACTTGATGCATCTGGGCGAGTGGGACCCTTGCTTGTATTGTGCCAAAAGGGCCCCTTATCGAACGGGACTCGCATTCACCGTCAGCTCGATCTCTAGTTCAGGATTTTAGTGTGCCATGCATGCAACTGACGATATGTGTGCCTTGATTTCAGTGAAAGCCCTGTGAGTAACCTCAAAGGCGTGCTGACTGATGCAAAATCCTTAATGTGCCTTGTATAGTAGCTGACCATTCCCAGGAATGACCAGACAGCTGAGATAGATGGTGTAGGTGTCATGACCAGGGCCTGTACCTTCAAGGGATCTGGTTGAGACCTTCACTTGAAAAAATATGGATGGCCAAAGAATTTTAGCGTGGATTTGCTGAATTCACATTTGTTGATGTTGAGTGTCAACTTTGCCTCCTCTAGCGGCATGCAAACCTTCCTTAACGTGTCATTGTGTGATTCTTGGATTACCCCAAAGATTAAAATATTGTCACTATAATGTAGGCAGTGGGGGGTGGGCCAAATTACCGGATGTATTGCATTCTGAAAAATGTCTTCCGCGGATGAGACACCAAAACCTATCTGTTTATATCTAAACAAACCTATGTGGTTAATGAATGTGATGAGGTAGCAACTCTCTGGGTTAAAGTCAAGCTGATGGTAACCTTTGTTAAGGTCCAGTGTCTCTCCCTTTGGATGGTCTAATTCGTAATGCGCGTGTCTACGCACATTCGTATCTTCACTCGGCGTTTCTTTTTTGGCATAGGTACAATTGGGAAAACCGAGGGTGACGGCCCCTTCATTTGTTTATGACCTGATTAAGTAGTGACTGTAGCCAGTGGTGGAAGTGGGTGGGAGAAATTGGGTGTAGTGCTCCTCTACTTTTTTTAATTAAGTTTAACTGTTCCTATACTTTTATTTTAAAAAGAAACCATACCGGATGGTTTCATTTTAAAATAAAAGTGTAGGAAAAAGTTGAAACTTGCACTTTCAGTGCACTGCACTGAACGTTCCCTTAAACAGCAGGCACATGCTTTTGGGGGTTTTATTTTGCGTGGGAGTGGACGTGGCGATAGGGTTTGTGGGGAGCAGGGGCAGGCCAGTAGGGAACATAGTTCCACTATTTCATTTTGTACACTTCAACCACTGACTGTAGCTCCTCTTCCACCTGAGCCTGAATGTTTAGAGGAATATCTATTTTAATGTTGAACTATCGGTTTGACATCTTTGTTGATGTGAAGTTTTGTTTGTCTCTTAGCTTCCCGTGCCCTTTGAATAACGAGGGAAATAGCTCGACTACTAGGTGCATGCAGACATTAACTGCTACATAATATACAACAGGCCCATTTTCATGGCCAACTGAAAACGTAGAATGCTTCCTCCAGATACGTCACCTTTAGCTCCATAGATTGTCATCTTTTCCGCTTTGTTATTGTATGAGTATACAGACTCAAAAAAAAAAAAAATTCCTTTGCAGGGAAGAGATGTGCTTGAACCTTCGAGACATATCTCCATGTCAGGTGTCTTTAGCTTGGGAGGTTGGGTGTTTTAGCATTTCATATGACTCTTCGCTCATACATTCACTGTGTGTCAAAACTGGATTCCTCTACCCCTTTCTCCTCCTCACCTGGGTCTTCTTGTATCTCCTCCAACCTTAATGCTTCTGTCTTCTTCCTAGTTCTTACGCTTTCTCCTGACTTCTTCTCCTTTTTCTGACGTAAGTAAGGACGCGCTCCCTCGGTGGCCACCTTGATCTGGGTGTTTTACAGATCTTGGGGAAACCCGAGGAGCACGCCCTTCGTGCTGGGAAAAAGCCCAAAGGCAAAAAAACCCTGAGAGATCGTATCTGTCCGTCTGTAGATGCGGTGAGTGTTTGTTTGAGAGTATCTTTCAATTGTCCTTGGAAACAGTACACAAATTCTCCAACAATTCCTCTGATGGAGTTAATGATGGGTTGAATATAGAAATCAGAGTCCAGTAGTTTCCACAAAAGAAAGAAATAGGTAAGAAAAAGATAACGGGAAAGAAATAGAATAAGGTAGGACTTCCGATACAGTGGACGTCGGTAAAATAAAGAGAAAAGGCTGAGAGAGATAGCCGATGTAGACACTTATAGGGAAATAGCGGCAGACACAAAGGGAGGTTAGCGCTATGTGTATGAACGAATAGAGAAACAGAACCAACCGCTACCTTACCTTAACCTGTAAACACCCACGTGAGGGAATAAGGGTGAAACACATACAGAGAAGGGAGACAGGGAGAGAATTAGCTATGAACTGCAAGTCGCCTCTGGAAACGAAACTGGCAGCGAACGTAACGAAGTCGATACAACGCGCTAAGCGCCAGTTTGCATCGTTGTTTATAGTTCCCGGCGGCCATGTTGGAAAAACACTAGACCTTCAACCTGGAACAATCAGAACCATGTTAGTGGTATTTCCACCTATGCATGAATTTCCAGGGCTGGTGCATGACAGTATGCCCCCTTCTATACCTGCTTCCTCCAGGCTTCCCCGGATTCCGTCGGTGGAACTGTTGAACCAGTCGAGGGGCATGTACATGTGATCTGGGTTCCCATGTTCTTTCAGCAATCGGATATCCCTTCCAATGAATCAGGTATTGAAGAGTTCCCCTTCTATAACGAGAATCAACCAATCTGGCCACTTCATACTCTTTTGGTTCTTCGGGAGGGGCAGTAATAGGGCTTCTTCTTGTCCTCTTGTAAGGATCGTCCTTATGAGCCTTTAGAAGAGACGAATGAAAGACCGGATGAATTCTTCTTAAGGCGCTGGGTAGTTGTAACTTGAATGCAACTGGATTGATCCTGGATAGAATGCGATATGGACCTATAAATCTGGCTGCAAATTTACCCATATGGATCCAACGAGGTAAATACCGAGTAGAGAGCCAGACTCGATCTCCTGGTTTCCATAATGGATTGGGGCTTCTTTTGGTGTCGGCTGACACCTTGTACTTCCTCCTACTGTCTTCCAATGCTCGCAATGCTTCTTTGTGTGAGACCCTGAGATCCATTAACATCTCTTCAATGGCTGGTGTGGATATCTTAGATCTTGGAGCTATGATTCCTGGTAAGTGATGAGGATGGTACCCGTAGGTACATTTGAAGGGACTCATCTTGATAGCTGTATGATAAGTGTTATTATAGGCAAATTCTGCCATGGGTAGCAAAGAAGCCCAGTTGTCTTGCTCTCTATTGCAATAGCAACGGAGGTACTGTTCTAAATTGGCGTTCAGTCTCTCCGTCTGTCCGTTTGATTGAGGATGATACCCCGAGGAGAGAGCTCGTTGAACTCCAAGCTGATGACAAAGGAAGTCCCAAAATTTTGAGGTAAATTGGGTTCCTCTGTCCGAAATTATGGTTCGGGGTAAGCCGTGTAGTCTTATAACCTCCTTGAGGAATATGGTAGCCGTTTCGGAGGCAGAGGGTACTCCTTGTAACGCTACAAAGTGGGCTAGCTTTGTGTAAGAATCAATCGTTACCAAAATTGCTGTTTTACCATTTGAAGTTGGTAGCTCTACTACAAAATCCATCGAAAGGTCTTCCCAAGGACGTGTCGGTGCCTTGGCTTGATGTAAGAGTCCTAATGGTCTTTGACGAGGGGTCTTATTGATAGCACAGATGGGGCAAGTAGAAACATAGGAGGTGATATCTTTTCGCATAGATGGCCACCAAAAACTTCTGGATATCAGTTCATAAGTTGCCTTTTCCCCCTTATGTCCTGCCAAGGGTAGATCATGACAAAAGTGGATGGCTTGGTTCTGAAGAGTTGAGGTGGGTAGAAATAGTGCAGACTGGCGAAACCATAATCCGTCAATGTCTTGCAATTGATAGGTTTCTCTTACTTCTTGTGTAAATTCTTCCAATCCACTATGAACTTCTTGTAGAAAAAGATTTGCGATCATATAAAAATGATGCTTCGGTAGGATTCTTTCCCTCTGTAATTCTGGCTTCTCATTCTCCCAGCTTCGGGATAATGCGTCCGCAACACTGTTCTGAGATCCAGGGATGTAGGTGATTTGGAAGTCGAAATTAGAAAAGTAATATGCCCAGCGAGCATGTCTCGAATTTCTACACTCCATCTGTTGGAGTACCTTCAAGTTTCTATGATCTGTGCGGATCGTGAACTGTTGCGCTGCCCCTTGCAAAAGGTGTCTCCATTCTTGACAGGCAGCTCGCGTAGCTAATAGCTCTCTCTCGAGCACAGAATAATTCCTTTTGCTTCCCGTCAAGGTGCGGGAGTAGTAAGCTATGGGGTGTTCTTCCCCTTCTTGATTCTCTTGTAATAATACTGCCCCCAAGGCACCTCCGGAGGCGTCTGTCTCCAGGACAAATGGTTTAGTCTGATCAGGTTGTAACAAAACTGGAGCAGAAGTGAAGCGTTTCTTGAGGTTCTTGAATGCCTCCTGTGCTTCTGTATCCCAGTGAAAAACTACTCCCTTTTTAAGGAGTGAGGTTAAGGGCAAAACCAGGTCTGAAAAATTAGGAATAAACCGACGATAAAAATTTGCCAGACCAAGGAAGCGTTGTATTTCCTTAACAGAAGAAGGATCTGGCCATCGGTCTATTGCCCGGATCTTGTTAGGATCCATTCGTACCCCATTGGCTGCCAAAATAAAACCGAGGTATGAGACTTCGGAAGCGTCGAAGACGCACTTCTCTGGTTCAGCAAAGAGGTGATTCTCTAGTAGTCTCTGTAGAACCCTATTAACCTGAATTCGATGTTCTTCCAAGGATGGTGAGAAGATCAGTATATCATCCAGATATACCACGACAGATGTATATAGAAGATCTGCAAAGATCTTGTCCACAAATCTCTGAAATATCGCCGGGGCGTTCACTAATCCAAATGGCATCACGCAGTATTCGAATAACCCCATTGGTGTTCTGAATGCAGTCTTCCACTCATCCCCTCTTTTAATCCTTAACAAATGGTAGGCCCCTCTTAGGTCGATCTTGGTGAATACTCTGGAATTCCGGACAGCCTCGAGAATATCTCGAATAAGGGGCATTGGGTATCTGTCACGGATAGTCAGGCTATTTAAACCCCTGTAATCGATACATGGGCGTAACTCCTTTGAGTCCTTTTTAGATATAAAGAACAATGATGCTCCTCCTGAAGACCTTGATGGTCGGATCAGTCCGTTCTCCAAGTTGGTATCTAGATACTCTTTCAGAGTAGCCTTTTCTGCTAAGGACAAAGGGTACATCCGTCCAAATGGAAGAGAGACCTCCTCCTTGAGGTCTATGCTACAATCTTCTTTTCGGTGAGGTGGGAGGAGTCTAGGGTTTATATCTTCAAACACCTTAGAAAAAGTCTGGTACTGTACGGGGATAGAGGAAACAGAAATGTGGGATAGTCCTTTGGAAATGCTAGCTTGGACTTCAACCTGGAGTCCCTTCATGCAATGTTCTCCGCAATATTCAGAATCAAAGCTGAGTTTGTTAGCTGTCCAATCTATTGTGGGGTTATGACGTCGTAACCAGGAGATACCTAGTATCAGAGGGAAATGTGCCGCTCTGATGACATCAAAGCTAAGGTTCTCCGTGTGGTGTCCCATTCCCAATGAGATAGGAACCGTTTCCATCGTAATAACTCCGGAAGATAAAGGACGTCCATCTACACCTTCAACTGGGAGAGGGGTTGTCTTTTTCTGGAGTGGAATTTGGTTTTCTTGGGCCCAGTTGACATCAATGAAATTTCCCGCAGCTCCACAATCTAGCATGGCTAGTACAGGGATATTCTGTTTCAAGTTGTAGGAAAACAAGACCTGAAATACCATTAAACGGTTGTCTTCTATTCCTTCCTGACTGAATCTGGTAAGATTGCAAGGGTTTGAGCCGTTGTCCCCACGATCTCCCTTGCATAGACCTGGGGTCTGTCGTTTCCCTGTCTTCTGGAGGGAATTTCAGAACAGTCCTTGAGGCTGTGTCTAGAGGATCCACAGTACATACAGAGGTTCAGTTCTTGTCTTCTCTTCCTTTCAATCCTGGTTAAGGGTCCTCTGGTAGATCCTATCTGCATCGGTTCCTCTAGGGTTGGGCGCTCTCTTCTTCCTTGTGGAGGACTATACCTTTGGACATAGCCTCTTCCTCTCCTTCTCTCCAAACGTCGCTCTTGGATCCGAAATTCGATCTGGAGGGAGAGGGTAACTAGTTCACGAAAGCTGTTGGGACGAGCTACGCGGGCCAATTCGTCCTTCATTTCTTCGTTCAATCCCCTTCTGAAGATCGTTTGTTGCGCTGTATCTGGCCAACCAGCGGATACTGCTAGACTCTGGAATTGCGCAATGTAAGCTTGAAGGTCCTGATTTCCCTGCCTTACATCGAGGAAAGCTTCGTATTTGGTATACTGGACCTCCGGACGTTCAAAACGGTCTTTGAAGCCCTGTATGAATACAGCATAATCATTAACCAAAGGATCCTGGTTAGTGACCAGGGGGGTCGCCCAGGCCAGAGCACTACCCGCTAAGTTAGCAATGATAAATCCTATCCGAGCCCTTTCAGACTCGAAAGCTCTAGGTCTGAAGGAAAAATATACTGCACAGGCATCTAGGAACTCCTTTATTGTCTTGGGGTTTCCTTCATATTTACCATATGAGAATGGCATAGGTGGTAGATCATCTCTACTCTCTGTTCTAGCTGCAGCCTGTTGACGAAGTAGAAGGTTCTCAGCATGTAGGGTTTGCATCTCCACTCTGAGTCCTTGTATGGCGTTGCACATCTCCTGTATCTGTTCCGGAGACGCCATAGGTTTGATTTGGCGTTGTATACTGTCAAAACTGGATTCCTCTACCCCTTTCTCCTCCTCACCTGGGTCTTCTTGTATCTCCTCCAACCTTAATGCTTCTGTCTTCTTCCTAGTTCTTACGCTTTCTCCTGACTTCTTCTCCTTTTTCTGACGTAAGTAAGGACGCGCTCCCTCGGTGGCCACCTTGATCTGGGTGTTTTACAGATCTTGGGGAAACCCGAGGAGCACGCCCTTCATGCTGGGAAAAAGCCCAAAGGCAAAAAAACCCTGAGAGATCGTAACTGTCCGTCTGTAGATGCGGTGAGTGTTTGTTTGAGAGTATCTTTCAATTGTCCTTGGAAACAGTACACAAATTCTCCAACAATTCCTCTGATGGAGTTAATGATGGGTTGAATATAGAAATCAGAGTCCAGTAGTTTCCACAAAAGAAAGAAATAGGTAAGAAAAAGATAACGGGAAAGAAATAGAATAAGGTAGGACTTCCGATACAGTGGACGTCGGTAAAATAAAGAGAAAAGGCTGAGAGAGATAGCCGATGTAGACACTTATAGGGAAATAGCGGCAGACACAAAGGGAGGTTAGCGCTATGTGTATGAACGAATAGAGAAACAGAACCAACCGCTACCTTACCTTAACCTGTAAACACCCACGTGAGGGAATAAGGGTGAAACACATACAGAGAAGGGAGACAGGGAGAGAATTAGCTCTGAACTGCAAGTCGCCTCTGGAAACGAAACTGGCAGCGAACGTAACGAAGTCGATACAACGCGCTAAGCGCCAGTTTGCATCGTTGTTTATAGTTCCCGGCGGCCATGTTGGAAAAACACTAGACCTTCAACCTGGAACAATCAGAACCATGTTAGTGGTATTTCCACCTATGCATGAATTTCCAGGGCTGGTGCATGACACTGTGGCCCCTTTGTCTATGAGGAATTCCTGGGTGCTTCTGTTGATGTTTAGCAACAACATGGGGCTATATTAAGCGGCCGTCTTGTTTCCAATGGCATGGACATATCCTCTCTTTCTCTCTCCGCTGGATGAAGAATCAGACTCTGTCTGGCGTCTGGGTGACACTTCTATATATTGAATCTTTTGACGCCTTGATTTCTGTTGCTGCTCCTTGGACGCATTGGCTCGCCTTTATTCTTGATGTCTTCCTGAAGGTCATTTAGGGCTCTGAGGTGACGAGGTCTATCTGTCTCACAATCTTCTTGTGCGATAGTTGGGGGATTTTTGGTTGGAGCTGCACCGGCGCTTTGACTCTCGGCTGGAGTACCTCCTCTACGAGTTGTGTTGGTTATATTTCACAGTCTTGCAAATAGATCGAAAGTGATTTTCCTTGCCACTCGCCACAGGTGTCGCCTCTGTGTCCCATGGCGGGGGCATGTTCCTTCATGAGGAAAATCGAATCCACAACTCTAGCACTTCAGTGCCTCTTTCTTGGCCGTCCTATCCGTGGATTGTACTTGGCAGACTGGGGTCGGGGGGGATTTGAGATATTATTTTACCCAATGATTCAGCTTGCATACTCATGGCCATCTCAGTGTACACTAGCATTAAGATCTCCTCTAGCGACCTTCTTTTCTGAAGCAGCTTTTTGCGAAAATCACCTGATTCACATCCTGCTATCACCTGGGGCTGGAGAGCTACTTCGGTAGAAAAATGATCAAAGTCACAATATTTTACTCTTTTACTCAGCCTCATGATGAACATGTCCAGTGTTTCGCCCTTGTCTTGTGTTGTCATTTGGAACAGGTGGCGCTTCTAGTCTATATTTCTATGTGGGGCAAAATAAGCATTGAGAGAGTCAATGACACCAGTGTATGTGTTTGTGGCATCCTCTGGCATTTTGTATACCATTTGTCCCACCGTGGGACCCAGCGAGTGCATCAAAATGCCTCGAGTGTCATTGTTCTCGCACCCCCATTGACCTAAAAGTCTTTCAGCCATCTGGCCCATCTTGGCCCTAGACTGCTGGTATCGGTTATGTTGAAAGGCCGCACCACTTGCAGCTGTATGTTTTAATGGAGCTCCTCATGGTGGGTGGGCAGTACCAGGGAGAACACGGCGGTTGCTGCAGAGCTGGGGGAGGCTATGGAGTCATCAGCTGACATTGTAAGTGCTCTTGTGCCTCTCACCTGGTCTAGTGGTATCTGCGTTTTGCACCTGTACCTCCTTCTCACACACAGCTTCCAGCTGGCCTCACACTGACTAGCCTTTCTGAATCTTGTCTCTGAAGCAAGCCACATTATTCCTCATATTCAGCAGTACTCCCTGTGCCCATATGCATCGATCTCCGCCACTTGTGTGTGTCGGCTGAGCACCTGGGCCTTCGTGTGTCACAGCACACATGCTCTTGTGGAGCAGGTGAGCCGGTGTTTGCAGAGCAGAATTGGCCCTGTGCCAACTTCACTACATGCTCTTGTGGAGCGGTTGATGGACCTGTCGCAGTAGAGTGGCCAGGCCCTGTGTCACTCTTATATGATCTTGTGGGGTGGATGCTCACAGTATTGCAGGCAGCAGCTGTCTGGGCTGCACACTTGCTGGCTCCGTCGGCCCCGAATACCACGTGCTTGCAGCGGTCAGAGCGGGCTCACATACCCATCACCGCTCGTCACCATTGTTGTGTTCCGCCCTTGCCGGGCCACGCCGTGGAAGATCAGAGAAGTCTCACAGTAAAAGAAGGCCACACAGGGAAGTGTGCTTGATAAGTCTTCTTTATTCAACTTGCCAAAGGTACTGCCCTCCTTACAGCCGGTCACGTGTTTTCTGTCCTCTGAACACAAGACAGAGAAACAGGACTGATGCTGTGAGGAACCTGAGGGCATCCTCACTTCTTTACCCATGGTACTCTCTTGTCAGGTGGCATGGGAAAGGTCATCGCTTTTGGATCCCGACTCTGGGGGTCGATATGCGAGGGAGGATCACCTGGGTGGAGGAGACTTGGGGAGTGGGGAGAGGACGTCCTTAGGTGAGACATGGTATCCCCCATTTCCCTTTCATCATGAACCCTCCATCCCTCAAGCCTTCATAGGCTTCTGTCAGCCCATTCCCTGTAACTCCCCTAAAGTATCCCCCAAATTGTATCAATGTGGTACTGGAACGAAGAAGAGGACAACTGGACCAACACATCCTCATTTTGTAAGCACACACACTTATCAGTCCCAATGGACGAGGAGGAGGACAAGGGCAAGGCAGGACTACCGCTTTGCTGGTGAGCGGTCTAGTCCTTTTTGTAATGGAAATGAAGCTGGGAGCTTTAAAAGCTAGAAGCCTGTCACAAATGGTGTGAGGTGTGGAAGCATGATCAGTTGCGGGAGAACCATCAGCTGTGTGCAGGGAGACCTCTCCCATGAGGTGGCATGGCAGGAGGAGCGCTGAAGGCCTGTGAAGCAGTGCAGAGTGTATGCAGCAGGTAAAGGTGGTAGAAGAAGCTGGAGGTCGGTGGCAAGCCGTGAGGAGGGCGGCCGGTTGGACGACGGAAGTGATTTTAGATAAACTGCTTCACCATGGAAGCATTGCTTGATGTGCGTGAGCCACAAGAAGAATGCCGGGAATAGAGGCAAATGACTGCATGGACAAACATGAACCTATAGCGTTAGAAGGACTTGTGGGGAGCCGTAAGACCGACCAGTGAGTGAAACCAGAGAGGGGGAACACCGGGCTGGCAGGTGGTGATACGGAATGAAACGAAAGCACGTTAAAGCATATGTTGAATACTGAATGAGAGGAAAACAGGGCATTGTGAATACTGAACAAAATGAAAGCAAGTTGAAGCACATTTTTAATATCGAACAAAATGAAAGCAAGTTAAAGCACACTTTGAATATTAAAAGAAATGAAAGCAAGTTAAAGCACATTTTGAATACCAAACGAATTGAAAGCAAGTTAAAAATATTTTGGCGTATTGAAAGACGTGAAAGAAAGATTGCGAACTTTACTGAAAGGAAAGTTTTGAACCACCTGAAAATAAAGAACTTCATTAACTGAAGCAAGTGCCAGCAAAGTCAAAAGAACACAGGGAGTTGAATGCAGGATATAAGAAAGCTCACACTGGTCACAGCAAAGGGAATGCAGAGAACTGTATATTATAAGGAAACAAGCCTTGGCAAGAGTCAAGGAAACCCAAGAAGGTGGAGCAAGAGCAAGGTGGTTAGACCAGCCACCATACAGTGTCAGGAAAGTGTGACTCTTACAACGGAACAAAGCTGCATATTGGCATTGGCAAAAGCCAAGGAAATATCAGTAGGTGTAAAAAGTGCAAGGTGGTTAACTACACCACACAGTGTCAGGAGAGTGTGACACGTGTGACTGAGGCAAGCCTCACTGCTGGGGAGAAGCATCAAGGAAGGGTACCGGTTGTGTGACCCGTAATGGGTGGACCGTGTGGTCCGACAACTGTGCCTAGAGTGGGTACCCTGAATGAAAAAGCCACTGAAAACATCTCTACAGATGCTTATGTTGTGCAAAGACTTTGTTGTGACATGCAAGTCAAGTGTTGTTTTGAAAACTGGAAAATTTGAACTCTTGGCGAAAGAGACCCCCTTTGTTGTTTCTGTTTAAAAGCTGGAAGATTTGAACTTGGGGAAGGGAACCCCTGTATTTGATTAACTACTTTGAACTTGGGGAAGGGGAGCTGATTACAAGCCCGAGAGCTAGAAGAAGCTCTGAACTTTACTTTGAACACTATTGCTTTTTTATGCTGACATCCCTACACATTGTATGCAGTTAGTTGTGAGGGGAAGTATAGGTTTTGGACACAGACTGATATTTTGCTTTAGACTTTCTGACTTAAGACTATCCTTTGTTTTCTTCAGGTAGGGCAATGCCACCTTAGCATAGGGCAAGTTAGGCATTTACCTACCCTACCTTTTAAGTTTAATAAATTTGTGTTGAGAAAACTTGAACCTGTTGTCTGTGTCTGACTCATGATGCCTTCACAATGCCTATGACAAAAAACTAGAACGCTACAGATGCGTTATCAATAACTGTTTTTGTTTGTAGTGTTGTAGTCCTGGAGTAGATTGTTTTCTCCATTTTAAATGTTGGCTTGGTATTATCTGTTTCTAGAAGTGTGGTTGCTTGCTGGGGTGTTCAGTCACAGCCTGATTTGCATATGGTCTTTCCCCTTCTGTAATGGCTTGGCAGGCGAAGAACAGTGGTCTGGAGGGTTGCCCAGAGCAATGCCAGTGGTTAAGATTCATTCTAAACCTTCCAGCCATCACCTCTTTGTTTTTGCTTTGTCACCCCGAGTGGGACGGGTATGCCCAGATGTGGGTCCCGTGCCTGCTGGGCCTAGAGACCCAAGCTACTCCTCACTGACGAGCCCCAACAAGGGCGAAACATGTTTGGGGATGCTTGTGGTCTTGTGCAGAAGGGATGTGGCCTAGCAGTTCGGGCTGGACTGCCCCTTTTGGGGTGGGGCCAAGCCTGATTTGCATATGGTCTTTCCCCTTCTGTAATGGCTTGGCAGGCGAAGAACAGTGGTCTGGAGGGTTGCCCAGAGCAATGCCAGTGGTTAAGATACATTCTAAACCTTCCAGCCATCACCTCTTTGTTTTTGCTTTGGCACCCCGAGTGGGACGGGTATGCCCAAACGTGGGTCCCGTGCCTACTGGTTCTAGAGTGTCACAGATTAGACAAATTTTATAAAGGATACAGCCGTGTAAAGGATACAGTCAGTATACACTTTCGGGGAGCCCTTCCGTTTTCGGGTATCTTGAACGTGCAGCGAACCAGATTCCTCCGGGACACCTTGCGCGTGATGCTAAACAAGACTTCCCCCCCCCAAGAGCGTAGCCTGTAGGGATTTAATAATAACTAACAGGCCAGGGGCTTGGGCGAAAAGGCAGGAGCAGCGACAACAGAGCTAAGGGAACAAACAAGAAAAAACAATGGTTTAAGAGAGCAACTAATTGTACCCAAATGTGCAGCGACCAGCCACCCACAATACCCTCTCTTACCTGCTTAGCTAGAGAGAAATCCCACAACCTATTGTGAGTCCAAAGCACTCTACGACAACCAGGTGGTGCAGGAAGAAGGTTCCAGTTGGTAGGAGTTAGCGTAGAGTTTCACCTAACCCGAACGGCACGAGGGCGCAGCTAATGTCCAAAGGCAATCCTTTATTCCATTCAGCAAAGCGTCCTTGAAATGAAGGTGAGTTCAGCAAAGCGTCCTTGAAGTGAAAGGTGAGTTCAGCAAAGCGTCCTTGAAGTGAAGGTGAGCGATCCAATAGTGACCAGGAAAATCAGGAGAGCGTTCATATAGTCACGTCGATGCGTGGAAGAAGAGGGGGAATTAGGAAGTCCGTGAGGATAGTGTTCAGGGGGGACAAATGGAAGCTTTTATCTGGAAATTCAGTGGTGAGAAGCAAATCCGAAAACGTCGCAACAAACAAGAGTAGGAGAGAGCAATCCGTTATACAAAGCCAGGAGTTCGACTGCCAAAGGGAAATCAGAAGGGGGTTTTGGCTTCAGAAATAGTAAGGGCTGAGACGTATAGAATAATCCTTTAAACACGAGCCGGGTCTAGGAGGTTCAGGAAACAGGATAACTTGAATCGGGCGCTTAAATAACTGCTTAGTTTTAGGAGCACCTATTGCATGGACAAGCGTAGTTAAATACGATTCACTTTCCTAGGACGTGACACGCGTTGCCGGCGTGTCACGTGATCGTAAAAAGTGGGAATGCTGGGAAATGTAGTGCGGCGCGTCCCGCGGCTTGGATTTAGTCGCCAAGGCAACTTCCACATGGAAACGGACGGCCCTAGTCGTCCGTGTGCAGGAATGCGGGGCATGACAGTACCCCTCCGCAAAGAGTGGTTACCCCGGTTGGCACGTAATCTTTCCAAAAAAAAGGCACGCAAAAGCCGGGGAGCATGCACATTCGAGGCCGGCTCCCAAGTTCTATCTTCGGGGCCGTAACCTTTCCAGTCAATCAGATAAGATCGCACTCCGTGGCGCAGACGAGTGTCCAGTATAGCATGTACTTCGTATTCGTCTTCCCCCTGCACATTGATGGGAGCAGGAGCAACAGAAAGTCGAGTGCCAGGTACAAAGGGACGGAGGAGGGAAACATGGAAAACAGGGTGAATCCGCCAATGAGACGGAATGTCCAAACGGATTGCAACAGGATTGAGACAGTGCAGTACTTTATAGGGACCTACATAGCGAGGCAATAGTTTTCGCTTACCCCGAATGTTAAGATGCTTGGTCGAGAGCCAGGCACGATCACCCGGTGCATAGGAGGGGGCAGGTGAACGATGCTTATCCGCTTGTGTTTTTGTCCGGGACTGCGCAGCCAATAGATGAGACACAATCGAGTCGCGTATGGCAACCAATGTGTCTCTTGTAGATTTTGCAGCAGGGATCTGGTCCAGTGAAGGTAGGACATGTGGAAGAATCCTTGGGTGTACACCATACAATGCGTAAAACGGAGAACAACCTGTTGAAGAGTGCCGAGAGTTATTGTAAGCAAATTCCGCGGTTCCCAGAACGGACAACCAGTCGGTCTGATGTTGTAAGCACAGACAACGAAGGTACTGTTCCATGGTGCCATTGGTGCGTTCGGTTTGTCCGTCCGTTTGGGGGTGGTAGGATGACGAGAGCCGTGCATCTATGCCCAAGGAATGGGTAAGGGCTTTCCAGAACCGTGAGGTAAACTGGGTGCCCCGATCGGAAATCATGATTGTGGGAAGACCAAAAAAACGCACCACATGATCAAAGAATAGTTTAGCCAACGATGGAGCAGTAGGTTGTCCAGAACATGGTATAAACCGTGCCATTTTTGTGAAAACATCCACAACCACAAGTACAGTTGACATCCCCCTGACCGAAGGGAGTTCCACCACGGAATCGAGAGTGACCGTATGCCATGGATGTGGTGGGAGAGGCATTTTCATCAATAGACCGAAAGGTTTCCCAGGTTGTCTTTTGCATTGAATACACACCGCACACTTGGATACGTACGAATCAGAATCCTTCTTCATACCCGGCCACCAGCACCATCGGTGTAAAAGGTCATATGTCTTAAGCTGACCAGGGTGCGCAGCCAACGGGGTATCATGTGCCCATTCCAAGGCCTTCCGTCTGGTTTGGTCGTCAGGTAAGTACAAAAGCCCGTGAACATAAGGAAGACCCGTAACAATATGGGCATCTAGGGTATTGAGAAAGGAAACATGATCTTTGGTCCACTGTCGTACATGGTCAAGGAATGAGGTGGAGACCGAACAGACACATACTACAGAACCTGGGGGCAATATAGGTGACACCGAGGCCTGGGTGTTAAAATCAGTACCGACACGGGATAAGGCATCCGCCTTCCCATGTAGAAGGCCGGGGCGATAAGTAACTGTGAAATCGAAGAGTGTGAAGAACAAATGCCAACGTATTTGACGGGCATTGGTACATTTTGCATGCGAAAGAGCTTGAAGGTTCCGATGGTCAGAGTACACCGTGATGGTGTGTCGAGCACCCAGGAGATGGTGTCTCCACTCCTTGAAAGCCGCTCGAATTGCCAGAAACTCCCTCTCCATGACGGTGTAGTTGCGTTCAGCCGGAGATAGTTTTCGGGAGAAATAGGCCACCGGATGTAACCGCTGTGTAGCAGGGCAGATCTGAGACAAGATGGCCCCCACCGCTATCGCGGAGGCATCAGCCTCCACTATGAAAGGGAGAGAGGAGTTCGGGTGTTGTAGAACAGGAGCTGTAGTGAAGGCCTTTTTTAATGCCTCAAAGGCCGACTGGGCTTCGTTGTCCCAAACAAAGGGGACCTTGGGACTAGTGAGACGGGTAAGAGGTGCCACTATTTCAGAGAAGGAGGCGATAAAACGTCTGTAGAAGTTTGAAAAACCCAGAAAAGACTGGAGCGCTTTTACTGAGTCCGGAACCGGCCAGTCCATTACAGCCTTGACTTTGGAAGTACACATGAGCACCCCTTTTGCCGAAATCTGAAAACCTAAGAATTCGACTGAGGTGGCGTGGAACACACATTTCTCTAGTTTAGCATAGAGGGAGTGAGTCCGCAAACGCCGCAATACGGAGCGGACATGTTGGATGTGTTGAGCGAGTGAATCCGAGAATATCAGGATATCGTCTAAGTAGATCACCACATAACAATCCAGCATGTCTCCAAAGATGTCATTAACGAAGTGCTGAAAGGTGGCTGGGGCGTTACAAAGCCCAAAGGGCATGACACAGTACTCGTAGAGCCCAAACTTCGTTTTAAAAGCGGTTTTCCATTCATCACCGCTTCGCATTCTGACCAAATTATATGCCCCTCTGAGATCTAATTTGGTAAAAATGGTGGAAGATGTCATCTTATCAAGTAGTTCCGTTATGAGAGGTAGCGGGTACTGGTTCTTGATCGTTATATTGTTCAAGGCCCTGTAATCTACGCAAGGACGCAGGTCCCCCTCCTTTTTTGGCACAAAGAATATGGGAGAGGCAGCAGGGGAACGGGAAGGTCGAATATGACCCAGACGCAATGCTTTATCCACATACCCTTTCAGATGTTCTTCTTCTTTGACGGTTAAGGAATAGACACGACCGTGAGGCACCACTGCCCCAGGTACCAAGTCAATGGGGCAGTCGTAACAACGGTGTGGGGGCAATATCTCTGATAGTCCTTTGTCAAAGATATCGGAAAATTCTTTGTATACCATCGGCAGTTCGGGTGTTGGATCCTTTAGCGTGGCATTAATGTAGGGGACATTAGACAACAATGCCAAACAAGGAGAAGCAGGCGACATATCCGGGTTTTGAGGACCATGTTGGATACAAAACACGGAAGAAAACTGCACCGTCCGTTGGACCCAGTCAATTACAGGGTTGTGAGTCCGAAGCCAGGGAAGACCAAGAATGATCCCAAATTGAGGGGCCGAAATAAGGTCAAACACTATATGTTCAGTGTGGCCTTCTTGGGTGGACATGCAAAGCGGGATTGTCTGTTTCGTTACCCATCCGGATATCAGACGAGAACCGTCTACAGCATGCACCTCCTCAGGTCTAGCTTTAGGGACTACCATTACACCATGGCATTGAGCTAACTGTATATCCATGTAGTTACCGTTAGCCCCCGAATCAATCATGACTGGTTTGGTGAAAGGCTCAACACCGGGAATCACAAAATACATTGCCAGATAGATGTGTGAGGAGGGAGGACATTGTTCCGAGCCATCCATTTGGTGACCCATCCTTAGGGCTCGGCTTAAGGACGAGTCTTGGCGTTTCCCGCCGTCTTGACAGGTCGCCTGGGGCAGACACGGATGAAGTGACCTGACTGGCCACAATAGAAACATAAATTATTAACCATACGCCGTTCACGTTCTGCTTTGGTTAATGGACCTCTGATAGCCCCTATTTGCATTGGTTCGACTTCTCCTGAAGTGGCAGAAGGGGGGCTTTCTGCCTTGGCTGAAAGACGAAGATCAGGGACACGCCGTTCGCCCCTTCTCTGCCGTAACCTAGCATCGACCTGTAAAACCAAGTCCACCAGTTCCGGAAAACCGGACGGTAGAGCCGGTACCACTGATAAAGCGTCTTTTAATTCTTCCGAAAGCCCCTTATAGAAGACGGCCGCTTTCTTTTGTTCGGGCCAGGTAGTTTCCGCTGCCAACTGATTAAAGCGGGCGAGGTAGGATATAAGGTCCGATTTGCCCTGGCTGATAGCAAGGAACTCGAGATCAGAAGTCTGTGCTTTGTAACGCATATTGAATACACTATTCATGGATTGAATAAGGGTATCGAAATCATATAAGGCTGGGTCGTTGGCTTCGAGCAACGGGTTAGCCCAAGCCGCTGCCGTACCTCCCAAATGGGAAAGAAGGAACGCCGCTTTAGTAACAGCGTCAGGAAATGCCAGCGGCCGACACAGAAAATGCAGACGGCACTGATTAATGAAGGTCCGATATGTTTTTGGATCTCCAAAAAAGCGTTCCGGAGGGGCCAAAGGGAAAGGTCCCGGAAGGACAATGGGGGCTGAAGCAGGAGATGGAACTTGGGACGTAGGAGGGGCTGCTGCAATAGCATCACCAAACTCCTCATCGGGTGGTAGTGGCTGCACGAAACTCTGTAGCACATCCATGCGCTGATGGAGGGTCGCATGTGCTGATGCCATGTCGGTACGTAAAGCCGCAAAGGCTTGCAGCAAGGCAGCCATTTGATCGGCTCCGGTTTCCATGACCGACAGGCAAGAAAAAATAGGCTCCTAAATCTGTCACAGATTAGACAAATTTTATAAAGGATACAGCCGTGTAAAGGATACAGTCAGTATACACTTTCGGGGAGCCCTTCCGTTTTCGGGTATCTTGAACGTGCAGCGAACCAGATTCCTCCGGGACACCTTGCGCGTGATGCTAAACAAGACTTCCCCCCCCAAGAGCGTAGCCTGTAGGGATTTAATAATAACTAACAGGCCAGGGGCTTGGGCGAAAAGGCAGGAGCAGCGACAACAGAGCTAAGGGAACAAACAAGAAAAAACAATGGTTTAAGAGAGCAACTAATTGTACCCAAATGTGCAGCGACCAGCCACCCACAATACCCTCTCTTACCTGCTTAGCTAGAGAGAAATCCCACAACCTATTGTGAGTCCAAAGCACTCTACGACAACCAGGTGGTGCAGGAAGAAGGTTCCAGTTGGTAGGAGTTAGCGTAGAGTTTCACCTAACCCGAACGGCACGAGGGCGCAGCTAATGTCCAAAGGCAATCCTTTATTCCATTCAGCAAAGCGTCCTTGAAATGAAGGTGAGTTCAGCAAAGCGTCCTTGAAGTGAAAGGTGAGTTCAGCAAAGCGTCCTTGAAGTGAAGGTGAGCGATCCAATAGTGACCAGGAAAATCAGGAGAGCGTTCATATAGTCACGTCGATGCGTGGAAGAAGAAGGGGAATTAGGAAGTCCGTGAGGATAGTGTTCAGGGGGGACAAATGGAAGCTTTTATCTGGAAATTCAGTGGTGAGAAGCAAATCCGAAAACGTCGCAACAAACAGGAGTAGGAGAGAGCAATCCGTTATACAAAGCCAGGAGTTCGACTGCCAAAGGGAAATCAGAAGGGGGTTTTGGCTTCAGAAATAGTAAGGGCTGAGACGTATAGAATAATCCTTTAAACACGAGCCGGGTCTAGGAGGTTCAGGAAACAGGATAACTTGAATCGGGCGCTTAAACTAACTGCTTAGTTTTAGGAGCACCTATTGCATGGACAAGCGTAGTTAAATACGATTCACTTTCCTAGGACGTGACACGCGTTGCCGGCGTGTCACGTGATCGTAAAAAGTGGGAATGCTGGGAAATGTAGTGCAGCGCGTCCCGCGGCTTGGATTTAGTCGCCAAGGCAACTTCCACATGGAAACGGACGGCCCTAGTCGTCCGTGTGCAGGAATGCGGGGCATGACATAGAGACCCAAGCTACTCCTCACTGATGAGCCCCAACAAGGGCGAAACATGTTTGGGGATGCTTGTGGTCTCATGCAGAAAGGATGTGGCCTAGCAGTTCGGGCTGGACTGCCCCTTTTGGGGTGGGGCCAAGCCTGATTTGCATATGGTCTTTCCCCTTCTGTAATGGCTTGGCAGGCGAAGAAGAGTGGTCTGGAGGGTTGCCCAGAGCAATGCCAGTGGTTAAGATTCATTCTAAACCTTCCAGCCATCACCTCTTTGTTTTTGCTTTGTCACCCCGAGTGGGACGGGTATGCCCAGACGTGGGTCCCGTGCCTGCTGGGCCTAGAGACCCAAGCTACTCCTCACTGACGAGCCCCAACAAGGGCGAAACATGTTTGGGGATGCTTGTGGTCTCGTGCAGAAGGGATGTGGCCTAGCAGTTCGGGCTGGACTGCCCCTTTTGGGGTGGGGCCAAACCTGATTTGCATATGGTCTTTCCCCTTCTGTAATGGCTTGGCAGGCGAAGAACAGTGGTCTGGAGGGTTGCCCAGAGCAATGCCAGTGGTTAAGATTCATTCTAAACCTTCCAGCCATCACCTCTTTGTTTTTGCTTTGTCACCCCGAGTGGGACGGGTATGCCCAGACGTGGGTCCCGTGCCTGCTGGGCCTAGAGACCCAAGCTACTCCTCACTGATGAGCCCCAACAAGGGCGAAACATGTTTGGGATGCTTGTGGTCTCGTGCAGAAGGGATGTGGCCTAGCAGTTCGGGCTGGACTTCCCCTTTTGGGGTGGGGCAAAGCCTGATTTGCATATGGTCTTTCCCCTTCTGTAATGGCTTGGCAGGCGAAGAACAGTGGTCTGGAGGGTTGCCCAGAGCAATGCCAGTGGTTAAGATTCATTCTAAACCTTCCAGCCATTACCTCTTTGTTTTTGCTTTGTCACCCCGAGTGGGACGGGTATGCCCAGATGTGGGTCCCGTGCCTGCTGGGCCTAGAGACCCAAGCTACTCCTCACTGACGAGCCCCAACAAGGGCGAAACATGTTTGGGGATGCTTGTGGTCTTGTGCAGAAGGGATGTGGCCTAGCAGTTCGGGCTGGACTGCCCCTTTTGGGGTGGGGCCAAGCCTGATTTGCATATGGTCTTTCCCCTTCTGTAATGGCTTGGCAGGCGAAGAACAGTGGTCTGGAGGGTTGCCCAGAGCAATGCCAGTGGTTAAGATACATTCTAAACCTTCCAGCCATCACCTCTTTGTTTTTGCTTTGGCACCCCGAGTGGGACGGGTATGCCCAAACGTGGGTCCCGTGCCTACTGGTTCTAGAGACCCAAGCTACTCCTCACTGATGAGCCCCAACAAGGGCGAAACATGTTTGGGGATGCTTGTGGTCTCATGCAGAAAGGATGTGGCCTAGCAGTTCGGGCTGGACTGCCCCTTTTGGGGTGGGGCCAAGCCTGATTTGCATATGGTCTTTCCCCTTCTGTAATGGCTTGGCAGGCGAAGAAGAGTGGTCTGGAGGGTTGCCCAGAGCAATGCCAGTGGTTAAGATTCATTCTAAACCTTCCAGCCATCACCTCTTTGTTTTTGCTTTGTCACCCCGAGTGGGACGGGTATGCCCAGACGTGGGTCCCGTGCCTGCTGGGCCTAGAGACCCAAGCTACTCCTCACTGACGAGCCCCAACAAGGGCGAAACATGTTTGGGGATGCTTGTGGTCTCGTGCAGAAGGGATGTGGCCTAGCAGTTCGGGCTGGACTGCCCCTTTTGGGGTGGGGCCAAACCTGATTTGCATATGGTCTTTCCCCTTCTGTAATGGCTTGGCAGGCGAAGAACAGTGGTCTGGAGGGTTGCCCAGAGCAATGCCAGTGGTTAAGATTCATTCTAAACCTTCCAGCCATCACCTCTTTGTTTTTGCTTTGTCACCCCGAGTGGGACGGGTATGCCCAGACGTGGGTCCCGTGTCTGCTGGGCCTAGAGACCCAAGCTACTCCTCACTGATGAGCCCCAACAAGGGCGAAACATGTTTGGGGATGCTTGTGGTCTCGTGCAGAAGGGATGTGGCCTAGCAGTTCGGGCTGGACTGCCCCTTTTGGGGTGGGGCAAAGCCTGATTTGCATATGGTCTTTCCCCTTCTGTAATGGCTTGGCAGGCGAAGAACAGTGGTCTGGAGGGTTGCCCAGAGCAATGCCAGTGGTTAAGATTCATTCTAAACCTTCCAGCCATCACCTCTTTGTTTTTGCTTTGTCACCCCGAGTGGGACGGGTATGCCCAGACGTGGGTCCCGTGCCTGCTGGGCCTAGAGACCCAAGCTACTCCTCACTGATGAGCCCCAACAAGGGCGAAACATGTTTGGGGATGCTTGTGGTCTCGTGCAGAAGGGATGTGGCCTAGCAGTTCGGGCTGGACTGCCCCTTTTGGGGTGGGGCAAAGCCTGATTTGCATATGGTCTTTCCCCTTCTGTAATGGCTTGGCAGGCGAAGAACAGTGGTCTGGAGGGTTGCCCAGAGCAATGCCAGTGGTTAAGATTCATTCTAAACCTTCCAGCCATCACCTCTTTGTTTTTGCGTGTTCAGTGGACACCCACCAGCAAGTCTCCATCCACATTGCTGAAAACGGCTTGGTAATTCTAAGGCCCAAGATCGGGTCTCTGAATCTGTGAACTAATGCACCCACAACTACAGGGATCTGTGTTAGACCTAATCGTCACAGGTTTGAATCCTAGCAAGTCTACTCAGCACCTCATCATTCTCTCCCAGAGCAGTTGTCACTGATAGTGGAAAAAACGAGGTAACCCCTTCCCAACGTCAGTATATCACTACTTTGAATTCTGAAAATGTCACTCCCTGTTTCAATCTGACCAAATCCGCCCTCCCTAGCCCTCTCCTCCCTGCTCACTAACACTGGGGCACCAGCCATTTCCACCCACCCTGCAACCCCTGCGGGCTCCAGCCTCTGCACCCTCCAGGACAGGGCCATTATCCATCTGTCTGCAGCCACTGGACAGGGTGGATGCAGCAAAACAAGTGAATCATGACCTTGGTCCAGCCCAGCCGAGCAGAGTGATCCAGGGGATGGGAAGACCGAGAATCAGAACTCGGATTATCAGTACCTGGTGTTTCTAATGTCATGGGTAGGAGCGTGTCCTGTGAAGACCAGCAGCAATGCCTGGGATAGGACAAGAACAGGATTATCCCATAAATTACCTACTTTGATTTAGGGAATGAATACCCTTCTCCTAGCTTTTGCATCCCCTTCTGACACCACATGTCAGATTTTTTAAAAGGGGTCATCACAGGGATCTAAAAAGCAAGACTTGCCACGCTGCTTTTTCCCCGTATTAATTCATACATGGTGTCTGCCAAATAAAAAAGTAATCCTGAAGCCATTACTGCCATATACTCTTGCAATTACTCCAAACAATTGTGAAAATCATATATCAGTCCTGCCTTCCAGTTAAGATTTTGAATTAGAATTACTTCACTACCTCATGATTTAATTTGGGGATAAAAAAGTAAGTTCCATTCCCAATGGGAGTATTTTATAAGCAAGTAAAAACGTGTTATGACTGTAAAATAGAAATGGGTTCATAATATTTATTTGCACCTAGTTATTCATACACATTAAAAGATACGGGTTTATGTTTTTTAGATCCTGCTGCAATAATAAAGAGTTTCTTCCTGTGGCTCTGTGTGTACTAGTCATCCAAAAACATACATGGAGCGGTGTGGGTGAAAGCAGGGGGCTAGGTTCCTATGTGTCTATTTTTGTGATTGGGAGTATTTTTGGTTCATATTTTTATTTTTGGGAGTAAAGTGGCTGATACACCCATTATCTGTAGGGCTAACTAAGTCAATACAATGTGTGCCATTGGTCTTGTGGCGGGGCATTGACGGCGTGATGGTCCAATGCGAGGTAATGAACTGCTGAACAAAGCGTTTCATTCATTCGGACCCTAAATGATGCACCTCTAGCAGGACTCCCATTTATTTTCAACTGTCCAAGCACTCTGCTCCCCAGCATGGTGTAGAGTTCCTCACTGATCCCTGGTGGCGTCACCATCCCATGATTCGTCTGCATTTGTTGGCATTCATTGAAATAAGTCAGTGCTGACCATTTCATTCCTCTTCTGAATTACCATTCGCGAGATGTATGTGAACTAGAGACAGATAAAAACCAACAAGGAAATTAAGGCCTGTTCCCTGTGTCACTGAGTGGGTCCCATTTTGGTACCACAGAGAAGGAACCAACAGTCAGACAGCAACATCGGGGCTCCGTGCCAGCCTGCACATTAAATAGGATCGACCTGGAGCCCAGGAATGCAGTCTCCGTTCCGCCTAACTACTGTGTGCATGAAGGGACATTCTTAGGCAACAGCAGGTGTAGAAAAGCGTGCTTCAATTTTCACTGGAACCATTTAAGACCCGTGATCACTTAAAACCTGGACTAAGCGCATTGCAGATCTTGATAATTTCCCTTGAAGTCATCATCTAACTGAATGGGTGTCAAAAGCATCTAAATAAATGAATTATCTGTGGATACATATGACATTGTTTTCTCGGTAATAAGAATTTGATCAGCTGCTAGGGGCAGGGAAACTATATAGAATTAAGGAAACACACAATAGCTCCCAGCACAAACTCGCACATCAGGGCACACACTATTACATGCATGTCAGTCACTCGTCTCGGACATACATACCTTACAGCCAGGGCCCTGGGCGAAATGGCGCCCCCCCCCCCTCACCTCCTCGGCCACTGAGCGCCCTTGGTTAACAGGGGCCAGGATGGGCAACTTGCTTTTTTTTTTCTTTTTTCTTTTTTTAGGTTAAATAGGGCGCGTTTTAGGTTAAATAGGGCGCGTTAGCACCCCATTGCCATTGAATGTGCCCGCTGCTACGGGTGTTGCCACGCCTTCTGCCACCTCGCGTGAGCCCTTGAAAGACTCCCCCGAGCTGGCGTGATGGGGGGCTAATGGCGCCTTTTCTTATGAAAAGTGCCCGTGGCGGAGGGGCGCATTTAAATGCACCCGGCACCGCCGCGGCCACATTTCACAGTAAAAGGCAGGCGCCTACTGCGCCTTCTCCCACAACGCCAGCTCGGGGAGCCCTTGAAAGACTCCCCGAAGACTCCCCGAGCTGGTGGCGTGTTGGGGGCCAATGGCGCCCCTGGCGGCCGCCCGGCCCGACCCCCTAAGGCCGGAGGACCAGGGGATACCGGATCGGTATGCGATACCAAATATTACAGAACACCGGCTCTGCTGAAGCCGAGGCCAATCTGTAGAACGCGATTCCAGTGTTGGGGCGGCGATGACAGCGATGGGAAATGTTTACAATTTGTTCCGAGAAGATTTAGTAGCCTCGGTACATTAATAGCATCTTTTTAGCAATTTCATTCTTTATTAGATTGTTTTAAACCTGCATATTACAATACGAAAATGTGTTAAACATCAGTATAATTGTGTCCATGCACATATTCATCAACATTTCTTAATTATTATCTACATTAACCCCCTCACCCCCACTGACCCCCTGTTCCCTCCCACTCCATCTGAGAGTAGCTTGCATCCTTTATTGGACAGCATCTCACCTCCATAATCATAGGTCAATACCACGACTAAGCGGGAACTTCCTAAGCCTGTGTTTTTGGTATTATGAGTATTTAACTTTCGACTACCCCTCTCTCCCATCTTCCATTCTCCCACTCCCTCATATTCCCATGAGCCCGTGCTTTGACCCATGCCATCTATTCCATATTTCACACACACAGGGTACCATTCCATCACTATGTTTTGGCCAGATTTTTATAAGCAGCGTGCCCACTTTTTGTTTTGGCTATTAGGTGGCGCTAAAGTGCCACCTATATGGGGCAACTGTTGCATTAGAGTACAGCTAAGGAAAATTGGCACATGAGACGGGGCACACAGCTTTTAGATGTTGTTTGACTATTTACCCACCCACTGACTACCCATGGCCATGCTAAATAAACCCTATGGCCATTCTCATTCAATTCCTGCCCATCCCTGCCAAAGCACATCTCTCTGGGATCTATTTGAGTTACCCTTTTCAAGCCTTGCCATCAAACTTGGTGCTCAAAATGCCTGTCAGTGTTATTTCAAAGCAGTATTTTGAGAGTTAATTACATAATTAGAGCTGTAGACGAACTACTGGTGTAATACAAATGTTTTAACCAGGTCTGCCTTCAGCTACTCGATTTATAAGCACTATGCATGTCCTTCACTGAACTCCTGTTCAAAACCAACAGTGGCAAGGCCAACACATTTGGCTTCTGTGTATGTAATAGGCATTTGCAAGCACTGCTATTCTAGACCCAGCTACACACGCCATTTTGCAGCTGGTACCATTAGCCAGGTAATATCACTACGGCGGTGCCTGGCAAATGCCTTTGCCATGCCTACACAAAAGCCTAAACTGTTGGGATTGCCAATGCTTGTTCCGTATAGTATAGCTCCTCCCCTTCCCACAGCCATTCCTGCTTAATCAGAGGAGTACACCCCTTCCAGGACTGAGCTGAAGATGCTCTTGCATCCACTAATAAAGGATGAATCATATGTAGTAAACACCTATGTTCTAATATCTTTCTATTCTGTGATTTTTAGTTTGGGCAGGGATCTGGTAAAATAATGTTGGAAGTGAGACCTGTGCATTAAATGTACTGGCACCGGTTTAAGTCCTTAAACTGCACTTACCTGCACTTCTCCCTCGCCCCCAAACCCCAGCAGCTCAGCACTCCTCCCCTTCCAATTCCCTGCACTTGCCCAATCTGAATGACACACGGCCTAGTAAAATCGTTGGTTTGTCCTCCCTGCCCTCGCTCTGTTCCCCCTCCTTGCCTTGTCGCGCCTAAAACACTTGTGTACAGGCGCGTTATAGATGCCATATCATATCATATCATATCATGGCGATACTTCTGGGCCGATGAATTGTCTCTTCAATATTGTTGTGATAGGGGGCATCCTTGGGGCAGAGTGATGGGGGGGTGTCCTTGGGGCCAAGTGTAGTGATGGGGGGGTGTCCTTGGGGCCAAGTGTAGTGATGGGGGGGGTGTCCTTGGGGCCAAGTGTAGTGATGGGGGGGGTGTCCTTGGGGCCAAGTGTAGTGATGGGGGGGTGTCCTTGGGGCCAAGTGTTGTGAGGGGGCATCTTTGGGGCTGAATGTGGTGATGGGGGGGCATCCTTGGGGCCGAGTGTAGTGATGGGGGGCGTCCTTGGGGCCAAGTGTTGTGAGGGGGCATCCTTGGGACTGAATGTGGTGATGGGGGGCATCCTTGGGGCCGAGTGTAGTGATGGGGGCGTCCTTGGGGCCAAGTGTAGTGATGGGGGGCGTCCTTGGGACCAAGTGTTTTTAGGGGGCATCCTTGGGGCTGAATGTGGTGATGGGGGGGCATCCTTGGGGCCGAGTGTAGTGATGGGGGGTGTCCTTGGTGTAGAGTGTAGTGATGGGGGGACATCCTTGGGGCCAAGTGTATAGTGAGGGGGCTTCCTTGGGGCTGATTGTGGTGATGGGGGCCCATCCTTGGGGCTGATTGTGGTGATGGGGGGTGTCCTTGGGCCGAGTGTAGTGTTGGGGGGTGTCCTTGGGCCGAGTGTAGTGATGGTGGGCATCCTTGGGGCCGAGTGTAGTGATGGGGGCGTCCTTGGGGCCAAGTGTAGTGATGGGGGGCGTCCTTGGGACCAAGTGTTTTTAGGGGGCATCCTTGGGGCTGAATGTGGTGATGGGGGGGGCATCCTTGGGGCCGAGTGTAGTGATGGGGGGTGTCCTTGGTGTAGAGTGTAGTGATGGGGGGGCATCCTTGGGGCCAAGTGTATAGTGAGGGGGCTTCCTTGGGGCTGATTGTGGTGATGGGGGCCCATCCTTGGGGCTGATTGTGGTGATGGGGGGTGTCCTTGGGCCGAGTGTAGTGTTGGGGGGTGTCCTTGGGCCGAGTGTAGTGATGGTGGGCATCCTTGGGGTACAGTGTAGTGATGGGGGCATCCTTGGGGCCAAGTGTAGCGAGGGGGCAGCCGTCCTTTGGGCTGGGTGGGGTGGTTGGGGGTGCACCTGAGGCTGAGTGTGGGGAAACAGACCTTGGGTATGGGGTTAAGGTGGTAAGTCCAAGGGCGGTTCCATTAAAGGGGAGTGAATTCTTTGACTAAGGGATAAGGGGGTGAGGGGAGACCTTGGGGTGATGGTTATGAGTGGGTAGAAGTGCTTGGTGTGGGGGATTAAGAGTTTGGTGTAAGTCTTTGGCGGGGACATGAGTTAAGTTCAGTGGAAATCTTTGGGGTCTGGGGCATAAGAGCTGGGTGGAAGTCTTTGGAGCGGAGAGGGTTAAACATGGGGAGGGTGTCTTTTGGGTTGCGGGTTAAGAGTTTGGAAGAATTGTGACAGGATTAAGAGGGGGTTCACGGGTAGAACGGGTATAACAAAACGTGGGTGGTGGGGGAGTCTTGGGTTAAGGGCACAGGAGTAGTTTGGGTGTGGATAGGGGCAGGCGTGCGTTTGGGGATGTTTAAGGGCAGGAGAGACATGGGGGGGCGTTAAGGTTTGGGGTGTCATTGGAGGGTAGGTGTGTTAATGCAGTCAAAGTCTTTTGAGAGAAGAGGCTGGGCAGAGGCTTTAGGGGAAGGAGGGCTAAGTGTGGGGAGTCCTTGAGGGGGAGGGCTAAGGGCGGGGGAAGTCCTTGATGGGGGGCAGTGGGTTAATGGAGGTTCTGGGGGTTAGGGGCGGGGTGCAGTTGGAGGACAAGAGGGATGAGGGCAATTTCAGGAAAAAGGGGGACAGTTAGAGAAGAATAGTGGAGGGTGGATGCAGAGTGTGGGTGATTGCTGGGTGCTGAGTGTGAGTGGTGGGTCTGAGTGTGGGGGGCCTACTGCTGTGTGTGTAGGGTGTGCTGTGTGGGGGTGAGGTGGTGCTGTGTTTGTGGGGGCTGTGTGTTTGGGGGACTGGTGATGAGTGTGTGGAGATGTTTTAGGGGTCTGGGTGTGTCTCTGGGTAGGTCTGAATGTGTGGGAATGTAGGGGCGAGTGTGTGTGGGGTTGTTCCTTGGTGCTGTTTGTGCTGTTCAGGGGGGCCTGGATGCTGAACGAAAAGGCCTTCTCTGAGGTATTGTTGCAGTTTGCAAAGTCCATGCCTTAGTGTCTAAGTGGTGGGTGGTGGGGGGGGGTCTCTGCATAAGGCATGAGGCCTGGGGTGGTCACTGGCTTGCCGGAGAGCATTTTTGGCTGAGTGTGAGGTGAAGGCACCCGACTTCTCTTTTCATGCGCGTCTCCTTGCAATTTAAGGAATGCAAAATCTTTCTTATTTTTCGAAACATTCAGTTATTGCATTATGAATTGCTGCCTGGGCTTATTCTAACCCCCTCTCCCCGGCCATTTTGCTACCTGCGTTCCGGTTGGGTCCCCTCCTCCCCCTTACTCCCACGCATGGCTTTGTGTTCTCCCCACTCTGACTCTCTTGCTCCATTGACCTGTATCCCTCCCCTTTGCGCCTGGGACTGGGTCTGCGTCTTAGCTGTTAGGAGAGATATTGCGCAGTTGGGGGAGGAGGGGGCTGTTGAGAGAGAAGGGGCAGTTGGAGAGAAGGGGGTGGGGCAGTAGGAGGAGATGGGATGGTTCGGCAGTTGACGGATAAGGGGCAATTGAAGAAGGATGTGGTGGGGCAGTTGAGGAAGTTGGGCACTTGGAGAGAAGGGGCTGGGGCAGTTGAATGGGGTTGGGGCATTTGAGTGAGAGGGGGTGGGATCTGTTGGAGGCGAAATCGGGCAGTTGAGGTAGAAGGGGCAGTTGTGGGAGAAGGGGCAGGGCAGTTGGGAGAGAAGACAGTAATGAAAGGAAATGGGGTGGGGAGCAATTGAGGGAGAAGGGACAATTGGGGGGAATGGAATGGAACAGTTGAAGGGGCGGGGCAGTTAATGGAGTAACTGCAGTGAAGGGGGATGGGGGTAGTTGGGAGAGACGTGGTGTGTGATAGAAAGGTGTATGAGTCCGATGGGAGAAGTGGGCAGTTAAAGGAAAAGGGGGAATTTTATGGAGAAGGGGTGGGGAGCAATTGAGGCCGAAGAGCCTGGGGGCAGTTGAAGGGGTGGAGCGGTTTCGGGTATTTGTGCAAAATGGGGAAAACAGGATGGGGGCAGATAGGGAGCAGAGGATGTGGCAGTTGGAGAAGTGGTGGGGCATTTGAAGGGAGAAGGTGTGTGGGGCAGTTTGGGGATAAGGGTGGCGGGTGCAGGTAAGGGTTCTCCCTTACCTGCACCCGCCACCCTTCTCCCCAAACATTAGTTGGAGAATGAGATGTGGGGCCAGTAGAGGGGGAAAAGGCAGTAGGGTCCTGTGGGCAGTTGAGGGTGGAGCATTTGATGGATAAGGGGGTAGTTGGGGTGAATGGTGGCTGGGAGTAGTTGATGGAGAAGGAGGCAGTTTGAGAAGGGGGTGGTGCAGCTGTTGAGGGAGAAAGGGGCAGTTGGGGGGTGGTGGGGTAGTTGATGGAAAAGGATGCACTTGGGGGAGAGGGAGCAGGTAGGGGATGAATGAGGTGGGGCATTTCACAGTTAAGGGGCAAAGAGTGGATGGGAGTAGTTGACGGGGAAGCGGCTGGTGGGGCAGTCGAGGAGGAGAGGCCATTTGGGGGTGAAGGGAGATGGGGAGTATGTTGGGAGAGATGGTGCACAGTTTCAGTGTCTTTATATTTCAATTTGAACTTCCATCTTAGGTCAACTAGTGTGGAGTAAAACCGCTCAAATAAACAAGCCAATATGTAGTACACACACAGGCTTGAATGCTTTTATTGTTGCTGGGAATGAGTGCAGCACTTAAATATTTTAATACATATTTTAATACAGTTACTCATTCACCACACAAAGGGGGGGGGCGTATGGTGCTAAAATACACATATACACTGATTAAAAACATTTTCTTGGCAAAGGACATCTCTTTTAATGGTGTTACGAGCACAAGAAGATTGTCCTAGTGGCTTTTTCGGGGGATTGCTCATTCCTCAGGGCTGTCTGTCCTTAACAGGAAGGCACCGAAAAGCGGAAGTTTTACTTTGGTCTCGAGGGATTAGAATGTCTGATCACTGTTTTCAAAACTGAAGATTACTGTTTTTCTGAATCTGGGTCATTCAGTTTAAGAACTACAGCCATGAGATGGATGTTCAAAGGGCCCCAAAGAAAAAGCAAGAGGCCAAGGCGACGACGAGAGAAAGGCACTCTGCACTGAACGTCCGGCTCTTTCTCAAGAAACTTTTCTTCAAACTCCTGGAAAACTGCTACAATCATCTCATATATATTGTGAAGGTGAGTTGGGCCTGTTGGGATTGGAGTACTGTGAGCGTAATGGCAAGGGCAGGAACGGTGAGAGCGCACTGACACATGGGGGTTCACTCTTGCCAACTGAGACTAGCAAGACATAAGCGAAGAGCCCAGTGTTGGAGCTCTGTTCCGCACTACACTGGTCACAGCACTGGCTATTCACCTCACAACTTGTCTCAGTGTGAACTAGCTGAAGCAGCAAGTTTGCTGCACCAGTTCTAAATCGAGTGGCTGAAGGCAGACCTGGTTAAGACATTTCTATTACACCAGTAGTGGGTTTACTACTCCAATTAAGTTATTAACGCTCAGAAGACTGTTTTGAAAAAAAATGCACCGTTTGTTGGGATGGCTTGATTAATACGAGCTCAAAGAGTTCCCATGAGAAGGTATTTTGGGGCAAGCGCAGGATCTGGGTGTAAATGGCTATAGGGATTAGCATGGCCATGGCCAGTCAATAAGTGGGCAAATAACCAAACATCTGCATGCTTTGTGTCCCTCCTTTTATGACATTCCCCCCTAGCTGTACTCTATTCCAGTAGTTTCAGTGACACCCGATAGCCCTCAACTGACTCTCTGGGCAGGGTCAGGGCGCCCATCTGACTTCCTGGCTGGTTCTCAGGTTCTCCTTCCCTGTTACTCCCTGGGCTGGATCTCCACCTGACACCATTGCTCACTGGTAGGGGCAGTGGACCAAGTTGTAATTGTGTCTTCTCCCACTGTTACCGCAGTGTGATATCCTGCGCAATTTGCCTTATTGTTCTTGTCTACGCTGTTAGTTAGTCTGATGGCCAGAAAGTAGGTGCCTTTAACTTTTGTTTTTTGTTTTTTTTTAAATTGTAGAACAGTTACAAGCCACGCAAAGACACAATCAGTTGGCAATACATCATTTGCAGGCATCACTGGCGGCGCTTACCAGGACCGATTCATTACCAGAATCAGTGGAGAAGTCGTTGGGAATGGACACTGGATCATCCACACAACAGAAGGTGATATTCCCCTCATAACAGAACCATTCCCAATTTAAAAACTGTAGTTAACTTATTTTTGAGAGTACCTTTTCCGCATTGAGTGGACACCATATATAGATGGTGGCCGTTACGCGAGAGCTGTTGGTGTATCAATTCGCTACTGCATGAACAAATTCTATTCTAGACTAATAAGTCATTTGTTTCTAATACATTTTAAAACCTGTCCCTCACATTCATTGCACATTGGCCATTCCTGGTTTCCACGCATAATAGGGGTAATTAAAGGCAGGGAGTGGGTATTATCTTTGGAGAGTTGTATATTTGTTAGTCCATTCGAGTATGTAACAAATCAGTGATGCATGGTTTTCAGGCAGGAGGCGTTGGGTCACCCATGTAAGCAAGGTGTGCTTTGGTATATCTGGGGTCATGTGTTTCCGGACCTTCTGGTTATGTTAATTAGCAAAGGGTTTAAAAGACTATTTCCCCACATCCACTTATGCTTTCTATTTCTAACTGTGTGATAGTTTCTAATTTAAAAGTCAAACTGTTGTATCTACACAATGAATCTGTCAATCTTGTTTCTGCATGATTGTCCTGTCTCCCATCCCCACCGACTCAGTGCCTGGCTCAACATCTCCTCAAAGACATTTTAACCCCTTTGACCATTAAAGACCATAAATCTTCTGAATGCAGCCATAGAAAACCATGATTCATTTTCAGTTCAAATCTCTTTTAAGCCTGTTTCAACCGTTGTGTACAAATGCATTTAAATGTAGTGACACATTTGTAGGTTGACATTTTAACATTTGTTAATCCTGTATTTATTCTACAATAAGTAATTTAACAATGCCTCTTCTGATGTCCATTTATATTCATATATCCTTTCTTGTTTTTGTAGAATGTTTGAGATCTGTCTGCAAGGCTAACGGTTGGCCTACTATGGACGGCCAGGTGATGAGAAGGAAGCTTGCCACCAAAATCTGCAATGCCAGAAGAGGCCTAAAGAAGACACCGCCTTTCGAAATGCAGGATCAATGATTATTCATTTGTATTTTTGCAAACTGATTTATTCTTATAGAATACAGCTATGCCGTTAAACTGCATTTGTTAAATAAAACATTTTTTGAACACTTTCTGAGCCTATGTTTGATTGAAGACATCTTATAGCCACAGCAATACTATAATAAAATATCAACAATGTATAGCTGCAGTATTTTACTATCATAATAATGTTGGCTGCTCTCAGTGATATTGGGTGAAGTGACTGGCGGCAGTTTGTCATGCAGGTAGACCTTTAACAGATTCTGTTTAGGTCACTGGAAGTGTGTGTTTCAATGCAGTGCTTTGTAATTTTGGGTGTGAGGCCCTGTTGGCTAGAGGTGAGAATTGAAATTAGGGAGTTTACAGGTTGGTTCGTGACATGGGAGGGGGCGGTTGTAGTTTTGTGCACTAAATCGGTGAACTTGGTTAAAAACATTTGGGTGCTCTAGCAAAGATGGACAGTGACAGCTGCAAAATTCATTAGATTTATTTCCAGTAAACTATCCATAAGTCTAACGAGTCATTCTAAAGTAATGCCACCAATCTTACTCAAAAGGAATACATCCTTGGGTAATCAAACCCCTTTTCCTAAATGTTTTGGAAGCATCTTGAAATCTTTTAAACTCATCATGGAGTGGTCTGCAAGAATCATTCACAATTCAAAACCCATCCTAAAGTTCTCATGCAACCATCCTGAAGTAATCCCCACCCATCCTGAAGTTGTCATGGAGTCATCCTAGAGTAATCCAAAATCATCGTGGAGTAATCCCCACCCATCCTGAAGTTGTCATGGAGTCATCCTAGAGTAATCGGAAGTCATCCTGGAGTAATCCCAACTCATCCTGAAGTTGTCATGGAGTCATCCTAGAGTCATCCAAAGTCATCCAGGAGTAATCCCCACTCATCCTGAAGTTGACATGGAGTCATCCTGGAGTAATCCAAGATCATCACTGGAAGTAATCCAAACTCATCCTGTAGTAGTTTCTGTGATAACTCTAGAGTCATCATCTCATTACATATTTTGGCCTGTTGGAATACTTCGGATGATCTTCCTGAACTATCCATGGATGACTCTAGAATGGAGTCATCGGATGACTCCAGAATGATTCCAGGATGATCTTCCTTTTTGACTTGGGTATCCCTATGCTCCTCCTATTTTTTGCATCCTAACCTATTTCCGTTAGAGCAGAGCATACATGTTCCCTATGTTTTACTTATGTTGGGCCACGTAGTGCTCCGAGCAGGGACCCTGTGCTGACTGCATTCTTTGCAAGCCTTTCTCTCTTTTCCAGCCTTTTGCACGTGGTTCTCACTAAGGCACTGAGGTGAGCACTATTGTTTTTTGCACCGTGCTACCAGGTTTGCTAGCTTAGTCGCTTTTCTCTGTCTGCAGGCAGCGCGCATGGTGGGTTTTACAGATGTGGCGTGCCGAGCGAAGGGTGGGGGGGGGGGCAGCTTGCCCACTCCCCAGTGGCTCTTTCAGTAGCCAGACCGGGACATTTGGGCTGGCCGGCACCTTAATGCGGGTGATACACGGAAAAGGTGTCCGGCTTCTAGGAGGACAATGAATGATTGTGCCTGGCAGCAGGACACCTCCTGTTCTGCAATCCTCCTTGACAATATGGCTGCCAAAACAAAGGTGTCCCGCTGCCAGGACAAGGACGGTGCTGAGCAGGAGCACACCACACGTGAAACAGGTGTATGTGTCCCAACCCGCTCGAAGTCACTGCAGCAGCTGGAGCAGGACACGGACACCAGTGCTCCTGTGTGCCCCTCCAGTTCCAGTCCGAGCACATTCACTACTAGTCCGACTTCAGAAAGAAGTCAGATCATTTCTTTCTGCACATAGGAGCACTGTCTGGTGACGTACTTTTCTGGGCATCTATCATACATGCACAGATGCGTTGTAATGCCACATTAAGAAAGGGCTAGACTGGCTGCCCCCAAATGCCAGACCAAGTATGATTTGTGTTATTTCTTGGCTAGACTGAATTTGGGGGCATTTCAGGGACAGCGTCCGGGCCTCTCAATTTTTTCAAATGAAATGGGCCTCGAGCCTCAGGGGGGTCCCCAGCAACTGCCCCCATATTGCCAGTCAAATAGTCTTGTAACATGGTGTTAAGACGGATTTCTGAACTCTGTCCTGGCGGCGCAGAAGTTCAGAAGGCCAACCTAATTACTTGGAACAGGGTAACCTCTGGACAAGCCAGACCAATCAGGGTAGCGATCGCAGCGGTCAAGACTAGGTCTCAAGACGGGTGAGGGGGACTGAAAGCCCGCAATGAGCACACAAAGCAAGGACACTTACAAACTACTCCAAACAGGTGTTATATTAAAAATATATACACATTTATTCCAAGGCCTTTAAAACAATGACTGTAGCGAGAAATCACAATACAACTCTAGTAAACCAACACATACCAATACATTATATATACAAATACAAACAAGTCTCAAGCGTAAGATGCACGAAATGTGTAGTCCACCTAAAAGGGAAGGAAAACAGGCAGTGCGAAATAATGCTTAGACCCAGTCCGCCTTCAGAGGCACCTAACTAAAAGGAAGTCCGAGCCCTACGAAGAATGGAGCCTGGTGCTCAAAAGTACCTGCACACGCTGGTGCCAACGGGCAAAAAGGGGAGTCTCTTCGAGGGAATCAGGCAGTTCAGTTTAGTGCACAAATGAAGAAGAACAGAGTTCCGCGACTCAAGCGCAGCCTCCACTGTGGGCAGAAGCAGAGCGCGAGTACGGAAAGGCGTGCTGTTTTGACACAGCGGGGAAAAGCTATGGGCTCCTGCAGGAGGGCGACCAGTTCCTAGTTATGCTACTCACCGGTCCCCGATGCAAGCAGACCCAGGCTTCTCCGCGTCAGTTTCAGTCGCTGGCAGGTTCAGGAGAGCAGGGGACGTCTCGTCGTCGTGTAGATTCTGCAGCAGCAGAGTTGAGTTAAATATGTCCCAAACGAAGTGAACCCGCACAGTTTGTTACCACAGCAGGGCAACTGAGCGGCCGTGTGTACCTCAGCCAAATGTACACTACTCACTTCAGACCTGGGAACGCCAAGTGTACGAATCGTGTGAGAGTGACAAGGACTCGAAATACGACACAACCTGGCGGCAGTTACAGAGCAAGATTCCTGTGTAGGCTGGTCAGTCTGCTGGATGGCCCAGAGACACTTCCAAAGGCTTACGAACAGGAGATGGTGAAGATGCCGAGAATAGCTGTCCCCGCTATTCCAAGGGTCGAAGTACCAGTACAGGCCTTCTCGTTCGATCAGAGGTAAAAAGAGTTTCACAAGGCGATAGCAGTGCAGAAGAGCAGTCCTTCAGCGGGTCACCAACGATTCCTCGGTTCAGCCTCGTGGTTGCAGGATACTTGGCTCCTGTATTCCTTTGTTCGTGAGAACTCAGGAGATCGACATGGTAGTGGCGTTTCCAGCCCCCTCTTATCCACGGTTCCCTTCGTGCCAGAGATCCGCTCATCAACACTCAGACCATACGTGGACCTATCATGGACCACGGTGGTCCCAGGCATTCACACCACCCTAGACTCTCTGGCACCCAGGATGTGTATTGGGACCAGACATCCCAGCCCACATCCTGGAGGCACACACAAGGCCTGTAGAAGCCAGCGAAAGCATCCGTGTTTCGCGGGAAAGTACATGCCCAAATAAGGAAGGCCCGGGTCGGCTCGACCTGGGGAAGGTGAAGGGAGCAAGACGGTCAGCGGACAGGACAAAGGAGCCTCGGGGTCTGGCCATTTTGGGAGCCAGGCCACCATTTTGGGCTAAGCGCGAGAAGCGCGCTTAAAACGCCAAAAGGAGCTCAAAACACAAGAAACGATCCCTGCCAGCATTCCCGTCCGTGATTCACTTGCACCGATCAGTTACAATCCAAAAAGAGTATCTAGGGCCTGTAGAAGGCTAGAGACCCAAGAGAGCACTAACTTAGCTTACAGTGACCTCTTGTGTCATGTTGCACGAAAGCCGAAACATGATAAAAGAAACTACGGAAAACAGCGTTTCCCGGTACTGACTGTCTTAAGGGCATGTCAGTTTCCCCGTAAGAATGGAGCGAAAGCCCAGAGGAGTGCGGCAGAAGGCTGCACTTCTGTGGCAAAGTCTAGATCATGGTGAAAAACAACATCAAAAAGTTTAGGGGTTGCCACATGGAAGGAAAATTACCCACAATTACGAAATCTTTCCTAACACTCGCCCTTCCCAGACTATGGACAGGGGCAACTAATCCACCCCTGGATGAGTCTCTTGTTCAGGTCGGTTAAACATTCTGGACAACCCATCAGCATTGCTATGTTGGACACCTGGCCTATGCTCAATAGTGAAGTCGAAGCCTTGTAGACTTATGGACCACCTGAGCAACTTTGGATTCTCCCCCTTCATGTTCATTAGCCACTTTAAGGGCTTATGGTCAGTTTGCACAGTGAAGTGGGTCCCATAGAGGTAGGGCCTCAGCTTCCGTAGGGCCCACACAACAGAGAAACATTCTTTCTCTACCGTGGACCATCTGAGCTCTCTGTCCTTAAGCTGGCGACTAATAAAACCAATAGGGTGTTCCTTACCCTTCTCATCTACTTGCGATAGTACAGCTCCTATCCCAGTGTCAGAGGCGTCTGTCTGCACGATAAAAGGTCTTTGATAATCAGGGGCCCTGAGGACAGGGGCCTGGCACAAGGAGTCTTTTAAGCCGTTGAAGGCCTTCTCACACTCGTCGGTCCAAGTTACCTTCTTGGGTTTCTTCGAAGTGGTGAGGGCAGTCAGAGGGGCAGCTATGATGCCATAGTCTGCCACGAAGTTTCGGTAATACCTCGTGAGGCCTAAGAAGGCTCTCACTTGGGTCTGTGTAGTGGGGGTAGGCCAGTCTTGTACTGCTTGTACTTTACTGGGAAGAGGCTGTATCCTCCCTCCACCTATTTCATGTCCAAGGTAAACCACTGAGCCTTGTCCAATCTGGCATTTACTAGCCTTTATGGTCAAGTGTGCTTTCTGAAGAGCCTGGAGCACAATCCCGAGGTGTTTCACATGGTCTTCCCAAGTGGCACTGAAAACTGCTATATCGTCCAGATATGCAAGACAGAATTCGTCCAACCCATTCAAAACATGATTCACAAGCCTCTGGAAAGTGGCAGGTGCATTTTTCAACCCGAACCGCATTACCCTGAATTGGTAAAGGCCGTCTGGAGTAGAAAACGCTGTCTTCTCCTTGGCATGTTCTGCTAAAGCTATTTGCCAATAGCCAGCACTGAGGTCAAACGTGCTGAGGTACTTGGAGGCACCCAAAGTATCCACCAGCTCATCTGTTCGAGGCAAGGGGTGTGCATCTGTCTTGGTGACAGCATTCAGAGCCCTGTAATCCACGCAGAACCTCAATTCAGAAGTGCCTGCCTTTGGAACCAAAACCACAGGGCTGGACCAAGGACTACTAGAGGGTTCAATCACCCCAAGGTCTAACATCTTGTTCACCTCGGTCTTAATATAAGACCGTACTTTGTCTGACATCCTGTATCCCCTACTTTTGGTAGGTACACTGTCTCCTGTGTCTATGTAATGTTTGCACCAAGGTGTCAAACCAGGCGACTGTGAAAACAGGGGGGAAAACTGCCTAAGCAAACTTTTCACCTCAGCCTGCTGATCAGAAGTCAGGTGAGGGGCCACTCGGACACCCTCAAAGGAGCTATCTGAAGGACCGCTTTGGAACAGGTCGGGGAGAGGTTCAGACTCCTCTTCCTCAACATCTGAAGCCAGTAGCAGTGCTGCGATTTCGACTCTTGGGACGAAAGCCTTCAGCCTATTTACCTGAAACACGTTTGGAGCCTGTCCAGGCCTTCCAAGATCCACTAAATAGTTAACCTCACCCAGGGGCTCCACCACTGTGTAAGGGCCTGACCATTTGTCCTGTAAAGCTCGAGGCCTTATGGGATTCATGATCAGGACTTGCTGACCAGGTGTAAAGTTGATGAGGGAAGCTTTCTGGTCGTACCAATGTTTCACCAGCGCTTGTCCTGCCTTCAATTTATCACTAGCCAAGCCCATCAGAAGTACCATCCATTTTCTGAGCCCCAGCACATAATCTACTACATTGGTAGTAACAGGGGGAGTGGGCATCTCCCATCCCTCTTTGACTATGGCTAAGGGTCCCCGTACAGGATGACCGAACAGAAGTTCGAAGGGGCTGAAGCCAACCCCCTCCTGTGGTACCTCTCGGTAGGCAAACAGTAAGCATGGTAAAAGAAGATCCCATTTTCTTCTCTGAGGTTCTTCCAGAGCACCAATCATGCTCTTTAACGTTCTGTTGAAATGTTCCACCAGACCATTGGTCTGGGGGTGGTATGCAGAAGAGAACTTGTAGGTGACCCCACATTCTTTCCACATAGCCTGCATATACTTTGACATAAAGTTGCTGCCACGATCCGACACAACTTCTTTAGGGAAGCCAACCCTAGTAAATATGCCAAGTAACGCTTTTGCAACTGACTTGGCAGTTACAGTTTTCAATGGAATGGCCTCAGGATATCTGGTTGCATGGTCGACCAGCATCAGGATAAACTTATTGCCTGAGGATGTTTGCGGGTCAAGGGGACCAACAATGTTGATCCCTACCCTTTCGAATGGTATTCCCACAACTGGGAGTGGTACCAATGGAGCTTGGATTGTCGAGCCAACCATACCAGATAACTGGCAGGAGGCACAACTCCTGCAGTGACTTTCTACTTGCACCCCCATCTTGGGCCAGTAGAAGTGCATGGATAACCTTTGCTTGGTCCTCTTAATACCAAGGTGACCAGCAAGGGGCACTTCATGCGCCAACTGCAGGAGGAAGGGCCTAACAGCAAGGGGAACCACCAACCTCCTATGGTCTCCTTCTGTAGACTCTGTGGGCTCACTATACAGGAGTCCACCTTCCCAATAAATCCGATGGGTCCATGGAGGTTCACCCTCAAGCTGGGAGCAGGCCTGTCTCCTTAGGCCTTACAGAGATGGGCACTCACGTTGGCCTTTACTGAATTCGTCCCTATCAGGACCACCTTCTACTAACAAGTCTTTTAGTTCAGGATGGTCGCTGGGGTCAAATACTTCAGGCATCGCCACCTCCTCGTCAGGCCCGGGCGATTGACCAACTTCCTCCATCGCAGTGGTAGGCGAGCTCGGGGGAATATTCTCTTTCCCTCGACTTGACTTGTTTACTCCTTTCGCCTTGGGTTTCCCCTTCGGCTGGGGCGGCGTATTGGTCTTGGCCAATGCTGCCCGTGCTTGAGACCGTGTGTAGGGTCTTTCGGCAGTGTCTCCTACGAGCCCTAAAGCTCTGAGATCATTACCTAACAAGACCTTTCCTGGGACGTTTCTCTGAATGCTCACTGGAATCCTGACTGCTGTACCATTTAAAGTAAGATTTACAGATATTACTGGGAACATATGGAGTGGGCCGTCAGCCAATTTAGTGGGCATCAGAGTAGCTCTGGCAACTTCCTCTGAGTCTACCAAGGTAGAATCCACTACAGTTCGACTGCACCCACTATCCCTAAGAGCTGGAGTATCTACTCCATTGATCAGCACGCTGTCTTTAAAGTAGTGCTTGGTATTATCTGGAATCCTAGCATAAGCCTCTGCGACTTTAGGCTCCCAGGAACCCAGGGAAACTAAAACTACCTCAGCTTCTATCCCGCTGGGAAATAAGTCTGAGGAGAAGGATGCTCCTGTAATCTCTTCTTCCTCGTAGGAGGAGAAGGCCAGATAAGCGGAGTGGACCCCCAAAGGTTTAACCTTACATGGGGATCCCCCTTCAGGTGGTCAGTTGCTCCACAAGCAAAACAAGATCCATTGGGTCTGTTTACATAGGGAGGCTTATTGTAACCAGAGTTCTGTTTCGGAGGCTGACCTCCACTACCCTGTGAGTTCTCTTGTGTCTTACCCTTATTTTTCTTTTTGTGGCCCTTTTGAGAAGAAGATTTATCAGATTCTCCACCCTCCTTATCTTTGGGCTTTTTCCCTTCCTCCTGCTTACCAGGATGAGTTTTGTCCTTATGGGACACTCGATGTGACACCCATAAGTCTGCTGCAATGGCCAGCTTTTTAGGATCTATCTCCTTCGAATCGGCCAAATGCTGCTTAAGCTCCGGGGAAGAAGATGCAAAAATGTGTTCCAGCATGACAAGATTTATCATGCCTTCAAAGGTAGAAACCTTATAACCTTCGACCCAGCCAGTTAAGTTTTTTAAGGATTCAGTTACATAAGATACCCAAGTACCACCTTCTTTTTTCTTATACTCTCTGAATCGTTTCAAATATTGGGCCGGAGTCTTTCCAAACTTTAAAATGAGAGTTTGCTTTAACATTGCGAAATCAGCTCGCTCAGCCTTCGACATTTCCATAATGGCACTACAGCCAGAATGGGGCAGTCTGCTGAGTAACCAGGCAATCTTATCAGCATTGTCAACTTCTTGAACTTCACATGCATACTCAAACGTATTCAGCCAGTCCATAATGTCATTCTTTCCTCATACACACTGAGCAGATCTTTCGGAAACCGTGGATGAGAGGAGGCCCCAGACCCATGTCCAGGACCTTGGACCCATTTGCAACCTGAAGCTTGGCCAGTTCCAACTGGTGATCCCTGTATTTCTGTTTTTCTGCCTGTTCGATTTTTAGTTTGGCTATGCTGAATTCAAGCTCCTTCTGCCTAAACCGCAGCTCTTGCTTCTTGAATTCAAGCATAGCCTCCCCATCAGCACTGGCAGAGGAAACATTAGACATCACATCCTCCCTGTCCTCGTGGTCGCGGTGGATCAGTGCAGCGGCAGAACCGTCGTTTCTACCAGTGAGAGCAGCCCCACCTCCTTCCGCACTGTCCTCAGAAGTTATAGCGTCAAGCTGCGCTTCTTGCCACGCCACGATTCTTTGGATCATATCCAATTTCGTGCCTTGAGAGGAAACACCTCTCTCCGCACACATCTTTTTCAATGTTTCTGATTTGGAAGCATTTAAAGTTAACAAGGTATTTGTTTCCATACTGTTAGATAGGACTATGGCCTTTTTAAAGTTAAACTATAACAATTCACTACATGTCCTGGTAGGAATAACTTGAAATGCCTTAGTTCGTGCGCAACACTGGATACCTTCAGTCGTATCCCACTGCTGTACACCAATTTGTTAAAACGGATTTCTGAACTCTGTCCTGGCGGCGCAGAAGTTCAGAAGGCCAACCTAATTACTTGGAACAGGGTAACCTCTGGACAAGCCAGACCAATCAGGGTAGCGATCGCGGCGGTCAAGACTAGGTCTCAAGAGGGGTGAGGGTGACTGAAAGCCCGCAATGAGCACACAAAGCAAGGACACTTACAAACTACTCCAAACAGGTGTTATATTAAAAATATACACACATTTATTCCAAGGCCTTTAAAACAATGACCGTAGTGAGAAATCACAATACAACTCTAGTAAACCAACACATACATACCAATACAATATATATACGAATACAAACAAGTCTCAAGCATTAGAAGCACGAAATGTGTAGTCCACCTAAAAGGGAAGGAAAACAGGCAGTGCGAAATAATGCTTAGACCCAGTCCGCCTTCAGAGGCACCTAACTAAAAAGAAGTCCGAGCCCTACGAAGAGTGGAGCCTTGTGCTCAAAAGTACCTGCACACGCTGATGCCAACGGGCAAAAAGGGGAGTCTCTTCGAGGGAATCAGGCAGTTCAGTTTAGTGCACAAATGAAGAAGAACAGAGTTCCGCGACTCAAGCGCAGCCTCCACTGTGGGCAGAAGCAGAGCGCGAGTATGGAAAGGCGTGCTGTTTTGACACAGCGGGGAAAAGCTATGGGCTCCTGCAGGAGGGCGACCAGTTCCTAGCTATGCTACTCACCGGTCCCAGATGCAAGCAGACACAGGCTTCTCCGCGTCAGTTTCAGTCACTGGCAGGTTCAGGAGAGCAGGGGACGTCTCGTCGTCGTGTAGATTCTGCATCAGCAGAGTTGAGTTAAAGATGTCCCAAACGAAGTGAACCCGCACAGTTTGTTACCACAGCAGGGCAACTGAGCGGCCGTGTGTATCTCAGCCAAATGTACACTACTCACTTCAGACCTGGGAACGCCAAGTGTACGAATCGTGTGAGAGTGACAAGGACTCAAAATACTACACAACCTGGCGGCGGTTACAGAGCAAGACTCCTGTGTAGGCTGGTCAGTCTTCTGGATGGCCCAGAGACACTTCCGAAGGCTTACGAACAGGAGATGGTGAAGATGCCGAGAATAGCTGTCCCCGCTATTCCAAGGGTCGAAGTACCAGTACAGGCCTTCTCGTTCGATCAGAGGTAAAAAGGGTTTCACAAGGCGACAGCAGTGCAGAGGAGCAGTCCTTCAGCAGGTCACCAGCGATTCCTCGGTTCAGCCTCGTGGTTGCAGGATACTTGGCTCCTGTATTCCTTCGTTCGTGAGAACTCAGGAGATCGACATAGTAGTGGCGTTTCCAGCCCCCTCTTATCCACGGTTCCCTTCGTGCCAAAACGGAGGGGACCCAATGGGAGATCCGCTCATCAACACTCACACCATACGTGGACCTATCACGGACCACGGTGGTCCCAGGCATTCACACCACCCTAGACTCTCTGGCACCCAGGATGTGTATTGGGACCAGACATCCCAGCCCACATCCTGGAGGCACACACAAGGCCTGTAGAAGCCCGCGAAAACATCCGTGTTTCGCGGGAAAGTACATGCCCAAATAAGGAAGGCCCCGGGTCGGCTCGACCTGGGGAAGGTGAAGGGAGCAAGACGGTCAGCGGACAGGACAAAGGAGCCTCGTGGTCTGGCCATTTTGGAAGCCATGCCACCATTTTGGGCTAAGCGCGAGAAACGCGCTTAAAACGCCAAAAGGAGCTCAAAACACAAGAAACGATCGCTGCCACCATTCCCGTCCGTGATTCACTTGCACCGATCAGTTACAATCCAAAAAGAGTATCTAGGGCCTGTAGAAGGCTGGAGACCCAAGAGAGCAGTAACTTAGCTTACAGTGCCCTCTTGTGTCATGTTGCACGAAAGCCGCAACATGATAAAAGAAACTACGGAAAACAGCGTTTCCCGGTACTGACTGTCTTAAGGGCATGTCAGTTTCCCCGTAAGAATGGAGCGAAAGCCCAGAGGAGTGCAGCAGAAGGCTGCACTTCTCTGGCAAAGTCTAGATCATGGTGAAAAACAACATCAAAAAGTTTAGGGGTTGCCACATGGAAGGAAAATTACCCACAATTACGAAATCTTTCCTAACACATGGCAATATATTAATTTCTCTATTTTCCTTCTGGGGCTTAAAATATGGACTTTAAAGTGCAGGCATTACAAGCTGCATTTTCTCTTTCCACTGTATATACAGAAGTGTTATCAGATCAGTGTCTTCTAAAACTGGTTCCTCCACATCAGCCACTTGCTGACAATAGGATTTAGAGCTCTTCAGTGGGCATTTAGTATTTATGCTCCAGGTTAGCTGGCCGTCTAGTGATAATTGGCGGCTCTTCACCTTATCTTTGTCACCATTGTAATGTTCACACCTCACGGGTGCCTCAGACTGTTTTTGCTCTTAGCAGCAGGCCCCCAACCATCACTTTGAAATGGGCCCCCACTCATCTTCAGCCGGGCCTGGGTCAGCCAGTCTAGCCCTTTCTTACTGTTATATGAAATTTCTTCTGGGCATTCATGATCAACCAAGTATGGTATGTGGTATTACTTGCCTAGTCTGTCATTTTCCCCTCCTCCCCCACTCTTGCAATGCTGGATACTCCCCTGGACAAGGGCCACATGAAGGGCCATGCAAACAAACGAATGGGTACCAGGGCAACAAGAGCTACCTAGCAAGAGAGAACTACTTTGAGCCATTTATCTTGCCAAAGCTTACAGCCTCGCCCTGGGGAGAAATTCAGGAGTAGGGGCCTTCACTCTGTGTTGTTGTGTCCCTGCCTGGGGACTCCCTCCTCACCTCCTCATGTTGGTCATACTGGATTGAAATCCATGGACAAACCCCTGAGGAGGATAGACCTCTTAGCACACCTACACGATTCCACTAGGTGAGAAGAACAGAAAGCGCCATGCCAGTTCCCCATGACATTTACCCCAGGGCAGAGCTGGAGGGTGATTTCAGTGTCTCCATTGGTTTTTGCTGACATTTCAACCTGTGCCTATCAGTGGGGTGCATTGATGATGATACACCAGCAGTCTGCAACTCGTAACCAAACTGAGGTACACTGTATGCCAATGACATCTGTTGAAGAGCAAATGCGGTCATTGCCAGACCTGGAGAGAGAGAGCATGATGGTGGGCAAATGAGTGGGATCTGAAAAGCACACATGCCATCAAAGGGAGCTTGACATCAGCTTGGTCTGTGTTGCCTCGCATCTTGAAAGAGACTCTTTACAAGCTGGTGAATCCAATCCAGCAGAGCCGTTTCTCCAATCCCATCAAAAGAACAAGCATGCGAGGTGTCCGTGCTTCGGAGTAGGCTGGGCCAGTGGAGTTGGGGGTGCTAGGACCCTATAAGAGGAACAGGCGATTTGGTATGAGAAAGAGTGTATGGAGTTGGCAATCAGTATTGAAGGTTTCTGGAGAGGGAGCGAGAGAGAAGGGGGTGGAGGCACGGTACTAAGGGAACATTTCTTTTTCATCTTCCCATAAATGAAAAAGACTGATTTAGAAAGACCGTTCCGGTTCTGTGTGATAATCGCGAATATTAAAGGCTGCACAAAAAAAGACCGATTTTTTTTTCTTCCAGCTGATTTTGTGCGACTTTAATATTCGAAATACATCAATTCCCCCTCCTCCCTAACCTCCTGCCCTTTGATATCGGGGTTTTCACGCACGAACCCTTTCAACCTCTGCCCCGCCTCCACCTCACATACACATAGGGCCTCATTACACGGATGGCGGAGAACCATGGCGCTATTAGCGCCATGGTTCATGCCGGTAAAATACCGGCACCGCCTTGGCGGAAAGGGGATTACCGCCCCATTCCAAGGTTGGCGGGGCGGTAATTCCCCCTTCCACCATTGCCCTTCCCCATTCCCATTTTTGGCCCATAGGGCTCAATGGGAATGGGGAAGGCGCTAATTACGGTACCGCAAATTGCGGTACCGTAATTAGCTCCCTGGGTCCCTTTGCGGGTTGGTTTTTAACCCCTGCAAAAAGCAGGCGTTAAATCCCCCAACCCGCAAAGGGACCTCGTATTAAGGCGGTAAGGATTTACCGGTACCGATATATTACCGGTACTCACACACCTTTTCCCGCCCCGCCTCACATACAAACACTGGGCCTCATTACGACCCAGGCGGTAAGTTACCGCCTGGGTCGTACCCATACCACCATGGTGTAAACTACGTTTACACCATGGTGGATGGCGGATTTACCGCCCCATTCCAAGGTGAGTGGGGCGGTAAATCCCCATTTCCCATTTTACCCTTCCCCATTCCCATTTTTGCCCCATAGGGCATAATGGGAGTGGGGAAGGCGCTAATTACGCCACCGTAAATTACGGTGGCGTAATTAGCACCATGGTCCCTTAGCGCCATGGATTTTAACGCCTGCAAAAAGCAGGCGTTAAAATCACCATGGCGCTAAGGGACCTTGTAATCAGGCGTTAAGGGTTAACCCCTTAACGCCTGATTCCAATTTTAACGGCTGCTTTTAGCAGCCGTTAAAATCCATGGCGCTAAACCACCTTGGTGCTAATTACGGCACCGTAATTTACGGTGCCGTAATTAGCGCCTTCCCCACTCCCATTATGCCCTATGGGGCAAAAATGGGAATGGGGAAGGGTAAATGGGAAATGGAGATTTACCGCCCCACTCACCTTGGAATGGGGCGGTAAATCCGCCATCCACCATGGTGTAAACATAGTTTACACCATGGTGGTAAAGTTGGTGTACTTACCGCCTGGGTCGTAATGACCCCAACAGCCGCAGACACTCCTCATCCCCAGCCCCTCCCCAGAGCAAACACCTGAAACCAGTCTTCCCCTACCCGTCTCGGTCAGCTGATCAGACCCTGCGTGCACTCGTGTGCGGCAAGGGCGTGACAGTTAAGATTTAGAAAGACCGCTCTGGGTGTTCTCAGAGCGTTCTTTCTAAATTGGTCGTTTTCATTTTCGGGAAAATAAAAAATACAATGGGCCTCATTACACGTTGTGCGGTAAGGGTTTACCGGTACCGGTAAACCCTTACCGCCTTACTATGAGGTCCCTTTGCGGGTCCTCCCTTAACGCCTGGTTTTTCCAGGCGTTAAGGACGGGACCCGCAAAGGGACCTCGGAGCTAATTACGGTACCGCAGTTTGCGGTACCGTAATTAGCACCTTCCCCATTCCCATTATGCCCTATGGGGGCAAAAATGGGAATGGGGAAGGGCCTTGGTGAATGGGGAATTACCGCCCCCGCTCACCTTGGAGTAGGGTGGTAATTCCGCCATCCACCAAGGCGGACTCGGTACGGTACCAGCGGCAACCATGGCGCTAATAGCGCCATGGTTACCGCCTACTGTGTAATTTGTCACTTAATACTCTGCCGATCTGGTCTTTAGATTCGAGATGATCACATAGAACCGGCAGAGCAGATGAGCGCAGTGGAAGGAGCGTGAAGCTAGCTGGTTGGAGGGAGAATGAGATTGGAAGAAAGGGAGAGCGCTACAATGGAGGTTGGGAGGACATCATAAAAGGCAGTTGGAAGGAGGAAGAAAGAGTTGGAGGAGGGAGCAAGGAGATCGGAAGAGGCATTCAGCAGGAGATGGAACATCAAGGAGACAGGGAAGAGATATCATTCGGTAGTTATGTGGAAAAGAGACTGTCAGGGTGGGGGTGAAGATAAGGAATTACTGATACAAAGAGAAGTAGTGCAGGATCAGGAAGGGGCAAACCCACTGCCTGACAAGGGTGAGCCTGGATGGGGTGGAAGTAAGACCATGGGCCTCATTACACGGAAGGCGGTAATCCAGGGTGCTATTAGCACCCTGGACCATGCCGGTAAATTACCGGCACCGCCTTGGCGGAAAGGGGATTTACCGCCCCATTCCAAGGTTGGAGGGGCGGTAAATCCCCCTTCCGCCATTGCCCTTCCCCATTCCCATTTCTGCCCCATAGGGCTCTATGGGAATGGGGAAGGCGCTAATTACGGCACCGCAATTTTGCGGTGCCGTAATTAGCTCCGAGGTCCCTTAGCGGGTTGGTACTTAACGCCTGCAAGAAGCAGGCGTTAATTCCTCCAACCCGCAAAGGGACCTCGTAGTACGGCGGTAAGGGTTAACGGTCACCGTTGCCATTAACGGTGACCGTTAACCCTTACCGCCGTCTGTGTAATGAGGCCCCATGTGTTGCAGCATCGATAAGTTAAAGCAGTAGAGACAGATTGGAGCAGAGGGACTAGCACACCTTTATTGTGCCCCATATTGGAGACCTACCAGAATTTGTCTGGCGGGACACCTGATGAAACCCAAACATGCAATAAAGACACTAATTTTTCCTCATCTTGTTCATAGACGTTAGTCAACCAACTTCCATCTCGTGTTGCTGTGTCAGATTAGACCACTATCGTCTGAATCACATAGTTTTGCACATTAGCTAGGGCTATTGTGGACTTGAGGTTGGACTATTGCAATGCTCTCTGTGCAAGTGCCATCGACTCAATGACTCATTGCATGCAACTGTTGCAAAAACCGCAGCATGTATTGTCATGGATTTACCAAAAGATTTGCCCATATTTTGCCTATTCTCAGGGCTCTTCCTTGGCTACCCATTAAAGCTAGAATCTCTTTTAAATTACTAGCCATAACACAGAAAGCATTATTCGGTTAAGCCTCTCTCTACCTAACGTAATATTTAAAATGGCAAACTTCCTTCTGGCCTCTTAGGCTTTCATACAAATACAAGAGGAATGTTGCTAATTATCATCAGACCCGAGTACTGGGTGGCTCGGGTGCCATCCAAGCTGCAGAACTATGGACCATCCTGCCAGTAGACCTTCCCAATATTGCAGACCACTCCATCTTTAAGAAATTAAAACCTTTCTATTTTGCTAATCCACAAACTATAGCTTTGTTGTGTTTATGTTCCGAGATGCTCTGGAGTTGTAGCTCACCCCCCCATATCCCCCGTGGGTGTTGTAGTTGCAGTCCCCTCAGGTAAGAGACAATCGCATACCATTGGCGAGGCTGCGATTGGCGCTTGTTGGAATAGAGCTGGACCCTGAGACAGGCAGTTGCTTTCGACAATAAAAGACAACCTCAAATTACCAGCCTCTTGGTGGAAACTCTGGGTTTTCACTTTTCACCATTCACTATTTGGCCCAGTTTACAGCCGCGTTGAGCTTTAGCTTGCAAGTGCATGTGGGCTCAGAGACAGAGAAAAGGGCCTCCCTGGAAGGGGAGGACAAGAAGAAGCCGGTCAGGACCTACCGAACCAATATATCATTACAGGCACTGGCGAACACTCACGCACAAACATGGGCAACAGTGAATACTCCCGTGGAGAGACAGGCGCCGCTCCTGGCTTCTCTGGAAGCTCCCATGGCGTCCGAATGAACGTCAGCGCAGGGCACACCATAAACCCCAGATTCCATGGTTGTACTTCCTCGCCACGCACGAGACCACTGCTTACGTGACCGACGTAATGCACGCAGCGTGCTCATGGCACCTCCAGGAAAAGAAACGCTTGCTAGAACAGAGAAGTGTGTAGAGAATAGATAGTGTCTCGCGGCGGTCGCGCGCGCTCTCGTGTTTGCTTTTAGAACGTGAGTCGCGTGACCGCAGCGAGAGACGGCGGTCGAAAGGAAAGAAACGTTGAAGCTGGTGAGGGAAAGGGGCGACCGGCGAGCTCCGTAATAAAAGAACTTACAAATTCTCCGGTGTGGCTCATCCTTTCAAATGGCGACGAGGAGAGCACACGGAGCTTGCCGAGGAGCCCAGTGACGGTTCCCTGGACTAGGAACACGTCGTTGGCAGTTGGGGGAGCAGATCCGGACACGTTGAGAGACCTGTGAAGAGGTGGGGCCCTGTAGAGGGTCTGTCTCCGCGGCGCCTGGGAGCGTGGCGCTGCAGGGGGACGCTCTCCCCACGCACTATCGAGCTGCCAGAAGAAGAAGGACTGTTTCTCCTGGTGGGTGCCGCCCATTCCCCCTCTCATTGGATAAGAAGGTGAGGAGCAGGGAGAAGGGGGAGGTTGGGGGCACACCCAGGGAGGAGATTCAGCCGAGGAAAAAGCTAAATTAAGAAGAAGGTTTTACAAGTGTAGTGAAGCCGTACAACGGTGACTCCTAGTGGACAATTAAGATATTGCAGTGTATCAAGATAAACATTACAGAAGTGAAGTAACTGCATAGACATTACACAGTACTGGATAGAAAAGGAATACGGAGATACAGTGAATATGTCATATTCATATGGAAAAGTTGCATAAGAGGGAAAGCAAGTGTAGCCAGCAAATAATAGAAAATATAATAAAAGTGGAAAAAACTTTGGAGATAAGGACACAGAAACACCAAAGGAAAATTGGTGAAATAAACACTGGTACAAGAAAATGGCTGCGGCTAGTATGTCACCTCCACCACCGTTCCTGTCAGAACCTGGTGCCCCACCCATAAGGTGGGATAGGTGGAAAAAGCTGTTTGACACGTACCTGATTGCAATTGGAGGAGATAAGTTTGCAGCAGCGAGAAAAGAGGCAATCTTGTTGCACAATCTAGGAACTGAAGGCAGAAGTGTTTATGATGGATTACCTGATATCCCACAACAAGGCCAGGGAGAAGAGGACCAGTATTCCATGGCAGAAAGGAAGTTAGAGATTCATTTCGAAGCCAAGAAAAATATAACATTTGAAAGGCACAAGTTTTTCCAAAGAGTACAAGAGCCTCAAGAGCCGGTGGAGAATTTCATTGCAGCATTGAGATCTCTTAGTCATACATGTGAATTTGGGCTACTCACTGACTCTCTTATAAGGGACCAACTGGTTCGATGCACAAATAACATAAAGATACAAGAGAGGTTACTATCTAAAGATGCATCACTGGAGTTGGCCATAGACATGGCAAGAAGTATGGAGCAGACCCATAAATATATGACCACTATGAAGGGAGATAAGTCGGAAGGAGAAGTAGCGGCGGTGAAAGGTATTCGCAAGGCTGGCTTCAATAGAGAAATTAAGTGCTACAAGTGCGGGAGTAATCGGCATATTTCCACAAGCATGTTTTGCCCAGCCAGAAATATCTCGTGTTTAAAATGCAAAAAGAAAGGGCATTTTGCGAGAGTTTGTCGTGAGTCTGGGATGGTGCAGAACATAGAAGCAGGAAGAAGATTGTCGGAACAAAGTGAAGAGTTGGAGATGGAAAAATGCAACCAAACAAAGCATGTACTGGAAGTAACAGAAGTCTCGTGCAAGGGAGGTGCACCTACAGATGTATTCATGGTTGATGGAAGGGTGGTGACAATGAAAGTGGACAGTTGCTCACCATGGACATTGATGTCGAAAGCGACATTCTTGAGTTGTATGCAAGGAGATGTGACGAATTTGAAGAAGCATAATATAGAACCATATGCATATGGAAATGTTAGAATTGGAATTATAGGGATGTTCCACGCTTCCATCAAGTATAAAGGGAGAAGCTGTGAAGCAGAAGTATATGTTACCCAAGAAGGTTCTTCACTCCTAGGATGGGAGGAACAGTGGAAATTGGGGATTAGAATACAAGCGAACGCGGAGAGACCAGTTGATGTAGCTGAAGTGAAGGATAAATGGGAAAAGGAGTATCCCATGGTGTTTCGGGAAGAACTAGGAATGTTGAAGGATTTTGAACATGAAATTAAATTGAAGGCAGGGGCTAGTCCAAAAGTGCATAGGGTGAGACCTGTACCACAAGGACTAAATGAGAAACTCAAGGATGAAGTGGAGTTGTTACTCCAAAGAGGAATAATAGAGAAGAGCGAAAGTTCAGAATGGCTGTCCCCGGTGGTAGTAGCAGCTAAGGCCAATGGAGACATTAGGTTATGTGTGGATTTAAGAGATCTGAACAGAAATATATTAGTGGATAGGCATCCACTACCAATAATAGGAGACCAGCTCTCAGTACTGAACAATGCTAAAGTGTTTTCGGTTATCGATCTCTCACAAGCTTATCATCAGATTCCGTTAAAGGAGGATTGTCAACACCTGACAGCATTTATCACGGTGTTTGGCTCATTTAAATACTGCAGGATGCCATTTGGGCTGGCATCTGCGGCAGCCGTATTTCAAAGGGTCATGGAGACGGTGTTGAGTGGAGTACAGAACATTATAGTGTTCCAGGACGATGTGTTGATCTATGCCAATTCTACTGAAGAACATGATGAAGTGTTAAGAAAAGTGTTAAGTAGATTGAGTGAGGCAGGTTTGACAGTGAAGCGGAGCAAATGTAAGATTTCGGTACATAGTGTGGAATATTTGGGGCATGAGATAGATGAGCAAGGGGTAAGGCCTAAAAAGAATTTGGTTAAAGCAGTAAGGTGTGCACCTGTACCGAAAGATAAAGAGCAGGTGAAATCTTTCCTAGGTTTAGCTGAATATTATCATAGGTTTGTACAGGATTTTGCTAAAGTATCAGTGCCTCTCAGAATGTTACTTAAAAAAGGAGTGAGATTTGAATGGTCTACGGAGTGCAATGTTGCTTTTGAGTGCATTAAACAAGCGGTGGGCGAAGCACCATCCATAGGTAGGTTTGACCCTAAAGACAAAACGGTCTTGGTAGTGGATGCAAGCATGTTAGGATTGGGGGCAACGTTAGTACAGTACAACAAGGACAACAATGAGAGAGTGATAGCATTTGCGTCTAGGACACTGAGAGGGGCAGAGAGCAAATATTCAGTCATTGAAAGAGAAACGTTGGCTATGTTTTGGGCAGTAAACCACTTTAAGTTCTTCTTGTGGGGTAGAAAATTTGTAGTCAGGTCGGACCACAAGCCCATGGTTCAGATGTTTGAGAGTGGGAGGTGGGCCATGGGTTCTCCTAGGATAAGCAGGTGGGGTCTGGGACTCCAAAACTTTAATTTTGAAGTGAGTTATTTACCGGGGAAGCGGAATGTTGTGGCAGACTGTCTTTCAAGACTACCTCTTAGTGGGGAATCTAGGGAAGACAGAGAGATAGAGGAGGAGTCTGTTGTAGCAGAGGTGAGAAGTGCGGTCAGTAAAGAGGAATGGGAGAAAGAAGAGAATTCTGATACTGATCTCAAACTAGTCAAAGGTTGGACGGTGACTGGGTGGCCAGAAAAAAAAAATTTAGATGATAAATTCAATATTTGGTGGGAAGTAAAAAATGAGTTAAACCTATGTGAGGACATGTTAAGGAGGGGAAGGTGCATTGTTCCTCCTCATTCTCTTAGGTCAGTATTAGTTGAACTGGCTCATCAGGGGCATCCTGGAGAAGCGGCTATGAAGAGGAAATTGAGGCAAAATTATTGGTGGCCGGGAATTGACAGGTGTGCAGAAAGGTGTGTCAAGGATTGTATAATTTGTCAAACAAGTGACAAGTGCAGAGTGGTGAGAGAGGCTCCGATGATTTCCAATGTGGTACCGGACCAACCGTGGAGTAAGTTAGCAGTGGACATAATGGGTCCTGTGGCGGGTCTGGGAGATGGTTTGAAGTTTGTGTTTGTGGTAGTGGATTTTCATTCCAAATGGTTTGAGTGGGAAGCGGTAAGGGAAGTCACAGCAAAAGAGTTGATTGGATTCTTGGAAAAGGTATTTCTTAAGGAGGGGGTGCCGATAGAAATTGTGTCTGATAATGGGGTGCAATTTGTGTCTGGAGCAATGAAGAAGTTCCTTGCAGGATACAGTATAAAACACACAAGAACTGCTTTGTATAATCCCAAAGCCAATGGGCTGGTTGAAAGAGTAAACAGGTACATAAAGGGGGGCATACAGATGGCAATGAAATCGAGGCAACCATGGAGGGAGGTATTGAGGATGCTGACATGGAATTATGTTACTACACCACATTCTGTGACGGGGGTATCTCCTTTTGTTTCAATGAAGGGGAGGGAGCCTGGAACAAGACTTTGTCCAGGATGGCTAGGAATGGCCAAAGTGGTAAATGTTGACCGGAATCAGATTATGAAACTTATTGCAGTGAGTCAGGAAAGGAACAAGGAATTGTTTGATGACAGGATGAGAGTGAAAGTACGTGAATGGAAGGTGGGAGAAAAGGTGTATGTCAGAAATCCTAGACTAGTGAACAAGTGTGTAGAAAGTAGATTTCTGGGTCCTAAGAAGATATGTGCAGTAAAAAGTAATGTGGTAGTTCTGGAAGGTGGTGAAGTTTGGTCGAAAGGAAGTTTGGCAAAGGTGGGCGAGGAAAAAAAAGATGAAGGTGAGAAACAGTTGAGGAAGGTGGAAGATGATAAAGTAAGATTGAATGAGAAGAAGGAAAGAGGGGTGCAAGATGAGAACATGAGAAAGACAGATGTGAAGTTTGGTAAAGATGACCTTCAAGGTTCTAAAGTCAATGAAGATTTTTCACATAGGGCAAGGTCTAAGCCAGTGTGGATGAAGGATTATGAAACTTGATACTGTAGTGCTCATTTAGTAGTTAAGAAATCCATGAGGTAAATGGATATTGAGAGTACTGAGGTCATGCACATATAGTGTATTAATGTCGTTTTTCTATTTTATGATTGATTTTACTTGTTGTTGTTAAGTTTACATTCCAACTATTATAATTATATAAAATGTGTTTGCCCTGTTTGAGGGGGAAGATATGTAGAGAATAGATAGTGTCTCGCGGCGGTCGCGCGCGCTCTCGTGTTTGCTTTTAGAACGTGAGTCGCGTGACCGCAGCGAGAGACGGCGGTTGAAAGGAAAGAAACGTTGAAGCTGGTGAGGGAAAGGGGCGACCGGCGAGCTCCGTAATAAAAGAACTTACAAATTCTCCGGTGTGGCTCATCCTTTCAAAGTGCTTCTCACGGATGCCTTGTCAGTACCTTCCTCTGTCATATTCTGGTTGTTCTTATTGCCGTTAACCGGAGTTGTTGTTTGGATTTGTTTCTGGATTCCCCTTTGCTAGTCTTGGTGTAATTGGACCACTATTGGATTACCTGAAGTTAGAACTTTGGCCTGCTTCCTGGACTCTGTTTAGTTTCCCATCTGGATTGGACTCTTGGATCTGTTGCTTATACTGGCTTTTTTGGGTCTCAAACTTCTTTTTGGACTTTCTCTTGGATCCTCTGAACTGTAACTGGTATTGGAACCCTGATTTCCTTCAGGTTGTGAGTGCAAATTCGTCCTCCCGTGGTGAGCATTTCTCATTTTGTGGGGTTTCTCTTTTTTCTTTCTTCCATGATTTTCTCTCTCCATTCCTCGGTGCACCAAGCACACTTTCCCAGGCCCCTCTCTCTCCTACCCCCCTTCCCGCCCATATGGCTGCAGATTAGTTTGTGCCTCAAGCACATGACCAAAACTTCTGAATTTCAGAAGATCTCCCAGGGCAGCCCGCCTATGGCCATAGGCAAAGGGCACCTCCATAGGGTGCTCCCACTACCTGTTTGCTCTGTTCGCCTTGTGCACCCTGCAAAGCCACTCTACTGCAACAATCTGGTAAGGTGGCAGGATCTTGGCAAACAGCCAACACTGTATTTCTGAAATCATGCCACTATATTATTATTACCATTTAACTTAACTATGCTGCTATGTTGTTGAATCCAGGTGATCGCTGTAGTTTGCCACTGTTTTAAATCTTGCTGCGCTCTGAAGTTAGCCATTTTGTGAATCCAGGTGATCGCTGTAGTGTGCCACTGCTTTAAACCTTGCTGTGCTCTGTAGTTTGCCATTGTGTTTGGAGTTATACTGCGCCTCCTGAAGATGATCGTCCCTATTCCCTGATTGGGTTTCCCTTCCCAGGTGATCCTCGCACCGTGCACCAACCCCAGGTGGATTCTTGAACTGTGGATGCACCGCCCTGGTCCCCTGCAAACGGTTCCCCCTAGAAGAGAAGGAACAACATCCTTGGATTCGTCACATGGAGTATGGTCCTATATAATGAGGACAGAACTTCCTTGGACCTTTCAGCTGAATGTGTTTGGTTGCTAACCATACTTGGTCTGCTTTCTGGTATGTTGGGGCGGATTCTCTTTTCCGATCTGCACATTTTTTGTACAAGTCCTTCGCTTGTAGGTGAGCGCAAGCCTGTTTTAGTGTACGATGGATGGTTTCATGGCATGTTGTGACTGCAGGCCTTATTAGGGCCTTCGGTGGATCACATCCCAATGTTCGGGGAAGTCTGCCGTGTAGTAAATGGAAAGATATAGAGCCTGTGGCACTATGCAAGGTGTAATTGTATGCATACTCTACCACCCAGAGGAGATCTACCCAATCCAGGTCTGTGTGGGGGAACATACAGCAGAGACATTTCTCTAACGTCTGGTTGGTTCTCTATTTGTCTGTCGGTTTGTGGGTGGTGGCTGGTTGGTAAGCGGTCATGGATATGAGCTAAGGTGCAACATTTACCCCAGAAGAATGAAACAAATTGACTCCCTCGGTCAGAAATCACCTCGGACAGAAATCTATGGAGAGTAACTGCTTGGTGCAGGAAGGTAGAGAGTCATGATAGCTTTTGAGTATCTGCAGGCGCATCAGGATTTTGGAGAGATGCATCCGATTGCAGTGGTGGTGCAAGTGGTCTTTATTTTCCCATTTTGGTTGCTGCGTGACCCATGCGTGTAACTACTCCTGCGTAAATGCCTTTCGGATTGACTCTTGCAACTGGACTAGTTCCATGGGCGTGGAGTCTGAAGCTCCAATGATCTTGTGCGTCGGAATGAATGCCACAGATCCTGGAACTCAATAGGTGCCTTCCTCCTCCCCTTTGCTGCAACCCAGCCCGGATAGATTATCTGCCTTGCCATTACGTTCCCCTGGTCGGTAGGTGATCACGACATCGAATTCGGTGAAGAATAGTGCCCATCGTAGTTGCCAAGAAGACTGGGCCCGGGCTATTTTAAGATATTGCAGGTTTATGTGGTCCATGAGAACCATTATTTGTTGATTCCTGTTGAATTCTTTCCCCAGACCCCCACAGAGTAGGGGATTTGCCCTTCAGTATATATATCCATGAGAACCATGACAGGATGTTGGGCGCCCAGCAGATGATACCGCCATTCTTTAAATGTGGCCTTGATGGCAAGAAGTAATTTTTCACTGATAGCATAATTTAGTTCCGAGAGTGTGAACTTTTTTTCACCAGAATGCGACTGGGTATAGCTGCCCCTATCTGTGTTCCGTTGGGACGGAGCAGCTGCCATGGTGACGTTGGAGGCATTGGTTTCAACCACATAGGGGAGTTTTGGCTTCGACTGTTGCATGGTGAACTGAGAATTCAGGGTTGAAAAAGCCTGGTCAGAGTCTTTATTCCAGCAAAAGGTTTTGTTTTTGCAGAGTAGCCAAGTAATTGGGTGTATGATATTAGAGAAGTCTGGAATGAAGCGTCGGTAGAAATTAGCAAACCCCATTAAACTTTGGATTGCATTGATAGAGGTGAGTGAAGGCCACTGGAGGATTGCTTCAAACATGTGGTTGTCCATATGAATTCCCTGTGGTGAACGTATGAAACCCAAGAACTCTACTTCGGTTACCTGAAAAGCAAATTTTTTTGAGTTTTGCCTAAAGCTGATGTTGCTGCAGTTTCTCAAGGACAGCTCTTACATGTTTTACATGCTCAGAAAGAGACGTGCAGTAGATCAGGATGTAGTCTATGTAGACAATAGTATCGATATCAAGGAGTTTCTGCAGAACATTGTTCATAACATATTGAAACACTGCAGTCACATTGCATAACCTGAAGGGCATGCCCTGATATTCATACAGGCCATACTTAGTGCGGAAGGCGATCTTCCATTCTTCGCCGTTCTTGACTCGCACTATGTGGTATGCCTCCCTGAGGTCTAGCTTCATATAGATATTCAAACTGATTCGGTTCAGGGCTCTATAGTCTATGCAGGTTCTTAAGTCCCCCACCTTCTTAGAGATGAAGAAGAGGGGTGAGGCTGCTGGAGACTTTGTCGGCCATTAAAATCGCTTTACCAGATATTGGTCCGAGTAAGTTGTGGAGGTTTTCATTGTTCTGTTTAGTTAATGCGTAAATACGGCTGCAAGAGACTTGTGATCTTGGAACTAGATCTATCGGGCAGTCGTAGGTTCTGTGCAGGGGCAGGGTGTTAAGCCTGCTCCTTCTGGAAGATGTCATTGTAGTCCACTTATTCAGGGGGCAGAACTCCTGCGACACCCAAGACAGAGCTGGGTGCTTTGGGAGTAACTGCGGGGAAAGGCAAGTCAGAAGCTGTTGTTCCAGTGTAACGGGTGTGTCACAACCCATGACCTAAAACCCCACTGGCATGCTCACATGCCAGGTAGAGTTAAGACTCGAGGTTCAGTTGGGGCCCCAAGGGCCTTGCACTATCTTCATGGACTCTCCTGGAGTCAGTCCTGGCGCCTTTGGCGCCAGGCTCATGTTCGGGATGGGAAACCTTCTTGAAGGGACTACTTTTTCTTTGGAGGCCTGCAGCCAACATGGAAGCACCCACACAGTCTAGTTCCTAGAACCAGACTGTGCGGTGCAGTGTTTTAGGGTGTGGTAGCCCGGACTACTTTACCTGGACTACTTTACTAGAGGGCTATATAAACCACACCCAACTTACAGGACGTGCTTCGCGTTATTCTGCAGCCAGCAGCGTGACGCTCATCATGTCCAGTGACCAGATACCGGCGATCCTTGAACAGCGGACCTGCAGAGGAGACAGAGAACATCATTAGCAGTCTCTACTTACCCGCAAATTCCATCCCGCCTCTGCCCGTCGCATGTCCATCCTCCTGCTGCTCGTGGTCATCCATCCAGTCGGCAGCACCATGGGGACACCACGAAGCACCAGAACGAAGCACCTGGAGGGAGAGAGAGAGAAAGACAATGTTAAAACAAGTTACTCGCCGCAGTCATCACGAGAACCTCACCTGGCTGGGCATTTCTTGGCCAGCATCATTCTGGAACTCTTCACACGCCCGGAAAGACCATTGCAACCCGAAAAGGAATAAAGAATACAGGTTAGCAAGTAAAAGGCATAACAGTGCCGCACTTCGCGCATTACCTACCAATTCGTTGTACGCTCCTGCGTCCTCCATTCTGGCAGGAGCCTGATCCAAGCTGCGCATTCACCGAACCTCTGCGCACCTAAGGGGGAAAATAAAGAAAAGACATTAATCACAAGAAAGGAAGGTAAAGACATATAAAGACTGCTGTAATTAGACTTACCTTCCTTAAAAGACACTTGAATGGGCTAGCACCAGTGAAGTTAACTTGGTCGCTCAAGCCTGCAGAAATCTACGCGCCCCTGCACAGAAGGCAGGGCGGAGAGCACGCCAGACATCACAACAAGGTGAGGAGTGGGCCATCAGCTCGAATCCAGGGGCAGGTGGGAGGAGACTGAATCTGTTCCTAAATCCAGTCCTCCTGTGCTGTCAGGCCCGACTTCCATCGAAGGCGCCATCCGGAATCGGGAAGGGTACAGGGCAAATTCAGCAACCAGGGCAGAGGGGCGTCCCCATGGATACCAGGTGAGCGTAACAGAACGCGAAGCCTTCATAACAATATCCACCTGGGAGCCATGGAGACATCAGAAATTGACCAACTGGCTCAGTTATTAGGACAATTACGCGCCGAAGTTAATTCGGCTAGGCAAGAGACTAATACCCTACGAAGGAATCTCGTCATCACCAGGGATCGCACCAAAGAAATCAGCAGGCAGTTACTACAATCACAGGCCGGACAAACTCCATTGCCTGGAAATAATCCAAAGGCACAGGCACCCATGTTATCTACCGCTCCAGTGCAGATCCCTTTACCCGGAGCAATTCCTTTAGCGCCGCCGGAACGGTTTACAGGAGACCCCAGGAAGTATGCTGCATTTATGAATCAATGTCGTCTTCACTTCCTATGCAGACCAGGCGCATTCCCCAACTATCGGGCACGGGTAGCCTTTGTTCTGTCATACCTGAGTGGAAGGGCAGCAGACTGGTCAGTGCCGCTTGTGAGCTATGATGATCCTTTACTACGTGACTTTGGGGGTTTCCAAAGGGAGATGGAAAAGCTCTTTGCTCGTCATACCCATGAACAAGCTGTAGACAATTAACTCCTGTCACTTCGGGAGGGGAATCAAGACTTATTAACATACATAGCAACCTTCAATAGGTTAGTTGCTGAAACTAGGTGGCCTGAAGACAAGAGAACCACATTGTTTCACCGAGGCCTTCAAGGGGAATTGAAGGACGTCCTGGCCCAGGTGGTTGATATGCCTAGAGACTGTAGTGAATTCATCAACCTGTTTGTGCAACTAGATCACCGATTGCAAGATCGGAAGGCAGACCGGTCCAGGTCCGACACTCGGGCGTGTATCTGTGAACCAAGGATGCTGCTCCACGCATGTCGGAGAGTACCACAGAGCCCATGCAGATCGGAGGCAAATGACCACTCTTAACAAAAGCTGTTATATAAGAGAAGGCAACTGCAGTTATGTTTGTACTGTGGAAAATCAGGGCACTTCCAAAAAGACCGTCCAGTAAAACCTCCCAAGAGAACTGTAGGAGCTACAGAAAGGGATGAGAGTAAGGAGTCGGAAAACTGCCTAGCTCGACAAATGTAGAGGTCAGTTTGTCCAGTGAGAAGAATGAGCCACCGACCTCACATTTTGCAATACCAGTGATCCTAATCAATCACCAACAAACATCAAGGATGCATACCATTGAGGCTTACATAGACAGCGGAGCAGTTGGGAATTATATTGATCAAGACCTGGCCGCACAGATGGGGCTTCCCTTATGTTTCAAGCCGAACACAGAAAAGGTAACCACTGTGGATGGGACAGAAATTGCTTCCGGGCCAGTAACCCAATGTACAGTAGGGGTAACCCTGCTGTGCCAGGATGGACACCGGGAATCTATTTTCTTTGATCTCATCAAGGCACCTCAGTTACGACTAATATTAGGGATGCCATGGTTAGTTGCTCATAACCCTCAGATAGATTGGCATGCAAGAAAATTGACTTTCCCCCATGACTGCGCTCCCACCTGTTATTACCAGGAATAAAAATCCAGTTTCAACATCCCTAGGAATCCTAGAACCGGCACATCCACACTTGGCGCAACTAGTACTCTCCCAGAAGAGTACTAAGATTTCCAGGACGTGTTCCAGAAGGAGCAAGCTAATACACTACCGCCGCACAGGCCCTATGACTGTCAGATTGACCTCATACCTGGTGCACAAATCCCTTGTGGCAGGATCTATGCGCTCACAGAACCAGAAAACCAGCATCTAAAATCCTATCTGGACCAGTACTTGGCAAACGGGTTTATCCGCCCATCTAAATCACTGGCAACCAGTCCCCTATTCTTCGTAACAAAGAAGGAAGGGGACTTGAGGACCTGCATCGACTATCGTACATTAAACCGGATCACTGTGAAGAACCGTTATCCCCTGCCACTTATTCTTGAAATGCTGGACCAAGTCAAGGATGCCCAGATTTATACCAAGTTAGACCTCAGAGGAGCATACCACCTAGTCTGAGTTAAAAAAGGAGATGAATGGAAAACTGCTTTCCGTACCAAATATGGGTTGTTTGAGTACCAGGTAATGCCTTTCGGACTCTGCAACGCCCCCGCAGTGTTCCAATACTTCATGAACAATGTTCTGAGGGAATTGATCGATGTTTGCACACTGGTCTACATAGACGACATCCTAGTGTATTCAGCCTCAAAACAAGACCATGTCAAGCATGTCCGTGCCGTTCTCGCCAAACTTCGCCAGCATCGACTATATGCAAAACTTGAGAAATGCTTTTTTCACGTAACTGAAGTAGAATTCCTTGGTTTCATCCTCACTCCGAAAGGCATCAGAATGGATGTACACAAAGTGAATGCCATTCTTAAATGGCCTTCTCCAACTTCGTTAAAAGGGGTCCAGAGCATGCTGGGATTTGCGAACTTTTACCGTCGGTTCATCCCAGACTTCTCTCAGATTGGGCATCCGATCACGTTACTTCTACGAAAAAACCATAAAAAATGAATGTGGACAGAAGATGCCGAAAGAGAAGGTTCACCTCAGCCCTGATTTTACAACACCCACGCCCAGATCTCCCTTACATCGTGGAAACGGATGCCTCCAGCATGGCTATGAGGGCTGTTCTTTCTCAAAAGGACCCTGAAATCGGCCAATTGCACCCCGTGGCCTTCTGGTCGTGAAAATTCTCACCCCCCGAACTCAATTATGCCATCACCGATAAGGAGCTTCTCGCTATTAAATCCGCCTTCAAGGCATGGCGACATTATCTCTTGGGGGCCAAACATACGGTCACAGTAATCACAAATCATCGGAACCTACAATATTTGAAAACAGCAAAGGCACAATCCTCACGCCAACTACGATGGGCCCTTTTCTTTGCTGAGTATGACTACGTGATCACTTATCGTCCAGGTGTAAGAAACAGGAAAGCTGACGCATTATCTCGCATGGGCATCAATGAGAAGGTGTATGCAACTCCAGATCCGGTGGCCATGATCCCTGAAGACAAGCTCTTAGGCCTCAACACAGCTTTAAAACAAACCGAACTCAGAAACGAGATTCAACGTGAACTAACCCCTAATATCTTACTGAATGGCATACTAAAGGAAAACAATATACCATTAAGAACCAACTGCCATATTTTGGTGATCGTCTGTATGTGCCTACAACGGAACTACAACCGCAAATCATTTCAGATTATCACGATTCCCTGATGGAGGCTCACCCCGAGATTGCCAAAACCCTAGCCAAAGTGAAACGCAACTATTGGTGGCCTACTTGGCTTCGAGACGTCATCCAATATGTCCAGTCATGTGGGGTGTGTGCACAAAACAAGTCACTAAAACAGAAACCAGCTGGCCTTCTGCAGCCATTGGAAATTCCTCCTGCACCATGGCACACACTTTCTCTCGACTTCATTACAGACTTGCCTCCCAGCCAAGGATTCAACACTATTTTAGTAGTAGTAGACTTATTTCCAAAAATGGCACACTTTATCCCTTTCAAGGGCCTCCCGGATGCATCCCGCCTAGCAAAAGTGTTTCTGGAAAACATTATCAAACTACATGGTTTCCCATCAGTCCTGGTCTCTGACCGAGGCAGCCAGTTCGTATCCAACTTCTGGAAAAGGTGCTGCTCTATGGCTCAAATCAACATCCGATTATCCACCAGCCATCACCCCAAACGGATGGTCAAACAGAGAGGACCAACCAGACTCTCGAACAATACCTACGGTGCATGCTGCACCAGGTAGAAGGAACTTGGAGAGACCTATTATGGATAGCCGAATATGCTTACAACAATTCATTGCATTCCAGTACTGGACCAACCCCTTTCTTCACCCTCTACGGCAGACATCCACGTACTTCCGAACTAGACAGTCCTCCCAGTCTAGAAATTCCAGCAGTGAAAACTCTTCATGCAACCATCTCTCAGGCCTTTAAAAAGGCAACAGAGCATTTAGTCCAAGCCAAGAACAAGCTAAAGAGATTTGCTGACCAACATCGGACAAGGCCCCTGACTATCAAGTAGGAGACAGGGTTTGGCTAGCCGTGAAATATATACCCCTAAAAGGAACCCAGACCTTTCGTCCTCGCTATTTGGGACCTTATTCTGTCAAAGCCATTATCAACCCGGCAGCAGTTAAACTAGCACTACCAGCCAACATGCGAATTCATTTGGTATTCCACGCCTCACTTCTAAAACCGGTACAACCCGGTACACGAATTAAGCCACCACCAGAACCCATAATGGTCGATAGGGAACCAGAGTTCGAAGTAAAAGAGATCTTGGATTCTAAATATACCAGGTCCAAACTATACTACTTAGTCGATTGGAAGGGTTACGGCCCTCAGGACAGATCCTGGGAACCTAGTGAGAACATTCATGCTCCACGTTTGAGTAGGACATTTCATCAGAACTTTCCAGCCAAACCCAGACCAGGCAGAAGAACCACCTTAGGAGGGGCCTTAGGGGGGGAGCGCTGTCACGACCTGTGACCTAAAATCCCACTTGCATGTTCACACGCGAGGTAGGGATAAGCCTCGAGGTTCAGTTGGGGCCCCAAGGGCCTTGCACTATCTTCATGGACTCTCCTGGAGTCAGTCCTGGCACCTTTGGCACCAGGCTCATGTTCAGGATGGGAAACCTTATTGAAGGGACTACTTTTTTTTTGGAGGCGTGCAGCCAACATGGAGGCACCCACACAGTCTAGTTCCTAGAACCAGACTGTGCAGTGCAGTGTTTTAGGGTGTGGTAGCCCGGACTACTTTTCCTGAACTACTTTACTAGAGGGCTATGTAAACCACACCGAAGTTACAGAACGTGCTTTGCATTATTCTGCAGCCAGCAGCGTGACGCTCATCGTGTCCAGTGACCAGATACCGGCGATCCTTGAACAGCGGACCTGCAGAGGAGACAGAGAACATCATTAGCAGTCTCTACTTACCCGCAAATTCCATCCCGCCTCTGCCCGTCGTATGTCCATCCTCCTGCTGCTCGTGGTCATCCATCCAGTCGGCAGCACCATGGGGACACCACGAAGCACCAGAACGAAGCACCTGGAGGGAGAGAGAGAGAAAGACAATGTTAAAACAAGTTACTCGCCGCAGTCATCACGAGAACCTCACCTGGCTGGGCATTTCTTGGCCAGCATCATTCTGGAACTCTTCACACGCCCGGAAAGACCATCGCAACCCGAAAAGGAATAAAGAATACAGGTTAGCAAGTAAAAGGCATAACAGTGCCGCACTTCGCGCATTACCTACCAATTCGTTGTACGCTCCTGCGTCCTCCATTCTGGCAGGAGCCTGATCCAAGCTGCGCATTCACCGTACCTCTGCGTACCTAAGGGGGAAAATAAAGAAAAGACATTAATCACAAGAAAGGAAGGTAAAGACATATAAAGACTGCTGTAATTAGACTTACCTTCCTTAAAAGACACTCGAATGGGCTAGCACCAGTGAAGTTAACTCGGTCGCTCAAGCCTGCAGAAAACTACGCGCCCCTGCACAGAAGGCAGGGCGGAGAGCACGCCAGACATCACAACAAGGTGAGGAGTGGGCCATCAGCTCGAATCCAGGGGCAGGTGGGAGGAGACTGAATCTGTTCCTGAATCCAGTCCTCCTGTGCTGTCAGGCCTGACTTCCATCGAAGGCGCCATCCAGAATCGGGAAGGGTACAGGGCAAATTCAGCAACCAGGGCAGAGGGGCGTCCCCATGGATACCAGGTGAGCATAACAGAACGCGAAGCCTTCATAACAATATCCACCTGGGAGCCATGGAGACATCAGAAATCGACCAACTGGCTCAGTTATTAGGACAATTACGCGCCAAAGTTAATTCGGCTAGGCAAGAGACTAATACCCTACGAAGGAATCTCGTCATCACCAGGGATCGCACCAAAGAAATCAGCAGGCAGTTACTACAATCACAGGCCGGACAAACTCCATTGCCTGGAAATAATCCAAAGGCACAGGCACCCATGTTATCTACCGCTCCAGTGCAGATCCCTTTACCCGGAGCAATTCCTTTAGCGCCGCCGGAACGGTTTACAGGAGACCCCAGGAAGTATGCTGCATTTATGAATCAATGTCGTCTTCACTTCCTATGCAGACCAGGCGCATTCCCCAACTATCAGGCACGGGTAGCCTTTGTTCTGTCATACCTGAGTGGAAGGGCAGCAGACTGGTCAGTGCCACTTGTGAGCTATGATGATCCTTTACTACGTGACTTTGGGGGTTTCCAAAGGGAGATGGAAAAGCTCTTTGCTCGTCATACCCATGAACAAGCTGTAGACAATTAACTCCTGTCACTTCGGGAGGGGAATCAAGACTTATTACATACATAGCAACCTTCAATAGGTTAGTTGCTGAAACTAGGTGGCCTGAAGACGAGAGAACCACATTGTTTCACCGAGGCCTTCAAGGGGAATTGAAGGACGTCCTGGCCCAGGTGGTTGATATGCCTAGAGACTGTAGTGAATTCATCAACCTGTTTGTGCAACTAGATCACCGATTGCAAGATCGGAAGGCAGACCGGTCCAGGTCCGACACTCGGGCGTGTATCTGTGAACCAAGGATGCTGCTCCACGCATGTCGGAGAGTACCACAGAGCCCATGCAGATCGGAGGCAAACGACCACTCTTAACAAAAGCTGTTATATAAGAGAAGGCAACTGCAGTTATGATTGTACTGCGGAAAATCAGGGCACTTCCAAAAAGACCATCCAGTAAAACCTCCCAAGAGAACTGTAGGAGCTACAGAAAGGGATGAGAGTAAGGAGTCGGAAAACTGCCTAGCTCGACAAATGTAGAGGTCAGTTTGTCGAGTGAGAAGAATGAGCCACCGACCTCACATTTTGCAATACCAGTGATCCTAACCAATCACCAACAAACATCAAGGATGCATACCATTGAGCCTTACATAGACAGCGGAGCAGTTGGGAATTATATTGATCAAGACCTGGCCGCACAGATGGGGCTTCCTTTATGTTTCAAGCCGAACACAGAAAAGGTAACCACTGTGGATGGGACAGAAATTGCTTCCGGGCCAGTAACCCAATGTACAGTAGGGGTAACCCTGCTGTGCCAGGATGGACACCGGGAATCTATTTTCTTTGATCTCATCAAGGCACCTCAGTTACGACTAATATTAGGGATGCCATGGTTAGTTGCTCATAACCCTCGGATAGATTGGCGTGCAAGAAAATTGACTTTCCCCCATGACTGCGCTCCCACCTGTTATTGCCAGGAATAAAAATCCAGTTTCAACATCCCTAGGAATCCTAGAACCGGCACATCCACACTTGGCGCAACTAGTACTCTCCCAGAAGAGTACTAAGATTTCCAGGACGTGTTCCAGAAGGAGCAAGCTAATACACTACTGCCGCACAGGCCCTATGACTGTCAGATTGACCTCATACCTGGTGCACAAATCCCTTGTGGCAGGATCTATGCGCTCACAGAACCAGAAAACCAGCATCTAAAATCCTATCTGGACCAGTACTTGGCAAACGGGTTTATCCGCCCATCTAAATCACTGGCAACCAGTCCCCTATTCTTCGTAACAAAGAAGGAAGGGGACTTGAGGACCTGCATCGACTATCGTACATTAAACCGGATCACTGTGAAGAACCGTTATCCCCTGCCACTTATTCTTGAAATGCTGGACCAAGTCAAAGATGCCCAGATTTATACCAAGTTAGACCTCAAAGGAGCATACCACCTAGTCTGAGTTAAAAAAGGAGATGAATGGAAAACTGCTTTCCGTACCAAATATGGGTTGTTTGAGTACCAGGTAATGCCTTTCGGACTCTGCAACGCCCCCGCAGTGTTCCAATACTTCATGAACAATGTTCTGAGGGAATTGATCGATGTTTGCGCACTGGTCTACATAGACGACATCCTAGTGTATTCAGCCTCAAAACAAGACCATGTCAAGCATGTCCGTGCCGTTCTCGCCAAACTTCGCCAGCATCGACTATATGCAAAACTTGAGAAATGCTTTTTTCACGTAACCGAAGTAGAATTCCTTGGTTTCATCCTCACTCCGAAAGGCATCAGAATGGATGTACACAAAGTGAATGCCATTCTTAAATGGCCTTCTCCAACTTCATTAAAAGGGGTCCAGAGCATGCTGGGATTTGCAAACCTTTATCGTGGGTTCATCCCAGACTTCTCTCAGATTGGGCATCCGATCACTTTACTTCTACGAAAAAACCATAAAAAATTAATGTGGACAGAAGATGCCGAAAGGGCCTTCCAAGAACTTAAGAGAAGGTTCACCTCAGCCCTGATTTTACAACACCCACGCCCGGATCTCCCTTACATCGTGGAAACGGATGCCTCCAGCATGGCTATGAGGGCGGTTCTTTCTCAAAAGGACCCTGAAATCGGCCAATTGCACCCCGTGGCCTTCTGGTCGTGAAAATTCTCACCCCCCGAACTCAATTATGCCATCACCGATAAGGAGCTTCTCGCTATTAAATCCGCCTTCAAGGCATGGTGACATTATCTCTTGGGGGCCAAACATACGGTCACAGTAATCACAGATCATCGGAACCTACAATATTTGAAAACAGCAAAGGCACAATCCTCACGCCAACTACGATGGGCCCTTTTCTTTGCTGAGTATGACTATGTGATCACTTATCGCCCAGGTGTAAGAAACAGGAAAGCTGACGCAATATCTCGCATGGGCATCGATGAGAAGGTGTATGCAACTCCAGATCCGGTGGCCATGATCCCTGAAGACAAGCTCTTAGACCTCAACACAGCTTTAAAACAAACCGAACTCAGAAACGAGATTCAACGTGAACTAACCTCTAATATCTTACTGAATGGCATACTAAAGGAAAACAATATACCATTAAGAACCAACTGCCATATTTTGGTGATCGTCTGTATGTGCCTACAACGGAACTACAACCGCAAATCATTTCAGATTATCACGATTCCCTGATGGAGGCTCACCCCGAGATTGCCAAAACCCTAGCCAAAGTGAAACGCAACTATTGGTGACCTACTTGGCTTCGAGACGTCATCCAATATGTCCAGTCATGTGGGGTGTGTGCACAAAACAAGTCACTAAAACAGAAACCAGCTGGCCTTCTGCAGCCATTGGAAATTCCTCCTGCACCATGGCACACACTTTCTCTCGACTTTATTACAGACTTGCCTCCCAGCCAAGGATTCAACACTATTTTAGTAGTAGTAGACTTATTTCCAAAAATGGCACACTTTATCCCTTTCAAGGGCTTCCCGGATGCATCCCGCCTAGCAAAAGTGTTTCTGGAAAACATTATCAAACTACATGGTTTCCCATCAGTCCTGGTCTCTGACCGAGGCAGCCAGTTCGTATCCAACTTCTGGAAAAGGTGCTGCTCTATGGCTCAAATCAACATCCGATTATCCACCAGCCATCACCCCAAACGGATGGTCAAACAGAGAGGACCAACCAGACTCTCGAACAATACCTACGGTGCATGCTGCACCAGGTAGAAGGAACTTGGAGAGACCTATTATGGATAGCCGAATATGCTTACAACAATTCATTGCATTCCAGTACTGGACCAACCCCTTTCTACACCCTCTACGGCAGACATCCACGTACTTCCGAACTAGACAGTCCTCCCAGTCTAGAAATTCCAGCAGTGAAAACTCTTCATGCAACCATCTCTCAGGCCTTTAAAAAGGCAACAGAGCATTTAGTCCAAGCCAAGAACAAGCTAAAGAGATTTGCTGACCAACATCGGACAAGGCCCCTGACTATCAAGTAGGAGACAGGGTTTGGCTAGCCGTGAAATATATACCCCTAAAAGGAACCCAGACCTTTCGTCCTCGTTATTTGGGACCTTATTCTGTCAAAGCCATTATCAACCCGGCAGCAGTTAAACTAGCACTACCAGCCAACATGCGAATTCATTTGGTATTCCACGCCTCACTTCTAAAACCGGTACAACCCAGTACACGAGTTAAGCCACCACCAGAACCCATAATGGTCGATAGGGAACCAGAGTTCGAAGTAAAAGAGATCTTGGATTCTAAATATACCAGGTCCAAACTATACTACTTAGTCGATTGGAAGGGTTACGGCCCTCAGGACAGAAACTGGGAACCTAGCGAGAACATTCATGCTCCACGTTTGAGTAGGACATTTCATCAGAACTTTCCAGCCAAACCCAGACCAGGCAGAAGAACCACCTTAGGAGGGGCCTTAGGGGGCGAGCGCTGTCACGACCCGTGACCTAAAACCCCACTTGCATGTTCACATGCGAGGTAGGGATAAGCCTCGAGGTTCAGTTGGGGCCCCAAGGGCCTTGCGCTATCTTCATGGACTCTCCTGGAGTCAGTCCTGGCACCTTTGGCACCAGGCTCATGTTCAGGATGGGAAACCTTATTGAAGGGACTACTTTTTCTTTGGAGGCGTGCAGCCAACATGGAGGCACCCACACAGTCTAGTTCCTAGAACTAGACTGTGCAGTGCAGTGTTTTAGGGTGTGGTAGCCCAGACTACTTTTCCTGAACTACTTTACTAGAGGGCTATATAAACCACACCGAAGTTACAGAACGTGCTTTGCATTATTCTGCAGCCAGCAGCGTGACGCTCATCGTGTCCAGTGACCAGATACCGGCGATCCTTGAACAGCGGACCTGCAGAGGAGACAAAGAACATCATTAGCAGTCTCTACTTACCCGCAAATTCCATCCCACCTCTGCCCGTCGTATGTCCATCCTCCTGCTGCTCATGGTCATCCATCCAGTCGGCAGCACCATCGGGACACCACAAACACACCGGAATGAAGCACCTGGAGTGAGAGAGAGAGAAAGACAACGTTAAAACAAGTTACTCACGGTACTTGCCGCAGTCATCACAAGAACCTCACCTGGCTGGGCATTTCTTGGCCGGCATCATTCCAGAACTCTTCACACGCCCGGAAAGACCATCGCGACCTGAAAAGGAATAAAGAATACAGGTTAGCAAGTAAAAAGCATAACAGCGCCGCACTTCTCGCATTACCTACCAATTCATTGTACGTTCCTGCATCTTCCATTCTGGCAGGAGCCCCATCCAAGCTACGCATTCACTGAACCTCCGTGCACCTAAGAGGGAAAATAAAGAAAAGACATTAATCACAAGAAAGGAAGGCAAAGACATATAATCAGACTTACCTTTCTTAAAAGACACTCGAATGGGCTAGCACCAGTGAAGTTAACTCGGTCGATCAAGCCTGCAGAAAAATACGCGCCCCTGCACAGAAGGCAGGACAGAGAGCACGCCAGACATCACGACAAGGTGAGGAGTTGTCACGGCTCGCTCCCTTCGCTCCCGTTCCCGCCACTTGGGGGCATGTTTTGGGGTTTATTCCCTACTGGACATTTCCTTCGAACCCTATGCTACAGTGTTCTGATGAATTGGGAGCGTTAAAACCTTATATTCCAAGTTACTTCCCTTCCGGATCCATTCCAGGTTTTTGGCAGCCAGCATGTTACTTAAATCAAATGACTATGCTTCCCAGAATGCCTTGGCTCACTGCTTCACCTCCTGCTTCCCAGAATGCCTGGCTCACTGCTTCATCTCCTCTCTGGCAGCCAGCATGCTATTTAAATCAAATGACTATGCTTCCCAGAATGCCTTGGCTCACTGCTTCACCTCCTGCTTCCCAGAATGCCTGGCTCACTGCTTCATCTCCTCCCTTGCAGCACAAGGCTGGGTGGAGGATAGGCAACACCTGTGGCTGCAGGTGCAGCAGGCGGCACGCCTGAGGGGTGTGCTCGTTTAGCAGCTTTAAAAGCCTCAGTTTGCTTCAGTCCGGCGCTGGTCATTGTAGCAGTGTTCCTGTTGTGACTAGTCTCCTGTTCCTTGTTCCTGGTTTCTGTGCCTTGTACCTAGTTCCAGTTCCTAGCTTTTGTGCCCAGTTCTTAGCTCCTGTATCTTGTTCCTCTGTCCTGGATTTCGGATTAATGTGCTAATTGATTTATGCTTTCTGAATTTCCCTTTCTGTCTTCCTCTGTCTGCAGACAGCCTTTCTCTGTGCTTAACTCTTAGATGCAGCCCAGGTTGCCGGTGCGTTCTGTCTCTTTATGCTGTCCTGGTTACTGAAAAGCTTGATGCATTAATCTTACTTTTGTAGTATTTGTTTACTGCCTTTTTTCCTTGGTTGGGTGGGAAAGGTTTCCTTTTGTAATAGCGTTTCCCCTGCTCCTGATCCTACTTTATTCAGATTCCATTCCATATTTTCCATTGCACTTCTGCATTTACTTTCCATCGAATATTAGGTGTGGGTGTTGTTGTAACATGTTCCAGTGTGTATCCCCTTTTGTTTTCCTCACAAGTTAATATCACAATTCATACTTGCCCCTGACTAGGGTTTTATGTATTTTGTTATCTTTAACCCTTTGCTTTTACAGCCTTCTGGGTTCCTGTTTGATCTACAGGGTTCGTGAAATTACTGACATTCTAGTGGTCTTTCCGGTCCTCGTGAGTACTGTTTGAATGTTCCTTATTCAGTATTTTACAGAGTGTCAGTTCACAGAATCTGTCCTTGCTTGCCCGCTACGTGGGTTTAGCGCTGTCAGTATCTGTAAGAGCATAGTGGGTAAAGAGTTTGCTGACTTTCCTTTCAGTTATAAGGAGGTCTTAAGTGCTTACCCCACATTCCTTTTTCATATATTGGTAAATACTTTATTTGCACTCCTGGGTTTATACATACAAGAGTCTTGGGTATTTTATGCACGTTGTTAGATCCAAAGTTGTTCACTGTGCAATTCTGTGCACTTTTCCCCTTGCCATAGTCAAGGCCTTCTTCCTTTCTTAACAGGAGTGGGCCATCAGGTCGAATCCAGGGGCAGGTGGGAGGAGACTGAATCTGTTCCTAAATCCAGTCCTCCTGTGCTTTCAGGCCCGATTTCCATCGAAGGTGCCATCCGGGATCGGGAAGGGTCCAGGGCAAATACAGCAACCAGGGCAGAGGGGCGTCCCCGTGGATACCAGGTGAGCGTAACAGGGTGTTTGCACAGTCATTGGAAAAGGCCAAGGTTCTCGCCTTCCAATTTATACCAGGGTTGTGGGCTTCTAACCAAGACATGCCTAAAATAATCTGGAGCTGTGGGGCACTGATAAGGTTGAAGGAAATATATTGCTGGTGCCTTCCTGGCAGAACAGCATGACTTATTCTGTAACTGGGTCACTGGGCTAGAGGTTAACTGCGAGTCATCCACAGCTACTATGTTGCCCATGATGGTCCTCTGAAGCACTGGAACGTCCATCTGGTGAGCCACAGTGAAGTCCATGTAATTGCCCACAGCACCACAATCAACATAAGCCTGCATCTTTTGTGATTGTTGGGGACATATGAGAACCACAGGAATATCGAGGTGCGAGACCTATGTTACCTTTTCTCCTCGAAGAATTTGCTACATGCTGGTAGTCCATACCAACTGTAGAAAACTAGAAGACACGTTTATCTTTGAAAAAGAGCTGACAGGGGCGTGGCCTGGAGCCCGGCAATGCCGACGCTCTCTTAGACGACTATGTGACGGGCCCGCTGTGTCTTTGTTTTAGGTTAAGTTCCAGCTTTCAAAAATATGTATAAACCCCACCAGAGGCGTCGGAGGCCCTGCGGCGTGCAAGGAGACAAGAACCGAGGCTGACAGCCGCCTGGAGGCCCCGCAATGAGCTCCAAGCTCTGCGGCCCCTCCGCTGCCTCCTTCTAAAATGGCGGGCGGAGTTTGCAGAGCCCGCAGTGATGCAGGGCAGAAGCCCGGGGATGAGCTTTCTAAGCTCTAATAATCCAAGTCATGCTTCCCCCTTCCGATTTGGCCTCCAGAGCAGCTGCGACCCCCGCCTTGGGACCCTACACACCGTCAGACTCAGCAGCAGCCTCGAGACCACCAGCTCTGGGCTCCCCGTGTGCAGCATAGCGTCTTTATAGGGGAGAGCTCTGGCCCGGGCAGCGGCATCTCGGTGGGGAAAGAAGCCCCCCCCAGCAACACCGAGCTACCGGGCCATGTGTCCCAGCGCCAGGGGACCCCCTGCTTCGAACTCCACTGATCCGGCCCACCTAAGGCAAAGAGGCAGCAGTGCTCCAGGCCCTTCCCACCTTTCCCCCATGCCGGCCCTGTACACTCTCTGCTAAGCTGCAGGGGGATCAATCTGGGCTGGTTTCACGGCCTGCACGAGGCGAGCTCCTCAATGCCTCCCGGCACCGACTGCCCCAACGCTCCATAAGCTTCAACACACAGTGGGGTCACAGGCTGGCAGCAGTTTCGTGTGGGTTTTACCAGCTTAACACTGGGTCAGCAAATCACCCACACCATTGTCCTGAGGAAGCAGTTGGTGCCCTATGCAGCTATATGGCAAGTCGCTCCACTCCTAATTGACACTCAAGACTTTTTATTTCAGCGATGTGGAGATCCTAGCAGTGCTTCCCTTCAAGGATATACTTCAATGGGTCTGCCCGGCAGACATAACACTCCTCCTGCACAAAATGGCACCAGTCAGCCTCCTTGTCTGGTGCATTTGAGTGGGGCAAGGCACCACCTAAAACTAGCCCTTGGGTTTGGACTGCACCCCACCTGCCCTCCGGGCAGTGTAAGGCAGTAAATATAATAACAAAAACAGTGATTCATCAGCAAACTACACAACTTTCACAGGAACAGAGGCAGAGGATCAGCCCAGGCTCTACCCGGGGGGCAGCACTCCTGAAATCCCAGGACTGACCAAGCCCGACACGCTGCACCCCGGGGGGTGGCCTCTCTTCTCCGGCAATCTCCTGGTACCGGCACCTAACTGCAGGGGGCACCCAGCTAGCGGTGTGGAACTACAATACCCAACGGCCACGCAAAGCTCCTCGCTTTACCAATTCCCTCTAGCCTCACAGCCAGTCTACCATAAGGCAGTGTCTTCGGAGGGGACCCTCACTGCCACCAGGGACAGTTCAACACCTAATACGAACTGGGCCCCATCTCTTCACGCCAAGGACACCTCTGTAGGTGGGGGTGCATCTGTGACAGTGCTACTTCCTCTTCTCTCTTCACTTCCTTCCTGGCGCGCCCAGGCCCACTCTTCTGCTTCCCTGCCCCGCAGTCCGCACTAAGGAGTCAGAGACTACATCACAACCCCACACTACGCTTGTGAAACCAAAATCTCCCTCTACTCCCCACCCCACGCTGGGTGGCCATAATCCACGGAAGCACCTTCCCTCACAAGCCCTAACAAAGGAATCGTGATCCTAACTTCAATAACCTGTACGCCCCGACCTCGGACAATAGCCTCCCTCACTTCGCATCGCAGAGAAATCCCGGGAATACCTACCTCGCCCAAATCAGATGCAATGGCGAAGCAACCAAAAGCCGGTAAGAACCCAGATATCACCACTCTGTTCACATCGACCGTCAAGGGAAAGAAACCTGACCCCCCCAAGCTTACCCCACAAATATCCCAAGAGGATAGAGAAGCCCTTGCCACCAAAGGAGACATACAGGCTTTTACGGAGAACATTAAGTCTGAATTCAGATCCTGCATGATGGAGCTCAACACTAAACTAGAGCACACTGATCAAAGGGTGTCCAAGGTAGAACAAAGGCTGGGGGAGATTGACGACTGCTCATAGGACCATGTAACCACACTGGGGGAAATCCAACGCTCGATCAGATCCCTACAGGACAAATGTGAAATCCTCGAGTTGAAATAAGAAGATCTCAAAAATAGGGCTCGGCGGAACAACCTCTGAATTCGAGGGATTCCATCCTCTGTTCTGGACAAAAACCTGGCGGAATATGTGGGCGACTTTTTCCAATCCTTACTCTCACAACTGGACAGACCCCAACTCTTTCTGGATCGCACCCACAGGTTGCGCCGGCGTCGGGTAGTGGACTCAGACCTCCCCCCTGATGTCATAACTAGAGTGCACTTCTTCACCACAAAGGAGGCTATCTCAGCAATCAGCCGCTCATAGGATGAGCTCTCCTTTCAGGGTTCTACTCTCCAGATTTACCAAGTCCTCTCTCTGCTCACCCTCCAGAAGAGGAAATCCCTCCGGCCTCTACCCTCTTTCTTCAGGAGCATCAGATTCGATACAGATGGCTATTCCCGACTGCCCAACAGCACTTTACGCAGAATCAGCCATTTTGAGGACGCCAACAAAATCATGCACCCTGCCTCGTGCGAAGAAGCCACATCGCCAAGATCGGACAATGCTACGGACCTGGGAGCTACCTCTCGCCCGAAACCTAGGCGGTCCTCCTGGTCGACGGTGCCACGGAGCAGCAGGAGAGGGTAGTCAGGTGCAAGACCGTAACCTGCAGATCTTTGCCACATGCTCCCGCCGACCGCCCAGCTCCGATCCTAAGGAACTTCACCAACCTTGACCCAATTTACGAACAATTATAACCAATGCAGCGGGCCCCACCCACGGCCCATGTCCATTTCCAAGGGACATTCACCTATGAGCCCTTAGAATTCTACTTTACCGTTACCTAGACGTTTGGCCCAGTTGGCCAGTGGAATGGCCGAACCCACAATGTTGGCCCCCCCTACCAGTTAAAGTTCCGGCCTCCTGTTGGAGGCTCGTGTTAAAACCCCAAGAGCAGGGTGACGTATTCCTAGAATTTCCTCAAGATGGCGGTTAACTCACATCCTTCCGACCTCTCCCCCCTGGATGTAGCAACAGAGATGGACCCAGCTCAGGAGCATCAAACCCTAACATTTCTCTCCCTCAATGTCAATGGACTGAACTCCCCTGCCAAACGTAAGTCGATTCTACAAAAGCTCCAGGATGAAGACGCAGCGGTGGCCCTGCTTCAGGAAACTCACATACTATCGGTAGACTTTGGGCATCTCCGCTCCAGATCTTATCCACTCCAGTTCTTTGCCTCAGGGGGCTCTAAGAAAGGAGGTACGGCAATCCTCTTCAGGAAGGGCGTAAACCCCCAGATCCTGGAAACAAAAACATGCCCGGAAGGACGATTTGTGGCAGTCTAATGCCTACTGCTGGGAGACCTGTACACTTGTTTGCGTCAGTATATGCCCCCAACTCTGGGCAGGCAGCTTTCTATGACTCATTTGGCTCCTCCCTCTCCCACTTTATAGAAGGCCAAGTCATAATTAGGGGAGACTGCAATGGAGTTCCAAACCCTAAGAAAGACAAATCTCACCCTCCCACCCCCAGAGACTTTACTCAAGCGCTCAGCCTCTTACGCCTGCTCAGATCTCTGGGTGTAGTGGACTCATAGCGGGTGCTCCACCCTTCTGAAAAGGACTACCCCTTCTACTCCTATGTTCACTGAACCTTCTTAAGGATTGACCACCTTCTGACATCCCCTCAGCTGCTTAGCTACATCAATGAGGTATCCATGGGCCCGCGAGTCCTGTCTGACCATGCCCCAGTAATCATAGAGATCCGAGCACATGTACCCAAGCCAATTCTCTGCGTAGATGGACATTATACGACCCAATCTTTAACGAAATGCCGCTAAGGGACAAGATTGCAACGGCAATTAAAAACGTTCTCAGAGAAAATCCAGTCAAAGATACCTCCCCGGCAAACACTTGGGATGCCCTGAAAGCGGTGATCAGGGGAGAATTAATCGCACAGGGAGTGGCATTTCATCGAAACAGGCGGCAGGCTCGTCTGGTTCTGGAGGAAGAACTCAAAATAGCAGAGGAAACCCATAAGGAAAAGGCTGGTCTCCCAAAACTCAGCGAGCTATCCGGATCGCTAGAAAGAAGCTGGAGGCCCACTACGCCGAACACACCGCACAGCTTATGGTTAAAGCTAGGCAATTCTATTATGTGAAGAACAACAAGTCGAACAAGCTACTCGTGGCTAAACTGTCTAAAGCAAAATGTAGTAGCACTATCAACGGACTGCGAGACCCACAGGGGGTGATACAATATGCGGAACTGAAAAAGCAACAGCTAGCGGCGGACCATTTGGCTCAGGTAATGACGGCACCGCCGCGGGACCACACTAAACAGAGAGAATACCTGCAGGAAGCAGCCCTCCCCAGACTACACGACTCGACGAAGGGGAGCCTGGAGGCTCCGATTACAAGTGAGGAGGTCGAGGAAGCCATTAAGTCCCTTAAATCCCAGGCCACGGGCCCTGACGGATTCTCTTCTAGGTCCTACAAAATTTTCAAACCGCAGCTGGTTCCCCCTTGGTGGCCCTCTTCAACTCCTTCGGAGAGACGGGAACAGTGACCCCTTCAATGCAAGAATCCACCACCATCCTTCTGCCCAAACCAGGGAAAGACCCGAGAGACTCTGCCTCCTACCGGCCTATAGCCCTGCTGAACATTGACGCTAACCTATACTCTAAAATTCTCACCAAGCGCCTATCACACGCACTACCTGACATAGTTCATCCTGACCAGGAAGGCTTTATTTTTAACAGATCGGCAGGTGATAACGTTCGTAGAGCCTTGAACCTGGTGGACCTAGCCTCCCAAAGCTCCCAGGGGCTGGTGCTGATGGCCCTAGATGCCACCAAAGCGTTTGACAGGGTGGACTGGTCCTTCATGAGCCTTACCCTGGAGGCCTTTGCGTTTGGCCCGGCATTCCAAGAAATGGTCCTGGCTAACTATAAATCACCGAAAACATTCCTCAGGATCAATGGCTCACTATCCCTCTGACCTGTGGAACCAGACAGTGCTGCCTGCTATCTCCATTGCTATTCACACTTATCATGGAACTCTTCGCCCAGAAGATCAGAATGAACAGCCACATTAAGGGCCCCCAGGTCGGTCCAAAATCGGTCCAAAATCGCACAAAATCACCCTATACGCAGACGGCGTGCTGCTCGCGATCACAGAGGGCCGCTCCTCACTAGCACATGCCCTGTCTGAAATAACCAGCTATGGGGAGGTCACCAGCTTCTCCATCAACTTAAACAAATCGGTTGCCCTGGGAGCGGGTCTCTCTCCGGAGGAACGGGAAGCACTGGTCCCAGTGTGTCCAATTGCATGGAAGGGGCGGGCCATTCCCTATTTAGGGGTCCAAGTACCCACAAACCCGAAGGACACAAATCAGGTCAACTTTTCTCGATTCTTCAGGGACTTAGAAGGCGACTTGAAACAATGGGCGACCCAGGAGATCTCCCTGATGGGACGTATAACGGCCTGCAAAATGAACTTACTCCCAAGATTCCTTTACGCCTGCTCTTCCCTCCCGGTCGCAATCCCAGATCCCGCCCTCCGCGACCTGCAGAGGAAAATGCTTCGGTTCATCTAGAGAGGTAAGAAAGCCAGGGTCCCCCTAAAATCAATGTTAGGGGACGCAAGATTGGGTGGACTGGCGGTCCCCGATCTGCAATCCTACAGGGTGGCAGCACAACTAGCGCACATTCGCGTGTGGCAAATAACCACAGACCGCCCTAGATGGCTGGAATTAGAGCAATCATGGCTCCCGCTCCCCCTGCGGTTTCTTCCACACATCCCGCCCTCTCTCAGAGAACGATGGGAAGGACTCCTGCTGGCAACTAAGCACATGTTGAACTCCTTGGATTGGGCGTTGAAACGTAAGGGAATCCCGAGGGGACTGAGCCCTCTATCCCGATCTTCGACAACCTGACTTTCTCACCTGGAGCGAACCCCCGAAACTTCCAAAACTGGATAGCGAGGGGTCTCGAAACCTTAGACCAGCTGTATGAGGGAGACCTACCTTGCACCTTGGAACAATGTAAGGAAAGGTTTCGGCTCCAAGAAAGAGACAGGTTCACGTACATTCAGTTACGTCACTTGTGCTCCCAACCCCAAATTCTCCGGTAAGCCACGCGCCCTCTCACCCCCCTCAAACTAACTCTCAAGTACCTCTGAGCCCGGGGCAGGATTTCCACCCTGGACAGACGTTTTCTAGGGGACTTTCTGGCCTCAAAAACCCGATGTATGGCCCAGTGGGAGGCTGACTTGGGACACCCGGTTGAGGACCAGGCCTGGGTAGATATTTTGACCCGAACACACAAGTCATCCGCCTGCGTCACCAACAGGGAATGTGCGTACAAAATTCTGCTGCGCTGGTACTACTCTCCCCTCAGGCTCCATCACATGAACCAGTCCTTCGACCACGCTTGCTGGAGAGGGTGTAGCCGACCGGGCTCCTTTTTCCACATGTGGTGGACATGCCCAAAGATCCAATAATTCTGGAAACTATGTTTAGCCACCATTGAACAGATCACCCAGACAGCTCTCCCCCTGGAGTCTGAACCCGTCCTTCTAGGGGTCTCGGTTCCCAGGATCTATTCACGCTCTGGGAACAGAGCTAAACTGCTGACTCAGTGCCTTTTGGCTGGGAAAATAGAGATCGCCCGCTTTTGGAAAGCCCCGGACGGCCCCATATATCCCAATGGTGGGGGGAAATATGGTACATACTAATCACGGAGAAGGTAACAGCGGCAAGGGCCGGAATCCTCCATCGCTTTCAGAACATTTGGGCCCCAGTGCTGGAGTATAACCAGAAAGTTCCTGCATTAACCCGCAAGCCTACCAATATCCGGCGGACCTTGAGAGACCAAGACGCTCCCTGAAAGGGGAACATAGCCGAAGTAGGAACAGAAAATACAAACTAGCGGGAAGCATCCCCAGACCAAGAGCCATGGGGGGAGGCGGTTGGGGAATTGGAGGGGAGTTATGGTTTTGCCTTACATGCCTTGTTCATATCATACTGTTGTCACCCTGCCATGGTTTAAAATAAACATATTTTTTTAAAAAAGAAAAAGAGCTGAACCTGGACAAAGCTGTTCAGAGGAGGAAACCTCCACCAGACACAAAAAGATGGCAGGTACCCCAGTGTCCACTGATGTACATGCGGTGCAATGGAGAGGACAATGCGATAAACCCAAGAGAGACTTCATCAAAGAAAAAGGGTTGAGAAGTATTAGGGAGGATTCTCAGAAATGTGCTAATACCCTTCTACCTTAGAGACCCCCAGCTCTTTTTGCTGCACTTTAGGACTTTTAATTTCTAACCTGGAGGGAGTGAGACCTTTTTCCCACTCTCATGTATTTTTCTGTCAATTTGACTTTGGATTCTGACAAACTACTTAGGCATCATCTTTACATTGTTACATACAGTACCTTCAGTGCAGTGACACAGGGAAGTCTCTTAGATTTCCCAAAGGTTTAAATACCTTCTCTTGGTGAAACTACTGTTTCCAAGAGCAGTGAAGTGAAATTGACTTTACTTGCATTTTGTAACTTTCTAGACCCAGCATACACTATCTTACAATAGGGTGCTTAGTATCCCCTTTCTCTAGTTACAATTAATAGCTGGTGGCAGTGGTTTACTTTTGCCTACCATTGTGTGCTTTTACCGCGGGCTGCAATTGCAGCTGCAGTAAGACACCCATGGGTGCCCATTTCGTCAAAATGGCCCGGTCTTCTTTTTTCACCATTTCTTGTTGGAAAGGTCCTTCTTGAGATTTACTCTGCGTGCCAAACCAGGTTTGGTCCCTTTATTCGTTTTGTCTTTGCCAGGATTCACTGGTGAAGCCCGCCTCTGGCTCCAGCTTGTCTGGCAGGGCAGGAAGTGAGGGAAGTGCCCAAAGCTCACTGTGCTTAATCCCCTTGTTTACAGGAATGCACCCAAAGGTGATTGGCTGGCTATCTGTCCTCGAAGGTCATTCACCCTGCTGTGTGAGTGATAGGTAGGCTGCAAATAATGGGAGAAACCTGCATAAAAGGCGAGGCTTTTTGCTTGGAAGGCAGAGTCGACCACTGGACGAAGGAATCCAAAGAATAACTTGAAAGAGATGCTTGCTGCAATTCCTGGACCGCTGGTTTGCCCGGTGAAGCACTGCGTCTGTACTGAAGCTCTGATTCGCCCCGACTAGAGAAGCCCTGCAACAGACGACTTCTCCCCTTGGGTTGGTGGGACCAATCAACCCAAAAGTGAACTTGTCTGGAATCCACTCGGAGCTGGCTGTACTTCCATTGGTGCTGCAGGAACCGAATTGCCAGGGACAGGAACACCAGATCGAGTGCATCGCTTTTAAGTTGGACCCGAGCTCCAGGAAGATCCTCCGGACTCCCATGAAGCAGGACTAACCAAGCCTGAGTCACCTCAGCAGAGTGCTGGACCCCAGATGCGAGGAAAGTCCATTAAGGTATCCGAGAACCGCGGTGGTGCTGTTTGCGAGAGATGCAAGGAGCTGAAACCGCGAAGTGCCGCTGATTTGAAGTTTGCTCATTGCTGCCGCCAACCTTCCATTCGTAGTGCAGGAGTCCCCAGACGGCCTCCCTCTTGTCCCCACGACTGAGGCCCAGGAACACAGGATCTGCAGACCTACACAGGAACAGAAGCCAGATGGAAGCAGTTTTCTTCTAACCAAAGGTACTGTAAAACTAAGAGGACTTGCCTCTTGTCGTGTAGCCTTGGTAGCTCTCAGTTGAGACTTGTCTTGGTTACCCTTGCAGAGTTGCTTACAGCTTTGCCCCTCACAAGCCTCCCATCTTGTGGCCCTACAGTGATTGCATTTTCTACAAACATTTCTAAAACATTGCGCAAGACCTTTTACCTACCTGCAAGAAGTTATTCAGCTCTCCTAGACTTTTGCTCAACTAACATTGGCTGTCCTGGCTCACTGAAAAACTCTTCTTACCTCTGACTTTGTTCTTTGCCTTTCCCCCAGGAAAGGGTTAATTTACTTTGCATTGGAGGGTTTTAAAAAGTACTTACCTGATGAAGAATATTTTTTGACCATTGTTTTCTCCCTCTGAAACGTTTCCTTTGATCTCCCACTCAGTATTGCTCTAAATGTGCCAGTGATAAATCAATGTCCACAGTGTCCTAGTGATTTAAGTCACCTGAGGGTGTAGGAAGTGTCTGTGTGCCATCCCCAATGGGTATCAACTGATTCACTGAAACTGAGAGTGTTTATTTATTTTGTGTTCTATGATTGCTCCCTTCTAAAGAAAGCTTATTTAACTGACTGTTAAATGAATGTTTAATCAAGAAATCATGTGTGTAAGTGTTTACTTGAATAACTGTCATTGTGAAACTCTGTGTAACAACCTTAAAGCTCACATTGACCCCTCTTGAGATAAGCATGGCTGCTCAGTCTCTCTACCAACGTGTGTAGTACATGCTTATACCAAAGGATGGGTTAACTATTTTTTTTAAACAATTTTTATTAACTTTTACAACATCCAATCAACACAAAATAAACAGACTTAGCAGTATCTGTTGTGCATCTTTAAGTATCTTGTATCATATTAAAACATAACTACTGCTTGCCCATTACCCTCCCCCTAACTTGAGCCTACTCCACTTCGCCTATCGCTGTTATATCCTCTAGGGATACTTCCTCCTCCGTATTTCGGGAGATATCATGAAGATATCATGTTCGCTTGGGCATACCTGGGTGGACCCAGACAATGTGGCCACTAAGTGCTTCCAGGCCATCACCGTATCTGCTACTCTCCACCCCCCTGTTGGCTGCTTCGTTCCATACTGCCGTTTCCGCTTCAGCCCATTTCTTGCAATCATTTCACCAAATCTCTACCTTTGGTCTGTTACATGCCTTCCAGCCCATGGCAATTCTGCACTTGGCGAGTATGTAAACCAGGTCTTTAAGTTTACTCACATGCTTTAGTTTGCGTGGTCTAGGGAAACCCCCCACCATACATGCCCACACAGATTCCACATCTAGCGTGATCCCTTTCTCTGTCAAGCGGTGGGCTACTTCTCCCCAAAATTTACCAATTTCCGGGCATGCTCAGAACATATGTGTCATCTCAGCGTTCACTTCCTCACATTTGGGACATGTTTGTATTTCTGCGCTCTTAAATCGGGCAGTCCTCTGGGGGGTCATGTACACTCTGTGGGTTACGTATAGCTGTATAGCGTATTTGTTGCAACCTCGCATTCCTGGACACCTTTTTATGGTACCTCTGTTCCCTCTCCCACAGCCCATCATTCATGTTTTTCTCCCACTTCCTCTTCCCAGTCCTGTCTTAGGTGGGTCACTTCCTTCTCCACCCTGGTCATCAACAGTTTGTAGTTTTCGGAAACCTCATGCCCTCCCCCTCTGCGATATCATAAATTGTTTCTATGGCCGTATCAGGTTGGTCTTCCAGCACTATTTCAGACCATGTTTCTCTCGCCCGCTGAACCAATCTGGTGTATGTAATGTACTGCCCTAGATGTAGACCCGTTTCCTGTACCAGTGCGTTCAATTCCAATATCTTCCCATCTTGCCATATATCTCCCATTGTTGCGATACCCACTGGTTCCCAATGCTTGCGTATCGTCTTCCTCAATTGCTCATCAACTCCCGTCAGTGCTACTAGTGGTACTTGTGAGGAACACGGAGTCGGGTTCTCCATTGCCTGGCAAACCGTACGCCACATTTTCCATCCCAATTCCAGCATTCTCGGACACCCTCTTATCTCTGATTTAGGCAGCCATATCCATTCTTTCAAGAAAAACGGAGTACATTCAGACCTCAGCAGTCTGGACTCCGTTGTTGAGTCTTCCGTTAGCCACAAATTGCAGCTGGCAGGCCCAGTGGTAGATCTAAAAATTGGAAAGTTTTATGCCCCCTTTATCATATGTATTCTGTAGTTTCCACAGGGCTATTCTGTTCCTGGTGTTATGCTAGATGAAGCCCCTAGATATGCTCTGAAGTTTAGCAAAGAATCGCTTAGGTATCATGTGTGGTATATTTCCAAAAGAATGTATCAGCCTCGGCAAAACAACCATCTTCAGCAATGTTGCCCTCCCTATCATGGCCAAAGGGAGCTTAGCCCAGAATCTCATGCTATTCTCAATGTTTGCCACTGCCTTCTCACAGTTGTGTTTGTGCTCATCCTCCACTGCGTGATAGATATCTATCCCTAATATTTTGGTCTCCCAGGGTATTTGTATTATGGGTAAGAGCTCCCACGGAATCCCCTTATATATCCCCAGGGGGAATATTCGCTACGTTTTTGGATTGACTGCGATGCCGGAGAGCAACGCAAATCGCTCCATTACTTCTAGAATGTATTGCAGGTTTTCCTCCGGGTATCTCAAGTATAACAACATATCATCAGCACACAATGATATCAGGTGTGGCCCTCCTTTTGTGAAAATCCCCACCTCCTCGTACTGTTGCCTTAGGTATATTGCTAGGGGTTCCAGTGCAAGAATATACAGCATCGGGGACCAAGGGCATCCCTGTCTGGTCCCCCTGCTGAGTTGCCACCTTTCTGAAATAACCGCTCCCGTCTTAACTCTGGCTAGTGGTGAGCTATATAATAGTTTCACCCACTTCAGACACCCAGGCCTGATTCCATATTCCCTTAAAGCTGCTATCAGCCATGGCCATTTAATAGAATTGAAGGCCTTCACCACATCCAATGAAACAATTGCGACTTCCTGTGCCTCTCCTTCTGTTTGCTGTATGACCCCGTGGAGCCTTCCAAGGTTGTCAGATATGCTTCTTTGTGGGACATATCCGGTCTGATCAGGGTGTATAAGCTTGCCTATGACCTGTCTCAATCTCCCCGCCAACACAGCCGTGAGTAGCTTGCTGTCCTGGGTCAGCATGGATAGCGGTCTATACGATCCACGGTCCATGCTCGGCTTATTAGGTTTAAGAATCGGAATGATGATCGCCTCTCTTAGGGATTCTGGCAATAGCCCGGTTTCGAAAGCTTTGTTTAACATTGCCAGTAGCAAGGGAAGCACTTCCGTTTTATATGTTTTATAGGACTCGCTAGGGAGTCCGTCCGCTCCTGAGGCCTTGCAAGTGGGTAGTTCCTCAATCACTGCTTCTAGCTCCTCCAATGTGGTTGGGGAATCTAAGTTCTCTCTCTGCTCAGCATTCAATTTGGGTAGGCCAATGTCCTCTAGTGTTTCCACTATCTCGCCCCATTCACCTCATCTGTATCTCCATACAATTGTTTATAGAACTCGAGGAACCCTCCGTTCACACCTTCTTGGGTATCAAGCATCTGTCCTCCTTCTCCCTGTACAGCTCTGATCATTGGTCTTGGTGTCTCGCTTTTATACAACCATGCGAACAACCTCGCTGGCTTGTCCCCACCAGCATGCTGCCTCTCTATGTATTTCTTATCATTTAAGTTGCATAGCCTCTCTCAGTGCCCTTCACATTTTTTCCGTAATCGGCTTATAGTTTTGGCCTCTTCCAGGGAGCCATCTCCTCTGCTCATGATTCCCTCTAGTTCCTCCCCTGCCTTCTGCAACTCTTGCAATACGTCTCCTTGTAGCCCTTTGGATTTTGCTATCACTGATCCCCTCACCACCACCTTAAATGCTTCCCATAGGGTGCCAGCTGATTTTACGCTTCCAGTGGTGTTTTTGAAGTATTCTACAATTTCCCTCCTCAGATCCCCTCTGAACACTGTGTCTTTCAATGCTTCGGGTCTCAGCCGCCACTTTGGGATCCTAGCTCTAGGGGCCTGATACTGCCATGTTAAGACCAATGGTGAGTGGCCCGAGAGGACCCTCGCTTTTTATTCGGTCTGCACTATCTCTCCTATCATCTCCGGGGAGGCGAATATATAATATAACCTTGTATACAAATTATGTGCAGCCGAGTAATGCGAATAGCGTCTGTCATATGGGTGGTGTAGCCTCCATATGTCTTCCAACTTAAAGTCTCCCAACAGGCTCCTCAAGGTTTTGGCTGCAGGGGTGGGATTGTCTAATTTCCCTGGGATCCAGCATACAGTTAAAGTCGCCTCCCCATATAACCGCATCCCCCAGGTATGGGCTTATTTTACTATATAAGGTCTTGAAGTAGGCCACAGTATTTTGGTTTGGGGCATATGTATTAATAATACACACTTCTTTGTTTTCTATCAGTCCCTGTACCACTAACATACTAACATCCTCCCGTCAGACTCTGCTGCAGATTGCAATAACTGAAAGGGGACATGTGGTGCTACCCAGGTGATTACCCTTCTGGCGTATTCCGAATACGTTTCCCCTACAGTGGTTCCTGTTTTTCATTTGTTAGAGGGGTGTCTTGTAGTAGAGCGATATCTATTTTCTGCCTCCTCAGATACCTCATGATCTTATTTCTATTCAGGTAGCTGTTGAGCCCCCTGACATTCCAGGTAACTATCTTAAGGTCTCCCATCTTTTATCCATACCCAGTCCCTCCGCTGTCCCCCTTTATCTTCTGCATCTTGCACAGCGGCGCGTGGACGTAAGCTTGTTCCCTAACTAAAATCACTGCACACCCTCCAACTGCCCCCCACATCCCCCTTCCTATTCCCAACTGTTGCCCAGCTCCATCCCTGGATCTCAGGCTATCCCGCATTTAGTCCTTTCTCGGCAATGCCGGTACCAGGAACACAGCAGGGGGTTACCGCACTACCGGTAACCCAACTAAACTATTTATAGGGGTATAAGAGTGAGTCCACTGTGTCTCCTGCAATTATGCACCATTACGCTATGCCCGCTCGTATCTTTCTGCTTAACACATAGCTCATTTCTCGGCCAACATTGCCCTATAGTATATTCAAGTCCCAATGTCACAGTTTATACAGCACCTCGGTTTCTGGAACCGCTGCCTCACTTATCCGTTCCGCTTTCCTTCTGGCTGTCTGTTCCCGATAGACAATTCTGGGCATCCAACCACTCCGTCGCATCTTCAGGGGTCTCGAAAAACAGGGCCCTGTCTTGTGGAACACTTTCAGTTTCGCCGGGTACATCAGCATGTATTTATAGCCCGCCTCGCGTAGTCTCCTCTTCACCGTCCCATAATACAGTCGCCGTCTCTGCACCAGGAGTGTATAGTCTGGGTACGCCCTAATAGACGCGGATGCCCTTTGTATTGTGCCCCCTTTCCGGAAGTGTTCCAGGATTTTCTCCCGGTCTCGGTAATTCAGAATTTTAGCAATTATTGGTCTCGGGGGGGGGGGGTCCTGGCGGTGGTTTCCTTGTCAGGACTCTATGTGCTCTATCCACCTCGAACCCTTGGGTGAGCGGCCCTCCTCCTATTTCTTGCAGTAACATAGTCTCAATGTAGTCCGTAGGGTTAGGTCCTTCCTCTCCTTCCGGAAGCCCCACAATCCGTATGTTATTTCTCTGAGCGCGCCCTTCGGCTTCCTCTGCTCTATGTTCTAGGTTGCTTACTTGTTGTCTCAGTATGTGGATCTCCGAGGTGTGTGATGCGCATGCAGCTGTGTTTGAGTTTACCTCTTTCTCCAGTTCGCCTGTGCGTTCCGCTATTGTTCATACGTCTTGTCTGAGTAGGTTTACATCCACCTGCACTGCGCCAACTTTAAGTTCCAGTGTTGCCTTGGGTTCGGCCATGGCTCCCTCTAGTTTAGTTTCCCACGTTACTTTCAGGTCCGCAATCGCCTCCAGGATCTGCTCATCATTGCGTGCTGATGTTGTGTCCATCTGCAGGTTCCTCTCTTTACTTCTAGCCCCTTCCGTTGGCTGTGGTGTCCTTGCGAATTCCTCCATTATGGGTTGCTTCCCTTTTGTCTTGGGCAACTTGGACGCCTACACGGTGTCGTCGTATGCCTTTGTTTAAGATGGCTGGGGTTAGGCTTTCCGACACTATTGCTTGCGCTGGCGCGTCCGGTTTTTGGGTCCGTTTGGGGTCTTCCAGCTGCGCCTGCCCTGTATCTTGCTGGTGCTGTCGAGTCACCCGGCGTCTGATGGCAACAGATCCCCAGTCTTTGTCTTTTCAGCCCAGAAACACCTTAAGCACTTGGTGGGGGCTGCACGAGTGGTGGCTTAATTTGTATAGTGCTGCGCCATCCGGCGCATGTACTGTCCTTAGTACCTCGCTGGCCAACTGCTAGCGAGGCCGTCATCCAGCACATAAATTGAAGTGTTCTGGCGCTATCCTCCGGTCGCTGCCCAGCTGCTCTCACAGTTGCCTGGACCTTTGTCCAGCCATCTTGCTGTCTCTCGCCCTTACCACGTCACATAATAGGGCTGAGCCAGGCAGTGTAGTTGCCACTCTGTTATAATGGCTGCCCAATGATATTGCCTTCATATGCGTTGGGTTGTCTTGTTACTGGTTTTTGATTTGAGGTATAGCCTTAAGATATGCTATGCGTGTGGCCACAACAATTGGGGTCCTCTGTGAGCTTCCGCTAATTGCACCTCTCACCGGATCTCCAGCTCGTGTTTTCTTATTAAGACACTCGAGCTTCTCATCACCACTCTCTTGGCTCCCCCCTTCCTTCTTCATTTAATAGGTTGCCTGTGTCGTGATTACGTGTGTTACCCACTTCGTATGGCCCCCTGTGTTCCAGCTCCTTGGCAAGCCATTATGCAGGTAGATCTCAACAGTGCCCCAGCCGTCCATAATGGTTGCTCTTGCAACGTGAGTTTCCTGCTCACAGCTTATACAGCTGAAGGTCCTGCTTGCCAGTATGCTCCAGCAGTCCTCAGCGCCTGGGCAACAAAGTGTCTCTCATCCACGCGTTCACCCGGCAGGATGACTCAATGAGATCCCCAAGCTCCTCCGTTGACTGTACTGTGTTCTGTGTGAGATGGTTGCCTCCTTCCTACGTGCTTGGTCGCCGACAATGTATCGCAGTCGCTCTTGTCTTTGTGCTGGGCCAATTACTCATGCAGCACCCTGCAGGCTGGGTGGCTGTTCGGCTGATATAACAGGGCTCATTCCTCAGCGGGCATGCCTTCGTTCGGGGGGTCGGGATGCGTAAAGGTACGCGCCCGACTTGTGCATGTGTGGGACCGCTACCCTGCCCCCTCCACAGGCGGCACTCGGGTTGGTATCCGAGCCGTCGCACATCGGCAGTCCTCCTCCTGTCTGCAAACTGCTCCGCTTTGCCGTAACACACAGCAGGGGCCCAGCACACTCCACTCACCGGCCTCTGTCACCCCTGCAACGTTACTCGGCGTTCCCGAGACCGCTGCAGTAGTCTTTGTAGAGCTGCGTTAATGTTCCGTTCCGCCTCAATCCCTTTGTTCTCATAGAGCGGGCATTTTTTACCACATCTTCAGGACCTTGTAACTTTTCCGTTGGGCAAATCTTCCTTCATGGACATTGGATCTGGCACTCAAGTTGTGCACTGCCTACAGCAGATGTTCCCACGACCGCAGGTCCGTTCCAATGGCTATTACACCACCTCTTTCATGTAAGCGTTCCAGGATTATGTCCGGATCGGCAGGAGCCACAGAGATTCACAACTTATCCCATGGCTAGTCAGCCACGCCCCCCATGGATGGGTTAACTATTGCCAAGAGGACAAGGCTGGTGCAGTCTCCCACAGGGTACTGCATACAATCTTGCCTAACACTGGTGGCAGGTGGTGAGTATCTATTGTAGAGTTGTTACATTGAGTATTTGCTTTGCTTTTGTTCAACTAAAAACCTTCACAAGGCTCCATTAGAACAGCAATTGTAACATGCCTAATATGGATAACTTCAGTTAGGATGCCCTGATCATTTGAACAGTAGAACAACTGAAGGAAATGTGTACAATCAGGAATCTCCCTGTTGTTGAATCACCAAAGTTTGGGTAGTAGAAGGTCATGCCTACTAACCAAGGGAATGCAGACATTGATAATGAGGATGACAATTCAGAGTCTAACTCTAATGTCTTAGAAGAGTCAGAGGAGGGAGAAGAGTCCCAGGATAGGAGCCCCTCTTTGCCTCAGCAGGCTCTTTTGCTTCAACCTATGTCCACTGGGACCCCCGAAGGTCCATCACTGAGTCGAGAATATGTGCCTCTTGAGAAAATGAGACTTGAATTGGAATTTAAAAGGTTGCAAGCTCAAGCTGAAGTCAAGCATCAGGACATTCAACTCAGGGAATTGGAAATGCAACATGCTCTTGAAATGAAAAGATTGTCCCTTGAAAATGTTTCCCTCCCAGAATCCTCTACGTCTTCCAGTCCCACGAGGCCTTGCCTGCCTAAAGAAGCAGTGAGTAGTAGTGAAACTTGATATTTTGGATTGGTTGGGTGCTTTTGAATACAATCATGGGATTCAGTGCCTCACAGGGAATCAGCTGATGCATTGGCTTTTGTCTAGGCTTCCCCAGGTTGCAACTGACGCTGTAATGGAGGTGGGTGAGCTTGGAAGACAGTAGTATGAGAATGTGAAGCTGGCTTTGATAGCCAAATTTAGGAAAACTCCTTCCCAGTACCCTAACAGGTTTAGGACCCTCAAAAAGACTGATGGTACCCCTTGGGCTACCGGGGTTTGGGAATGTTTGAAAAACATGGATGGGTTAAGGGTTACCAGAGTGAACTCCTTTGAAGAGATGAGAAATCTGTTTTTGTTAGAGACTATTTTTGATACCTGCTCTCCTAGTTGAGACAGCACTTGGCTGACTCAAAAGTGATTGATCCCAAGAAGCTAGCAAACGCTGCTGACTTGTGGGTTGCCAACCGGGCCACTGAAAAGGATTCTGGGGCCACTCACATAAAGGATGAGGGGAAGCAGTACAAGAAGGATGACAAATCCAACCACCCAAAAGAGGGCTACAAACATAAGAAGGGTAAGCCACATGGGAGGCCAGGTCAGTCTAGGTAACCCTCTGGTGCTAAACTAGAGGGAGGTCAGCAGAAGCCCCCATTCCAGAAAACATTTGGTAAATGGTATGCTTGTGGGTCAACTGACCATGTGAAAAGAGATCCCAGATGCAAGGGTAAACCTTCAGGGATTCACACTGCCTCCTTAGCCTTCATCCCTGAGGATGAAGTTCATACGGCTAATGGTAACTTTCAGTTATTGGCTGAGGACTCCATTGGAGTCTCAGACAGTGTTTCTTTAGTATCCCCGGGGCTGTGGTAACAGCAGAATGTAGATGTGTATAACTCTATTCCAGATAATACCAAAGAATATTACAAGGACAGTGTTCTTGTGAATGGACAGGAGACCCCTGCCATTAGAGACACTGGGGCCAGCATTACTGTAGTGGATGAAACTTTTATCAAGCCAGAGGATGTTGCTAAGGCTCCCACTAAGCTTGCTGGAGGCCCACTCCATATGATTCCTAGAATACCAGCTCTCATTCAGTGCAACAATATGACTGTGAGGATTCCTGTAAGTGTACCAAGTGAGGTGCCTCAGAGAATCCTGTTGGGGAATGACTTAAAGACTCTTGGAATTGTATCAAGGACCCTCAGGCCTCCCAGTAAAAGGAAGCAGGAGAAAACGAGATTAGCCAGCGAGGCAACTTTAGGTGACTCTCAAGAGGAAGTTACAGAGGAACCTATAACCCCCAGTCCACAGGAAGGACACCCTCCAACATCTAGGACAAAGAAGGAGACAAAGGGGAAACCTAAGGTCTCAGGAAAGAAGAAAGATGTCACACATGTTCATTGAACAAGGACATCCCTGAGAAGACAGTCCAAAGTCACACCTGTGATCCCTACACCAGCTGAGGCTGAATGTGAGGAACAACCAGAGAATGGTGATACAGCTACTGGTGAAACTGAGTTGGAAGAAGCCTTCCCTATGTTGGAGATCTGGGTCCCAAAGACCATCCTGAGCTGCAGAATTTGCTTGCAGAAGGTGGACCCTCTATGGCAAACTTCAGCAGAGGTCAAAGAGAGTGTCCTACTCTTGAAGGACTTCGCCAACAGGCAGCTTCCCAGCTGGATGGGCAAGAGCCAGGGAAGCACAGGCTGTACAGGGAGGATGGCCTCCTTTACAGTGAGCCTATTGAGTCTACCCGAGGGGACAACAGAAGACTTGTAATGCCTCAGGAGGTGAGACCGCAGTTTCTACAGTTAGCCCATGAGATTCCTTTAGCTTGTCACCTAAGCTTTAAGAAGACCAAGGAAATAATTTCTCTGTATTTCTACTGGCACAAGATGTGGTCTGATGTAGACAAATTCTGTAGAAGCTGTCACTCTTGTCAAACTTCTGGCAAGAGTGGAGCCATGAATGTGGCACCCTTAGTGCCCCTCCGAGTGGTGGGAGTTCCTTTTGAGAGGGTAGGGATTGACATTGTTGGTCCCCTAGACCCTCCTACATCTTCAGGCAACCGATTTATATTGAATGTGGTAGACCATGCTACCAGGTCCCGAAGCCATACCTATGAGGACTGTTACTGGCCAGGCAGTGTCATGATCCCAGCACAGAAATACAAATCCCATTCACAGCATATTCTTCCAAAAGTTTCCACAGCAGTTCCCTGCATCGTCCGAAGGTATTTTCTCCACAGTTTCTCTGAAGACCTGCAAAACAAAGGTATTTAATGAATGAATTAACTTGTTAAAAGAAAAGAAAGAAGAAGTTTCATACAAGCTTACCTGAAGTATCAACAAGGCTTTTTTCTTCGCTTATTTTTACTGTTCTGAAGGCAGCTATTACTCCGTTTCTTTTGACGAACTGACGTAATTTAAATTTAATATTATGACGTAATAAAAACGAGTATAACTGCAGCCTTACCACAGCCTAAGCCCTTTTAGGGAACCACGAACCTGCAGAGAATAAAAGTGATTTTTAGCAAGAGAGATCTCTCCAACGTAGGGACCATTTCAAATTTGATGAACTAAAAAACAATTATTATTTCTTACCAAGAGACTTTCCCTTGATACTTAAAAAAAGGCTTTGGACACTATACAGATAAGAGATTTTTTCGAAACCATTACCCCCCTCAGAATAAGTCATCTACCCAACCCGCCCCTGTAGAATACAGGATGGAAAGCTCCACAGCACAAAAGCACAGGTGAGAAGGGAGGGTAATTTTTAGAGTACACTGCATCACAGTTATAAGTTTGTGAATGGGAATTACAATAGTGGTTTTGTTATAATTGTTGTTTCCACAGAACTAGAGCCCAGACCACAGGTCCTCAGCTGAAAAGACATTACGCTCCCACGGGGACTTAAGGTAAGCGTTACAGAACGCAAAGCCGTACTTAAACAACTCCACCTGAGCGTAATGGAGGACTCAGGAATAGATCATTTATCCCAACTTCTGGGAGAGCTCAGAGCAGAGGTTCATGCAGCTGGGTCTGAAACCAACTCTCTTTGTAGAGAGTTGGTAGTTAATAGGGAGCGCACTGAGGAATTGGGTCACCAGTTGCTACAGTCCCAAGCAGGGCAGGCACCACTGTCTGGTGGGGGTTCACAGGGTCAAATTCCCACTTCCAGTCCTCCACTACAAGTAGTTTTACCTGGAAATATTCCCCTAGCAGCCCCAGAAAGATTTACAGGAGATCCACAGCGTTTTGCAATATTTATTAACCAATATAATTTACATTTTATATTTAGACCTGGGGTTTTTCCTTCCGATCAGGCCAAAGTGGCATTTGTGTTATCTTATTTGGGAGGACATGCTGGTCCATACCCCTCGTGAACAGAGATGATCCATTACTGAGGAACTATCCTGGTTTTCAGCAGGAATAAGAAACACTTTTTGCTCATCCAGCTCAAGGTCAGGCTTAAGACCACAAGTTGCTTTCTTTACGCCAAGGTAACCAGGAATTGTTGGTTTATATATCCTCTTTCAATAGATTAGTAGCTGAAACGAATTGGCCTGAGGAGACGAGAACCACACTTTTTCATCAAGGCCTGAGAGGAGAACTTAAGGATATTTTGGTGCAAGTCGTGAATCCTCCTACAAGTTGTGCCGAATTCATAGATCTAACCATCCAGTTGGATCACCGATTACATAACCGACGCTATGATGGGGCTAGATCAGAGGTAAAATCATTTTATGTTCGTACTAGAGACACTGGAAGTCGTTCAACGACTGAAAGTCACCCTGAACCCATGCAGTTAAAGGAAGTTTGAGGTCCCATCTCTAAAGAAGAACGAGACAGAAGAAGACAGCAGAATTTATGTCTCTATGTGGTTCAGTGGGTCATCAATTGCAAAACTGTCCAGTGAAACCATCATGGAAGCCAGTCGGAGCCGTAGACAAGGCAAATAGAAAATTCACAGTAGATGAACAGCAGGAACACTTCAACGCCCGACAAGTACAGAGGGCGACTTGTCGAGCCAAAAAAAGGAAATTCAGATCTCTCATTTTGTTGTTCCGGTCATCCTAAGTAGTGACCTTCAACCATCCAAGGTGTATGCTCTGGAAGCATCTGTGGATAGCGGTGCGATTGGAAACTACATGGATTACGAACTAGCAGGCAAGGTGGGTATTAGTATACATCCAAAAGTTGTTGTAGAAAATGTCACTGCGGTGGATGGAACACAATTAATATCTGTACCAGTGACAAAGTGTACTGAAGCTTGTAAATTGCTCTGCCAGGAAGGACATCCGGAAAAGATATTTTTTGACCTGATTTGTGCTCCAGTTTAAGGTGATTCTAGGAATTCCATGGTTAGAAAAACACAACCCACGGATTGATTGGCGAGCCAAGACCATTGTTTTCGCAGAGGAATGCAGGACTTCCTGCTATGTTCAAGGCAGACCCCTGAAGAAAGGGTTACAAGAGATTCCTTACAATACACCCACTTTAGATATGACAGGGACCCTTCCTCCGGAATATCAAGACTTTCGAGAGGTATTTGAAGAGGAACAAGATAACGTGCTGCCACCTCATCGACCACATGATTGCCAAATCGATTTGATTCCCGGTTCAAAAACCCTGTGCAGCAGAATCTATGCCCTAACTGAACAAGAAAATATTCATTTGAAGACCTATCTAGACAATTATCTGGCCAATGGGCTCATTTGGCCCGCTAAGTCCCACATGGCATCTCCTCTATTTTCCGTGCCCAAGAAGGAAGGGGACCTTCGTACCTGCATAGACTACCGTGCCCTAAACCAGATCACCGTCAAGAATCGATATCCCCTTCCACTTATCCCAGTACTAATGGATCAAGTTGAGGATGCCAAGATTTTTACTAAATTAGACCTTAGAGGAGCCTACCACTTAGTGAGAATCAAAGAAGGACATGAATGGAAGACTGCCCTTGGCACAAAATACGGATTATACGAATATCAAGTCATGCCCTTTGGCTTAGGTAATGCCCCAGCGGCCTTCCAAAATTTTATGAATGACATTTTATGTGAATTACTCGACGTTTGCACCGTAGGGTACTTGGACGACATACATATGTACTCAAGGTTGGTCCAAGAGCACATAACCCATGTAAGAGAAGTCCTCCAGAAACAAAAAAAACACAAGCTCTTTATAAAATTGGAAAAAATGTTCCTTTCATACGACCTCAGTGGATTTCCTGGGATTCATACTGTCAGGAATCCAAATGGATAACAGAAAAGTTGAAGCAGTTTTTAATTGGCCTTCTCCTACCTCAGTGAAGGACTCCAAAGTTTCTTTTTTAGGATTTGCACATTTTGACAGATGCTTTATTGCAGGATTTTCACAATTGGTCCACCCGATAACTTCATTGCTTCGAAAACATAAGACCTTCTCCTGGACCACGGAAGCAGAAGAGGTCTTTCAGATATTGAAGAAACAATTTACCACAGGTCCGGTGTTGAAACACCCTCAACCAGAGTTACCATTTGTAGTGGAAACCGACGCGTCCAGTGCTGCAATGGGAGCAGTACTATCCCAGAAAGACCCTGAAACAGGACAGCTGCATCCAGTGGCCTTCTGGTCCGAGAAGTTCTCAACAGCTGAATTGAACTATAGCATCACAGACAAGGAATTACTGGCAATAAAGCACACATTCAAAGAATGGAGACATCACTTGTTAGGGGCCCGACATACAGTTACTGTCTTAACAGATCATTGAAACCTGCAATATTTGTGCAATGCCAAGGCTCAATCATCACGACAACTCCTTTGGGCGTTATTTTTTATAGAATACGATTTTGCTATCACATACCGCCCAGGGGTACGTAATGGCAAAGCAGATGCCGTGTCAAGGATTGGAGAAAAAGAAGAGATTCAAAGCACCACAGAACCTGTAAACATAATCCCAGAAGAAAAGATGCTGGGAGTCACTGGAGCCCCCGAAGAAGGCTTAAAAGCCCTAATTCTACTTCACTTAACCACATCTGAATTAGAGGTTTGGGAATCAAAAGGACCTACTTTGCTTTCCAATAGGTCAAAGCAGGACGTATTGTGAATTTGCCAATACCGAAATTGCAGGATTTTTGCCTGAGACACCGTAGTGCAGATCTTCTGTTGAATTGCAATATGTTGTGCTTTGGCATTTGTGGACCCTTCAAAATGAACACCAAGATATTGATACTCAGGTACAATGTCCAATGATAAATTGTTGATGGACCAATTATACACCTTGCCTCCCTTTCTCATTGGTTTGTATATTACTATTTGAGTCTTAGTTGTATTGATACTCAATTCATTAAGTTTGGTGTATTTTTCAAAAGCCGTCAGAAGCCTTTGTAGGCCTACAGGAGTCTTAGATACAAGGACCAAATCATCGGCCTATAGAAGTGCTTTGATCAATGAACCATTCATTTTGGGTGAGTCTGTGTTTTCTACTTCGAACGCCTGCTGTACATCCTGAATAAAGTAGTTAAATACAGCAGACGCTAAAAGGGAACCCTGTTTTAACCCTCGAAAAGTGGGGATTTCTTCAGATAACCGGCCTTGAAGATTTAACCTAATGCAAATGACTGTATTATGATGAAATTCGTAAATCATATCACATAGGGAAGACGGACACCTATCACGTATTAGTTTGGACATCAACAGAACTCGCGATACTGAATTGAAAGCGGCTCGCAGATCTACAAATGCGAAAAATAATGGTTGTCTGATTTGATGACATTGATATTTTAAAGCATTGATGCAAAGAAGATTAATACCAGTACCTAAACCTCTCACAAAACCTGTTTGTTGAGGGTCTCGCAAATTATACGCTATTGTCCACTCATTGAATTTTCTCAGCACGCATTTTGCAAACAGTTTCCCTGGTATATCAAGAAGGGCTATAGGCCTGTAATTAGATGGTTGGCAGTAATCGCCAGAGGCATCTACAAGTCCATGGGTTAGTCCAGTTGTACTAGTACCAAAGGCAGGATCCAAGGACTTGAGATTCTGTTTGGACTATATAGCTCTTAATGCAGTCACCAAACTGATGCCCACCCGAGGAGGTCTCTACCAGTTTAAGGTTATACCTTTTGGTTATGCCTTTTGGACTAAAAAATGCACCTGCTACATTCCAAAGGATGGTGAATCGTGTTCTGAATGGGATGGGGGACTTCTGCATGGATACTTGGATGACATTGCAGTGTCCAATCCTGCTTGGGAAGAGCATCTTGACCACCTAGGATATGTATTGTAGGCTCCTGAGCAGGCCAATCTGACCATAAAGGCAAGCAAGTGTCAAATTGGTCAGAGCAAAGTGGTCTACATTGGACATGAGGTAGGAGGAGGCGAAATAAAGCCATTACCTAGCAAAGTACAAGCTGTACAAGACTTGGCCACCCTTACTACTCAAATCCAAGTGAGAACCTTTTTAGGTCTCAAAGGTTACTATAGGAACTTCATTGAGAACTATTTGACCGTACGTAGCTTCTCCCTTGAATGTGAACTCCTCACCCAAATTACCCAAGAAGGGCAAGTGGAATGAGGAGTGCATTAAGGCATTTGAAGTACTTAAGACAGCCCTTTGTCAAGCTCCAGTCTGGAGAGTTCCTGACTACAACCAATTCTTTATTGTACAAACAGATGCTTCAAATACAGGAATTGGTGCAGTTCTGAGTCAACTGGATTAGAAAGGCAGGGAACACCCTATCTGCTTCATCAGTAGGAAACTGAAAGACCATGAAACAAGGTGAGCAACCATAGAACGTGAATGTTTTGCCATTATGTGGTCTTTGAAGAAGGTTAGACCATACTTGTATGGATCTACTGTTGTAATTCAAACAGACCACCAAACCTTGAGATGGTTAGTGCAGATTAAGGGGGAGAATCCCAATGTATTAAAATGGTCAATCAGCCTTCAGGGGGTTGATTTCATCATAGAACACAGGTCAGGGTGTAATCACTAAAATGCTGATGGTCTCTCAGAAAGTATGACCGACTGGAGTAAGGAGATTAATCCAGGAGTGGATTAAATCCTCCTGTCCCTTAGTCTGGGGGGTACGAGTGTTACAGAGAATTCTAAGAAATTTGCCAATTCCCTTCTACCTTAGAGACCCCCAGCTCTTTTTGCTGGACTTTAGGACTTTTAATTTCTAACCTGGAGAGAGTGAGGCCTTTTTCCCACTCTCTCATGTATTTTTCTGTGATTTGGGCTCTGTATTTCTTTTGACTTTGGAGTCTGACAAACTCCATAGGCATCATCTTTACATTGTGACACACAGCAACTTCAGTGCAGTGACACAGGGAAGTCCCAAATGTTTAAATACCTTCTCTTGGCGAATCTACTGTTTCCAAGAGCAGTGCAATGAAATTGACACAACATCTTACAATAGGGTGCTGGAGGGGTTACTTAGTATCCCCCTTGTCTAGTTCCTCATGTAACATGTTTATGTTACCCTTTCTACAATTAATGGCTGGTGGTAGTGGTTTACTTTTTCCCACCATTGTGTGTTTTTACCGCAGGCTACAATTGCAGCTGCAGTAAGACACACATGGGTGCCCATTTTGTTAAAATGGCCCGGACTTCTTTTTTTGCCATTTCTTGTTGGAACGGTCCTTCTTGAGATTTACTCTGCGCGCCAAACCAGGTTTGGTCCCTTTGTTCATTTTGTCTGTGGTGGGATTCACTGGTGAAGCCCGCCTCTGGCTCCAGCATGTCTGGTGGGGGCAGAATGTGAGGGAGGTGTCTGAAATTCCCTGTGCTTAATCCCCTTGGTTACAGGAATGCACCCAAATGTGTTTGGCTGGCTGGCTGTTCTCGGAGGACAGCCACCCTGCTGTGTGAGTGACAGCTAGGCTGCAAATGAATGGGAGAAACCTGCATAAAAGGCAAGGTTTTTTGCTTGGAAGGCAGACTCGACCACTGGATGAAGGAATCTGAAGAAGAACTTGGAAGAGACGCTTGCTACAACTCCTGGACCGTTGGTTTGCCTGGTGAAGCCCTGCTGCATTGCTGAAGCTCCGAATTCGCCTCGACTAGAGAAGCCCTGCATCGGACGACTTCTCCCCTTGGGTTGGTGGAACCAATCAACCCCAAAGTGAACTTGTCTGGATATCCTCTCGGAGCTGGATGTACTTCCATTGCTGCTACATGAACCTAATTGCCAGGGAGAGGAACATCGGATCGAGTGCATCGCTTTTAAGTCGGACCCGAGCTCCAGGAAGATCCTCCTGACTCCCATGAAGCAGGATTGACCAAGCCTGAGCCACCTCAACAAAGTGCTGGACCGCAGATACGAGGAAAGTCCATTAAGGTATCCGAGAACCGCGGTGGTGCTGTTTGTGAGAAACACGGCGAGCTGAAACGGCGAAGTGCCACTGATCTGATGTTTGCCCATTGCTGCTGCCAACCTTCCATTCGTAGTGCAGGACTCCCCAGAGGTCCCCCCTCTTGTGCCCACGACTGAGGCTCAGGAACCCAGGGGGCCTCATTACTAGTCCGGCAGTAACCAAGGCGTTAAAACCGCCTGGTAACCGCTGGACTCGTATTACCATTCTGCCTCCGTGACTCCCGGAATTACCGGGGCATTACAACCCCGGTGTCCCGGGAATTCAGGAGGCGGAATGGTGTTAATCCTCATTCCCATTGAGTCCAACAGGACTCAATGGGGATGGGGATCATGGAAACACCGGCACCATCTCGTGATGGTGCCGGTGTTTCCTCATCCGCCTGCAGGCGGGCGGTGTTAAACCCACCAGGTCAGACCTGGTGGGTTGACGCCTCCGCCTGCAGGAGTTGTGATCGCCCGGCATGGAAACAACGGTGGCGGCGGGTTTACCGCCACCGTTGTTTCCATACCGGGCGAGTTATAAATAGGCCCAAGGTCTTTTGACCTACACAGGAACAGACGTCAGCTGGAAGCAAGTTTTCTTCTAACCAAAGATACTGTAAAACTAAGAGGACTTACCTCTTGTCGTGTAGCCTTGATAGCTCTCAGTTGAGACTTGTCTTGGTTGTCCTTGTAGAGTTGCTTGCAGCTTTGCCCCTCACAAGCCTCCCAGCGTATGGCCCTGCAGTGATTTCCTTTTCTACTAACATGTCTAAAACATTGTGCAAGACTTTTTACCTACCTTCAAGAAGTGCTTCAGCTCCCCTAGACTTTTTCTCAACTAACATTGGCTGTCCTGGATCCCTGAACGACTCTTCTGACCTCTCACTTTGTTCTTTGCCTTTCCCCCAGGAAAGGGTTAATTTACCTTGCATTGGAGGGTTTTAAAAAGTACTTACCAGATGAAGAATATTTGTTAACCATTGTTATCTCCCTCTGAAACTTTTCCTTTCATTTCCCACTCAGTATTGCTCTAAATGTGCCAGTGATAAATCAATGTCCACAGTGTCCTAGTTATTTAATTCACCTGAAGGTGTAGGAAGTGTCTGTGTGCCATCCCCAATGGGTATCAACTGATTTAGTGTAACTGAGAGTGTGTATTTATTGAATTATATTTTGTGTTATATGATTGCTCCCTTCTAAAGAAGGCTTATTCAACTGACTGTTAAATAAATTAATAATTGTTTAATCAAGAAACCTTGTGTATAAGTGTTTATTTGAATAACTGTCATTCTGAAACTCTGTGTAACAACCTTATAGCTCACATCGACCCCACTTGAGATAGACCTGGCTGCCCAGTCATATTACCAACTTATGTAGTACATGCTTATACCAAAGGATGAGTTAACTATTGCCAAGAGGACAAAGGCTGGTGCAGTCTCCCACAGGGTATTGCATACAATCTTGCCTAACAAGAAGAAAAGAACCTTTAAAGTGTCACAGATGCACCAGCACACAACATTTATTTAGCCAATGACAGAGAATGTCCTGCAAGAAACAAAGAATGCTCAAATTGCAGGAAGATTGGACATATTGCCATAGCATGCAGATGGAAAAGGAGGTGAATTGCTTACATTAAAGGCGAGGGTCAAACAAGTGAAGGTGAAGACGCCGACGATAATAGACCCACCATAATGGTAAACAGTCCCAAAGGAAGAAGAGAAAAACCACATCGCATCACAAAAATAAACGGCTATGAGACTCGGATGATGGCAGACTCGGGGTCAGATCTAACCATTGTGCCCCTGCAGATTTATAAAGACATGGTGGGACAGCAAGCGATAGAAGTAAAAAGAACCAAACACAGGCCCACAGTTTTTGGAGGAGCGCCAGTAGACCTTCTAGGTTACATCAACACATGCATCGAGTTCCAAGGCAGACATACGAAGACCAGAGTCTACTTTTCAGAACAAGGCCCGGCAGTACTGGGGTGGGACAACTAGCACAAACTGAACATAAAGCTGGACCCCAGCACCAAAGATCAAGTACTGTCGATTGCAAACGCCCTTAAAGCTGCATGCCCAGTGCTGTTTACAGAAACCCCAGGAACGATAAAAAACTACATACATAAAATGAAGTTGAAACCCAATGCCATTCCAGTCAAGCAACAAGTGAGGCCTGATCCTGCAACCGCAAGAGAAGCATTGCAGAAGCAGTTGGCAAGAATGATCAAGCAAGGGACTATGGAAAGTGTGGAATCTTCTGAATGGTCAGCCCGATGGTGCTAATCAAGAAACCATGCTCCAAAAACATCAGGGTGTGCATAAATGTACGCAACTTAAACCTAGAAGTGATAACGGACAGCTATCCACTGCCCAGCATTAACAAATTGATCCTCATGATGAAGGATGCCAGACACTTTTTTCCAAATTTTACATGGGTGACGCATATCACCAAATCCGCCTCCACGAAGACTACCAGTGGCTAACGGCCTTCATCACACCCTTAGGCACCTACCAGTATACACGGATGCTATGTGGATTGTCGTCAGCCGCCTCAGCCTTCCAGAGGATGATGCATTCCCTACTTTGTGATGTAGGGAACGTAGCATATTTTCAAGACGATATCCTCATCTATGCTGGCGATGCTGAAACACATGACAGAACCCTAAGAAAGGTACTGAAGAAGGTTCAAGAAGCAGGAGTATGACTTAGATACGAAAAGTGTGTAATTGGAGCAGAAGAAGTGGAATACATGCCATATAGCATTTTGTAAAACGGCGTCAGTCCAAAGAAAAACCTTCTCCAGGCCATAGTACAAGCCCCTGCCCCAGAATCAAAGGATGAATTAAGCTCATTCCTTGGACTAGCAGAGTACTACGCAAAGTTTGTACGTCAGTTCTGTAAGACCACAGCCCCGCTACACGGACTGCTAAGGAAAGGTACAAGTTATGAATGGGGCTCGGAGCAGAAAGCGGCATTCGATGAAGTCAAGAGAAGAATAGTGAATGCCCCGTGCCTTAAGCCATTCAATCCTGAATGGGATACCTACATAATAGACGCCAGCGCATATGGTCTGGGAGCCACGTTAACACAAGAGAGGTGATACCGAACATGTGGTCACCTTCGCGTCAAAAGCCCTATCAGACATTTAAAAAAATGACTCCACAGTAGAGAAAGAAATGTTTGCTTGTGCCTGGGCGGTGGAGTATATCCGATCGTACGTATCGGGCACAAAGTTCCAACTGGTGACCGACCATAAGCCCCTAATCCATGTGCTGAGTCCAGGAGGCACGTAGACCTCTACTCCGCGATTAGTGCGGCTAGCAACCACGTTGCAGGGGTATTTCCATGAGATAAAGCACATACCGTGGTATAGGAATGCACAAGCTGACTGCATGTCACGCCTATTGAGTCAAAAGGACCCGACTACCACGTTCCTACAGGATGAATGTGTAGTAGCGTCAGTGAACGACCTAAGAAGCAGAAAGTTCCTAGAGATGAGCGAGAGTCATTGGAAGGAAGAATCTGACAAAGATACCTCACTAAAAAAAAATCATTGACTGGTCCCGAGAAGGGTGGCCCAAGGGACTGAGACCCGACTGGAAAGTAAACGAGGACATATACGAGGACGCGGCTAACGGGTTACTAATGAGAGGGGACCGGATCATTCCCCTAATGGGAATGTGCAAGGTAATTCTGTGTCGGACGCATGAGGCAACATGACCAGATGCAGAGTAAGGGAAACATACCAGTGGCCGTTCATGGACCAGGACGTAAGGACCATGGTGGAAAGGTGCCACAAGTGTCTACACAGTGAGAAGACACTCAAAACTCTCCAAGCCCCGTAGATTCCCACGGTAATTCCCGAAGGCATTTGGCACAAAGTGGGGCTGGACTTCATAGGACCACTGGATGGTATGCAGCCTGACCACAAGTACGGGATCGTGTTGGTGGACTACTTATTGAAATGAGTTGAAGTAGCATTTGTGCCAAATATAACCTCTGCAACAGTCATAGAAGTGCTGAACACTATCTTCCAAAGAGAGGGCCTAGCCAAGGAGTTAGTCACGGACAACGGCGTCCAGTTTGCGTCCAGAGGAATGGAGTTTTTCCTACGCACGCACAATACCAAGCAGATTAAGGTGAGCCTATACCAGGCCCAAGCCAAGAGGCTCTTAGAAAGGAATAATAGATTTGTTAAAGGAGCCTTGCAATTAGCAGCTGCATCAATAATGGACCCCTACAGAACTGCCAGAGAAGCCATAGTGGTGCATAGCTTAAGCCTGAATGTCATCACCAATGTCTCGCCGTTTCAGTTGTTGAGGGGGGAGGGCCACATCCACCCTAGTTCCCACATGTTTAGCTAAATTAAGGCAAAATTACAGGATCGATATGAAAGAGCTGGTATGGAGGATCTAGAAAACCAAGGACCAGATGAAGACGCCAAGCAACGCCTGCAGTGCGACCAGGAGAACAGAGGTAAACTAGGGGGATCTTGTGAAAATAAAGTTGCCTCAGAAAGATCAGACTACAAGATCCAAGTACAGCCAACCAATAGAAGTCGCTCACAAAGGAACCAGCCAAATATGCACAAGGACGGAAAGAAATGGAATCTAGAACGAGTTGCCGTGTTCAGAAGAAAGACTCCTGAAGAAGGGAAATCATCTGAGGAGGAACTCAGTCCAGCTGACCTAGAAACATTCCACAAACAGGAGACTGTGGGAGCAGAACCTCATGAAGAAAACGACTTCAGAGAAAGCATGCAGCATCAGAGAGAAACGAGGAGAGAGAGAATCACCCCACCACAAGCCCAACGTGAAAAAGAAGAGAACGAGACCCAGCCTTCCTATCCGACCATAGAGGCGAATCACCCACAACACGAGAGGAGAAGGCCAGCGAGATACAATCGGCCTCATTACAGGTTTGCCGGTCTGGAAACAACGGTACCAGTAAGCTTGCCGGTACCGTTGTTTCCGGACCGGCAAACTATGAGTTCTGCGAGCGGGTGCCTCAGAACGGCACCCGCTCACAGACCTCGACGGATGCACCAGCAGCATTTATGAATGGTGCCGTTGCATCCATCCTCCCCATTCCCATTGAGTCCAATGTGACTCAAATGGGAACAGGGAGTAATATTTTCCGGGAACCCGGCAATGGGGAATTACCAGGACCGCCGGGGCTGTAATCCTCCGCTAAGTCCCCATTGCCGGGTGCCAGAAAAAAAATGACTCCAGCAGCAGCCGTGCCGGTATTTACCTGGCATAGCTACCGCCAGAGTCATAATGAGGCCCAATGACTTCAAAATGGAGTAGGACCAAGCTGCTCAACAAAGGAGGTATGGTGCGAGATCTCGCGAGAGGACACGGCGCATGCGTGTGGGCTGGCGGGAAGCTGGCAGAGAAGAGCGGGACTCGAAAGAGAGTGGATGCCTCCCGTTGCAGCTTCTGCTAAAATGCAGGAACTCCTGCACAAGCTGCCCCATACTCAGCAGTTGCCACAACCCCTTAAAGGCCAGTCACTAACCCATCTCCAGAGAGACTCACCAGCAACCCCTCGTGAGACAATTACTTACCTGGCTTGTTTCATGTCCCGTTGGGCCTCTGTGTCATTCAGGCTGCCATATCAAATTAAGGCTTATATAAATTCTCATCTGTGCAGGGCTCCCTTTAAGAGCCACTACACCAAGCTTTCTGTGGGGGTAAGCATTTAGATGGCAAGATGTAGTGCTGCTTTCAGTTTCGGGCCAGTTAGGGCCTTTTTACCATGGCCGCCCCAAGCGGCAGCCGAAACAGCTGACTTGGACACACCAAGCCCAGGATGCTGCTTGCCTGATTGGCTAGCCCGTGTATTTGCAGCTCACAGACCGCAGAGCCGCCAGGCGACCACCGGCCCCCAGGCCTTATATAATCTTAGCCCTCGCTGTTCACAGTTCTTGCTAACTCTATCCCGCATTCAAGAACAACAACAACCAAATCCCTCCAGCTGGGTGACTACTGACTCTTGCCTCCTTTGCTTTGGGTCATATCCAGTTAATCGCAGATTTTAGGGTAATAGCGGTTCGGGGTTAATTACTTTACGTATGCCTGGCACTTCACAGCAGTGTAGGATTGAAGACACTCCATGTTTCGTTTAATGCGGGGCCCCACCGGCTAGGGCTGAGAGTTATGCTAATGTGGTAACAGTGAAGGATAATCAGCATGGTTAAGGCAGGACATGTGCAAAACGTACCAATGACTATTGTTAGAAATGCAAATAAGCATCTCCCTCTTTTTATCCAGGTTTTAATGACCGTAGCAAGGGGGAGAAGGTAAATGGGTTTCCATTAGATATATAATCATAGTGCCATGTACTTAGACAATCACGCTCGGTAAATGTAGGAAAAGACACACCTCAAACACCGTACCGCCCACAGTTGGTGTCGACAATCGGGAACAGCTGTGGCGACGGAGGTAGGACTATTTAAATAGCTGCCTAGCCACCACATACAATCAGGTGATCTTCAGCGTGGCGAACAGGCGGAAGCGACGTTAGCATCAAAGGACGCGAACGGGTAAGCAGGAAGGACGCCTCGGACCGAATATACGCGAGGCTGCACTTCGAGGCATTATCCTCCCGTAACGGCTATTTTAGTCAGTTTTTCTCCAAATTACGGCCATAAGCGGCACATCTATGCACTTGAGGGCGAACGCTATAAATGATTAACGAATCCGTCAGTGTTTATCCCTTCCCTTTCCTTTTTTGTGCACGTAGGTGAAAACCGCCCACACACTGTTGTAGACCTCGGAGCAAGCAGTAAAAGACTACCAAGGTAGCCTGAGTCTGGAGTTCATACTTGGACACTAGTTGAAAATTGATCCTGAAGATAGAATATAGATCGATGCACCCTAATACGCAGGGTAAGTCAGTAATTATTGCTTAAGGGGTGCTAGTAGAGTCTTTTTGAAATAGAGTTGTTGTAAAACGTATGGCGGTACCATTCAAGCCGTAGAGGCATTGGATGCTAATATGTATTGGTTTTAATCAATGTTTTAGCATGAAATGATGTTGCACCAACCAGAAAGTGACCACTAGCATGGTCTTGTAGAGAAGGTGGCAGGTTGTAGCGGTTTGAGTTAACCTTTAGGCGTCAATTATGATATGAATTGCGCGAAAGTTCTCATAGGGAGCTAGTGGTGAATTTGGTGTTTATGTGTGTTCACTCTAGTGCTATGAGCTGGAGTTATTCTCGGACAGTATGATGTGTACCAATGGGTGTTGTTTTTTATCTACAGGTCTTACGTCTACATTGAAGACGATTCTACTTATCCGTCAAATGGCACTTAAAATGTTATGCTAGTACCGTGAGCCACATGTAGGAGACTGATAGCTCCAACTTGGTTTTGGCTTTTGTAAAATTGAGAACAGCGTTACTAATAGCTGTCTTTCTATGTTGTCTTTTTGTTCCCCCCTAGGGTTAAGAAGAACCCCACAAGAATAAAAGTGTTTGAACGTGCTGTTTTAAAACTGGTTAAACCTTTGTCTTTTTTGTCGATAAATTACTTTCTATTCCCCTGAAAAAGTTCTTTTACATTACCAACTGTATATTAAGAACGAAACATGTCGGGTGTGTTAAGGGTGTTGTATATGAACCAATACATGTCAACGGAATATTGTATCTATATGAACCACAGTTGTACACTTGAGTATTCACTTACCAACAACATTGAATAAGAAAAGTGTGTACCGTAAGAAGATAGGGACTGTCTTTTTTACTCTTTAGAAGTGTTTATCATGATACAGGGTGAGTTGTAGGTTTTAGGTAGCCAGGAATTTAGTAGACTGGTACAAGCTATAATTATTTGCACTATGAGGAGCTAAGGAGAGTCGTAGTTGTTAGACTCCAATGTACTGTCTCTTTTTTATGTCTTTTTTAAGTCTATGTAAAAGTGTTTATAAACTGTCTTGTAACAGTTGGGTGCTTAGCACTCGGTTTTTAGATTCTATGAAATGTATGCATATAAAATCTTTTTGATATAATAAAATATTATAATTAATTGTTACATTTATTTGTTGAGTATGTGTTTCAAGAGTGTGTTCGTCTATCCTTAGGGGGTGACAACATAGACACCACAAGATTCCTTTGTTGAGAAGCTGTTGCATGCCTTTATGAGGTGACAAATCTTGGGGTCATTTAAAATTTTCCCTGTGTCTTTCTTTTGTTAATTGGTGGTCCTTTGCTTTACAGCCTCACTGCTAACTGTTTCCTTCTCTCTTTTGACATGGTTACCTGCTGTACATCCCATTCTTAGCATGCTTCTGCTGCCTACTTGTGCCTCACCCTTTTTATGCTGCACTGTTGCTCTTTGGTGTACGTCAAATTTAGGTGTGCTTGTGCTATTTAGTGCTCTTTGGGCTAAGTCAAATCTAGGTGTGCTTTTTAAATTGCTGCATCTCCATTTTGTGCTATTTAGTGCTTCTTCTGATATTTACTTACTCCTTGAAGATCTTGATCCCAACATCCTCACTCTCACAGAGACGTCGTCAAACGCCAGCTCAGTCATTGCTTTTGCCTCCCTTCTCCCTAATGGCTACAAGTTCATCTCAAAGCCTTGTCCCAACCGTGCTGGCTGTGGAGTGGCCTTCATCTTCCCGGAGGGCTTAGTTTTCCCTCATACCCACCCAGCCCTACTCCTCCTTTGAAAGCCTGGTCTGCAAGCTCGGCATCTCTCCCACTTTCTCTTTGACCATTGCCGTTATCTACAGGACCCTGGGCCCTATATCCTCTTTTCTTTCAGAATGGGCCTATTTCACTTCCTCTCTCCTAACTTCCACTACTAAACTCTTCCTTGTGGGTGGCTTCAGAATCCATCTGGATTCTTCAATCAGAGCCTCCACTCTCTTCGTGACTTCTGCATCTCCCTCGCCCTCTTTATTCTCCCCTCGGGTTCTACCCATTCGACCCGACACACTCTCGATGCCGACACACTCTCGATGACTTCATCCATACTGTCCTCTTGCTCTCTACCCCTCTCTCCACCTCGATCTCCTGGTCTGACCATACGCTCCTTTCCTCCCACCTGGGATCTCTCTGCCTTCTAACAAAACCTCCTCCAGCTCTGCCAGCCTCGTTTGCAGACATCCGTCTGATGAAACGAGTGTCAGTTGCTGGATTTGCTTCCACCTTCACCACCCCCTCCAACTACTGACTGAACCACTGACTCTGCTCTCAACATTCTTAATCTCGCTATCACTAACACACTTGATAGTCTTTCCCTGTTATGTGGATCCGTCTGAAACCTGCCACCAAGCGTAACACTTGGTATGACTCTGATCTAGCAGCCCTGAAACGCAAGTGCAGAGCTCCTGATCGGAAGTTGCAGACTTCAAGCTCATCCTTTGGTAAGCTGGCCTGTCGCCTCCTCCGAAGGCAATACTGTCCCTCCATTCGCTCCAGGAAGAGGTCCCACATCCAGGCATGCATCTCTGGAGCTTCTAACAACACGGCTCAACTCTTTAAAATCTGCAGGCATTTTGCCACTCTTTCCACAGTCTCTACCTCACCGTTACACTCCCAGGCCCTCTGTACTGCACTGGCCACCTACTTCACTATCAAAACTCAGGACATTCTGAGTTCTCTCTCTTCCGCCATCCCCCCTACCTCTATCCCTCTGCCCCTCCTTCTCCCACATCTATTCTTCCCTCCTTCTCTACCATCACATCGGATGAGGTCACTAGAGTTGTCCGCTCTATGAAGGTCTCATCTAAAACAGGTCTCCCCCTGTTCTTCCAGAACGATTAAGGACAATATCAGCTCCCTTGACCCTGCACTTGCGGACTTCTGTAATCACTCTCTTGCCACTGGGTCCTGCTAACTACTGCCCCATCTCTCTGACTCCCTTCCTTGGGAAACCTCTGCAGAAGTTGGTCTCCCCCCAACTGACACAGCACACTGAGCTTTTTGGTTGCCTACACAACCATCAACATGGAGTCTGAGCATCCAGAGGAACAGAAACTGCTCTCCTGAACACCCGTAAAGAACTGCTCGCATCTCGTGATTCTAGCTCACCTGATGTTCTCATTATACTCGATCTCCTCTGCATTTGGCACGGTTAATCACTCCATCCTCATAAAACGGCTCCATGACACCCTTGGTATCTTGTAGCACCTCCAACTCTCTGTTTTTGAAGCACTTCTCTAAGCAGAGAGCGGGGGGCTGTTCCTTTTCCTCTGCTGGCTCCCTCCTCTGGAATAGCCTCCCCCTTTCTATCAATCTTGAGCCGATCTCCTCAAGTTCCACAAGCATCTCAAGACTTTCTTCTTCTCCTCCACCTTCCCTCTCTCTCTCCCGTGCCAAAACCCTATGTCGCTGTGATTGGTGGTCTGGGCCCTTATGTGTCCTTCTGGGCCCTGGCCTCTTGTCTGATCACCTGCAATACCCGTCCTCCCTCTGCACTTGGCTTCGGGTACCACTTGGCCTGTGTTGTCTCTCAAGCTTGAACTTATTGTATGGGCTTGTGTTCCCTCCTCCAACTATGGTAACTGCCTGGCACTTACCTGTTGCCTTTGCAACTCGCCCCCTGGCACTTCATCCCTCTGTGGAAGCTCTAGCACTTACCCCGTTCCCCTTCCCTTCTCACTCTTTGTATGTATGTATGTATGTATGTATTTAGTTTTTTATATAGCGCCGTTAGCCCGAGGGCATCAGGGCGCTTGTACAAAGAACACTGAAACTGCGAGACAACAAGACGGACAACACGTGTGAGACGGACAAATGGTACAGCTAGCTATTGAGCGGCAAGGTCTCAGAGTGAGGTCCTGCGCCCACGATCCTATCTAAAGAGGTATGTTTTCAGCCTCTTCCTAAAAACTGAGTGATTGACTTCGGACCTAAGTGATTCCGGGACGCTGTTCCACAGTTTAGGAGCCAGCACAAGAATTGCACTTGCATGATCCAAATGTTCACATGGCCTAGTAGGACCGCTACTAGTAGAACGTCTTCTGTTATCATATTCCATTTTCTGCTGTTCCCTTGTTCCCTTTGCCTTGTGGTGGCTTTCAAACATTATTTCTTGATATAATAGCACCTTACAAATGACCAATAAAATAAATAAATGGCTTTGAAAGTGGAAACCCACGTAAAGACCTAGCTCCAGCATTAAATTGGGTGGGTATGTTTGGAATCAACTGTGCGTTGGTGTGGTTACCCTGTGGAGCCGAATCAACTGATGTCCCATGCCACGAGCTTTGATGTTATGGCCAAGGGTGTTTGGCATGCAGTTTTTCAGTGTTATGATTTTGTGAAGGCATATGGTGTTGGCCAGCGTCGGACACTGAAAGGTATCTTGGTAATTGGTATTGGTTTTTGAAAAAGTAATGCCACAGGGCACTACAAATGAGTGACTTTCTTCTATGGTCTTTTTTTCATGTTCAACATTCCATAATAATACATGGCAAAGAGAAAGAGAATTATTATTATTATTATCAGAGTATTTACTATAGAAGACTATCCCTTACAGTTATTTGTTAACATAGTAATGCTGCATTTGGGATGTGAGTGTTGGTGATGTGGTGTGTGGTTGGTTAATTCAGCTCCTAGAGCATGGTGGGTTTCTGGCCGCTTTGTATCGTCATCCCATGTAAAATGGTGCGGGATGCAGTGGTCAGTCAGAAGGGAGGCCCTGGCAAATTGATTACAAATTGCGGACACCAGTTTTGCACACTAGCATAGCGTGGCCTGTCCTAGTGTGGCATAGCTTAGCATTGCATAACATGGCCTAGAAACACACAAGAAGAAGGCATCGCAAAACCTGGAAATAAATTACAAGATATATGAGGTCAGAAGCTGCCTTAATAGCGCATGGATATGGTGATAACCACAAGCTACACCATCCTTCTGTTCTTATTACCACCGTCAACCCAGCAGATCCATCTCTCGTCTGTTAGCACTCCACGGACCCCCATCGGAGGGACAAAACTTCATTTCACTCTAATTGTTTGTAATAAACAACCAGTATGTATTCACACAAGATTCATCCTGTCTGATGCAATTCAACAGATTGTTCAAGGTGAATCAGCATTTCATGGTCAATTTCCGCAATCTGTGGACTGACGAAGCTCACATTTTCACCTTTAATAAAGGTACATTCATCTTTTTTTGTAATAGTCTCCCAATTTAAGGGTTGCGGGGGTAAGAGTTGGATGGGGTGGTGATGGTGATCTAGTGCACAGGAATCCCTCACAATATTTTATTTATTATTCGGTCGCATTATTAGGTGAACATATTATATCAGAAAGCACTATTATGTACATATTACAGTGAAGTGAAAACATAGCTGGTAAGTTTCCCCATGTCATGGGTGACACTTTGAGCCAGTCTTGTCTTTTAACTTTGAATGCTGGGACTTGTAGGACCATACTCAAAATGGCAAAATTATACTACAAGTATCATCATGCAGTGGGACAGGACTGGCTCAGAGCGCCAATCATGATATGGGGCTGCCTGGAGCTTTTTGATAATATAACATTCAGGACATATTTCTCCAAAAGCAAAGAGGGCTAAAAGACTATTTTCTGCAAAAATTAAACTCGGTGTTATGTGCCTTTTTTTGCCAATTACAGCGAGTTGAGATCATACCACGGGTGAAAGGCGCTATATATGCCCAATACCATAACATTGTAAAATTGAAGTCACGTAGAAATGAAAGAGCATCTGAAGTATAAAAACACATTTTGCCTTTAAGCTCGTTATTAAACAAACGTGAATGAGCCTCCACTAAAAAATAAACTTCTCACTTTTCTGGGAAAACTCCCGCACCCTTAACCAACCCTGAAACGAACCACTGCAATGTCAATTCCTAAGCCGTCTGCTTTGCTTTCCTAGCCACTGTTCTACTTCCTCATTCAGAGACTGGTTTTTCCCCCACCCCTCCGTTGACGTGAGTGGATAATGCGCATCAGATGAACGCTCCGGCCAATGGCTGCCCTCCCTCTTAGGACGTAGATCACTTTATAGCCTCACAGAGACCGTGATGAGTATTTCTTGTCGTGTTTGTTTTTTAAGCTCGCGCAATTCTTCCCTTCCAGTTAAAAGGGAAAGACGCGAGGGACCCTCGCTGATGGTTGAAGGAAATCGAGTTTGCTGAAATTTACTTTTAACTTGTGTTCGGTGCTGCACCGTAGAGGTAACCCAGGAAACGGAGAAGGAACACATTGACAGATAGGAGGATAAGGTGAGTTGTTCTGGATATCGGATTATTTAAAGTTCTGTTAAACAAGGACCTTGGTTTATCGGTTTATTGTCAATGCAATAGACTTTTTTTTCAACATGGATATTTTTTTTTTTATTTTTTTTTTTTATTGACACAGTTGAAAAAATCAACTTTTCAAAAAAGGAAAAACGGAAAATAAGCAAAAAGTGTAAAACACAAGATTACCTACATATTCACATCTATAATAATATCACAATTTTGTTTTAACACATTTAAAATGACACTCTAAAAAGTATATATAGATACTCAGACATACTAAGACATGCTATTATAATAAGTAAAGATAAAAAGTATCGTATACTCAATTCAGGTCAGATTCACAGATATTTTCCTTCAGCTTTAAAGCCTTCATGTAATTTAAAATTGCTATTCTCACCGTAGTTAGCTGCGAGTTGTAAATTCTATCCCAAAACAGTTCAGTAGATAGATATGTATAAGTACAAAAGTGTTTCCTAAAGTGTTCAATTCTCATATTCAGTAACACAGGACACTCTGCGACTAGGTGATATATAGTTTCAGATACGTTAGGAGTTTTGCAAAATCTACAAACGTCCTCTTCCTTAGATATAAGGTTCCACTTAGCCAAAATATTTCTTGTATGCCAGCAATTCATTCTGAATCTTAAGAAGGAAAGTCTAGCTTTACAATTAGGGAACTTCAACAAGTAACTCTCAGTTGTTCTGATTTTTTTAACAATTATCCTATGGGTAAATGCATGTTTGGTCTTTTGGCACTGCTCATAAGTATTAATCCAATCCCATGTTATGATCTTCTGTTTCGCTCTGTCTGGGTTAGATATCAACATTTCCTTAGAGACCTCTGTTGTTAATAAAAATTGCTCCACTTGCAAACGCCATTTGGCCATTACTTTGTGCTCGCTTTTTTCCATATAAATAGACAGGACATGCAAAAGAGAGTTGTCTTTCGGAGTCATTAGACATTTACGATATAGACTACATAGTTTCCACATATACATGCAGTAAAGAGAAGATAATCCTAGTTCATATCTCAGCAGGCATATCTGTAAAGATTTAGGAATATTCATGATCTTTTTCCAAAATTTGCCTTCCATTTTTGACCATGCCAGTTCATTTCTCCACGATCTAGTTTCGGCACCGTAAAGAATTGTCGGTACTACTTTCTGGCAATAGAACAAAATGATGGGTTTCATGGAGAAAGAACAGTATTCATATTTAATAATGGAAGCCTGGGAGATTGAAGTATTAACTTTGTTTTTCAGTTCCTCCCAGTAGGGGAAATCAGCCTTATGTGTATTAACATTTAGCCCTAGATATTTATACTGCGTCACATTCTCTAATGGCGCCGCCATTAGTGACCACGAGAACCGCACTGCACTGGAGGTTCTATTGGGTACATTTTTCAAAGTTTTAGTTTTTGACACATTTATGACCAGATCATTTCGTTTAACATATTCTCCCAATTGTTCTAGTAGCTTCTGTAATCCACAGGATGTTTTGGAGAGTAAGACCAGGTCATCTGCATAAAACATCCAAGGGACAGCACATTTCCCTAGCCGCGGAGCATCTGACAAAATCTTTCTAAAATCCTGCACCACATCTGCTATAAAGAAATTAAACAAGGTCGAAGCCAATAGACATCCCTGTTTTAATCCCTTGTGCGTACTAATTGCTTTCGACAGAGAGCCATCCATATTCAAACGAATTTGTACTGAGGTTTGTGAATGAAATTGGATTATCCAATGAATTAAGTATTCTGGGCATGTATTCTTAGCTAGCTTGTTAAATAATAATTTTCTTGAGACAGAGTCGAAAGCAGTTTCAAAGTCAATGAAAGCCATAAAGACCGCTTGGTTAAGCTGAAGTTCGTGCTGTTTAATTGCATCTAACACTTTTAGATTTACAGAAGTGCCAAGACCAGCTATAAACCCCGTCTGGAACGGATCTCTTATTCTCTCCTGCTGTGACCATTTGTTAAAGTCCCTCAGAATCAAACGGGCAAAAAATTTTCCAGGTGCATCAAGGAGAGCAATTGGTCTGTAATTCTTGGGGTTGAGCCTGTCTCCTTTTTTATAGATGGGTACAATAATAGATTTTTGCCAGGAGGCAGGAATTCTTCTGCTGATAATTACCTGTTCAAAAATCGCACCCAAAATAACAGCCCACGCCTCTGGATTTCCCTTTAGCATAATATTGGAAAGACCATCAGGACCAGGGGCCCTAGATGTACTCAGTTTCTTAATAAACATTTCAATATCTATGGTGTCATATTCTAGGTCATATTTCCCAGTATGATCCATCTGATACATCCGGGCAGGGATATGCGTTTCGGCATACAGAGAGGTGTAATATTGAACCCAAACCTCTTCAGGGACTAGGTTGATTTGTCTTATGGATTGTGTGTCCCCATAGGAGGTTTTAATCAGTCCCCATATTAATGCAGAGTTCTTGGATGCTATGGAATGTAACATAGTATGAGCATCCTGCAAAATCATCTTTGCTTTCCGCTGTTTGATCCAGTTCCTATATCTGTTTTTACATTTGGATATCATAAGAACCTTATTAGAGGCATTTTGCTGAGTAATATAACGTATCTCTCTTCTAAGGGCTGTTTTCCTGGACCTTATTTCCTCATCATATGCATGCGTATGGGATTTCTGAGCATTGACATTACATTGAGCAGATTTTTTAAAATTCTGAAGTATGCTCACATAGTCCCCTTGTATATAGTGCAAGTCAGGGTTTGTAATATCTTTCGGATATGAAATCGCTTGCAGTAATTTGCTGAGATTCGATGCAGTCCACTTAAAGCGGTTGCCATTGGTAGAGACTCCTAAATTTGGCATATATTTCCTACCAGATTCTAGAATATTCTTGACTGGTAAGCACCAGGACAGATGGAGCAAGTTGTGATCACTTTTAGTTTGGTGCAGCACTTCAAAATAGGTAGCTATAGAAAAGAGTTCACAGTTGGTATATATATAATCGATGGTTGATGTAGCATTACCTTGTTGCCATGTGGCTTTTGGTGGAACATCACCCTCGACTGAGCCATTTATCATATTAAGACCTCTTTCTGTCATCAGTGAACTCCATTTTTCTTTAGTTTCTCGTAATTTTCCCCCTTTCAAGCACACACAATCCATATTCAGGTCACCTGCAACAATTATGAATTTCACCAGAGGATCTCTGTCAATCATATTCAGGCAGTTATTTAAGTCCCTAAAAAAACGGTTGTCAGAGATCTCTAAATGGTTCCAATACAAGTTAATACAGGCAATAATATGGTCTTTGTTGGAGATTCGGACCATCTGGGTGTAGCTATTAGGTGCGGCCCATGCTTCGATCTTCCACCCATGATCTAATCTTACGGCTGCGAGAAGGCCCGCCTTGGGACGACCTCTCGGAAGTTTAATTGCAGGTTCCAAAATCACCTGATGGTTCTCCCAAGCCGGAGAAGAAGTTAACCAAACCTCTTGAAGCATTACAATGTCATACATACCAAAAATAGATGTTGAAGATGAACTGAGATGTGCATGACCTCTTGTATTCCAAGAGGCCAATTGGACATTCATTCTAGCCCCATTACAAGGCAGCTAGCATTCATTCAGCCTTTCATTCAAAGCAGCAGTCATTACCATTCGTGATTGGTTTCCACCTGTTGTAAAACATTTTATCATTAAAGGGTCGGCTGATTTGCTACTACATCGTATGGATCCATTTATACCGTTAGTTGAACTTGAGGGGAATATATTGGCTACATTTACGGGAATAGTATTGGTCACTACCGATGTAGCCGAAGGATTGTGCAATGCGAACCCTAAATGGAAGATATCATCCCTTGCCTGCCAGATCGTGTGTTTGACTATGTCTGAGGTCATCCATATTTTCACAATTGCACTATCTTGATCATCTATGAATTCTATCTGAGCCATATCCTCAGATTTAATTCCTTGTAAAATTGGGATAGTGCGCAAAATGTTGAGCACAGATGACCGATTTAAGTCATACATGCCATACTCCCCACCTCTACATTGTAAGATTAAGCTTACATGAGTTTGATCATTGCATTTATCATGTCTGGTCCTCGGCATCATTTTTATGGTCTTTTGGTTCTGTGCCGGCATCACGTTCTCATGTGATGTTTTTTTGGACTGGAGAGAAGTTGAACCTTGCTCTAACAGATTCTGCCTATCCGTCTGATTAAGACCAGTTTCAAAGGATTTATTCATTGTGGCCCTTGGAAGGTCAGAGGGGCGGGAGAAAAATACTCCCATCGACTTCATGATCTCCTCGCGTCTCTCATCTAAGGTTAGAAATGAGTATTTCGGTACCTGGTTGTCAGGAAAACTCATCTGCTCTTTCATCAAAGGTGGCTGCCCTATATTGATAGGATTTGAAGAATCCTCTCTCAGATCCTGTTTAGTGATTTCGGACACTAGATTATCAAGAGGCTCATGTATTGGAACAGTATTATTAGAATTACAAAATCTTGCCACTGTTAGCTTAATGGGGTGTTGGGTAACTTTGTTCCTCTTAATGGCAGTATACTTCCGAACAATAGCTGCACTTTTCTCTTGACAACTTTTATCAGGTAAAGAGATATTCTTAATAAACTGTTGAGAGTTATTATTCTTTTGCGTCTTTGAAATCTGTTGATTCTTGTTTTTTTTTAGAACAGATTGGGGATTATTTATATGTTTTTTCCCTTTTTTAGTAACACTGAATATATTGTAGGTCTCTGTGCCTATAGCGGGACAGAAAGTAGGTTTATCAGTTTGAACACCTGACATCTTCCCTGATAATTTTATTTCCTCATCTTTCCCCACTCTGAGGTCAATTGTCTCAATTACACTCATGTCCTGGCCCACACAGTTGGAGCTTGCTTTCTTAATTCTCTTTTCACTCAAGTTGCTCATACTATCTTCTTGGAGCAAAAGCACTGGTTCGGTCATTCTTAGTACTTCTTCCGCTACACTTACTGACGTGCTAACAGATCTAGAAATAATGTTTGTATTTTCATTAATAGGACAGGCAACAGGCAAGCTGACCGCATTTTTGCTTTCTAGCAGCTCTTTTAGTAGAAAGTTTTGATCTAACAGTCTCGCATCTAGGGTTTCATATAGCTTAGCCAAGGTGAACAGAGCTGTATTCATTGCTTGCAAAGCGATTTCGCTGGATGAGGAAAGGGGGGTTTTTGAAAATTTGGAGATACTGCCTTAGAGGCGATAGCACGCCGAGGGGAGTGTTGCGTAAAGGAAATTGATAAAATAGAGGATTCTTGGGAACATTCTGGAAACATCACGGGGGATTGAGATAAATGATCAACATCATCTTCAACACATGGTTGAATTATGGCGTCAATAGTGGATGAATCAACTGTCGCTATAAGCGCATCATCAGACTCTACCATTACTTCTGGTGGATAGCTGTCTGGGGATTTGACATCCATAGGAAGGGTGTCGATAGGATGTACAAGAATGTCCGCTGAGGTCTTTTTGTTGGCTGACAACGCAAAAATCCCCAGCAGATTCTCTTCTGAAAAAGCAGCCAAAAGGGAGTCAGAGGGAGTACAAAGATCTACAGCTCCAGCATTTGCATTACTTTTTTCATCACTTGTGTGACCTTCAGGTCCACTCTTGTTACTGATTTCACATTCGGATCCCTTTTCATTCATTCTTTCATCACTTGCTAAAGCTTCAGATATGCCCTTGTTGCTATTTTCACAATTAGATCCCTTTTCATTCATTCTTTCATTACTTGCTAAAGCTTCAGATACACCCTTGTTGCTATTTTCACAATCAGTACCCTCTCTACATATGGCCGGGGAGGAGATAGGTATACTCAAATTTACCCCAGCAACCTTCTCACTTAGCTTTTCGCTGCAGGCATGGACTTCAGAGCTATCCGCACAAAATTTTCTGATATCGCTGGTGTGGGATAAGGAGCGACCTCGCACAATTATGCGCGGATAGGAGCCATTCACAATACGTTTTGGGGTAGTTTGAAAATCATAAGGTTTGTCCACAAGGGACACAATTTTAGGCATGTTAGATTTTAGCGTGTACACTTTAGCCATTGACTTAGTCTAGGGTCGATCAGTTAGTACTTCGAAACAAGCACCACAGTATGCGCCCCACACACACGGCTCTGTTCAAAGTGGCCAATTCCTGAAATACAAACAGGGCAGGCTACGATGCTCACCGCCCACAGACAACAGCCAACAGTACTTCCTCGTACTTCACGAGTGCGCGCGCGGATGCGCAGGGCACTCGCTATTTGTAAGTACAAAGGGGTGGAGTTAGGGGAGGATCCTGAGAGTTTAGGCAAATCCCACGGGAGCTGTAAGGGGAGAAAGGCACAAAAGGGGAGATAATCAGGATATAGCTAATTCAACACCACCCCCCTGCCCTAAGTTATTAAAGTTACTTTGAAGTCCAGGTCAGGCAACTTCCGTGTTGCAGCAAAAGACTTCCTCCTGCCAAAAAGGGTTCTGATTTTCAAGTGTAGAAACTTGCCACGAAGCACACAGCAGACAGGGAATGGTGTGGAGACAGCCAACAGTACTTCCTCGTACTGGGGAGCTAAAAGTATCTCCTGATAACTCTTCGTTTCTAGCTAACCAGGCTCTCTCGAACTAGGAGCAGGAGCTAAATAGCTCCCAGCAATTTTGAACCTGCCATTATTATGGCTTCGAAGCGGTCTGGTGGATGAAGGACCTTGGGAGACGTAGTCTGTTCAAATCTTGATTTTCAATCATCAGGTCCCAGGTGCAGTGTATGCGAACATGGATATTTTATTTATTGTCAAGGAAAAGAAACAACAGTTAGACAATTAACATCAGTATTGGCAAGAGCATGGATTATAGCACAGTTCATATCAGTATTAGCAAAAGCATAAATTATCGCATAGTTCATTCTTTGCGGCGTCTGGCAGTGGAACCGGGGGACCAGCGGTGGAGAACTCTGCCTGGAAATAGAGCTTCAGCTTGTGGTTCAATCCAGCCAACGGGTGGTTGTTTTTTTGTTTTGTTGCATGAGTACTGGAAAGCGTTCTGCGTAGGACATGAATGGAGCCCATTTATTTTAAAATGTCTTTATTGGCATTTGTTATAGGTATAACAGTAGTATGACAATAGTTGCCACCTGTGGCATGATGTGAGCATGTCAATATGAAATCAGCCGTTAATATTTAATCGTATAAAACTTCAACATACAACGTTTATAACATACTTGCCAACGTTGTGTGGCCAAAAAGATGTAGGATTTTTCAAGTTTCAAAACTAATGATTTGCATAACAATTACATCACAGGAAAATACAAAACATACATTGTTGTCACCACTGGAGCGTTCTAAAATACACATCACATGAAACAGCACAACATGAAAAGATGTTCAAATGTTTAAAATGTATAATTCTGAATGGTAAGTTAACACCAAATTCAGTTACCTAACTTCACAGAAGGTAATCACACAGAGTTCGTAGGCAATGTTTGCCACTGCTCTGTAACAGCAGCCCGGGCAATACATATTTATTCCTGCAGTGCAAGATGAACACTGAATGACATGGAGACTGATACCCCCTCAGTCTTATAGGCAGATGCTGTCTGATGGTGGTATGCTCTGCCACTTGCCTTCACTGGTGGTTCACCTAAGGCCTGTCCTGGCAGAGTGCACGGCAGAGTCATGTCGCTGTCAGGTCACTGGATTGGTCTGAGCCCATCACTCAAAGTAATCACCCGCCCACCGCACAGACAAACTATCTAATGTGTTGCATGCTTTGTCCTGGGCCAGTCTTAAGCAGACTGCCTTGGAATCACATAAATGACCTGCCACTGTAAAAAACAGTAGGCTACGCCACCCACATCTGTAGGCAGTAGGACTGCTTTAAAAGCAGTAGCCTAAATAATCCCTGTATTTTAGCTGCCATCCAGGAAATACATTTTCAGATACACATATGATGTTAAAGAGTTAACTGAAACAAAAACTCGCTATCGAAATAGGTTTACATACTCTAAAAAACAAGATAACGCTATCGAACTAAGCAGGGAGCAAGATAAGTGAATCGTCAGGTGTAAATGATGTGTCAGATAAAGTACAATTTCTGTAGCAACAACTTTTATCTACCCACTCAGTATCTTAACATGCACTTCCCAGACCATTTAAAGGAGCTTGGTGTACAAATATATAACCACTTCTGACTGATCAATACGTTGGGGTCTGTCACAAAAACCTATAGGCAAGGCAGGAATACTTAAAAAGCACGTAGCCTATTGCCTATATGTGTAGGGTTTACATAGAAAAAACGTAAACAAACATACAAATCAGATGCCGGAAAAAAAAGAGCGTGCTTTATATCTTAAAACAAGATGCACGGACGCACCCTCTCCATACATGTCAACATTATCCAATCCGTTTGGCAGATGCTAGTCCATTCCTTTTTATAATTTTGCATTCTGACTTTGTAGTGCTATAGTTACCCATTATCAATCCAGGACTACAAGTCCCAGAATGCAAAGTTATAACTAGGATTGGACTATCATCTCCAGAATGGAATTACTGAAGTTTGGCATGCATGCTTTCAGAAATAGAATAACTATCGTAATGTTAGTATTAAGAAGCAAAAAGCCTCTTGTCAGAATCACCCTAAAAGATGTGCCCCACACCTCCTACTTCACTAACAAAACTACCTACGCAATGATCGGATGCAATGCGAACACAGGCCAGAGAACAAACTGAGATTTTGGATCTCCATACGTGCACAGCGCGAGAAACCGCACACACAAAGCTCATTGTAAGGATGTGGTTTCGCTAGCACTCACATGCTTGTTCTCGCAATGCTGCAGCTGTGTAGATGATTTTGATTGAAGTCAGAGCGCACGCCTCTGTCATCAATCAAAATCTGAGATGGGCCGTCACGCCCTTTGGATGCTGCAGTGCTCTGGGCTTCAGGCAGACAGGCCTGAAAGTCCGTAGTGCTGCCCGGAAAGTCGGTAGGCGGTACGACTGCTTAAAAGGCGGTATCCTACCGCCTAAATCGGTAGGGTTGGCAAGTATGTTATAACATACGTTTAACATTAACATTAATTGTCTCCTTGTGGTTAATGAGAAGTTCCGCATGGGCGAGTTATTGGGGGGTGGGAAGGAGTACAAGAATGAGGGATCCATTCTATTTCTGGCAATTGTCTGTTTAGGTGACTTCGTGGCGGTCAGATCAGGTGACATAGGGGCGAGCTGTTCATGGGGGCTTTTCGTCATTGGAGGGGTGAACAGTGCCCGTGTCAAAGCTTTCCAATCGTCCAGTGCCTGGCTTGCATCTTCTGGGGATTTAGCAACACTGTCTTCCTAGGCTGAAGTTTCCGCCCGACCCATCGTTCCAGTTCACTATGCCATGCTTGGAGTCGTGGGCCACCCGGCCGCTTCCATGCCATTGCGATGTCCTCTTGGTCAGGATACATGCCATGTCCATGAGCTTTACGGTGTGTTTAATTTTTGCTAATCTGGGGTAAGTCCCCAGGAGGCACTCGCTGGGGGTCCATTCATACCTGGTCATGCCTGCCCTTCTACAGGTTTGCTCTACCTCGGCCCAGAGCTGCTGGGTCTTGGTGCATTCCCAGAACATGTGCCATAAGTCCGCTTTGTCTCTGTTGCACCACGGGCAGTTGTGATGGGGTTGCTTGCTGAACTTCTCTATTCTATTCGGTGTTAGATAGGAGCGGTACAGTACGTTTAGTTGAATTAATCTGAATCTGGAGTTCCTGGATACCTCCATGGGGAACGCCAGAGCTCTCTCCCATTCTCCGTCGGTCGTTTCACGCCCTAGGTCCCTGTCCCGTTTCAGTTCAGACGGGGATTAGGCCTGTCTATTAGGTGGATGTATATTTGAGACACCGGTCTCCAGCCCCCTCCCAAATTATACAGTAGTGTTATGAAGGAGTTGGACTTGGGCTCTTCGGGCCATGCATCCCACTTGTCTCGTGCTAGCTTTCAAATCTTTTGATACCACAGTAACTGACCGGTGGGTATATCGTCCTCTGATTGCAATGAGGGGACGTCGCGGAAGGAGCTCTCGTTTTATAAGTCTCCCCACGTGTACACTCCCTTCCTCTCCCAGTATCTTGTGGTTGCCAGATCAACGCTGTTCTGACACAGATCCGAGAGGAGCGGGATGTCCGGAGTGTATGCATGTTTCAGGTGGAGAAGTGACTTTGTTCTATTCCACACCTGTCTTCCCAGAGTGGGCAGTAAGGGTGTTTCATCAGGGAGGTGTTTGGGTGCCCATATGAGTTCCTTCAGCTGTATTGGAGCGATTGGTTGCTGTAGAAGCGCTGTTTCCGAATTGACATCATCAGCCAACCATTTGGCCACAAAGCTGAGCTGGGCTGCCAGATAATATTTCTCCAGGTCAGGAAGTATCTATGTGGGAGAGTTAATATGGTTAGCGCCATCTTGTGTCTGCCTTTGCCCCATAAGAAGTCCTTGAGTATCGTCTCAAGTAAGCGAAAGAAGGGGGCTTTGATGTAGTAGTACACATTTTGGAATCCGTAGAGGAACCTGGGAAGAACAATCATTTTAATGATGGACGCTCTTCCCATCATGGACAGGGGGAGTCGTGACCAGAACCCTATCGATTTGCGTAGGGGGGGCAACGCCGCCACAGTGTTATTTTCGTGCATGCGCTCAGGAGTGTGTAGAATGTTGACTCCGAGATAACGAAATGAATTTGGTTGCCATTGCACACCCAGTGAAGGTAGGTGATCAATGTGTTTGTCTTTGAGGTCAGCCAGTGGAAAGTGGCAGGATTTGTCTGCTGAATCGTATTCCTGTTACTTTGGCAAAATTGTCGAGGACCTCCAACATAGTCGGGATGTTCTGGTGCGGATCCCTCACGTAGAGGAGGACATCATCTGCGTACAGGGAGATTATGTTATCTACCCCGTGCGATCGTACACCTGCATCGAAGAATTGCTTTCTGAAGTATATGGCAATGGGTTTGAGCCCAAGTATGTAAAGCATGGGGGGAAAGCGGGCAACCCTGCCTAGTGCCCCTCTTTATGTGCCACGCCGCGGAGACAAGCCGTCCAGTTCTTACTCGTGCCTTTGGTTTGGTGTAGAGTACTTTGACCCATCTGATAAATTTCTCCCCAAAGCCGAATTCACGGAGGACAGCTATTAGCCATTCCCAAAAGATGGAAGTGAATGCATTGATGGCATCCAAGGATAACAGGGCGTAGGATCCTCCGTTTCAATCGGCCTGGGACATGACGTGTTGGAGTCTGCGAAGATTGGCGGTGGTGTTGCGGCCTGGCATAAAGCCGTTCTGATCTGGGTGCACTATTTCTCCTATTACCCTAGAGAGCCGCTTGGCAAGGATCGTGGTCAATATTTTGACGTCGTAGTTGAGCATTGCAAGCAGGCAGTAGGAGTCGCAATCTTCTGCAGATTTGTTGGGTTTAATCATCAGAATCACCAATGTTTCATGCATGCTTTCCGGCAAGGCCCCAATTCGTATTCCTCATGCAGCAGTAGGGTTAGATTTGGCTCGTAAGTCAGGTAAAATTCAGAGGGTAGCCCATCACTACCCGGGGCCTTGCACGTGGCCAGGGACTTAATTACTTCTGATATATCTTCCGTGGTGATGGCTGCATCTAGTGCTTCGCTATGTGTGGGCGACAGCCTAGGTAGCTCTATCTCCTCTAGTGTGTCCGAAATCTCGTCTAGGGGTACTTGGGCTTCGTGAGAATACTGTTGGGCGTAAAATTGCTTGAAAGTGTCATTGATGCCCTATTGGGTTTGATGCAGCGTGCCATCCGTGCTTCACAGGGCTGTGGTTAGGTGCTTGGGGTGTTCCTTTTTGCATAACCAGGCTAGTAGTCTGCTGGGCTTATCTGCTTCGGTGTGCGCTCTATTGGTTCTGGTGGTATAGTCGAACTTGGCTAGTCTGTCGCAAGCTTTTTTGCATTCAGTTCTGTTTTGCTTGAGTTTGTCCTCCTCTTGCTGGGTGCCCTGGGTGTCGGATTCCAGCTGTTCAATCTCGTTTTCCCACTGCTCCAGCTCAGTTCGTAAATGTTTCCTGATGCCTCCCGCCTTTGCTATGATTTCTCCTCGTATAACTACCTTTAGGGCATCCCATAACGTGATTAGGCGGTCCACACTGCCCATGTTCTCTGCTATATAGTTCTCTAGGGAATACCTGAGGTCCTCCCTGAATGTTGGGTTCTTTAATGCTTCTGTGGGCATTCTCCATGTGGGTATTGGGGATCTGGGGGCTATGATGCTCCATTCCAACGTTAATGGTGAGTGGTCAGAGATGGTCCGACCTAGGTATTGTGCCATGTCGATCTGGGGGAGGTTTTCTCTACTAGTGAAAACGTAGTCGATCCTAGTGTGGAGATGAGTAAAAGGAGTAGCCCCGGTCGTCTGGATGTAGCTCTCGCCAGACGTCCACCAGGTCTAGGCGGTCCAGCATGGTGTTCAGCGCCATAGTGGATCCTGGCGTTCCACCGGGGAGAGGTGTGGACCTGTCGAGTTCTGGGTTGCTGACGCAATTGAAATCACCCCCCAGATGAAAAATCTGTGCCTGTATTAAGTGACCTTGGCGCACATCAGGTTTAAGTGGGCTGGTATGTTGTTGTTGGGGAGGTATGAGTTCACCATGCATATTTCAGTTTGCTCAATATGGCCCCACAATATCACATACCTTCCATCTGGATCTGACTCGGTCCTGGTTAGTTGGAAGGGGATTTGAGGGCTGATCCATGTAAACACCCCTCTGGCGTATTTGGAGTATGTAGCGCCGAATCCCTGTCCACCCCAGTGCGTTTGTAGCGTTGCTGCTGATTCCTTTGTTGGATGGGTTTCCTGCAAGAGGGCTAGTCCGATCTTCTTCCTATGCAGGTAGGATTTGATCCTGTTTCGGCGAAGGTAGGTGCCCAGTCCCCTCACATTCCAGGTTAAGACCTTAATGCGTGTGGCCATGATAGCTCGGGGAAGGATGCAAGTGTTCGTTCCTTGTTGCCCCTCTTCTCTTGCTTGGCTATCTGGGAGCTTGGGCGCCTCCCCTCCGGGTTACCCGACCCCGATTTCTCCTCCTCCTCCACCCATGTACTCGCTGAAGGCACAACTGTGGATCGTTTTAACGATTTCAACTTCCACTCTGGTGAGTGGTTTAACAGAGTAAAGCAACTGTGAAACAGGACTGAACAACAAAGAACTGCCTCTAGCAGTTGCTTGTAACAGGCAACGCTCAGAGGTTCCTGCGTCGTCTGGACCATTACAGGTCATTAGGCGCGGGCGTTGTGCCGGCATCTGGCCTGCACAGGTTCTGGGGGGGTGGGTTGTAGTGAGCTGCATGTGTGGACCCCGGAGCCCCGTCCGGAATAGTTAACAGCAGTGTCACAGCTCGTTGCTTATGTGTTAACTCGTGTGCTCTTCTGCCTTTGCAGCTAAGATTGTTGTGGCTGCAGTCAGACGTGGTTGACTTGTGTCATACCCTCATGCGTTATCGTGCGTGGGTTTGGGTGCAGTTTACTTCTTGTTCATCTAGTACCTTCTCGCAGTATGGGTTGGTCTTCTCTGGCTAAATTGTTATGTTCAAGCCACATATTCGTTGCCGCTGGGGTCTCCAGAAATATCGCCTTCACATTGTAGATAACCTTCAGGCGTGAAGGGTATAGGAGCACATATTTGAGGTTGAGTTTTCGCAAACTTGCCTTTACTGGCACAAAAGAGTTCCTCGCGCGTTGCACTGTAGGAGTGTAGTCCGGATAGATCACTATCTTGGAGTTGTTTCGTGTGATCTCCCCTCCCTCCCTTGAGTACTTCAGTATCGTTTCTCTGTCGCAAATGTTTAATATTTTCGCAATTATTGGGCAGGGGTGTGATCCTGGCGGGGGCCATTTTTGTAGAGATCTGTGGGCCCGTTCCACGGAGAACCCTTGGGTAAGTTTCCCAGCCCCGATTTCCTGTAGGAATAAGGTCTCCATAAAGTCAGTCGGATCCGATCCCTCCATATATTCTGGTATTCCAAGTATACGTATATTGCTGCGGCGGGCGAGGCCCTCCGCCTCTTCAGATCTTGCTTCTAGTTGGGCCACCTTCATCTCGAGCTTTTGGACTTTTGCTTGTAGGGCAGAGGTGGTCTTGATGTTGCTCTGTAGGGTGTCTTCTGCAGTGGTTACCCTCTCTGTCAGGTTACGGGCATCTTGTCGCATCAGCTGCATGTCTGTCTTGACCTCCTCAATTTTGGTATCCATGAATGACTTGATCGATGCTATGGCTTAAAGTACCTGTGTATCCTTGGGTTCTTCATCAGAAGCGGTTGGTTCTTCCTCTGTGGCGGCTTCGTGCTGTGATTGTTGTTTAGGCCTTGCCGCTCCATTATGGTCGATTTAGGCTTGTTTCTGGAGGGGACATCTTCAATGTGTCTCCACGGGTAGTCGTCCCGGGTGAGGAGCTGCTGCTATTTTGGTGGTTGTATGATGGTTGTGCAGGGCCCAGACATGGCTTTCTCCAGTCTTGAGCGGATTCTGGCGCTCAGCTGTGTTATGACGTGCCCGGCTGTAATTGTCAGTTCTCCTGCGGGCTGGCGGCGACCCTCGAGTGCTCTCCCTCTGTCTCAATACAGGCAGTGGGCCTCTGTGCGGGCAGAGTGCCCCCCCTTGGCAAATCTATTCTGGGCCCCCAGTAGTCCGCCGCTTCCTCAGGTCTGTGCTAGATTGTCCGCCGCAAACTTATCTCTAGCCGTTGGCGGTATGGGTTACTGCGCGGGCCGGGGCTTCTGTTGGTTGCCCCACCTGCGTTCGATATGGACGGGACCATTGTGTGCTATCTGCCTGGAGCACTGCAGGCAGTCTAGGCGAGAGCAACAGGGTTTGGCGTCATCTGTTCTCGGCATCCGCTGGGGGCGTTCCACTTCTGTTGCGCCCTTCCCCCTCTGCGCTTCAAGCTGCCGCTCCGGTCGCCATCTTGTTTGCTTGGGGGCCCGCTTTCTGAAGCCTCGTTTCACGTGAAACCTGCTCCGATTTTTTTTCCGGTTTCTGTGGTAGTGGTGTGCAGAAGAGCTTCCTCTGCTGTCTGGTAGTGTTTGTAGGGATCAATGTGAAGAAACGCAGTTATCAAGGATCGTAATGGAATCCGGACGGAGCTCCTCTGAGGCTCGCCTTCACTCCATGAGCTCAGGCCACACCCCCCTGAATGGAGCCCATGTGTTTCAGAAGGGGTTTAGATTGCCCATGCGAAGTGCTGTGATCTTTTCCGCTGTGACAATGTCCCAGCACTTAGCCCACCATAGCGGGATAGAGGGGCCTTCAGGGTGCTTCCAAAGTCGGGCGAGGGCAATCTTGGCTGCTGTTAACAATTGTGTGCACAGGCGGGCCATGTTCCCCGATAGTGGCATGTCCCCGTCCCCAGTATCCCCTAGCAGAATGATTCTGGGGTCCAAGGGGATGGAGAGGCCCGTGATGATCTGGATGTGATTCAGCACTACTTTCCAATAGTGTGCTGCTTTAGGGCAATCCCATAGAAGATGGAATAGCGATCCCTCTTGGGGACAGCCTCTCCAGCAGTTCGGTGAGGAGCTGGCACCAGTTTTGAACAGTTGGGTTGGCGTGATGTAATACCTGTGGCATACCTTATATCCTCCTTCCCTATTGGTAACACACTGGGTGCTTTTGTGAAGCCTTGACCATATTCTGCTCCATGCCTCTGGCTCCAGGGGGCGCCCCAGGTCTCTCTCCCAATTCACCATATATCTCTCCTTTGTCTCTGGGTTTGTCTTTTCCAGGAGTTTGTAGAGAGCGCATATCTTACCCCTCGGAGGGGAGGATGTCAATGTAAGTTCTTGGGGCGTTAGGTCTCTAGAGCCACGCTCTTTTGCCGATGCGCAGAGAGATCCAGGGGCGGATCTGTGAGTAGCCGGCCCCCTCCAGAAAGTCCGAGATCCTATGGAGACCGCCCGCCTTCCGCTTGGCGAAGCTACAGTTGCAGAGGCCTGGGGAGAATCCCGGGTTATCCCAGATTGGAGTCAGCAGGCCCAGTGAACTCTTAATTTCCCATTTCCCGGCCGCGGCTCTCCAGCTGTCCACCGCGTTGCACGTTGCTGGTAACGGGTTCAGGGTGGGGGGAGCCTTCCAGGACTGGATATGTGGCAGGTCAGACAGGGGTGGCTTGCACCATGCTTCCTCCAGTTGGAGCCAGCATGGACGGTCCTCGGTGCGAGTCCAGGCAAAGGCGTGTGAGAGTTGGGCCACTCGTTTGTATCTGGAGATATCCGGGACGCCCAGTCCGCCCAGCTGGTGACTCTGGGTCATTATTTTCTTTGCAATGCGAGGTCTTTTCTCTCCCCCGCCTCCAGATAAATTTCATAATTTCTCGCTGCAAGGAGATGAGGTCCTCCTCTGGGATATGGGTTGGGAGTGCGAGGCAGTGATACAGTACTCTGGGAAGCAAGTTCATTTTTACTGCCGCTACTCGGCCCAGCCAGGAGATCTCTTGCTTATCCCACCGTTGGGTCAGTTCGTTGCTCTTTAAATAATTGTGGGAAGTTGTGTTTATAGATCCGGGCGTTGGCTTTAGGAATTTGGACCCCCAGGTATTCCAACGTGGCGTTGGCCCATGGGATGGGGAGTTCGGGGCTAAGGATGTCTATGTCGCTTTGGTAAGTTGATCGGCAAGGCTGAGGACTTATCATAGTTCACTCTGAACCCAGAGACTGCCCCAAATGGATGTGTCCGGGTCGGTGATGGTTAAACGGACGTCATCCGCATAGAGTGCCACTTTGTGCTCTATCCCACCTACGGTGACCCCCCTGATGCCCGGCTTTTGTCGGATCCTCTCGGCGAACGGCTCCATGGACAGGGCGAACACCAGGGGGAACAGCGGGCAGCCCTGGCGGGTGCCTCTGGGTATAGGGATGGACTCTGATTGTGTACCGTTAATTCGAAGTTGTGTAGATGGGGTCGCGTTTGCCATAGTCCAGGTTATGAAGTTATGACCCAGTCCCATGCTAGTTAGGGTGCTTCGGATGTAATCCCAGTTTACTAGATCAAACGCTTTATGTGCGTCGAGTGGAAGTGATCAGAAGCACAGTCCCCATTCTATACGCAGATTCGATAATGTCTAATGTTCGTCTGATATTATCATGTGTCCCTCTACCCTGGATAAAACCAGTTTGATCTTTATGTATTAACTCAGGGAGGATCCTACCCAGTCTAGCTGCTAGCACCTTGGAATAGATTTCCCCCACAGTGTTCATTAATGTTATTGGCCTATATGAGGCCGCCTGTTCAGGGTCCTTCCCTGGATTCTGGATTATGATAGTGGTTCATTCGGCCATAGAGTTTGTTACTTTCTCGGTGGACAGGAAGGAGTTGAACATCAGTGTTAGTTGGGGAGTTAGAACGCATGCAAATGTTTTATAAAACTTGGTTGTCAGCCCGTCCGGGCCTGGGGCGGTGTTCTTTAATGATTTTATGGCATCTAGGATTTCCTCTGCGGAAATCGGGTCTTCTAAGGAGTTGAGGGGAGCAGTGACAGCTGGTGCGCAGAATGGTAGTAGGTAGTGTTTCTGCTGAGCCATTTTTTCCAGAGAGGAAGGCGGCCCTTGCATAATCGACCTGTGATGACTCACTAAAATTTCTATTATGTCTGGAGTGGTGTATTTGTTTTTCCCATCCGCCCCTTTGAGGCGTCTGATGTTATTCCTACTGTGTGTCTTCTGTAGTTTGTATGCTAATATCCGGTTTGCCTTATTACTTTTATGATAGTAAAATTACTTTGTATACTCCAAAGCCTTTGCGGTGCGGTCGGCCCAGTGCATCTCTAGAGCCCTTCTAGCCTTTTTTAATTCCCTGTCTACCTTTCTGGAGTATTGGGCCTTTAATTCCTTTTCTAGTGTGGAGACCTTGGATTCCAGAGCCAGCGTGTGGAGCTTGGAAATTCTGAATTGCTCAGCGGCTGTGTGCGCTAATGAACACTCCCCATATTACTGGTTTCATAGCCTCCCACAATAACCCTATTGTGACTTTGGGGTTCTCGTTCTCCTTGAAGTAATTAACCAGGGCGTCTTCCGCCTCTCCCCTGATCACCTGGTCTAGCAGAAGGGTATCATTGAGCTTCCAGTATCTGGGAGGTGGATTCGGACCCCCTTGGATCGAGAGGTTTGCCGATACTGGTGCGTGATCAGATACCATGCATGTGTGGATTTCGATCTTGCTGAAGCAGGGTAATAATGTAATAGTGGCTAATAAGAGGTCGATTTGGGAGTGTCCCCGTGCGCGTTTGAATAGTATGTGTAGTCGCGGGTCTCTGGGTTAGCTACTCTCCATATGTCCACTGTGCCTGACTCTCTTAGCAGCCTAGCTAGGGCCAGCCCCCGGGCGACGTCTAAATTAGACAGAGGTAGTGATTTATCCCTTAAGGGATCCGGGACTGAGGTAAAGTTCCCCCCCCCCCAACGAGGAGGTATCCCGTGGTGAAAGTTAACAGTGTTGGGAGTAGTTCTAAGATAAACTTGTCCTGATTTGCATTGGGGGCATAATTGGTTGTTCGGCGATATGTCCCTGTAGGAGGAGATATCTGCCTGCTGGGTCTTTTTTGACCGAGGGGTCGGTCAGAGGGAATTTATCGCTTAGTAGAATCGCCACACCCGTTTTTTTCTCACCACTGGAGGCGAAAAAACCTTGTTTGAAGCGCTTACATTTAATTTGGTGCTCATCGACTGGCAATAGGTGAGTTTCCTGGAGAATTACTATGTCCCTGTTTAGTGCTGCTAGTTTATTCTCCACCGATTTGCGCTTCTTAGGAGAATTAAGACCTTGGATGTTCCAGGTCAAGATGCGGACATCTCTAACGTTGTCCGGGCCTATTGGTTATGGGAGATCGCCTGGTTCTGTGCGGATAGTGCTGTGCGATAGAAGGGGGGGCCTTGAAAGGGTTCGCGTGCGTGAATGTTGATGTGCTGAAATTACTGATGTCTGCGTTTGAAACTTTAACTTTTAACCGAGGCAGCTGTGATTCTGAACTATTCCCAGGCCCCTTAACTACCCCTCCCCCCCTGAAACTGTTGGGATGAGACCATAAAGCTCATCCGTGTGGTTGCTAGCCAACCCCGCCGTCGGCAGTTGCAATTTGCAAGTAATGGAGTGTATCTACAGGGCCAGGGCCGCGGCAGCGGCGTGAGATGAATTGTTCGCCATCCTGGGCTCAGGAAGAGTGCGGTTGAAGATTTGTGTGGTATTATGCTCTTAGCTGCAAACGTGGGAGTACACCTGTGGATGTTAGACCCCCCCCCCCATACCGTGATGAGAGAGGGACCCAATGCAGGGAAGGTGCTCGTGTGTCCCAAGGGTGTTCAGAGAGGCGTGGCACTAACCTTCCACATCAGCTCCGGGCAGACCGATGTGCCCCGCCGAGTCAGCTCGGGTCATGCCGTTTCTGAGGGCCCCAGGGTCTGCGGCGCCTGCCGGCACGTGACCAATGATGGGATGATGGCGACCCGGGTTGTGACTGGGAGCGAGCGACTGGCTCAGAGTCCTCGTCGATGGATCCTTTTCCCAGAAACCGGTCCGCCTCTTTTGAGTTGCGGATCTGCCTGCGGGTTCCTCCCCATTCGAGGTTTAGGGCTGCTGGGTGGCTCCAGCGATATTGTATTTTCCGTTCTTGCAGCCATTCTTACGGCGGGTCTTAGGTTTCTGGAGAGTTATACTCGCTAGGTCCTGGTATAGCGTGATGTTAGCTCCTCTGAAGGTAATTTGCTTCGAGGATCTAGCCTTTCTCATTAGTTCCTCCTAAGTGGATTCGGGCGAGGACGTCCGGTGGGGAAGTTGATGCTTGTCTTGGTGATGTGCGGTGGACTCTATCGATTTCTAGGGGGGGCGCTGTCCGGTAGTGTTTTTATAAACCTGAACAGGTCTTTGGTGAAGCCCTCGAGCTCAGCGTTAGTTATTGTGGTGGGGATCCCGCGAATGTAGATGTTGTTGCGGCAGGATCGGTTCTCTGCGTCCTCCTGCTTGGTTTCGGGTGCGTCACATCTGGCCTCCAAGACCGCTATTTTGTTTAAAACGCGCTCCAGTTCAAATGTGTTGTCACATAGGCTGTTCTCAACCTCCTCAGTACTTTTTTCCACTTCCTCTACTCTTCTGACCAGCAAGGCGATCTTCTTGGGGACCTCATCTGTGCCCTTCTGGATCTCCTTGGTAAGTGCCAGTAGAAGATCCTTTAGATCTGATTTGGTAGCGAATTGGTCAGCCTGCGATTGCTCCGTTGTGGGGGTGCCCCCAGGGGTTACGCCCGCTGCATGGTCGGGCTTTCCTGCTTTATTCTGGCTGGAGTTGTTCATCATTGCCGCAATGTCCGCTTGTTTTTCCGCTTTGCAGCTTTTCGCCATGGTGCTGCCGGTTGGCGGGTGTAGATGGCCGTGATACGGCTTCCCCCGTGGACTCACAGCTCTGAGGCACCCCAGCGAGTCATATGCCTGGGCACTGCTGGATGTGCCCCGCGCATAGGGGCACTCGCTCTCACCCCCTTGGTGCTGCTCCGGCTAGTCCGATGTGAGGAGTGGGGGCTGTTATGTGCTTAGGATCCGTTTGGCTCTTGCCCTGTGTGAGTGCTATTCCCTGTGCACGCTGATTGGTTCCTGCGATTCCTGGCAAAGCTCGGCTGCGTTGGTGGGGTGCTCTACGTAAGGTCTTTGTTTGCGGCGCTGTCCATATGTCTCCGCAGCGCACCAGTCTCTGGTACCCCACTTTCCTGTCGGTTCCGCCAGGTGTGGACTAATATTCCTCTGACCCGGCTGCGGGTAGGCCGTGCGCGGCCTCGTGCCTCGGGTGTAGTTGAGATATTGAGTTGCATTGCTGTCCCCTGCGTCCGAGCCAGGAGGCGCCGCCAGCCAGCCCCCCCGGGCACGCCACAGAAGCATGGCACCTGACGCCTGGATCGCGGGCGCGGGTGGTTCCCCGGTCCCCTCCTTGGCAATGCTGTGTTTAATCCGCGGGATGTCGTGGAGGAAGTGGTGGCGCTGGAAAGAGTTCAAAACCCGGAACCACCCTGGTCAGGGGCAGCAACCTGCCTAAAGGCAGAAGTGCTGGTCTGCCCAAAATGGATCATGCTTGCGCTGGTGCCAGTGGGGGGCTGTCCAAAGGAAGATAGGCTGCCCAGTTTGTGCTAGTGGAAGCCCCAAAGAAGGCAGTTGCTGCCTGGCACTGTTGTGAATATAGGCTGTCCCAACGCTGGTACTACCCCCAATGTAGACTGTCCAGAGGAGAGGCTGTTCGCTGGGTTGCTAGCTGGTTGCCCAAAGGATGGAGTCTGGCCCCAAGGATGGCTGGGTAAATCCCCTGTCCGCCACGCCACCAGTCACAGGAATTCCAAGTGCAGACTCAGTGGTGGCTGGAGTAGTGCCGAGGGTGCTGTCCTGGCTGCCGCTTGTCCACAGGCTGGTGCAGTGAAGGTAGTTGCCGGGGGATCCAATGAGGGAGTGCTTTGGATTCGATGTAAGGAAGCAGGCGTTGAGTGCTGGGCAGTGTCTGGCATGGCCCCTCCGGACATGAGGAAGTGCCCGCTTTCAGAGCGGAGCTCAGGCCAGACCTTCAAAGATGTCCTCCCTGCGTGGCACGCACAGGGGACCTACGCGGCCCGCCCCCCAGACGGCGCGGCCTATCCCGGCAGTCTGGTGATGGAAGGGAGAGATACGGAGCCCTGCCCCCACCGCTGCTCTACTCCGGAGCTCCGGGTCCAGTGGCGCCGCGTCCCCGCCCGGCACCGCTCACCCGGGGAGGACGCGCCTCACAAGGTCCTTCCAGGCAGCGCCGGAGGATTCCTGCCTGTCAGCCGCTCGGGTGCGCTGCCGCGGGGGGACTCCCGGCTCCAGGGGCATGCCGGAGACGCCGCTAGGACTGCACTCGGGGCTCCAGAGGCGACACCTCACGGCAATGGTGGATCCGAGACTCACCTGCGGCCAGTTGTTGTTATCGGCTGCTCAGTGTGGGATCGAGCCTCCCAGTATGTCATGGCCCCTCCCCCTCCGCGGCCGCGGTTGATCCAGGCACCCACTCGCCATCTTGGCTTTCTTCCAGCTGGCTGGTGGTGGAGTTCGGGGGCCCGACAGGCTGCAGGGGTCGATCTACTCGGCTCCCAGCTCAGCGCGCTGGAGGCAGCGGGTGCTCATGCCTCGGCTGTAATGTTTATGGGGCTTCGTGATGTCTCCGAGCTTCAAAGATTCTTTCTGACGGCAGGGTTGACCAGGAGCATTCATGGAGCCAGGCCGTTCAGTCGGCTCCCGGCCACGCCCCCCTGCAATACACTCTTAAAGAGATTTCAGTTATTGCCGGAACATAATACTGTTAGACACACCTTATAGTGTAATGCATGAGATGCCTCAAACTGTTTCACAGGATGGATCTTTTTTAGTTTGATGTACACACCACTGCCAAGGAAACTGTTGTGGCCGTGAAGAGGGCACTGATCCTTGTGAGGGTGGCAGGCAGCTTTATTTACCTCACTGTAGCAGCTGGAAGACAAACCACATTTGCTGCCCTGATACCATTTACATAGTACATGCAGGGTAAAACCTATGCATACAGCATATAACTATTTACAAGGATGACAGATCCAGTCTCTGTGTGTCTATGGAGGAGCAGCCGCGCTCTGTCTGACATGGGATGGGCGGCTGTCTGCCCATCAGCCGCGTGATCTTGTGAGAGCTGGGGGCCCCGGCCTCTTGCGAGACCGAACCTCCACATACCTCCTTTTGTTGAGCAGCATGGTACGACTCCATCTCAAAGTCCATAAACCTTGTTGGTCTTTTCTTCTCACATTGAGGCTGGGTCTCTCTGCTCTCCTCCTCCTGCGGCATAATCTCCGCTTCCTCTCTCTGTTCTGACTGTATTTCACTTCCTGCCTTGTGCACCTCTCCGTGACCTGTAGGACTCTGTGGACCGGCCACCTTCTCTTGTCCTAGATCATCACAACTCGGCTCATTGGGGCTCGCCTGTTCGCACGGTCTCTTTTTCTCTGTGCCTCTGTAGTCTACACTTTGCCTCCTTAAGCGCCAGGGCCACTCTCAATGTTCCATTTCTTCCCATTTTGGGTGCATACATGGTTTGTGCCTTTTCACTTACTCTGATTGGCCCGCTGTACTTCGACCCTGTTGCAGGATCCTTGTGGGGGAACTTAATTTTGATGAAATCGCCGTCTTACACTTCATTGGTTTGAACAGTCCTTCTCCTGTCGTTCCATTCCTTCATTTTCACATTGCTTTTCCTGATATGCCATACCACTTCCTCTGTGACAGGGGGGTCTACATCTCCAACTGACTCTCACAAATCACCACTCGTACATTAACATTCTCTCAGGCTGCATTCTCTGTCACTCACTCCAACATTCCATGCATTCTACTCAGGGTCCAGGGGAAGCTTAGTCACTACAAGCAGGTCGCAGGTTCAGATGGGTGGGGTGTGGGCCCCCTAGGATTGAACAGGGGCGTGTGCCCGCTTCTCCTTGACCCAAGGGAAGCAATACGTTACCCAGGGTGAAGTGTCAACAGGGGCGCAGCCGGGAGAAGGGGCCGCACCCGGGGTTACTGCACCCAAGAGACCCAAACTGGAGGGAGGGCCGACCAGACAGATAGGAAAGTAGGCGGGGTGTGGGTCCCCGGTGCACCCCCAACAGACACTAACCTGGCATGAGCTGGCCCTGATGAGTTCATTCGACAGACAGAGGTTACCCTCCGGTCTGGGGTGGTGGTCCGGGGGGGGGGCCCACAGGGGCGAATTACAAGTCCAAAGGACCCCTACTAGCTTCCCATATGGGCCTTGCCTTTCGGAGCCACGCAGGCAGTAACACCAGCTATTTGGGATTCCTGAGAAAGAAGGGAAGACCGAGAAAGACTTGCAAAATGCCTTCTTTGCCATTACCAAACTCATTTTTGATAAAGACGCTATTGACAAGGTCAAAATTGAGAGTATTCACAGGGTTGGTGGAGCGGCGGGTGGCCCCAGATTTGATCTTGTCCGCTTTCACAATTATGGTGACAGAATCCAAATTCAGGAAAAAGCACAGAAAAAGGGCCCAGTGTGTTGTATCGGGTGGCAAGGGTGACGGTCTTCCAGGGCCTGTCCTATCTCACCCTCTCGAAAGGATCTGTTCCCCCCTCACTAGATGGCTAAATGGAAAAGGAATCAGATACAGGTGGTGGTTCACCTTCGCCATCTCCTTCGAAGCAGAGGGGTGTAAGCGTAAACTTACCACGGAAGAGGAGATCAAGGGGGCCACGAGGGAATTGATTGGAGCCGTAGTGAGCCGAAACCTGACGGAAGATAGTGTCAAACACAGGGATCTCAGGGAAGGTGTATTTTGGGCTCACGGAAGTTCAGAAAGCTGAACACCCTTCCAGCAGATGGGACCTGAGACGTTAAGAGAACGCATGTACCCAAGTGGTGATTGTGCAGGGATAAAGATTTATATGAGGAACCCGGACCTGTGGCCCCGGGCTGGTTTGTGTTCCCCAACCGGGGTGGGTTCGTCCCACCCCACGGTTAGTTGTGGGGGTGTTCGGATTTATCAGTTGGGGATAGGTGGGGGAGTGCCAAGAAGTGGTATAGGGGGTAATAGGTGCAAAGTGGAAGAAGTAGGAGCGGCTCAAGAGCAATCAATGCAATGAGAAGAGGCCTAATCTGGGGGGGGGGTCCCATATGTGGTTTGGTTTTCACCCAGTGATGTCAACAGGGAGGGGCCGAGGGGGATCGGGGGTTTGGGGATGGAAGGGAAGGGGGGAACTGAGAACTTACTTGGTACGGGCTTTCACAGTGCTAGAGAAATCTTTGGGCAGGGTTTATGTAGACATAATGAGGCCCCACAGGTGGAATTAAACGATAGCCTGGATAGGGATAACATGACGTCAGTGGGAAATAGGCCCAGAGGGAGACACTTACGGATAGGCACTGTGAACGTTAAAGGTTTGAACTCATCCACCAAACGATCCATGGTGACAAGGGAATTTTGGATGTCGGAACTAGATGTTATGTACCTACAGGAAACCAGGTAGTCCAAGGGAGAGGAAAAAAGGGTCCCATGTGGGCAGGTCGGCAGGGACTTCTGGAGCTCCTGCTAGGCCATAAAGGCCGCATATGGAAACTAAGGCACAATAACCATATACACTAATGACACGACAGACACAAGGTTCGATTTCCAAACAAGTCTGGTTTATTTCAAAGTATCTCAGTTGGCCGACTGGGTCTCAACGTGTGTTCCCAGACCTCGTGAGATGCAAGAAGAGCGAGCAACGTTCAAGCAGCACTATATACATAACATAGTATCTTTACAAAGGCAATTCGATCCGCCCATAAACGTATCATTCAGGCTAGAGTTCGGTGATCGACAGTAGTGATAAATATGACACGTTATGACAAGTCTTCATTCAGTCTAAACATAGTTCTAGCAATGGCAGCAGAGACAGCTTTCCTGTTATGGGGAACATAGAGCTCTTAGTTCGGCAGAGATATCATGTTCGTAACAGAGAAACATTCCTTAACACGTTATCTGTGTGTCTCGGTTCATGAGCTAAGGGTCAGACAGTTCTGAAGCAGAAAATACCACTCTCCACAAAGGAGTACAGCTAGAAGAATATAATTCATGCTTTAACTGCCTTTTACTACAGCATTTGCAAGACAGGCTCGCACCTGGACTACTGATTAGATGCGGCTTCTGCTCGACTTCAAGGACTTAGTGGGAGAGAAAAACAATGTTTCTCTGTATAGTTTGACATTCTTGTCTGTGTTAGTATTTCAGCATTCAGGCCGTGGCCTTGCACCGTGTGTGAGTTCGAAGCATAGAATACATTTGCAAAGCATTTTGACAGAAAGGAAAAAAGCAAATGGCTGGCATTTCACAAAATGGACCCCCTCTGGTTACATTGACGATTCTGTGATTGCGATGGTTGTCACATGATGCGATTGGTTTCTGGCCAACATACTATACATACTATGGGGTCGTTTCTGGTCTAACGGGTACTCCAAGGGAGAGGAAAAAAGGGTCCCATGTGGGCAGGTCGGCAGGGACTTCTGGGGCTTCAGTCCCTTGAGAAAGGCAGGTGTGGGTATTTTGGTAAAGAAGGGCCTTAGAATGGAAGTCACTAAGGTTTGGTCGGATGTTGAGGGGAGGGCCCTATTGGTCTTGGAGATATTAGAAGGACGAGGTTCATGTTTGCCACTGTATACGCCCCATATCGGGGACAGTTCAGATTTCTGAAAACCACAATGGCGAAAATCTTGGTGGAAAGCTCTGGGCATTCGATCACAGGGGGGGAGATTTTAACACGTGGGCGGACCCGGACATGGACAGGCTTAGGCACGGGGACAGAGCACCCGAGCCCCTGGACCCCGGACACCGCCAGTTCCACAACTCATTGGGTGACTGTGGATTGAGGGATATATGGCGCCTCCTTCACCCATAGACACAGGGGTACACATTCTACTCTCCGCCACATGGGACATACACAAGGATTGATTAGTTCTACATTTCCATGGATATATGGGAAGAAGCTTGGGGCTCGGAGATCATTCCGATTTCCTGGTCCGGCCATGATATGGTGACGGTGGACATACAGTGGATGGGTCTCACCCCCAAAGGGTCCAAATGGAGGTGTAATGAATCCCTCTGGAGGGACCCCGTGTTCGGCTTGGAAATCAATAAAGAAATAGATGAATATTTTAAGATTAATGACAATGGGGAGGTGGACAAGAGTACCGTCTGGGAGGGAGGGAGGGAGGGTGACTTGGCGTGGGATCCTAATTCGGGTAAGAGCCAGAAAGAAGAGGGAAAGGGCATTAGTTGAACGCAGATTGGGGGGAAGAGATAAGACCCCTGGATGTGAAAGCACACAACCCTTCTGGGTGTCGGGAGGAGTACATATAGAAGGCAAGGTGTAATAGTGACGAACTGAGACTCATGGAGGAGGGGAAATTATCCAAAATCTCCAATTCTTTTGTCAGGCTGCTGGTCCTGAGAATAATCCGGTAGAAGAACTGGAAGCGTCGCTGTAGAGTTCTTCCTACCAATGTACCCCTTTTGTATTTATATTCAAAACTACAAAGGGATCAATTAGCTGAAAGATGGAGATCACTGCATCCGTAGTTTGGCAAGTTCAGACACCGTTGTTAGCCTCAGGTTGGAAACTCCAATACTGTTGTTAGCCTCGGGTTGGAAACTCCAATACTGATGACTGCCTAAATGAAAAGACCTGAGTTCAAACAAGGTATCCCCAAGAACTATACAAGACCATGAATATTAGAACCAAACAAGAACATTGAACAGCAAGGATCAAGAAGAAACGAGGAGATGGAATGTAGTACACTTACCACTGAGGTCTATGGTGAGAATACTACAGAGGAACTCGTACACCATCCAACCTAACCCTAACACCTCGCCAACAAGAGGACGCCTAAGCGGAAATAGTCTCTAGTCCAAGGTACTATCCTGATGAAACGAGGACGCCTAACGCCTTATGCGTCAATGTTCACAGTCTCTAGTCCAGGCACCGAGAAAGGGATGGTGTAGGTTCACTCTAGGCAGTAGTGGAGGCAAGCAAACACGGCCGCCCAATCAGCCGTAGCGGATTGGGAACCGCTCCCCAGTTGACAGCGTGTGGCAGATGCAGATGATGTCCAAAGAAGTATGTCGTTGGATGTTCCGGGTCGGCAGCGGGTGAGCAATACAGATAATGTCCGGAAAGAGGAGGCAGGTCGTTGAACAATCCGAGGTCAAGCAGTGTGCGGTCAATGCAGGTATAATCCGGAAAGAGGAGGCAGGTCGTTGGACGGTCCGGGTTCAGCAGCGTGTAATCAACAAGAGGTAAGACGTATCCACAATGCAGGTCAGAGGACAGTCCAGGGTCGTGTGCCAGGAGGAGAGCAAGCCAGGAAAAAGAGGGCAAAGGGGGGTCAAGAACAAGGAACGAACAAACTAGCCTTGAAATCAGAATCGTAAGCAACGAGTGTGGCAACCCGGAAGGGATTATAGCGGGTGAGCGCGGCCTCGTTTCCGCTTGACTCCTCCCCTGCGAAACGCGATAGCGTTACGCTTGTGGAGGGGATGCCACAATCGCCATGGCAACGAAGCTGTATGCGTCCTCAAACTGGTGTGGATGTAACGGGAATCCGAACGTGACGTCAGTTTTGCAAGGGTTCTGCCAGAGATACTGCCGGGTGACATAGAAGGCAATGAGTGTGTCTGGCCGATCCTGACATCTTTAAACAAAAGTTTTACAAGAAAAGGGACAAAGCAGACTCCCTATTGGCCACAAGGTTGAGGGCCAGCGTGCAGATAGGTGGGTTGAAGAAATTGAAGGAAAGGACGGGGGTACAGATCCCATGGGTGAGGGTGTTTCAGAGGCCTTTGCAGCTTTTTATGAGGAGTTGTACGCCTTGGAAGTAAACCCTGAGGCGCACGAGTTGGACTCCTATTTAGGATCCACTAATCTGCCGAAACTCTCTCCAGAAGAAACCTCCACGCTAGATACCCCCATAACAGAAGTGGGAGTTAGAAAGGCGGTTGCAAGGTTACCCCTGGGGAAGGCCCCAGGAGAAGATGGATACACCGCAGGATTTGATAAAACATTTCTCCCCGCCCTACTTCCCTTTATGACCAGGTTGTTCAATCATATACTTGACACGGGCTGGTCTCCGGAATCCTTCTCCCGGGCTCAGTCATACCCAAATATGGTAAAGACCCTCAGAGGTGTGGGAGATATCAGCCAATCTTCCTTCTTAACACTGATGCAAAGCTCTATACCAGGGTAATGGTTACGAGACTGGAAGGGTATATGCCTAGATTGATTCACTCGGAACAAGTAGGATTCATTAAGGGGTGGCAGGGGGCGGACATAATGAGGAAGACTTTACATCTGATACACGCATCCCAAGATATGGGAGGGGGATCAGTCCCTTCTCTCAATAGACGCCAAGAAGGCCTTCGATCGGGTGGAGTGGGGTTTCCTCAGGCCAGTCCTGGTTAAGTTTGGTGTTGGGGAAAGGCTTCTTCGACGGATCATGGCAGTGTACATGTCCCCCCACGGCCTTGGTCATGGTGAACGGGGGTACTCATGGTGGTTCACGCTTGGGAGGGGAACCAGACGGGGGTGTCCCCTTTCTCCCACATTGTATGCCATGTCAATAGAGCCCCTAGTCCAGAGGATCAGGGATGACCAGGGGTGGTGGATATTTCAATGGGGGGGGTGAACTGTAAGGTTGCTCTATATGCAGACGATATGCTGCTACATGTGAGCGAACCCCTGGTCTCCATACTGGCAGCACTCTTGACTGATTGAACACTATGGTACCATGGCTGGGCTGAAAATTAACAGATCCAAGTCGGTTCTAGGGGGAAGGATGGGGATATTGAGAGGTTTACACCCCTCGGGCTGGAGGTTAACTGTAAAGATGATGCGGAGGCGATAAGAGGTAAGATTTCTATAAGTTTTATTAATGCAAGCTTGCCGGCACAACCACCTCTTCTACCTCTCACTCCAACTGTCACCACTCTCACGCGAACTCCCTTCACAGAATCTTCACATAAGCATGGGTGCGCTCGACAGCACGCGCAACACAGCTCAACAGAACAATGCTAAATCTCTACATATCTTCCCCCCTTAGAAAGGGAAAAGAACATATCACATAACAATATGGTACTTAATCGAGAGAAATTTCTGCATAAATAAATATCAAAAGTTTAGAGAAAACATTTTTTTTTTTCATAACATTGAATAAACAGGAACAAAATAAGTTCACGATACATAGTCTTTCAACCAGGTAGGTTGAGTCCTTAACCTATCAGGATTATCTAACTTATTCTCACTCCTCACTCCTTTCTTTTCACTCCCATTTTTCACATCGTTCTCTCCATTCCCTGCTTTCACATTCACCCCATGCACTTTCGCAATCCTTCCTTTTGACCACACTTCCCCTCCATCCAGTATTACTACAGACCTCTTGACAGCAGATATCTTCTTAGGCCCTAAATACTTGCTCTCCAAACATTTGTTTATTAGCCTGGGGTTCTTCACATACACCTCCTCTCCCACTTCCATTCGCATTCCTGCACTTTCTCACGAACATTGACATTTTCAACATTCTTTTCTTGGCTAGCTTTTAAGAGTTTCATTATTTGTGCTCTATCCACTTGAACAACCTTAGCTACACCTAACCAACCTTGACACAATCTGGTTCCTGGTTCCCTCCCTTTGAGGGACACAAACGGAGAAACCTTTGTCACCGAATGTGGTTTAGTAACATAACTCCACGTCATTACATTCAAAACTTCTCTCCAAGGTTGCTTCCCTCTCATTGCCAATTGTAAACCTTCTTTTAACCGTCGATTTACCCTCTCAACAAGACCATTCGCTCTAGGATGATACAACGCTGTCTTGATGTGTTTTATGCTGTAACTACTCAAAAATGTCTTCATCGCTTCAGATACAAATTGAACACCATTGTCCGATACCAATTCAGTCGGCACTCCTTCTTTAAGGAATAATTTTTTCCAAAAATGTTATCACCTCTCCTGCAGTGACTTCTTTGACTGCTTCCCACTCAACCCATTTTGAATGGTAATCAACAAGCACAAACAAAAACTTTAGACCTCCTCTCAACCCTTTTAAGGGCCCCATGATATCCACTGCTACTTTGGACCAAGGTTGCATTGGAACAGAATTTGGAACTAATGGGGTCTCTCGCACCACCTTGGTCTTGTCACACGCTCGGCATATTACACAATCCTGGACCCATCTCTCAGACATCCTGTCCATTTTTGGCCACCAATAACTTTTCCGCAGTTTCCTTTTCATGGCATTTTCACCCGGGTGGCCCTCATGAGCCAATTCCAGAAGATTGAACCTAATCGACTCAGGGGGAACAAAACATCTGCCTCTCCTCAGTTTATTCTCAAAAATTTTCAATTCCTCTTTGAGCTCCCACCAAACATCAAATTTGTTCTCTAAAGTTTTCTTTTGAGGCCATCCCTTCACAGTCCACTCTTTGACAATTTAAATTCCAAATCAGAATCTTCTCCCTCTGACCACTTTTCCTCATTAATTGCTCCCAAAACCTCAGCTACAACTGATTCCTCCATTTCACTTTCACTCACGTTAACTGTTTTGTTCTCCATGGGTAACCTGGACAGGCAGTCCGCCAACACATGTTTCTTTCCTGGAAGAAAACTCATCTCAAAATTATATGCATGTAATCCTAGTCCCCACTTGCTTATCCTGGGAGAACCTAAAGCCCACCTTCCACTCTCAAATAATTGCACTAGTGGCTTATGGTCAGATCTTACAACAAAGCGTCTGCCCCACAAAAGTATTTAAAATGCGTGATGGCCCAGAACATTGCCAACGCCTCCCTTTCAATAACAGAGTATTTACTCTCTGCTCCTCTCAGTGCCCTAGATGCAAAAGCAATCACCCTTTCCTCATTTCCCACATCATATTGCACCAAAGTCGCTCCTAACCCCAACAGACTAGCATCCACCACCGACACTGTTTTATCTGATGAATCGAACTTTCCATTTGAGGTAGCTTTGCTAATGGCATCTTTTGATGCTTTCAAATGCTGCACTACACTCTGAGGACCATACAAATTTGGTACCCTTTTTTAGCAACAATCTTAATGGGCTGGAGACCATCGCGAAATCCTTGATGAATTTATGATAATATTCGGCAAGGCCCAAAAAGGACCTCACTTGATCCTTATTAGAAGGTACAGTCGCACTTTTAACTGCCTCCACCAAGCATTTCTTTGGTCTCACCCCACTCTTATCCATTTCATGCCCAAGATATTCCACTCTGTCAACCCCTATTTTGCACTTGTCTCTCCTTACTATCAAACCAACATCAGACAGTCTCCTCAACACTTGACAACACGTCATCATGTTCAGTTACACTGTTTGCATATATAAGTACATCATCTTGAAATTTAACAATGTTCTCTATTCCTTCCAGTATGGTGTCCATCACTCTCTGAAACACTGAAGCTGCCGAAGCAAGCCCAAATGGCATTCTACAATATTTGAAAGTTCCAAAGGATGTTATAAACACTGTCAAATGCTGGCAGTCTTCTTTCAATGAGAGAGATCAATCACCGAAAAGACCTTAGCTCCTTTAAGTGTTGATAATGTATCCCCAATTAATGGTAGAGGATGCCTGTCTACAAGTATGTTCTTATTTATATCTCTCATGTCCACACAAAGCCTTATTTGTCCATTTGGTTTCATTGCCACTACTATAGGAGATACCCACTCCGAACTCTGGCTTTGTTCTATGATTCCTTTCTGCATCAAGGCCTCTATCTCAACCTTCAATTTTTCTCTCAAGTCATGAGGTATAGGTCTCACTTTGTGCACCCGAGGTACTGCACCAGCCTTCACTCGAATTTCATGCTCAAATCCTTTGAGCATCCCCAACCCTGGTTGGAACACCTCCGGAAATTTATTTTCCCATTTGTCATTAACTTCTGCAATGGTAATTGGTTCCTCCGAATTCGCTTGTATTCGTATGCCCAGTTTATGTTGTTCACTCCACCCTAACAGGGAGGATCCTTCCTGTGTCACAAATACATCCGATTCACATCTCCTTCTTTTGTACTCCACTGTTGCTTGAAATTTTCCCAAAATCTCAATCCTCATGTTGCCATAGGCATATGGTTCTTTGGTGTGCTGCTCAAGATCATTGGTTGAGCCTTGTAGACAGTTCTCATAAGTCTTTTTGGATACTAAAGTCCAAGGCGAGCAACTATCCACCTTAAGGGTTACAACTCTACCATTTGTCATGAAAACATCTGTAGGGGAGTTCCCTTTGTTTGACACTTCTGCTATCTCCAAGACATGTTTCGTTTGTAAGTTCTGGAATATACTCTCACTTTCTTCTTGTTCTGGTATTCTTGTCCCAGGTTCAATATTGTGTACCTGATTTGATCCTCTACAGACTCTTGCAAAATGGCCTTTCTTTTTGCATCTTAAACAAGATATATTCCTCGCAGGACAAAATGCACTAGTGGAGATATGCCTATTGCTACCACACTTGTAGCACTTAGTTTCTCTATTCATATTCGGTCTTCTGACTCCTCCTACAGCTGCCATTTCACCTTCTTGCTTTTCACCTTTCATGGTCGTCATGTACTTATGGGTCTGTTCCATACTTCTCGCAGTCTCCACCGCTACTTCCAGCAATGCGTCTTTTGTCAACAACCTTTCTTGTATCTTCAAGTTGCTTGTGCACCTTACTAATTGATCTCTTATTAGCGAATCTGTTAATTGACCAAATTCACATGTGTGACTCAAAGATCTCAACGCTGCAATGAAATTCTCCACTGGTTCACTGGGATCTTGTGTTCTCTGGAAAAACTTATGTCTCTCGAAAGTTATGTTTTTCTTCGCCTCAAAATGAATTTCCATTTTTTTCTCAGCTAGGGTGTACTGATCTACTTCTCCTTGTCCTTCATGAGGAGGTTGTGGAAGACCATCATATACGCTATAACCTTCCGTGCCTAGATTGTGCAGAAGTGTTGCTTCTTTTCTCGCTGCAGCAAATTTATCCCCTCCAATTGCCACTAAATAAGTGTCAAACAGTTTCTTCCACCTGTCCCACCTTATTGGTGGGACACCAGGTTCCATTAGAAAAGGAGGGGGTGGAGCCATGCTTGCTGCTGCCATTTTTCATAGACCGTGTAATCCTATCTTCTTTTGCAGTTTCATATTGTACTGGATTTGCACTTGTACGCTTAGGAGTAGTAAATGGTGTAATATGTTGGCCTCTCCTCACAATGTCTCCAGTATACTCCACAACTTTGACTTTACAAACTGTTCATGAGTTCACCCTGATTTGTAAACTCCCTATCTCCCATTTTAACGTGGAGCGGGAGGAATGTTTATTTACTTTTTCATTCCTTGTTTTTTCAATTCGACAGGGGCGAGGCCTGTGGTGTGCGTAGAAATTAGCAGCGTCGCTATTGAGGCTCATGATCGCGGCTCCTGCACGCTCGATCGCGGCTTCTGCCCGCTCTCCTCCCTCCCTGCGCCCCTTCTCACCTGGCAGCCGTCGAAAGACGGGGAGCGGGGACGGAGTTCTTGAGGCTGGTACCACTGGTGAGGGAGCCGTCCGCAGGCTCGGCCGGCACCTCGCACTGCGCTCTGTGCCCACTATGGATATGCAGGAGGTGCCGGAGCTCACCAGCATGTCTCTCGTCGGAGTTCGTGCTCCGTCGCAGGCTCGCCGTGTGGTCTGTTATCCTCGTCGCCAATTGTAAAGATGATGCGGAGGCGATAAGAGGTAAGATTTCTAGAAGTTTTATTAATGCGAGCCCGCCGGCACAACCACCTCTTCTACCTCTCACTCCAACTGTCACCACTCTCACGCAAACTCCCTTCACAGAATCTTCACATAAGCATGGATGGGCGCGACAGCACGCGCAACACAGCTCAACAGAACAATGCTAAATCTCTACATTAACTTAAACACAATGCGATACCTAGGTGTTAATCTGACAAGGGATCTCGAGAGATTGTTCGAAGCCAATTTCCTGCCACTGATGCTAAAAATAGACGCAGACTTTCAGCTGATTTAAAATGAGAGGACGGTCGATGATTGTTACCATTAACTAGAGAGAAATTCTATCTGAGGGGGGAGTGATCCAAAAAGTCTGCCGCAATAATGTACAGCTCTCCATACTACATTTGCAAGTATCAAATGGATTCTATAGTGCATGTCATGCACCGTGTAGTGAATGGAGATTTCACGTGACTTCTAATGCAGATTACGCCAGGCGTGTACTGAATCAAAACACTACATAAATCTAAGGAGTTCCTGTGCTGCCTGTGTGATTCTTTGAGGCACAACCTGATCTATCTATGGAGACATTCACCATGGTGACAAAATCCCTAGAACAGATAATCCTTAAATCGATCAGAGAGATGAACGACAAACTGAGCATCACCTGCTTTAGGAACATAAAGGTTAATAAGAGGAATCTTCATGCCATCAAGAGTCCCTCAGGCAATGACAAATGACCCCTCATGATCTGCCACATGTGCCTTCAGCGAAAGCAGTTCATGAATCAATGTTAGTACCCCAGCGAGTTAGAAGAGTAGTAGCAGGAAGGGCCCCAAATGCTAGCAAAGGTGCCATTAACAGGGTCCAGTAAATGAGTCACTTTAAGATTCGCAATCTTAGCTCCCTGTTACTCCAAATATGCCTCTTTTTGGCTTTAATGCCATTTAACCCACACACAATTCGACTGAGTAGCATACGATGAACCGGAAATTGGGCTCTTTTAGGTGTTGTCAACTCTGGATTGGATAGGAGCCTGGCTGAGTCTCATAAAAATAAAACCTGTACAATGATACTAAAAGTGTGTTGTGAACTTTTCAGACAGTTGAAAGGAATTTCACACCCAAAACCCACTGCCCACTGCCACCCGCACACTGCCAAAACCCAAATCGCAGTGAGCATGAAAATTGCCCCTTCCCGTTAGTAGAAGACTCACTTTCATAATATATTAGAACAATGGGCTGCCATTCAATGGGGCCACCAAAAAACAGTCCACCATAAGTGGGAACATGCACTTAGGCCAAGGCCAGGAGAATATCAAAACCCAATTTGAACTGGACTGTTAGATACATATAAAGTACTCACCTAACTTATACTGTTCCCCCGGCATACTTAGAATAGTAATATGATTATGATACTTTTCAGTGCAGCTATTCTAATTATCAATCGTTAAAAAGACCCAAGTGTTTGAGCTTTCAGCACCACTGCAGGGAGAGGACGATGGTAGAGATTCCAGAAATGTGTGAGCATCCTCCAGGTTTTATTAAGACATGTGTTTTATCTTTATGAATTACTCAGAGTTTTGCTGGTAACAATATAGCGTAATTAAGCTTTTCTCTTAGTTTCGGCTTGCCTGCTGAGAAAGATTGGCATGCTTTTTGGGTGGTGGTGGTGAAGTTGGCATAGATGGTAATCTTTGATTCCTGATGGTAGAGCTCACCCAATTCTCCAGCTCTGCGAAGAAGGACATTGCATTGTCCATAATGAATTAAACACACAATCGCTGGGCAGAGGGGCTGACCCAGCTTTGGGGCCAGATCCAGTGATGTATGCTCCCTCTTGACCAAAATAAAGTGATGAAAACTGTGGATCCTTCAATACCTCTTTAAGAAATTATTCCATAATTGTTTCCATATTCTGAGTTTGCGCTGATTCCGGCAATCCAATAATTCTTAGGCTATTCCTGGGAGATATCACCTCTAAATACTTTTTCTAGGATTGCAGAAACCACATCTCGTTTCAACTCCTGGATGGAGCGATGTGCCTCAACCTCCCAGTTCTGGAGGGTACTGATTCGACCCTCGGCCTCATAGATATGACTTGCTCAGGACTCAGATGTGAGTCCCTGAAGGTGCCAGGCCCTCAGCTATGGGAAACACCTTGTAGCAGTCAGAAATTGTAGTCACCAGGCTATCCATTTTGGATTGAGATTGGTGTAATGAAAACCATGGGCCATGATGGGTCATCTTGATCATTGCGATCGCAGAGGAGAAATCCGAAAAACAAAAGGAGGAGATTGACACTTTGGAAAATAAGAGCACACAAGAAAATAGAAGAGATTAGAAGGAAATTGGAAAAATTTGAGGAAGAAATTGGAAAATTTAAGAAATGTACTCTTGATAAAAAAATTGGAAACTGAAAAAAGACATTGAAACCTGTAAAGAGGAAAAAACATACCCTTACTTTGTAGAGTCATATTATGAGGATCAAAACAAGCTGACATATAATAAGAACAGACAAAATAACATGCTACCCTATTTAAAAAAAGGTTTGTGACTTTTTCTAACACCTCAAATAGTTCAACTGGAAGTGATTCAGACACCAACAATGGGGGCCCCTTAGTTGTGACTACACCTGCCCCTGATGAACAGTCCTCTTTTTATCAGAGAAGAGGATGAAGAGGCAGGAACCTCGGATGAGAACACGCCAGTGGAACAGCGGATAACATCCAAAATGGTAATACCCATCTTTATCACAGAACACGTCCTAACCACACAAGAAATAAAAATCCTGTCGATGGGATTACGTTTTGTGCCAACGATGAAAGCAGACAATTTCCAGACTGAAGTGGAACTACACCGGTTCTTTAGAATATTACAGTTGAAAGATTTCTTTAGAAATGTGATATCCCCACAAAAGAGGACAACACAACAGGACTGAAACCACCATCTACATTTCTCCCTAATAATGCTAGGGTGAGTCCGGCGATCATAGCTTTTGAGAACAGGGTTCTGTCAGAGACAAAAACTTTATTAAGCACAAAAAAATCACCACCGTGATAATTTGGGGAGAGCTGAAAGGCAGGCCTTAATAAGTTTACAGAACAACCCTATATTCATAATAATACCAGCTGATAAAGGGGGAGGTGATTGTTCTGTGGTCGAGAAAAGCATACAAAACAGAAGCCTTAAAACTGTTGGAAAATCATCAGTGTTATAGGACACTAAACAGCGACCCAACTGAACGTCTGAAGGGAGAAATAGCGAGTCTTATGGCACACACATTTCTAAAAGGCTGGATCAACACAGATGAGCAAACATTTCTAAATAGAACTAATCCCACCATTCCAGATTTCTATATCTTACCAAAAGTCCATGAAAAGAGCTCTATTGGGTAGACCTATCATTTCTGCGATAGGGTCAATTTTAGAACCCCTATCCATATACGAAGATGTCTTCCTAAGACCATTTGTGAGAGAAATGCAGTCATTCATAAAAGATACTATTACAATGATTAACATCTTATCAGAAGTGAGAATTAGTGCAAATTATCTCCTCGCCTCTTTAAACGTAGAATAGTTGTACACTAGTATCCCACAAATGCAAAGCATAATGCTACTGAAGAAGTATTTAAATAGGAGGATTGATCTGGTTCCCACAGAATAGAGTGTATTAGAATACCCCTCACTGGAAACTATTTCCTTTTTGAGGGTCAATTCAATAATTAACAGCACGGGACCAGCATGGGTGCTACTTTTGCACCTGACATAGCAAATCTTTATATGGATAATTTGGAACAGAAAACCATCTATGGTGTGAACAATCCATATGGCGAGATGATTGGCGGATGGTACTGCTATATAGATGTGTTTCTCATCTGGAAGGGCACGAAAACACAACTGTTGCTTTTTTACTCTGGCTAAATGGACAAGATCCTTATATTAACTTTACCATGGTACACAACCATAATGAAATGGCTTTTCTCGATCTGTTAATTGAAAGATCAGAAACAGGGGGTTTTACCACTAAGTTATTCAGGAAACCAACTGACAAGAAGGCTCTTCTCCAATATGACAGTTTCCACCCCCTAAGTTTGAGAAATAATCTACCAATAGGACAATTCTTGAGAGTGAGCAGGAACTGTACAGAAATGGCGGGGGTTTGAAAAATGGGCAAAGATCTAAAAGTATGCCTTAAAGATAGAGGTTCCCCGACTAAAGTAGTACAATGTGCGCGTAAAAGAGCAAGACATACTCCACGTGAACAATGCCTTACTCCTCAAGCCAAAACGAAACTTGATAAAATCACTTGCGTGACCACTTTCAGGCCAATAAGCAGTGGCCTCAAAAACAAATTTTGAAACATTGGCAATTTATGCAAACACTGGACTTTCAACCAGCGAAACCTAGATTCGCCTTCAAATGACAGTGTAAATTTAAAAGACTCACTGGTACATACCTATAAAGACGTGAAAAGGACAGTAGGACAACAAAATACATTATGGCATCTCCCCCCAGTAGTAGGACATTTCAGATATGGGAAATGCTCAGTGTGTCCCCTGACAAAAGACATACAATCTGTCGACCTATATGGTTTAGAGTGGCATTTAAAATCTTTCACAAATTGTAAGACTGAATGGGCCTCATTTATGTGGGCAAGACCAAATGACAAGTCGGACAATAGATCTGCGAACACAGATTGTGTATAAAAAATATGATTGTAGAAAAACCAATGGTATAACACTTCATGAGACACAATCATAAACCATCTGAATCGTTCTGGGCTATAATACAAACCATTGAAGTGCCAAAAAGAGGAGGGGATAGAGACCTTCGGGGTAATTCATAGATTTCAGCGCAGAGGCAGCGCACGCGAGCAACGCAGAGAGGGAGCGTGCGCCAGCGTGCGTCAGCTGTGCGTTAAACAGCATTCTGGCGCACCGCGTATTCATGGAATTCCCAAACCATAATGAGCGCTGGCGCAGAGAACATCCCGCAGCGCCAGTTACACCCCCAAGAACGCCCCTTGCACAAGGAAAAGCCATTGAAATCCCCAATGCAGCGCCAACCCTGGACCACTTTACAGGGCCGCTACACTGCAATCGCGCGAGCGGGTAGTCCTGGGGTGTGCTGGAATTATCACACGCGATAGGGCTTGGGCGAGCGGGTACGTGTATTTCTGGGGGTGTGCGGGAAGTGTCCCACGTGATAGGCCTTGTGCGAGCGGGGTACGTGTAATTATCACACGCGATGGGGATTGGGCGAGTGGGGTACGTGTATTTTGTGGGGTGTGCAGGAAGTGTCCCACGCGATAGGCCTTGTGCGAGCGGGATACGTGTATTTTGTGGGCTGTGCAGGAAGTTTCACACGTGATAGGGCTTGTGCGATTGGGGTACGTGTATTTCTGGGTGCGCAGGAAGTGTCACACGCGATCGGCCTTGGGCGAGCGGGGTACGTGTATTTCTGGGGGTGTGCGGAAAGTGTCACACGCGATAGTCCTTGGGCGAGCGGGGTACATGTATTCTGTGGGTGCGTGGGCAGTTTCACACGCAATTTCGTTTGCAGAGCGGGGTATGTGTATTCTGTGGTGTGCACGGGCAGTTTCACACGCGATTGCGCTTGCAGAGCGGGGTACGTGTATTCTGAGGGGTGTGCAGGAAGTGTCACACGTGATAGGCCTTGTGCAAGCGGGGTACATGTATTTTGGGGGTGCGGGGGAAGTTTCACACACGATAGGCCTTGTGCGAGCGGGGTACGTGTATTTTGGGGAGTGTGCGGGAAGTGTCACACGCGATAGGCCTTGTGCGAGCAGGGTATGTGTATTTTGGGAGTGCTTGCGAAGTTTCACACGCGATAGGGCTTGTGCGAGCGGGGTACGTGTATTTGTGGGGTGCCCCAACGCGAATTGGCAGTGTGTGTCCTCCCAGGTGAGCCCTCACCCCCTCCCCTGGGCCTGCAGGCAGCCCACACCACAGCGGACTACCCTGCACCCCTGGCCATGCCCCGCAGGCAGCCCATCCACCCTGGCCATGCCCCCCAGCCAGCCCACATGTCACCATGCACAAGTGAGCACCGACACATGTCCCCTCACCCACTCACCCACCCAGCAGTGGCCCACCCAGGAGTGATGGGCACCTGCCAGCAGGCCCCGACTCATGTCCCCCTGCACCCCCACCCACCCAGCAGTGACGGGCACCTGCCAGCAGGCCCCGACTCATGTCCCCCTTCACCCCCATCCACCCAGCAGTGACGGGCACCTGCCAGCAGGCCCCGACTCATGTCCCCCCTGCACCCCCACCCACCCAGCAGTGACGGGCACCTGCCAGCAGGCCCCGACTTATGTCCCCCTGCACCCCCACCCACCCAGCAGTGACGGGCACCTGCCAGCAGGCCCCGACTCATGCCCCCCCCACCCACTCACCCCCCCACCAGTGACGGGCACCTGCCAGCAGGCCCCGACTCATGTCCCCCCAACATGTCATAAAGATGCACATTCAAGGGCCTCATGTCCACCAAAATCCCACTGCACGCCACCCCAGTCTTGAGACCCAATCAAGTTTCCCATCCACCCCACACTGAAAGGCCTATTTCATGACACAAACCAAAAGTCAACTATGTACATCAACACATGTCTGACACACACACACACACACACACACACACACACACACACACACACACACACACACACACACACACACACACACACACACACACACACACACACACACACACACACACACACACACACACACACACACACACACACACACACACACACACACACACACACTGCCAGTGATTGTGTAAACCCACATTGTGACATGCAGTAAACCAATGAGCAAATACCACACATGGAAGTAATAAATCAAAATGTATTTTGCACAAAATGAAGGTAATGGAATGAAAATATGAAAAATATTGTAAACAAGAAAAGAAATGCATGTCCAAAAATGAAAAAAATAAATGAAGTCTCAATCCAAAGTAATCCAAAAGAAAGTTCGTCCAAACTCTCCGTCCACCAAAGCAAATCCAAAGGAAACGTAAATTGCAAAATCCATTGATCCATGGTGATTAAAAAAAATGTTGTTTTCATAAATCCACAGTTCAACTATGTACAACGATTCAATCCAGGGTCCATGAGCCCAACAAATGAAATGAAACCTATAAAAAAAAGACCTAAGAAATAACTATATACAAAAGGGTAGGGCATTGTCCAAGCACCCCAAAATAAAGCAAAACTAAAATGAAACCTAACACTACACACTATATACAATGGCGGCGGGCTTGTCCGACTGCTCACTTTTTGATTTCCCGGGCCAGGGCATCATCGAACTCCTTGTCTATGTCCTGGAGGCGGGCCTCTTCCATGGCCCGAGGTTTCGCAGGGACGATGCCATGTTCAACTCCAACTCCCTGCGAATTGCCTCGAGGCACGCGGCCCACCTCAGCGCCCTGCGCATAGAGTTCTCCGCCCTGACCATTGTGAGCCGTGCTTCTTACGCCCGCCGCCGCTCCGCATCTATGGCCTGGCCCAACCGCTGCCACACGGAAGACACTCCCAATCCAGGGTGCTCCTGCCCTCTGGCCAATGCCTGCCCCTCTGATGTTGATGGCCCTGAGCCATCATCGCTCCCACCTTGTGCCTGCTGCTGATGTGCCTGTGCCCTGCCTCTTGTTGCCTGCACGTCCTCCTCCGGCTGGGGTGCAGTTGTTGTGGTGGCCACCCCTGCTGGACGTCCGACTCCCGACTGTAGCAGGGATGTGTCCTCCACCAGCCTGGCCGCTGGGTCAGAGGCAGCTCCACAGGGTACCTAGGTGATACATGGGCGGGAAGATGGCATGGAGGACGACTGGCGCATAGGGGGTTCAGGTGAGGAGGGGGTCGGAAGAATGTCCAGCACACGGAGGAATCCAGCACTGGTGACCCGTCCTAGTAGGTCAACGCGGTCAAAGAGGCATCTGAGATGACGTGCAGTGTCTTCACGAAAACACTGCAGGTCAGCTCGCATGCCCCATTGACGCAATGTCATCCCAGCCAGGACAGGCTCAACCCTGTCCCGGATTGCCACGTCAGCAGGGAGAGGAAGGCCAGTTGTTGTGCGCTCATCCCCTCCCTGAAAACGGGTTGGACGTAGGCATCCCTGCTGGTGTGGGATGATGCAGTCACAGGATCAGGGACAGGATTACACACAGGCACCTCCGCGGCGGCCTGTGCTGCCTCCTGTCCCTGCCACTGGACTGCACCACTAGCACCAGTGTAATCCCCGCCTCCAGACCCTGTGTGTGTCCCTTCCACGGCCTCTTCCTCCACCAAACCCCCCCACCAACCTGGATGATTCTGTGCCATCTTCCTCCATCGGACCCTGTGGGGTCTCAGCTGTCCCTTCTGCTGCCGAGGAGTCCACCTCCGACCTCCGCCTCTTGGACCTACCCTCGGCAGCTGCAGCCTGGGACGTGGCACCAGACTCCTTACTCCCCGACAAGATGACAACATGGGAGGGGAGCTGGGCTTTGCGTCTCCGGCTGGCGGTGCGATCCCTGCCACTTTGCTCCACAGCATCCTCTCCGCCCTCTTCATCAGTTGAGGCTGCAGACAGGGAGAGATTGAACACAGGCATCAGGGCACTGTACAATGGTCTGATACACACATGACAGTTGTACATGAGTGGCAGTGTCAAACCTCAGACATGGCATCACACTCCCCAACACACATGTCATTTCAACTCACACACATAAGCAAATCAACAGGAATGTTGCACCAGGCAGCACCACATACACAAACAACAGCATGAGCAGCCGAAGGTGAGCGTGACGTCACAAGCAACACTGGGAGTGCAGAGCACATGCACACACGCCACCAGACTTACATGCATCTGTACATCTCCACCACCTGTCTCAGTGATTGCCAGATGTGACATGGATGGCTATCAGCCTCCTACATGTCAGTGTCACATGCATCCATGTTGTATCACAGTTGCACACTTGTCAAATACACACACATGCACATGTACATAGTGCAGATACATGCAGCTGGAACCAGCATCCATGTGTGACACCACAACCATGCCACAGTACATACACAGAAATGTTAACGTGTGCACCCACACATGCATTTGGCCAGCATGCTTACCAACACATACACCATCGATGTGTCTAACACATGAGAACTCACATGTGACGGATTTACATCCCTGTACATACGCATCCATACATGGCCCTACAAAGACAAATGTGCAACCTGCACACTCCTGGCACACCTCAACACGCACAGCGTCCAATCAGTATGCATGTACACTTACCGCTCGACTCCAGATGGGTCTGCCTCTCAAAGACCTGGACGTGGAGCTCTGGGCGTATACGTTCCAGGACCCTCATTTGGTTGTTGGTTAGGCGAACCCGGCACCCCTTGACGTCCGCTGCCTTCAAGAGGCGCCGGGCCTTGTTGAGGGTCCTGGACCTGAAGTCCTCCCAGTGCTTCCGGACGTGTTGAATGTCGCGGACTGCCATCCCCTCCTAGTTGATGGCAGTCACGATGTCCATCCAGATCCTCTTCCGTCCTTCATTGTCGGCGCGCAAACTTCCAAAGAGGGCATCATACTGCCCCAGGACTTGCTCCACCAGGATACCAACTTCACTGGCACTGAAGCTGGTAGCCCTCTGCCTCTCTGACTGGGGGTTGCCAGTGGTGCCAGATGGTGTTGTGTCTGACATGGCAACCCCAGAGACAGGTGTGGGTGGGCAACTGGGTCCTGGGGCTGGGCTGTGGAGCGATGGTATACTAGTCAGGAGTCTTCAGTTCCAGTAGGGGTGGTCACAGCAACTGCACCCCTGCAGATGGCTGACGTGCAGGCACCAAATAGCAGGGCATGTGGGCAGCAGGCAGGCAGCAGCAGATGGCAGGAAAATGGCCTTCTGGGCAGGAGCGTGGTCTTCTGTGTGTTGTCGCGTGGCCAGCTTGATATGGAGTGATTTGGCATGTGAAAGTGCACGTCAGCGTGAAATTTGAGCAAAGGCCCTTAGTGCGTAAGCACGTCTGTGACGTTACGCGCGCAGGCCTTTCCCACAACACGAGTGCATGTTTATTGTACACGTGAAAAAACTGCACGTCCGGGTGTCACTGCGTGTAATTGGAGGAAAGGCCCTTAGCGTGTACGCGCCTAAGTGATGTTGCACGTGTGGGCTGGTCTAAAAGGTACACGTAGGACGCCATTTTCTTGTACGTGCTTTTTGTGGAGAGCGAGCGGGTGATTCTTGTACTTCTTGTTGGTTCACACGCGATTACTTCACAACGGTTCCAGTTCGTACTCCCTGTTTACTCAGACAGCATTCAATTCTTCTTTTGGTCGGGGTGTTGCCAACACGCACACGCGTGTCTTTTTCACATTCTTTTTCAAGGCAGACAGTGAGTCGCGCATGTATTTTCCAACTGTGGTTGCCCCCGTGTGTCGCCTACCCCTTCAGAGGTCATTGTAGGCTGCGTGTATCACGCATATGCTTATTTTTGTGTTTCTGGGTGCCACAGCGTAGTGCGGGTTCATTTTTCCATGCACGTGGTCTACCAGGAGTTGCGTGCACGTTTAATGTTTTCGGGGTGCCTGTGCATTGCGTGACCCGTCATCTTCCCCAGGGGTCACAGAGAGCCTTGCTAGAGCACTAGGGTACGAAGTCCATCTAGTACCCTACCCCTTTCACCCCAATTGCCCAGGACAATTGTTTACTGCAACTCCCATACGCACAACAACATCAGTGCCATGATTGGGAGGCGACCAAGCAGTAAGGGAGGCAAAGGTGGCCGGCCTCCAAAAGGTGGGCAAGGTAGTGGACGTGGCCAGGATGTGCAGGGTGGCCCAAGAGGCCAGTGTGTGGAGGACCAATCGGGGCCACCTATGCCCCCACCCCCTCCAATGGTTGTGGGAAATGTAGCTGACACCATCCCAGCTCATCCCTTGTTAAACCGGCCCATATTGTCAACTGAACCGGCACAGGATGACTCCCAGGCTGACTTCCGTTTCACCAAGTCTAAGCCACGTGTGGCGGTGAAAGTTGCTGTCACCAGGCCACGTGGATCTGGGGCAGCAATGTCATCTGCTGCCCCAAGTAGCCAGTGTGAGGAGGCTGCAGGCCAGCTCCGAGTCTCCCAGCCGGGACAGTGTCGGTCCAAGTCCATCACACCGAGGTTGGTACTGCCAACATCACACTGCAGCCAATGACTACAGTGAGACCATTGGTCATTGTGCCTTTGGAAAATTCAAGTACCCAGTCCACCTGCGCTTCTGCCCCTACCAACCAGAGCGGCGTAAGCCACTCGGGATCCGCACCACCTTCCAAGAAGAAGGGTGCTCTTGCACTACAGGCACGGCTACACACTCCGGCACGTCAAGGAAGCCTAGCTTCAATGCCGACGAACTAGATGCACTTGTGGCCTATGTGTTGGCACATAGCCGCAAAATGGTGGTGACTGCAGGGTGCAAGACTACGCCTGCTCAACGTAGGGCCCACTGGCAGACCATCGCGGACCACATTAGTGCCCTTGGATTTGTGAGGCGCACAGCCGATGATTGCTATAAGCGGTGGAATGACCTGAAACGCAGAGCAAAGAACAAGCTGGCTTCCAATCATGCCTCTACTCTGGTGACTGGCGGTGGGTCTCCACCAGAGGACGACCAACTCACTGAACATGAGTCTGTCGCTGGAGGCTTCATCACAGAGGAACAGATCCGAGGCGTGGGAGACCTACCAGATCTTGAAGCATTGTCCGGTGAGTGCCCATGCATGTGTGGGCAATCCATGTGTATGTTGCTTGGGTGATGTGTTCTGATTGAGTGCCAGGTGAGGCTGTGTAGTCATGACTGTATGGGGCACCCATGTTGTCCCTCCAAACCATTCCCCGGACTTGGGTTTGGGTATGACAGTATCCCTTCTGACCACAGTTGCCAATTTGTACCAGATTACTGCAGTTGCCCTTCAACTGTCATCTTGCAACAACATTGTTCAAAATGTTTTCCTGTTCATTCAGCCTGATTGTTTCAATCCTTGCCATTTTTAGGACACATTTTGTTGCCGTACTGCCATAAATGTGACATACTTTTGTCATAGATTACATCCCACAATGGCCCACATTTATTACCTTGTTATGGGAATGATTTAACTATTCAGGCTGATTGAGTAATGGCCTGCACACAATAATTTTTGGGCCCTGTTTCGATGTTGAACATTGTTGTCTTCTGTCATGTTGAAGTGACCAACCATTGATGTATTCATCTGCCTGCCATCACTGTATCAGTGACCACTGGATCTGCTGCAGCGTGTGGCACATGCGTGTTTGCTCACACTATTTTGCATGTTTCATCTCATGATGTCCATCTCACATGGATGGGTGACAGTACTGATTTCCTAACATATGGCTGTACTTGTGAAATGTACCATGGCTATGCTACGTCGCATCTGTGTGCTGGCATGTGTCATGTATGTGTATTGGACATGGCACTCACAGGCTAGTGTGTGATGCCAGTGCTATCCAGCATGCAGCACATGTGTTGCTTTTCCATCTTGGAGTCCTCAGTTTCTGCTTTTTGCCTCCCCTTCCAACTCATTGACAGTGCATGCATGCCAGGGTTATAGTCATGTGGGACATGTGTAATTTAAGTACTGGATAACGAATGCAGGGTCACACTCCACAATATTTGCTCCTGTTCCTGGGCCAGCAGATGAAAGGAGGAATGCAGTCCTGCAGCCTCATGCAGTGCCAGCACAGCAAGGTGCAGATCGCCTTGCCCCAAACAGGTGTGGTACCCGCCAACGCGGTGGCCGTGCGCCACCAGGCAATACTGTGTGGGGGAACTCCATGTACAGTATAGCAGCACAACAGGGGGCATCGTGTGAAATGATGGCTCAGGCAATGCATAGGGTGGCCACTTCCATTATCCCCCCTGAAAGGCAGATGGAGCTCCAGCAGCAGGCAACAGACTCCATTTGCCACTCACACAGGGAGGACATGTTGGCGTCCAACAGGGACCGACGGGCTGCACTGGAGACTCTGTGCGCAGCCATATCTGTAGAGTCCCAGGCCCACAGGGAAGTCCTGAGGTTGGAACATGGGTCCCTCAGAGATACTTTGGGTGAACGTGAGGTTTCCCGGAATTTTAGGTCAGAGCTGGAGCAGCTCACATGTTCACTCTCAGCTGAGCTCCAGGCAACCTGTGCGGAGATCCGGGCATCAAGCGAGGCCATGCAGGCAGAAATGCATGCTACCCGTGAGGTGCTGCATGGGGATCTCCGTACCATCATCCTGCAGAACCAAACCTTCCAGACCCGCATGCTTGCTGCCATGGAGGACCATAACAGGGCTTTGCGTGGGCTGCCTCCCATATCACGGCCACCTCCTGATGTAGCAGCAGAAGGTGAAGACCGCAACGGCAGTTCTCCCATTGTAGCGTAGCCGTGCAGGCCATGAGCCCATGGAGGTTATTTTTTTCTCAACATCCACGCATGTGGGTGTTGGGGTGCACCCTGTACCTCGTCCCTCCTGGATGCTCCCCCCCCCCCCCGGTCCACGCATGGCAATTTTTTTAACATTTTTTTTATTTTTACAGTGTGTTGCTCAGTGTGGCTCCCGTGGGCATCCACTGTGTATTCCAGCTGGGCCACATGCAGGCTTGTCCTGTGTTTGGGTTAGATGCTTGGTTTCCTGACACACACACACCCCTCCTGCTTCCCCTTTCCATGGGCTTGCAAAGGGTGTGACCAAGTGACAGTAACTTACACAGTGACTTTGGGCTCCCATGAGTTGTGTGGGCAGTCTGTAGTCAAATTTGTGTGTACATCCCTAGTGGGGATTGTTTTTGGATTCTACACTGCATGGTGTATTGATATGTGCGTGTGCATCCATGTATTTCTCCTTATATACATGTAGGTTCTTCATGTCTTCACAAGGCCGTCTCCTTTGCAGATGCAGTTCATGTTGTGTGCAGTACACTGAGACATTTGCCTGACAGCAACACTCTGCAGTTGGAAGGGGTCGATGTGCTGCCTTAGTCAGGTTTTGAGACTTGCACTACTTTCATTTTTTACTGTCATATATTGCCACGGTTTCATCCTGTACTGATGTTTTGTGTTGCTGGTAAGTATTTGTTCATGTGTGCTGTTTCTTATTGATTACTGAGAGCATATTGTCTGTGGCCTGTTTACATTAGGGACAGTGCACTTTGTGACACTTGTGTCCTGTGTTGTGCATTCATTTTGTTGCTTTCACATTGCATGCAATGCCATGGTGTGTTGGGTAGCTGAAATGGGTAGGGGTTGGGTGACATGGCACTATTTTGATATGATATTTTGCAAGGGGGTAGTCATTCCTGGTGCATGAATGTGTCTTTTTGTGACACAGCATTGGGTGTTTTTAAGTAGGTAGGGATGCACACAATGTAACACTTCCAGGTGAACAATCTCAGGCTGGTATGGTTGTGACAGTTGACAGTCCCTTTTGTCATCATCATTGATTGTCAGCTGGTATGTGCCAGGCCTGTGTGCACTCGGCAGGGGTGGAATTTTAGGTGAAGTAATTTGCCACAAGCTGGGTACGGGCTGCCTCACCATGTGCCCTTTCACCTCCCATGTGCAGCGGCCGTGCATGTGGTTGGGGATGTGGGGGCACTGCCATGTTCACCGGCATGCCCCGGCGGGTTGCAACATTGTGCAGGACACATGCTGCCACTATGATTCTGCACACTACTGGGGGCGCATATAGCAGCTGCCCACCAGAGCGGTCAAGGGAGCGAAAGCGGGACTTGAGCACTCCGAATGTGCGCTCCACTATGCCCCGGGTTGCAATATGGGCTGTGTTGTATCTTACCTCGGGTGGTGTGGTGGGGTTCCGAATTGGCGTCATCATGTAGGTGCTCAGGGGGTAGGCACTGTCCCCTGTGGAGGTGATAATGGTTGTCATTAGTGGGGTTTTCCCATTTCTCAGTTTCTGATATGCATGCATGTGCAGAGGCATTTATACTCACCAATTAGCCATGTGTCGCCATGCCGGCCAGCTTCCAGGTCCCAGTTTAGGGGTGATATTCTGAATATGAAACTATCATGGCTGGACACTGGATAGTTGGCATATACTGAGGTGATGATTTCCTTGGCATCACATACAACCTGCATGTTGATGGAATGCCAGTGCTTGCGGTTCCGATAGATATGCTCAGTGGCCCTGTGTGGACGTAGAGCCACATGGGTGCAATCAATGGCACCTAGGACTTTGGGGAAGTGTGCCACCCCGTAAAATTGCTGGACAACAGCCAGCCTTTCTGCAGGTGTTCTGGGCATGTATATGTGCCTGCGGACTGAGGGGCATGCAGTCATGATGGCTAACACCTGGTGTAGGCAGCGTGACTGTGTGGCCTGTGACACCCCCCCACTATGGCACTTGTCCGCTGAAATGAACCAGTAGCCAAGAAGTGCAGTACATTGAGCACCTTTTCCAAGGGGCTCCGTGCTTGCGAGCACAGGGTGGGTGATGTGAGGACATCCTCCCACTCCCTCACCAGGTCTAGGATTATGTGTGGTGGAAACCTGTACCTCCCATACAGCTGGTCATCAGCCATCCCAAAAAGGCTGGTCCTGGGTAAAAAAATGCAGGGCCTGGCTGTCGTCCTCCTCCTGCGGTGTCCCATGACCAGTGCTGCGAGGAACGATATATTCATTGTAGCGTCTGAGCTTGTTTGTTGTTTGTGCGCACTTTTATGCTGCGCGGGGCCGCTTACGCCTGCTTCCTGCTGACATACGTGTTTCCGGATTAGCGCGTTTTTTTTGGCGCACGCCTTTCCCTTGTTCGATTCCATGAATACGTGTTGTTGGCATGCTTGTGGGCATTGCGAGCATTTACCTCCTGTACTTCCCCCCGTAACGCCCACATTTTCACGCGCTGTTCCCCATTCTGCGTGTTAACGCCCCGTGTTCTGCCCACTTTTGTTGTGTGCGCTGTGCTATGTGTGCTTTCCCTGTGCGCGTAGCACATGCCGTTTAATGACGTGTGCGCACGCATGCGCCACCCACGAGTTTAGCGCACATCCCAGGATTTACACGCGCACTGAATTCCATGAATCGATGTGCGTGGCTTTGGCACCCGTGCGCTGCGATTTTCACGCTTGCGCTCCCCTTTTCGTCGCACATTTATTCCATGAATCGGCCCGCTTATCTTGCAGAAAACTGAGCAAAAATTGATATTTAAGGTAGACTGTGAAAAATGGCCTAAACACCAAGATTGAGTGGAGCCTATTCATGCGATATGCTTGCTTCCCTGGAGATGGGCTCAGAAAATCACAAGCATAAGATCAACTGCTTGTGCAAGCAATATATAAATACTTAAATACTTACCTTTCGCAATGACTTTGTGAGAGCAATACAGCTAATTAAATTATTAATTATCTTGTGCAAAGAATAATAGCATGTTGTAATTTTACTGATCATTGTAATACCACCTGTGCGGACCCTTCAGAATTTTCGCGCTCAAAGAGCGCTAACCTTGTGGAAGTAATTGCTAACGGCAATAATTAGTAACACTCTGTAATATTGAAATTATATTGCATCAGTGTACACAACCAACGTAAAGAAATGGTCAATGGATAGATGACAATCGATGTAAAAATGCCATGTTCCTCACCTAAAATGGCACCCAGAAATAGACACGAGAAAGCCTAGCGTCAGGAATGCAATAAACAGACTACGCACAGAGAAATACAACAGTGAGGTCAGTTCTGTAGAACAGCACGCCGAATGCTCCTGCAAGAGGACCCGAGTAGACCGCATACCGCGAGTTAAGGATTAATAAGATGTCCTGAACTGCATGTTTATGTTTAAAAAATTACATGTTGCAGTGATTGCATAGAAAGGTGTTCAACAGCGTTTGAGTTGTCATGTGACTTTAGAAGAACATGAAACTGTTAAGGCATGTTCGATCGAAACAATACCTTTTGTAAACGCAGTTGCTTGTAAATGTATAAGGATACACGGGTAGGGACATACCGGGTTGTCTAATTAATCAAAAGCATTATCAAAAACTTAATTAAAAACTCATTTAATACGCTAAAATACAGAAGTGAATGGAAACATTTTGTTGCCCATGACTTAACAAGAAAATATAAATAATGTTCATAGTAAACATTTACGTATGCGCTTAATTCATAGGAGGATTAAAGCGAGTTCCATTAAAAGATCATGTGAAGATCGCAACATCTAAAAGAAGCTATGGTGAAGGGTGCAACAAGGATACGCCACCGGCTTTGAGGTCGGTGAATATAAATACGACTGAGACACAGTTATGTAGGGTATCTCATTGAGAGCACAATGTAGTAAATGCAGGATATGGGTCTGTCTGTCTAGGTGAACTCTATTGCCAAAAAGAAATAACTCATCCACTCTGCCCACCTCCATCGCGTCAACAATAAGGCTAGTGGTGAGAACTGTAGAGGGAAACTTCTAGTTTCACTGTGATGTTTTTCCTAAAAATCTCTGTATTTAAAAAAAAAATTATCACAGTCTGTTTTTTTTCATTTGGAGTGTCAATCCTGAGACAGTGGGGTCCATTGATGTCATCACACACAGAAGTATTTTTGTCTTGAAGAAAGCCCCATCAATACCCGTCAGAAACGCTTTGAATATGCCTATTTAGAAACATGGGCTGAAACAGATGTAGATGAAATAGGCAACATGAATTACAAGCTATCTCTTAGTTCTTGTTCAGGGTCCTTTGTTAATCAGCGGGTTCTGGTTTTTTGTCTCCCACACCTTTTAAAATTAAATTCAGTATGTCAGAACTTTAACAAGAGGCTTACTGTTTTTTTGAAAAACTGATTACAAATGTTCTAACTACATCACTTACTAACTCCCAAGACACCAAAAGTTGTTTTTCGACATTTGTAATGTTTGATGTAATGTTGGTAAATGTCACTGGATATGAATGAATTGTGGTATTGAGTCAAAGTGCCTCATTACGACCTTGCTGGTTCGGAAACAAGGGTGCCGGTAAGGTTACCGGCCCGGCATATTACAGGTCTGCCTGCCGGAGCCGCTATGCCCGACAGGTCTGACCCTGCCGGGCATAGCGGCAACGGTAGGCAGACCGGTCCCTGAAGCACTGGCACCGTTTGCAACGGTGCCGATGCTTGTGTCCTCACTGCTATAGAGTCCTATAGGACTCTGTGGGAATGGGGACTTGCATGTTACTGGCGTCTGACTTTCCGGGCTGCCGGTGTTGTAATCTCCTGGTGGCACTGGGAAGTCAGGTGCCTCATTACGAGTCCGGCTGCACATTTTTACTGTGGTATATATGACTTTATGAAAAGATAATGAATAAATCTCTATTTTTGAAAGGAAAGGTTTTCTGGATGATATAATGCTGTAAGTCATACAGCTTCGGAAGAGTACCACCGTTAGCAGGTGTGTAGGTGAGGAAGGGGTAACCAGTTGACTTTTTGTGATATAGATTTTAGGCTCCTTCCCCACTCGCAAATGGTCCCCTTTAAACAAAAAATTGGGAAGAACCAATTTTTTAACACAAAGACAGTGGTCAAAGTGTATGATAAGAAGTAGTGGAACTATATTCCCTGCTGGCCTGTCCCCGCTCCCCAGAAACCCCCATCGCCATGCCCCCTCCCACGTACCATAGATACCCCTAGACAAATGAAGGGCAAGTTTCAACTTCTTACTAAAAGTATAGGAACAGTAGAACTTAATTAGAAAAAGTAGAGGAGCACCACTCTCAATCACTCCTGTTCACTTCAACCACTGGTCAAAGTAGAAAGACGTTGAGGAGCTATGTGAGGGAATAGTGCTAAATGGAATCAGAAATGCCGGAGAATCCTTGGAGAACAAAGTTAATGCCACAGAAGACGAAGGAATGGTAGATTTTATGAGTTGAAGATTGGATCTCACATGTACAGTAAGATGGAGCACTGTGGCAGCAGCGTGGAGGGAGCAGCGGAGACAACTGTAAAACTGCTCACATATTGACACAGAAGTTGGTGCCGACAGGCTGTGTCATGCACTCCGATTCAGTGCCGGATTTTCCATTAGGCCAAGTAGGCATCGGCCTATGGGCCCCACTCCTTTTAGTGGCCCGTGACAGGCACTCCTTATTTGGATTTTGTATTTAATTAGGATTTAAATTGGATTTTGTATTAAATTTGCAGCCTGCACTGCGTTAGCATATATTTTGTGAAAACCATTGGTCTATGTCTCCTTGCCTCCAAATGTGGTCCCTCCCTGACGAGCCTGCATTTTCATTTTCTTTCAGCTTCACTTTCTACTTGCGTGCCCAATGCGTGCCAGCCAGGGCTCAAGCGCAGACTCAGTGAGTCTAAGACACACCCTGGAGCAGGAGCTTGCTTAAGGCACAATCTCAAGAACTCAATCTGCAACTATTCAGGAAAAACTGGGTACAACAAAAAAATGCAATTCATCCCTCTTCAGTTGAACAGAAAAAAGCATTGAAGATGAAAATAACAGAATCTGCCATTTTGGAACTGATTAAGGAACGTTAGTTGGCAGACACCTTGAAGAGGACAATATAAAGTTTTGCCTGCTAATGGCCAAACCACCATATATGCCTATCCCTTATGCTATCCCACAAATGCCGAGCAACTCTATGAACAGCAAAGCAACACTTATCCTGCCTCTGTAATGCTGGTCCAGATGTACTGAAGTGTCACACTGATCCTGACACAACTGTCCCATACTGATACTGGCCGCTATGATGCCGCTTATGCCCCAAGCCACCAGGTATGATATGATATGGTATTTGTAACGCGCCTATACACAAGTGTTTCATCTAACACCCTGGGATGTGGCATGATGTACCTGATGCTCAGCAATGACATATAAAATAAATTACGTAAGTTTGATATGGTTACAATTGCCTTGATCTCAAGCTCCATTTTGTATTTGTCATACCTATTAGTGTTATTGGATTGCACCATGCCCCTTGTGTTTGCAGATCTGGGGTCAGTGCTGCGGATACCTACAGACTCCAATCATTCACTGCTCAGAAAAACTCAGTTATTCTCTTTTGGCCTTATTGGATAAAGCCATCATGAAGGTGTACTTACAGTAAAGGTGCTACCCATCAAGCGTGTGTACTCACAGTACTATTATTGGAAAAAACGTGTGCGTGTGGTACGTACAGTGGCAATATTGTAATTCTATGTCAAGACTCCGAGGCTCGGATTATGCTAGACTCAACTCTTTACTTCTCGAGCAGCCAAACAATTACTTTCACGTAAAAACAAACTGTCAAATGAACTACAACATCCATGAACACAGGAGAAATTTGAAGTTTGTTTTCAATTGGTTCCACAATCCACGTGATCACCAAAGTCCAATCATGTCCCAGAGTCCATAATAAACACCCCGTCTTCCTTCCTTCATCTTTCTTTGCTGCTTGAGCAGCTGAGATAAGCATTTATGATTTCTTTTACTGTGACAGTATATTGTTTGTGGTGTGTATGTTGGTGCGCAGTGTGGTGACGAGAGCATAGCGTGAGGCTTGGTGGACGGAGCGTATCCACAGGTAGGACGCGCAACATGGCTGCAGCTCTGGCGTTCTAAAATCAGCAGGAGGCAGTATCCACACGGAAGTTTGCATGGGACGCGACGGGACCGCAAGATGATCTGGTGCCATAGTGAAGCTTCCGTGAGGAGACGGCCCGATCAAGTGTGCCAGTGCTAGGTCCTTGTCTGAGGACACAATTAAAGTAAAATTTGGAAGGGCATAATGGAGCCGTCAACTCCGAACTAACAGGCGAGTGCAGAGCACGGAAGCCGCAATCCCTACACACCATCTGCTGGTGGCGAGGGCGCACAGCAGACAATCAGCCTGCAGAGGAGAAAGAGGTGCGTGGCGGGCACAGTCCCAGGGGAAACTGTACAACCTCCAAGAGTCCCCAGACCCAAGAACAGCTCCTAGTTTTTGACGGCCACAGTCCCAAGTAATACTGTTATTCAAGACTTGACTTGCCTAGCTATAAAATAAAAACAGGATTGATGGGGGCAGCCCAGGTAAGTTGCATATATTTGTCAAACCCGGCACAGTCATTAACATGAGTAGAGAGTACTCTGAGGAGGACTACGACGGCCCGCACGTAAATGGCATCAGAATGAGCCAGGCGGTACAGAAAGTCATGAGTGCCGGCAGGGACCCCATGTGTGAAGGCAGGGGGGGCATTATGGAGGACCTCCTAGCTTTCTCTCAGGGCATGGCAAAATTGAGGAGAGAAGCTTGCAAAGGGGGAAGAAAGAAGACCTGCAGGGTACATACCCCACTGGGTTCGCCACATAAGAGAAGGGGTGACAAGAGGAAGGTAAGGTCAGGGGCCAAATACGGCTGAGATAGCTCAGAGGATACCTCTGAGGAGGACTGCATGAGCAACGAAGAAACAGACGATAGGAGCTCTCAAGAGTCTGAGGACTCCTCTTCGGGTGACGCCACAGGGCGCAGGGGCAAGAGGAGCAAGCCTATGACTGAGGAGCCTCAAGGTGACAAATTCCACCCAGATGCACTAGTGCACCCAAGGTCATCTGAGTGGGACCCTCCGGAGAACATTACAGCCTACCTAAAAAGAAGGCTCACAGGACCCTTGAGTAAAGAGGCCAGGAGTAAGATGAGGTCGGAATGTCCTAGGCCCAGAGTGCCGGAAGGGGTAGCCAAGACATCCGAAATGGATGACAGCATGCTGACCTTCATGGGAAGGTATGGCAAAGACATCAAAAAAGGCATTGTTCGCTCCTGGACAACCTTGCCAGGACAAACTACTCGATGTGCTTGGGCCAATTACATAAAAATGGCAACTGGCAAAGGAGGCTAAGCAGAGAAAGGAAGCTATCGACCCCTAGGTCCTCTCAGGATGGGCTCAAAGAGCAGTATGTCTTTTGGGCAACGCAATTAGTGCCATTGCAACAGAGAGGGGGCACTCTATTCTCATCAAGTTGGGAGAACTAGCGCCATCAGAAGCAGCGGCAGCTGCCAAGTGCAAACAGTTTGGGGAGACATTCATCAAAGACATTCCAAGGTTTACTAGCACATACGCCACACTTGATAAAGCACAGGCCTCTCTAAAGAAGATCTTTGGGAGGAAGATTTTCGACAGGGCTGGCAGAGGCAAGGGCCGCTCGGCCAGCCGGTACCCCTAATACAGGTCCTCGGGCTACTGAGCTCATTGGAGGGAACAGGAAGACCGGCGGGCCAACCCCTTCTTCAGGGGAAGGGGCAGGGGCAGAGGCTGGAGAGGCAACAGCAGGCAGCAGCAACAAAACCACGCAGGTGAGAGAAGGAGTAGTGCTAGCAGGGGCGCTAAACACAGAGATCCCTCCAATGGGGGGGGAGAGTGGCGCAGCGTATGCAAAGATGGAAAGAGTTATCCTCAGATGCCTGGGTTTTGCCAACAGTTCAGGGTTTCCTCTTAGAATTCTGGCTGGAACCAGTACAGGGGTACCTTCCGAGGCCAGTCGGGTTCAGCAGGGACGACAAATTATTGCTAGACACAAAGTTAGAGAAGCTGTGGCTAAAAAAGGCCATCAGACGGGCGGTTGGAAATCGAAGGGGCTTCTTAAGCAACATGTTTTTAGTGAAGGGCAGATGCAAAGTTAGGCCAGTGATCAACCTCAGAGCACTGAATTCATTCCTGGTGTACAGACACTTCAAGATGGAGGGAATTGGTCTACTGAGGCACATGCTCCAGAAGGGAGACTAGCTGGCTCGAAAAGACCTCCGGGATGCCTACCAGACGGTCCTCATTTACCAGAGTCAACGGCAGCTACTGCAATTCCTCTGGAGAGGTCAGAGATGGGAATTTGTAAGTCTCCCATTCGGACTAGCCTCAGCCCCTTGGTGCTTTACCAAACTAATGAAGCCAGTTGTGGGACACTTCAGAGAGCAAGGGGGTCGGATTGATTTTTAACTGGACATATATTATATAGGCATCATGTGCAGGACAGGCAACTGATCTCAGAGCAAGTCAAGATCACGACAGACTTGTTACAACAACTGGGGTTCTGATAAACTGGGAGAAATCAGAGTTGGTCCCATCCCAGTTTAAATCATTTCTAGGGTTCATTCTAGACACAGTGCAGGGTACCCTCAGTTTACCGTTAGAGAAGGTGAACTCTATCAAGAGGGAAATGAAGAACATGATGACAAAAGAGGTGATTTCTTTGAGGGGGATAGCCAGACTGGTAGGCCGTCTGTCATTCTTCGATTCAGGCCATTTACCTGGGGCCACTTCATTACAGTGCCTAAAGATAGAGCATATCAGACAAGGATTGTCATATGAGCAGATGGTCCCCGTTTCTCAGGAAACAAGGGCGGAACTAGAGTGGTGGTATCACCACATGGAAGCCTTGAATGGCATGGAGATATTTGGCTCCTCCGTGGACCTCGTTATAGAGTCAGATGCAGCCGCTGTTGCTGTGGAGCCTAGCGTGGCGACCTGTCAACCGACGGGAGGTGGTTAGAGGAGCAACTAGCTTTCCACATAAATTGCCTCGAACTGCCAGCAGGATAATTCGCAGGAAGGTGCAAGGTGCACCATCCTTCTCAAAATGGACAATATCGCAGCAGTCAGGTATATTAATCGCCTAGGGGGGACAAGGTCCAGCATGCTGGCAGAGCTAGCCAAGGACTTTTGGAACGTACTCACTATGATACAGCTGGATCCGTGCAGCACCACCACAGCGAGACGGTCCATAAGGAACCAGCAACAACCCCACCCACAGGGATACAGCTCAAATGGAGCTAGAAGTACCTGAATCAGGATACAGACCCCACTAACCCAACCCTCAATTTTCTGCATACTCAACCCACACAAAAGTCACAACCATTTCTCTCCCAGCAATTTGCACACACTTTACCACACCGCATCAACAACACATAAACAGCACCTACAGCACACAAGGCCTTGCCCGATCTGATACTTGCACCAAAGCCCAGCACTCGGTGTATACCGAGCTGAAGCTGCCAACAGCACACCACTTCTCCCACTCTCCTACTCCCCTCCTCCAGACTAACCCTGCCCGACCTCCTTCCTGTTTACAGATCCGCCAGAGCGCCTGGGGACCAATTCCGTTGGTGACGGTGCACTATATAAGTACCTATAACATAACATAACTTTTGCCTTCAGGGGAGAGTCAGCGTAACTGCAGATCTGCTGGGGGTACAGAACCAGGTAGCGGACTGAAATTTGAGATACCTGAGGGGCACCAGTGATTGGCAACTGGAGGAGTCAGTTTTCCAGGAGATCTTGAGACGGAGAGGCCCATGTCAGACGGACCTGTTCGAATTGAGACTGAACAGGAAACTGTCCAGGTTTTTCAGTTGCAGACCAGACCCAGAAGCGTTGGTGACAAACGCCTTTCTCCTGGTTTGGGTACCAGCAACGGAATATGCGTCCACGCCGTTCACCATGGTAGCACGAACGTTAGAGCAGGTCAGAAGACAGGAAGAAAGAGTGATACTGGTGACCCCGGATTGGCGAGGTCAGGCTTGGTTCCCAGACCTGCTGAAAGTGTCTTACGACGCTCCAATTTTGCTTCCACTCAGACAAGACATAGTTCTGGGCCTGGCAGGGGAGCGTCACGGTAAAGAAGCCATTTAAGGCTGTGCCGTCGGCTACATTAGCAAGATGGGTAAAATGGAGTACGGGTCAAGCGGGCATTGATGTGGGTCAGTTTGGCGCTCACTCGACTACAGGCGCCATGGCATCCACAATCTTTAAATTGGGAGCACGCCTGGAGTACATTTTGAAGGCACCAGATTGGTCAAACGAGAGGACTTTTAAAAATGTCTAATTTTAGACCAGTAGATCAGGTGGCTATGTTGGTGGTAAGCAAAATTTAAACAAGCATAATCAGAGCCTTGACATAGAATTTTCAATATATTTGTTATATAAAGTCATGATTCTCCACCGTGGATTTGTTGTAAACAATTAATATGAATTTAGAATCCATTTGTTCCAAAAATTAAGTTAGCATAAGGCTGTTGACTGTGAGACGTTTAGGAAAGCCCATAGACTCTCACACCAGAAAAAATACAACCCACTAGGGAAAAAGGCCAAATACACCTCTTGCAAGAATAACAGGTTTATTTCCACACAAAAATGAAAAGCGCCAACAAAGAACTGCTGCTGCAGAACATTCTGGCAAAACCAGCATGTTCAGCACATTAAGAAAGTCCACAGCATCATCAGTGACGTTATCACACACAGTAAAAACCTGCACGGCTGGTTGGTGAGACCCTATACATAGGTCACCTGTTCGATAGGAGATGCCAGGCCATTGGTCCCAGCCGCGTCAGTCTATCTTCTTCCACATGGGTGATGCTGCAGTCGTCATCTGTCACAAGCCAGATAATGGTTCCATGTAATAATGTCGCCACAAAAATCTCGCCATGCAAAAATATCGCCAAAAAATGGCCGTTTTTTGTGGCGACATTATTGCATAGAACATGCGGGGGACACCCCCGCAACCCTCAAACTTTATATATTTTTTGTTTCTTTTTTTTGTATTTTTTTTTTTTTTGCCCCTGTCTCCATATATATGGTCACCCATATAATATCGCCACAACCTTTTCCCGGCGATATTATTTACGGCGACCATATATATGGGGATAATATGTAGCAGTGCACCTGGTACGAGCAGACAGGGCCCCAGGGGGAAAGCCAAGACCATACTCACTCACACACTTCACTCGCTCCCAGACAGGCAGGCACCTCTCCAAGGACTTCCACCCCCGTTCTGGGCTATAATTTCATCCCTCCTCGCACCTCGCAGCACGAATCACGTGGCCTAGAAGGAAGGCAGGAATTTGGATTCTCTGGCTCTTCTTGGGGCTGTGCGAGTCGACGCTCTCAGTATAGTATCCTTTTGGCGAGGTCTGGGCCTTCCCTCGCTCTTATGTTTTTCCCAGGGTCCCCCCAGTGCCCTGCACCATATTTCAATTGGCTCAGCCAGGACAGGAAAAGAAGGACATAACTCCTCAAGTTGTCAGGACATTGTTGGAGCACCTATCGGGTGCAAAGATGTGGGTTCTGCTTGCAGTGCATCTCTGGGCCTCCCATTGGCGTCATCCCTGATATTCGGCCCTCTCAAAGCTTGGATCAAATTTACTGGGGTTTTAGACTTCTTCTTGGACCACAATTCCTCACAGACAAAATGATCAATGACCTCCCCTTGAAGTGTAGAGAGGGACTTGTACTAGTTCAGAAGTAAGACCGCCAGGTATTACAGATAATTTATTTGGACTGAATGTTTGCACCTTAGTGTTGCCAATGCGTGTACTGTAAATTTCACTTTATTAGTAATAACTGTAACTCTGTTTTTCATTCTTCGTTTAAAATAGTTTTTCCATCTAAAATTACATGACAATCTTTGATATTTCAAATGTGAGTGCAGGATAGCAGTAAAAAATAAGAGCAAAATGTTTACAATGTTGCTACTTTCTTTCTTCCCCACCTAAACCCTTCTCCCCATCTCTCAAAAAGGCTGTACAAGAGAGACACACATAAATGGTTGAAATGTAACATAAAAACACATTTTGCAGATGTCTTGCAACGGTTTGAAAGATGTTTAAAACATTGACACCATGACAAATGGCCTCTTTCAAACCAAGGTAAAAATGAATGCACCAAACTATAGATAATAGGATATCTCTGAAATAATACTGAATCAGTTTCCAAACTCAAAATCGAGGACCGTTTTTTTGTTGTTGTTGTTATCTCTCTTAAAGGAGCCACCCAGTAAAGAGCAAAATTAGGAACCAACAATGGGTAAAAATAATTCAAATCAATAAGTATTCATAGAGAATCCCTCTTACCAATGTGTCCCCTTTTTGTGATACCTAATACTCCTTATTATTTTAAACCCATTTCCAACATTCCACACAACTTTATTTGTTTCTGTGGCCTCTTTTATTTCATCAATCGCCAACAACCTCTGACGCTTTGGTCATTACGAGTGCAGAACTCTATTACCATTGCCCGGGGAGGATCTGCATGATTTGGAGTCATGCAAACTATTTTAATAATCTCTATGTTGCAGTCCTTAAGACGCCTTTGGGGACATGCCTTATTAGCACTAGCTTAGCTTAGCTAGACGATCAGCGTTACACAAGGTACTATGGAATGCAATCAATGGAGGCATCCGAAGAAGACGCCCAATAACTCTTAACCACACCCTTCTAAGAACTATCGTCTAAGAGTCTCAACTAAACAAGCAGGCTGGGGTGCCCTGTTAGATCAAATACATACAGCTGAAAATAACACAACACACAAAAACGTGCTGCAATCTTGCCCTGAAGAAAGTGGCGTACTTTCATTTGTCCACTGAAACCAGTAGGCTTTTTCTGTTTTTTTCAGTAAATCTGTACCAATGACATGCTGAAAAGCTGCATATAGATACTTCCAAACAAACCCAGGAAGGAGTCAGAGTGAACCACAGGCTGAACCCAGGAAAAGGGAAAGCACACTGTGGAACACATGGGGTAGTATTTTCGCAAAACTACAATTCTGTCTAGAAATATCTGACAGCAGTCCTGTTTAATCGTGTGTCTCTCATGAAACCACAACACACAAACCTAACAGGACTTTTTTGAAAAGGGATAACACCCTGTTTTTATCAAGAATTCGAAGACTTTTTGTTTTAGTGTTTCTGCCAAACAAAGAAAATGAATAAAACATATTTATCCCTTCATTTGCAAGACAGTTGACACATGCCCTGATGATCACAGCATGCACCTTTTAAATACCTGTGAACAACCAAATTGTTCCTGTTGAGTGTGGTTAAAGGGCCACATTTCGTGCCAAGAAAATTACCAGAAATCATGAATACTGAAGACTTTTTTGTGTGACAAATCAGTGAGGGAAGTCTCCAGGTTGAAACACTGAACAGTCCCAAAACGTGCTTTGGTCCTCTTTAAATGTACCCAGTAGATCTGTGTTTACTGGTGTCCGTGTAGATCTACTGCTCTACTGCACCAATGTGTACATGGTGTGACTTGTCAGCCCCTATAAACACATGCACTGACACTGCCTTTAAAGACCCCATAATCCAATCCCTCCACCCTACTGCTTTCATGTGTTTTGCTTTAATGGTCAAAGAATGCTTCTTAGTCTTCACACCAGAACAGTTCTTTTCATAATACATGTCAATTCTACTGAGAATTGTCTGTTTGTGAATATAATACTTGCTGACAGTTTCTTTCGGTTGTATCTGTGAAATGTACATACTGTGTAATGGTCCTGTCCCTGTGAGTCCACCATCAGTGCATCCACGTGTCTTTTAGAGCAATTTTCTTTAAGTTAAATTATTTTTATTGAAAATTTCATAAGCAAGGTTATTACATACAGGTGAATTAACAAATTGATACTATAGAAGTTAATTGAATGCAGTTTAACAGTAAAGGTTATATATTAGTATAATGTATATTCTTAGATCAAATACTTGTACTTACCATATTAAGTAATTAAAATGGCCAAAATTAAGAATTGTAACTAAGAAAACATTGCTACTTTTAATGTTTCCGCAAGATACCGTTATTCTTGTTGCTCATCAAGAATTGTAGCTGTATGACTGGAGGCTAGTACAGTTAATCCTGTTAGTATCTCACTTTACTGTTTCTTACACAGGGAAAGGTTTGCTGAAGGAGGAGACTTGCAAACTCAGCATCGTGGGGCGGGAGAATGCTAATGGCGGAGTATTGGAATTACACCCCGCAGGAAGTACTTGCTCAAATCTTTTTTCACCTCTCCCTGAAGGACAGGCACACCGTCTTCCAAGTGTGCAAGCAGTGGGCGGAGGCAGTCTGCACCAGTTCCGTCTGGCACAAGACTGAGATCAGGTACATTACACGTAATACTGTAAAGCGTTCGGCCTTAATGGCTCCATCTCACATGACTACTTAAACAAAGATGGATGTTTTCCCTTCATTTTACAGGTAATACAAGTGAATATTGTAATCCCACCCCTCAGCATCTCCTTTCTTGAATGCAGTTGTTTCTTATGCCGCGTCACTGTGTCAAGATTAAGGTTCAGGAAGATAAGAATCCTTGTGTCATTTAATATAACATCGTTTTTTTCCCTTCTTTTTTTGGGTCTGCTGCCACTTTTGGGATACCTTGTTCCTGGTTCCCATCCTAAAGAGTTACAAACACTCTCTGAAGCCCATCTCCGTCTAGTCTATTCCTTCAGGATGGATGTTGCATTTTCCCTACTGAATGTACACTCTGGACTATTTTTTTAAAAGTTAGTGCATTAAGGATGAACTCTGGCACAGTAGCCCTCAGATCAGACCCTTCCTTATTTTCAGGCCATTCGGTTATCCTCACACTTGTTACCCTTATATTATCCTCTAGCCTCTCCAGCTCACCTTTCATGTCAATTATTAATCCTAAGGTACAGTGTTAGAATTTGGCGTTTCTCTCCCTGAGCTTGAGCACTGCGTCAGTCACAGCTTACTTTACTTTGATAATTGTTTTGTGCTTGTCCAACGTATTAGGCTGCATGTTGCCAACATTTTATGATGTTCACTCAGCGATGACTTTTGCTCTTTGCCAAATCTGCCATTTGGCCATTCCTTGCTTCTCAGCACACATCACACACTTCTTCTGCATAGCTCCAGATCTTGGTTTCATATGATTGGTGTGCATTGGTGATTCAGGTTTAGGGGGCATAACAAATGTGTATATCCTGCTACCTTGTGGGTTTGGTGAGCGGGCAAAGCTAGGTATTTGGGTAGCTGGTTCGTTATAATTATATATTTTACTCATGTAAGTGGGGTGCAAACCCTCTGATTAGTGTCTCTGTGCCGGACACTGAGATAGAACGTTGAAAAAAGGACCAAGGCTGAATAGCCGTTGGGGAGGGGTGCACACTCTAAAGACCACTTAGTGGTTAATGCTTGTTATTTTCAATTAGTCTTGATACAGTTCATCACAAATGTACTATATTCGAATGGTTTTTGTGATCATTTTATTCATTCACATTAATGCGCAGATTCTGTTGATATGGTAAGTATCAACATAGGTTTGCACAAAGCAAAACAAATCAATCGATGGATTTCACACACTGGCGTGCAGCGTAAATTGCCCCATATGGTAATCAGACCCACATAAGGAGGGTCGTGATGTATAAGAAACATGTTATCATAATGTATAAATAAAGTTCACACACGACACAAATTATGATATAAAATAAAAAGAAATATATACAATAATAACAAATGTAAACAACCAAACATACGTGTTGGTCCAAATGGTGTTCAAAACAAGAGAAACTTATTCGGGGGTAAGATCATATAGTCAAGACCAAATCATAAAGATAGAAAATGTCATTAAGAAAATAAAAACAAAATAATCATATAAATGCAAGGCAATACAAATTAAATTATAATGGGTCACAGACGACAAACAATAGATGGACAACGCATAGAGAAGAAAGGAGATATGCATTATCTGTCAATCCAGGGCGCTACTTTCATAGATACACCACTGCTCGTGCCTTTTGGTATATGGATCAACAATCATCTCTGCCATGGTCTGTGTTTCTGATGCCACTATAGTTCACTTTGTGTGTATAGAGCCAGATCTGGCGTGCCAGATGTACTATACCTGATAATCCATGTTTCTAGGATGCACGGTGGTACTAGGTGAGTTTTGCAGTGAAGGCTAGTAGTAAAAGGCAGACCATGCTCCAGTGTTATAATCTCTGATCTATTGGTGTAAACAAGGGTATGCAGGGAGCTGTTCAGACCTGCGTGCCTTGGACTGGTCTCTGTAAATTATCACAGAAACCTTTTGTGATGTGATATTTCAAAGCTGTAAAGATTAGCATAAAGTTAGACCACGGATAATGATCCCAGCTCACAACTATTATTGATTTTGTGCAAATACAATTATGTACCTGTTCACTGGAATCTGGGCACTGTGAACAGTACTGTTGTGCTGCTGCCATACGTGGAGCAGATCCAGGAGCCTGTTACTGCTTACCTTTCGGGCCTTAGCAGACGTCTCAGGGGAAGGGCTGGCTCACTCGTAATGAATGCAGGGCTTCCATTGGAAAGGAAGCTTCTTTGTTTGGGAAGTTTTAAGTCATGTGATCTTGTTCATGTGACCGTTTGACACGCATTGCATAAACAGAGTCTGGCGTGCACACTGAGATAAGACCAGACTAACGGGACGGTAACATGCATGTACCTTTACTAGGCGGCCATATGTAAATGGAGATCTGATCGTAGATTTCCTTCTTATAAGTGCCAGTGTGTGACACAAAACTGGTGTACAAGCAAATAAGGATTCCTTTCTGCTCTTTGAGACAATCTTGATATACCTCAAAAAGGTACTGTGAAACCAATTTTCTAATGGGTTCATTGCTGCTAAGTGGGTCAGTAGCTTTCATACATTGGTGTGTCTCGAAGAACTCCTGCTGCAACCTGTTAGATTAGTTTTCTGCCACACAAAACAGTTACCTTAGTATGGTAGTAAGTCACAAGAAGGTGTGCTAGCCGGTCTTATGAAATACTGTGATGTTCAAATAAATGCTGTGATGTTCAAAACCGTGCTCTAATCTCTCGAGTGCATCAGTATTCCTACTGACTACTCTAGAACATCAAGTATTCTACTGCTGCTGTCTAAACTAATGAAGGGTATTGTCACGGCTTAACTTTCTGGTCGCAATAGTCGTCCTTGCCGGTAATGCTACTATGTCTATTACTACGGTGCATAATGCCTCTAACATCCTTTTGAGAACTGATTGTCTCAATTAATTGGTCTAATATGATGGATCTGACCTATGTTGCCTTGAAATGTCATCACATTTGTCTGGAGAAAAAGAGGGTTAACAGGTAAGTGAAGTTACGTCAATCTTACGTTAGTAAATAAACCTCATAAGAGGCACCCACCTTTAAATACAACCATATCGAAGCACAAATGGATCTATTCAAATTTACATGCAAATTGAAATTGAAAATGTATTTCGCCACCCAAGTACGCCAACACCGATCCAAGGAGGAAAAACCAGAAAATATCCATAGTAATCAAAGAAGCCGACAAAGGGGGAAAGATAATCACTATGGATCGGAAAGACTATATTCAAATGGGTCAGTATCATCTAACAACCCCATTAAGCTATGAGAAACTTTTATCAAACCCCACCATGATGATCAAAAACCAAATACTAGAGCAGATCAACAACTGGGAAAAGCAAGGCCTTATCACTGAAAATGAAGGGCATATATGTCCGTACAACACCATGTGGTACCAACCATATACTTTTTACCGAAAGTGCATAAACCATTTGATGGAATCCCAGAAGGCAGACCAATCGTCAGCGGGATTGGTTGGGCCACAGAAAAGATTAGTGAATTTATCGATAATGTCCTTAGACCAAAGGTTCCAAAGATCAAAGCCTACATCAAGGACTCCACAGATGTAATCAAAACTCGCCAACATTTATAATGGAAATCTACATACAAACTTGTAACCTGGGATGTCCGAGCACTATATACATCAATTAGACATGACTCTGCTATTGAAACCCTAAATTACATATTCCGAGGGGAAACCGCTTCACATTACCACTATATTACCATGCTGAAGGAGATGTTAACCATAACATTGGAACACAATCTGTTCAACAACCAGTACTTTAAGCAAAAACAGGGAGTAGCAATGGGAGTCAAGTACACACCGGCCTGTGCAAATCTCTTTGAGTATGTATGAAGATGTACATGTATATACTGATACAGCTGCAAAATCGTAATATGGGTGAGATTCATAGATGACATCCTGTTAATCTGGAATGGCAATGACCAAGATCTGTTGGAATTTCAGGATCGCTTGAACAACAATGATCAAGGAATTTCTTTTACGGGAACAACAAGCGATACCAGCATAGACTTTTTAGATCTTACTATTTATGTAAAAGGAAATAATCTGGTGACCAAAACATACCGTAAACCCACAGAAGCAAATTCAAAATTATTTGCTACCAGCTGCCATCTAAAGTCAGTAATCAACAACATACATACCGAAAGGAGAGTTTGTTAGAGCCAGGAGAAACTGTGCGGATAATGCTGACTCATCAAGAATGTAACTTGCTTAAACAGAGATTCAAAAAAAGGAGCTACAACAAAAAATGTATACAGCAAGCCTGCAAAAAAGTAAATACAATAGGGATGCAACCCTGACCCCCAAACAGTCACAACGAACACAGGAACAAGACAAAGTGAGATATATTACTACTTTCAGCCACAATAACTATGAAATTAAAAAACTGGCACCTCTTGAAACTTGACCAACATTTGACCAAGTTCATTGATGATGGACCGAGATTAATTTTTTAAAAAGCTAGAACTTTGAAAACATCACTAAACCCATCTCTACTCCCCAAGATCCAACCAATGGGCCCAGAATCCTGGTTACCAACACTACCAAAAGGCTTCAGGAAATGTGGATCATGTGGTCTGTGCAAGCACGCACACCCAAATACACATATCTTTACTGACTTACGAGGAACATCCTACACAATTAATGACACCATCAACTGCCGGGGTAAATACACAGTGGGCCTCATTACACGGTATGCGGTAACCATGGCGCTATTAGCGCCATGGTTGCCACTGGTATTTTACCGTTTCCGCCTTGGTGGATGGCGGAATTACCGCCCTACTCCAAGGTGAGCAGGGGCGGTAATTCCCCATTCACCAAAGCACTTCCCCATTCCCATTTTTGCCCCCATAGGGCTCAATGGGGATGGAGCTAATTACGTTACCGCAAATTGCGGTACCGTAATTAGCACCAAGGTCCCTTTGCGGGCCCGTTCCTTAACGGCTGGTAAAATCAGCGTTGAGGTTGGGTCCCGCAAAGGGACCTCGTAGTAAGGCGGTAAGGGTTTACCGGTACCGGTGCCCTTACCGGTACCAGTAAACCCTTACCGCATTCCGTGTAATCAGGCCCAGTGTATGCTATTATCTGCATATGCAACTGCATCTACATTGGGAGTACTATTAGAGAACTTAGAACTAGAATCCGCGAACACTTCTCTGGCATTGGCAACCAAGACGTACTCTTACCATTGGCTCATCAAAGGCAAACAAATCACCAATTGGAGGACAAGAAAAATCTCTCAAATTCATTGGATTGAAGAAAGTAACTGTAGGTGACAGAGGAGGAAATAAGGGAGTACTGTTACTTCAGGCTGAGGCCCGTCTGATTTGCAAATTTCGCGCTACTGAGTTTGGCCTGAATAAGGACAATGAGATGATCCATTTTCTGTGAACAGATACCTCGAAAGATGCACGACAAGCTGCTTGTGCTAAGAAACTCTTGAAACATTGATGTAAATTGATTACAAAGACATATTGGGCCTCATCACGACCCGGGGGGTAAGTGAATCGCTTACCACTCCGCACGATTAGGACACGCCAACCCGCTATTAGCGGCACCATAATTAATGGTGCCGCTAATAGCGCCAGGGCATGCGACCCTTCATGCCGCCAATACCGGCATGGCGCAAACAGGGGAACATCACAAGTCAGGCGGACATGCAAATAACGCCCTACTGAAGCCCGAAAAAGTACCTTACCGGCATGGAGCAAATACCGGAATCGCGGACCACCCGTAAACGGCCATGTGCAGTGTTCCCAACTGCCACAGGTGCACACAATCGGCACAGGTGGAGGCAATACAGACTGGGCCAGCACAAAAGGAGCACACCCCACCCCTTTCCACACCCAGTCACACTCCAAAATGATTCCAATACTACTAGCAATGCTGGGGCTGGGGGACATGATTGCAGTGGAACTGCTGCAACAACAACAACAACAACAGGCAGCACAGAGGAGACGCAGGAGGAGAAGGAGGGCGAGACAGGCCCAGCATGCCCCACCAGTGCAGCCAGTGGCACCACACAGGCAGACACCAATCCCTCGCATCAGAGCCAGTCCATTCAACCTAACCCCTGAGCAGATCCACACCCTGTACCGTCTGGACCGGGACACCATCACCACCATTGTGGACATGATACATGACGACATTGTCAGCCTGATTGAATCACGCACCGCCATCCCACCCCTACTGAAGGTAGTGTCTGTGCTCCACTTCCTGGCCACAGGGACCTACCAGCACACAGTGGGGCACATGCATGGCATATCACAACCATTATTCTCACGTACGCTGAACCAAGTGCTTGATGCCCTCCTGAAGCACACAGGCGACCACATTTCCTCACCACGTTTTGCCCAGGAGATCTCAAACACCAAAGTTGGTTTCCATTCACTGGCCGGCATCCCTGGTTGCATTGGCGCCATCCACTGCACCCATGTGGAATTGGTGGTCCCACATGCCATGGAGGTAGCGTACCACAACCGTAAGCTATACCACTCAATCAACGTGCAAATGGTATGTGACTCAAACAAGATCATCACACATTGTTGTGCCGATACCCCGGATCAACCCATGATTCAATGGTCCTGAGGAACTCCACGATACCACGCTACATGGAGCGACATGCAGGGCAGAGTTCCTGGCTCCTTGGTGAGTCGCATGTTAGGCTCATGGAAATGCGATGTGGGTAGGTGATTGGGGGAGAGATGCATACTTCACCTGGCTGAAATGGGGGAGGGGCAGATGCATACTTCACCTGGCTGAGATGGGGGGGGAGATGCATACTTCACCTGGCTGCGAGTGCCTGAGAGAATGGACCATGCTCATACCCCAAAGCAGGCCAGACCGGACCTGACCACATAATGCAAGATGAAAGCTGCCCTACCATGTAAATGATGCAATGTCACAACCATTCCATAGCCATCTACATGTGCACTGTACTTAATCAGACCGTATCCCCCTCAACACAATGCAGTGCAATTACTATGGCCAATACACAGCACCAAATACCATCAACTGAAAGGACAGTCCCCCATTACTGCGTACAAAGGAGTCACATGAGGGACAAATACATCAATATACCACTACACTGACACAGAGGTCCAACTAAAGTGCATGTCACCATTTGTTGTACATAGTGAGATCATCATGAGGCTGACATCAACGGTGCCAGGATGAAAGCATACAAATGACTGGACATCAGCCAGATCATGGAAACAACCGGCGTGGACTAACACAGTGCATGGACTGGACAGTGCAGGAACTGGACCCCCCTGCGCCCACTAGTTGATGGCACGCACACCAGTCCATAAGAGGAATACACACATAGCAGTCACATCGTGTGTCTCCATTCATGCATGGGAATGTGGTTGCAATCACAAAATCAATGTATGCTATGGTGTCATTGATACAGGTCACATATGATGTGATGACTTACACATATATATTGTTGCCCACATGCAGGTGATGCAGGCTATCCCTTGAAGAGGTGGCACCTTACCCCAGTACGGAATCCACAGAACAGGCACGAGGAGGACTACAATCGTGCACATACACGTACCCGTGTGGTGATTGAGCAGACATTTGGCCTCTTGAAGGCACAGTTTCGCTGCCTCAGCAGGTCTGGTGGGGCACTCCTGTACCGCCATGAGAAGGTGGCCAAGATCGTCATGGCATTGTCATGCTACACAATATGTGCATCAGACTGAATGTGCCCCTGCCCCCTGATGCTGAACTGCAACCACCTGACGATGAGGATAAGGAGGGTGGGGATGGGGCAGCACCTCGGGGAGGCAGCGATGCACAGGAGGGACATGCCATGCGTCAGACTCTGATCAACCAATGTTTCTAGCACACATGGACGGGGAGTGTGACATGGAGGTGGCACTCGGGGCACTGGGTGTGTCAGGGACGTACACAATAAGCAGTGTGTATTAAAGAAATATAACAAAGTGAACAAGCCCTCCACCCCACACACCCTGTCCCCCTCCCCCCTCAACTCCCCCACACACCCTCTCGCCCCTCCCCCCTCAATTCCCCCACACACCCTCTCCCCTCTCCCCCCCTCAACTCCCCCACACACCCTCTCCCTCCTCCCCCCTCAACTCCCCCACACACCCTCTCCTCCCTCCCCTTCCCCCCTTGACTTCCCCACACATGGTGTGCAGTAGCGTGCACCAGTACTCCACATGGCACCAGTATGCATGGCTGTACCTACTGCCCTCCCCCTCTTCCAGCACCAGGTGCCCCCCTGTCCGATCTGCACAGGTTCCTGCCAGACCTACGCACGGGGCTGGTCCTGGTTGAACTAGCATTCAAAGATGTTCCCGGTTGTTCTGGCAACTGTGGTGGACGCATGGCCTGCATTGCTGCCACCATTTCATAGAGGACATGCCGCACTGCTGCCAATTCGGCACAAATGTCCTTCGAGGATGACTCGATAGCTGTTTTCAAGGATGCAGCACATTCTCGAATGTCATCCCTTGCCCTCCCACATTCCGTAATATGCTGCGTCAACAGGCCTGTGAGCTCCTCCTGGCGCCTCTGAATAGCCCGGATCCCCTCTTGGCTGGTTGGGGCTGCGGTGGATGTGGCAGGGGTTTCCAACATGCTATGTTCCTCGGGCACAGTTGGCGTGGGGCTGGGAGTTGCAGGCCATGAATGAATCGGGGACAGCCCGTGCATGCTGCTGTCGTGCATGCTGCATGGGGATAGTTGTGGGGAATGCAGGGGGCCGTTGGCGGGAGTTGCACCATGCAGCTGATCATCTTCCTCATCGTCCGAAACGGCTGCTGTGGCAGCTGTCTCACCCACTGTGCTGCTGGCAGCCGATGCAATGCCTTCTGCTGCTGCCTCTTGGGTGCTGGTGGCTGTTGTGGGTGCTGTAGTGGGGGCCGTAGTGCACATTGGTGCTGTCGCCTCTGGGGTTTTCTTGGCCTTCCGCTGTGGTGCCGGTTGGCCTATACCCTTTGAAGTGGAGGGGCGGTGTTCTCCCTACTCGCCCCGGCCTTCTTTCGTGGTGTGGCATCTTCCTCCCTTGTGTCCTCGTCACCGCTGTCTGAATGCGTGCCTGTGGGGGACCAATAGAGGGAGAGGGTTAGTGATGGGTCTACAGGCATCGGGCATGCATTGGGGTGGCTGCATTCATATGGAATGACAGATGATTGACATTGGGGGAGTGACATACGGGTTGCTGGCTTTTGGGTGGGTGATGCATGGAGGCGTCTGGGCTGACACATATGGGGTGCAATCTGCATGTGTTCAAGGTGATGCTCTGCACTGCCTGTAGGCAGTCTTGTACTCATGTGTCTGGTGGACCCTGCTCTACATCAGTTCAGGTGGACATCATCATGGTGGTATTAGCATTGTATCATTTGGGACACCTACCTGCATCGGCTGATGACGGGGCTCCTTGCTCCATGTCCCCGACTCCCTGAATTGCCTCTGTCCCAATGGTGGTGGCGCATATCTCCTTCCATGGTTGCAATTTGATGGGGGACTCCGCACCTCCGCTTGTCGCCTGTCGCCATCCCCAGGTTGCGTTTGGCGGAGAGGATGCTCCGCACGCGTAAACGCAGATCATCCCAGCGCTTACGGCAGTCTTTGGGAGTGTGGCGTGTGGTGCCAATGGCACTGACTTTCTGGGCGACCTCCACCCATATTTGTTTCTTGCGCTGCACTGCAGCACGGGACATGTCTGAGGAAAACACGACATCGGCATGTTCCTGCAGCGTCTCTGCCAGCATGGTTAACTCCTCTCGGGAGAAGCGCTCCTTGCGCAGGCGATCAGTGGTTTTTTTTACCGCTTTCGGCATGGTGAGATGCAGCAGGTAGTGTTGGAGGTGTGGCAGAGTTGTGAGGGTCAGATGGCTCCTGGTTGTGGTGGATAGCAATGGATTGTGTTTTTAAAGATGGCCGCCATGCTCTTTCCCGTTCCTGTGCAATGACGCTACTTCCGTTTCCGCTTATTAGCGGTCACCGCTAATAGCGGTTCCCGCTATTAGAGGTGACCGCTATTAGCGGTCACCGCTAATGCCGATGGCTTGGATGCCGGAGGAGATATTTGCACTACAGACGATGCCGGAAAGGGGGATTTTTCACCCTTTTACGGCATGGCTGTGGGGTCATTACCGGCATGGCGCAAAGCTCGTGCCCGCGTACTTGTGATAGGGCGCTTTTAGCGGACACAGTACTTGTGCCATGCCGGTAATGACCGGTACTTACCGCCTGGGTCGTAATGAGGCCCATTGTGTTAACTATGACTAGGATATGAATATCATTTTCTTAATTTTCTTGATAAAAGATTTTTCGTCTCTAGACATGGGTTAGACAACCCACCAAAGCTAAATATGCACCTACAATTACCAAAAGAGATGTGGTCCACTACATCCAGTCCGGATTTCTGATATCTGTAAGTAAAATAACTTAATGTATATCACTTCCTTGGAATAGATGCTCTTTGCCAGCAGCTAGAGCCAGCAAACACACCAGAGATTGAATAACCAATGCGCAGTTACTGGAAACCCCAGGGGACCATCGTTTCCCCAACCTAACAGGGCATTTTATGTTGTGACATAAATAAAGCTTTAGCTACTTTTGCATCCCAGATACTGTCCATCATGCCTATCATTACCATATGCCACAGTAATATGGATTTGCTTCCCCGCAAGACGACTAATTTTGGAAAAACTTTGAGTACTTTGACAAAAGCCAAAAATGAGCTTTACAATTATAGTTAAATACGCTAGTCATGACCGCTTTTAGCCGAGATGGTCATACACTTTAGAATTAACTTATAATGTACAAATCACAATGAACAGGAGCAGTTTGGGTCACTTCCCTGTCGCTTTTAATGGTAACTATGCACATTGAGCCCAAAATATGGCGCCAGGGAGCCATAGACACTATGATAGGACTCACGTTGTCATGGCAACGCTAGTTACAACGAACCAGCGCGACCGCAGACTATCGCTGACGCTCGGAGGGACTGTGCACACTTTGGAGGTAAGCCCTTACAGATCAGGACCACCCGACTGAACCGGCCACGTTCTGCAATACATGCAGCTCGTGGAACCGCATGCTCGAATACCCGCATACTCGAATACAATATGAGACACAAGCAATCTGATCCGATATTTACAAAATGCAGCCCGATGGTTTTCTTTTTACTAACCGGGACATGATTGAATATTTTAAATTTACTGGAGCACATGACGTGATTTATTTGATAGATATGCGACCAATGCTCGCGCTGCGACAAATATAAACCCCTCCCAAAATGTAAACATAAAAGTGAAATGCAAGGACACTGTCGACAACATATGCCGATTTTGCTGCACCGCCAGGGAATCGTCTTATCATTTAATAACAGCATGTGCCGGGGTGAAAACCCAACGACAATGTCACCTTGGGAAATATGCTCCTCTGGACAACGACATGGCCAATTGGTGGTGTCGGGCAATTTCTGGTCATGACATCCAACTCACATGTGCCATTGTTAACTTTTTGGACTCCATTTTTCTCTTATTAAGTTCTGAGGCAAAAGCAATTACTAATTAATTAATGATCCCACCAACCAACAAAAATTGCTGGGCACGCAATTGTAACCTTGGAGGCTGTATATGTCTGCAAATACATCTAGTTACCCGATTGCAAGACGCCCCTTTGAAGATCAGTTTTGTCTTCTATGTAACAAAAGCTATGGGTGTCCAACTTTTTCTTTTCTAAGTTGTGATACCACGGCTGACGTTTCAATAATAATAAAAAAAAAAAAAAAGTGAAATTTCTTCTAACCTTTATTGCCCTAAAATTGGGATTACTTTGACAATGAATGCCCTAAAAAGGGACACGCCAGGCTGCTCCCAGTAAACATTTTGAACTGATTAATCAAACTGACCACAACACGGCTCACTAGACAGACAAGAAATACTTAACACACCTGATTTATGACTAATACCAATTTACTCTCCAGGGGGATTAAACCCATGAATACTTGCCGCCCCAAACTTGAACCTATGTTTGGAACTTAGGTAAGACCCTAATGAGAATACTACTGCTGTAGAGTACAGTATTTGTTTATAGAATATAATTTGCCATTTGAAACATTTTGAACTGGCTTCACTTATTGTTTATTCATGTACATTTTGGTTTCTTTCTCTTTACACTATACCTCAAACCTCCCTCCCCTTTCACCCCTGCTCAATGTCTGTGATTGAAAAACAACCAAACTGATGATAATGTACTCTTTGGGGACCACAAATTGTTGTTTTTTCTTTTTGTCCACACAGTGATTAATGATTATTGTATATTAACAGACCTTATCTGCCCTGATTTGAAAAAGGCACATTTGTGTTGAAACACATGTTATCTAGAGGGCACTGTTTTGATTGTATCTTTCTATGCTTTGAAAAAACTAAAAAAGGATTTCTATATCTACCAGTTGTGGCGCAGTGTTTAATGTGTGTGGCCAGTCCTACTGTCATAAGAAGCAGTGCAGGTCCCATTCCTCATTCATTCCATTGTGTGTGTCCGTCCAGTCCAGAAAGCCTTGCCTTCGGCTCTTCTTTTTTTCATGTCTCCTTTCAAGTCTCTGGTGCTTACAACCTCCAAAACCTACAATTTCATTTTTGTAATGCTGTGTCCCTTGTCTTGAAAATGTCTGGCTACTGCCGAGATCATATTTTTGTTTCTTATGCAAGATTTGGTTTCGTTCATGCGTATCCATATTTTCCGTGCAGTCTCACCAACATAATAGATGCCACTTGAGTATCGAACACGGTATATGGAATTCTCAGTTAGACGGGTAGCAACATTTCGTAAAGCAATATTTTCTCCTGTCCTTGGGTGAAAAACATATGACCCCTTGATAACGCTTTTGCAGTTCCCACAACCTAGGCATGGGTATGTTCCTTGTTTTTTATCTTTCTTAGGTTTAGATGGTTCACCTCTGGTATTCACTAGTAAATCTCTGTTTTTGCTCATTTGGTAAGCAAACAAAGGTGGATTTTGAAACTGGCTCTTGCTACCGTCATCATTGGGTAGTGTGTTCCAGTGTTTTGAGATACACTTCCTAATCTGTCGACTTTGTGTTGGGAATTTACAGATAAATACTAAAGGTGGTGATTCACGTTGTTTGGTGTTCTTCAATAGTACAGTGCGTGTGTTGGTGGAAGCTCTTGTTAGGATGTTGCCAAGTCTTGATCCGAATATCCTCTTTCTCTGAATTTGTCACACAGTTTGGTGAATTCTGCCTCAGTCCGATGGGTCGCTCACAATCCTTTTGACTCTTAACATTTAACCGTATGGATGATTATTCAGGGTATTGTGGGGATGTAAGCTCAACCGATGGAGCAGATTGTTCCTGTCTGTTTCTTTGACGTACAGAGTTGTTGATATCTTGAACTATTACTTACCCATCTAGAAAGTGGACATTCAAGGGCACCTAAGTCTGCTCTAAACAGGATCCTGGGGTCAATCTCATTGCGGCAAGTAAGAAACTCATGTAGTGTGTCGAGTGGACAATGCCAAACTCCAAAAATGTCATTGATGTATCACAACCAGGTTTCGAGTATTTGTGCCATACTGGGTGCCTTAGGACGTGTGTGCTTTCACATTCTTTTGCATAAAGATGTTGGCGTATGCTGGGGCCATTGTGGCTCCCATAGAGGTCCCAGATGTGTGTAGTTAAAACTGTTTCTTGTGTTCAAAGTAAGAGTTGAGTGAGATGAAATGAAGTACAATCATGATGAACTTCTTTGCAACCCCAATTGAATAATTTGTGTAGCAAAAGTCATTCTACCGCCTCTTGTCCTTGGTCGCGGGGGATGCTAGTGTACAGACTACTGACATGGATGGTGGATAAGATGTCCTCTTCGGTCAGATTGATCTTCTCCAATATTTGTAAGAAATGGGTACTGCCCTTGATATAGGTTGATGTTTTCTATATTATAGGCTGAATGAAATCAATGTATGCACCTAACGGAACGGTTGCAGGATACTTCCAGTGGCCGTCACTATCGGTCAGCCCGGTGGATTGTGCATGCTCTTGTGTATCTTTGGCAGGAGGTAGAAATACAAGATTTGTTGATATTGCGTTGAGAAGTCAACTTTGATTTTATCCAACTCCATTCCATTTCAAAAGCTGATTGTAAAGGGTTATTGAGGTCATTGCTGATCTTGTTCGTGGGGTCATGAGCTAGTGCAGCATAGATGGTCTCGTCATTGAGTTGTCTTTCGCATTCAATATTGTAATCATCTGTAATTAATTAGGATCAGTAATGCTCAGCCTTTGTTTACTGGGCGTATGGCGATGGAATCATTTGAATATAGTGTGTGAATCTGCTACACCTCTCCTCTATTGAGGTTGGTATATTTAGGTTTTCCAAACTGTAGTTTGACATTGCTTGGTCCGATTGCCGCCAGTGCTTGTTTGTCAGTGTTTGAAGTGCTTGCGGCGTCTTCGCTGTTTGATGCAGGGTTTGGGGTGGCTGTTGGTTCTGGGTCAGATCTGCTATTATCAGATGACCTATTATAGGTTCTGGGCTGTTGGTATTGATATTTATCTGCCCATGTGTAAACTTCATCATTCAAATAATCGTACATGTCCCTTTTGAATGTATGAATTTGCCTTGCTTCTATGTCTGTTTTGTATGAGTCCATCTGTCTATTAAGGTCCATTAGTATTTTTGTGAATGTTTCTGAACTTGTTAGGCTTGTTATCTGTACTGTTAACACGTTAATTTCCTTTTCTAGTTGGTCTATGTTGGCTGATAGTTCTTTGATGGTCAATAGTATGAGGTCAAGGGAACACTCGTTGAGCTTCTGTTGCCATTTGCGAACAAACTCTTTTGTTCTCCTTATATAGTGTAAGTTTAAGTGGTATTCTAAGCCCTCGAGAGATACTCTGTGCTTTATATCTACCTAAGGTTACAGCATACAGCTTGCAGTTGATGGCTTTTCGAATCACATAGACTGTATACATTCTCCATCTGTTTGTCGTCTGTGGCCCATTATGATTTACATTTGTAATGCCTTGCATTTATATGATTTTTGTTGTCTTAATGATGTTTTGCCTCTTTATGATTTTTCCCTGACTACATGATTTAACCCCTGAATGTGTTTCTCTTATTTTGAACACCATTTGGACCAACACGTATGTTTGGTTGTTTACCTTTCTTATTATTCTATATATTTCTTATCGGTTTTTATCATCATTTTTTTATTATTATTTTGTTGTGTATGTGTGTGAACTTTATACGTTATGCTTAAATGTTTCTTATACATCACGGCCCTCCTTATGTGGGTCTGATTACAATAAGGGGTAATTTACACTGCACGCCAACGTGTGACATCGATTGATTTGTTCTGCTTTGCGCTAACCTGTGTTTATACTTCATACTAGACAGAATGTTGCGGTGAGGAAGGATCTATGAGTCCGAAATGCATTGGCATCAACAGCATCTACACATTAATGTGACTGAATAAAAATTATTATGAAAAACCATTTGAATAGAGTACATTTCTAATTAACTGTATAAAGACTAATTGAAAATAACAAGTGTTAACCACTAAGTGGTCTTTAGGGTGTGCAGCTCTCACCAATGTCTATCTACCCTGCTACCTCCCAATCCCACCACCCTCGCACTCAAACAGATTGTAGTGGTGGAGCAGGTTTCACGGAGGGTGACCCATCTCTGCCACCTCTTGAGCCAGCATCTACAGGGTCCCCACAGTATAATCTGCTAGTTGTTGACTGACTTCTGTCTTGAAGCTGTTTTCTCATCACTGCCTCCTCACCTCTTAACTCCTGTTTATTCAACATTGCACTTTAGGCAACTTGGTTAATCAGAATTCTGAGCCGGGAGACATCAGCATGTCTCTGCCTTCCTCTTGGAGCCTGCATGCTGTCCCATTGGTTGGCGGGGGGAGGAGGGTCCTGATCCTCCTTATTTTTCTATGAGGTAAGGTATGCTTTGCCAAACGGCCCCTCAACTACAGGAGCCCACTATGTATGGCTGTGTAGGTTTATGTACCTCTCTCTGCACTGCTCATGTAGCTAACTATGGCACAGCAGGAGAAAAAATGACCGAACAGCCCGGTGGCAAGGTGCTCTGAAAAGTGACATCCATTCTTTATCCCAACTGGCTATGCTTCTTCAAAGGAACATATTTTGTATTACATTCCTTTTCCTATAGGCTCTCTTTTAATTCTACTCTTGTATGCCTATGTTAGCTTTTGCTTCAAAACCAATTATTTAGCTTCTGCTATTTGAGGGTTTTCTTGTGTGGTTTCCTTCTTTTTTGGGGAATGCTTAGCATTTTGTTTCCTCCTTCCGCTTAGGAGTCTGCTCCTGCTACAGAGTGTAATCGCTGGTACACTGGCTTCCTATAATTCCAATTCCACATCTTCTGCCAGTAGTAAAGTTGCTCACACAGGCACAGAACTCTTAGAATCTTCAGACAACTTCCTATATCCAATCTATTGATAGGTTGCTCATTCATATTTGTGTTATAGCTTAGTCTGATAAAAGGTCACAGAGCCCCTGCATTGATTTCATTAGAAGTCATTTGACATTGAGAATCGCTTTAAGCAGAAGTGATTGCCATGCCCTGTGACGGTAATGCCCCAAGGAATGATCAATTAACAGATTTTTTGATTGGTTGGGAGAGGATGCATTTTTTTTGTCTAAACCATTCCAGTGCATCATGTTTCCCTGTAGGTAACAACCCTTCTTGTAAATTAGGATAATCCTATTATTTTATCTCGTATACTCATAACTTTAATTTTGTTTTGTTTGCATATTATCACAGGCAGAATGTGGTTGGTCAAGGTGGTATGGCCCACCTCCGCCTGTGGTATAATTATCCTCTCACCCTCCTCAAAAAATTTAAAAGTGAGAACCTGAGAAGCTGCACAAGCAGTATTGAGCTCCATTACCCAATTTCTCCACACAAAAGGTAGAATTAATTAATGCAGCAGCTGATTAGAAGAGCGCTTCATAAAGAAAACCTACCCTTCAACCTTACCTTGAACGAAGAGACCAAAAATTAACAGCAATTCTTTTTGATCTAGTGATAATGAATAATTTCATGATCTTTTTAGTTTAAGCCCTGGATCCTCACAGGACCCTCTCCCTATGTTCTCTTTCAAGTATCTGTCAGCACCTCCATTGATTGAAGCTGCCTTTATGCCAAACCTACTTGATGCCACCGCTATACTTACTGCTCTTAAGAGAGTAAATCTCACCCAATCAATGAATAAGTCTCAGCCAGAACTTGCGGAATTGACTAAGTGCCAACCAAATACAAATATGTGGGGTCTAGAAGGACTGTGTGAATGGATTGCTTGTTAATAGTTGTCTGTTTTTTGTTGAATCAAATAACTTGCTGGATTCTGTACAAGCACACTTCTTTCCCATGCCGAGCACCGAATCTGTACTTGCGGCCATATTGAAGAAGAAGATGGACATCCATGGCGTCCTAGATGTGATTTTATTAGATCTGTTGGTGCTGTTGGACACTATCAACCATCAGATTCTGTTGGGTGGCATGACACATTCACTTAGAAGATCGACACTAAAACCTTCAATGGGTGCAATTCTTTTGATCAATATTCATTTTTAACGTTTTAAATCACAATAAGCAAATACAACCAAGAGTACATTTGTATGTTATTGTGATTTGTACAGTGCACCACAGCCATGTTCATGGTCTCCAGGTGCTGTGGCGGATTTGAAAAGGAAGGGGGTTGGGAGGGCTTAATTAGATGGATTCAGTGTCCATTCCGATCTGGTCTAAATCTAGAGAATCTCCATAGAAATTTCATAAACACAGCCTATGTGTGTCTGTAGACCAGTTTGTAGTAGGAGGTGGGTTTTGAATAGCTCATGGTTTTGTTCCTCAGTGTGTGGGAATTCTAGCATTTTCCATTTGGTCTGACCGTGATGTGGGCACCTGATGTGGGCACCTACTCTTATAGTTTGACATTGAATGTAGACGTGAAATGCTGTGTAACAGATCTGCCCTTGTAGACCTGGTATACTGGTTTTGAATGGATTGTGTCCTCCAACGTATTCCTTATCTTTGATATTCTTGTCCAGCTTCGGCTGCATCGGAAAAGACATTCTTGGCAGAGGGCCCCGTTGGTCGATGGCGTCAAGTCGATGTCCCTCGATGGCCTCCGTCGAGGATAACGTCATCGGGTGTACAAGTAGCACGCGCGGCGCCTGTTGTCCTCAGTTCCATTTTTCCGCAGAACGTGTTGCTTCGGAGACTCGGCCCGCCTTGTTGCTATTTTCTGCTATGCAGTTCTATTCTTCATAAAAATCATCAAAGATGTTCTCTTGATCGACCCCAACTACCCCTTGTTCAGGTTTCAAGAAGTGCAAGGACTGCAGTTCTAAGATGTCGATCACAGATCTGCATCGATCGTGCATGTGGTGCCTGGGAGAAGACCACGACACGGTGGCCTGCTCGAAGTGTCAGGTGATGACGGGTAAAGCCCTGCGAGAGAGGAAGGGGAAATTGCAGGTGGGTCGTAAATCTAAATCCAACGGATCCTCGACCACCGAGGCGAAAGTTAAATCCCCTTGGCGCGAAAGGAAGGAAGAAAGGTCGAGATCCCGAAGTGGCTCCCGCCACTCGTCTTCGAAGAAACACCGTTAACGCTCACCATCTTCATCGTCATCAGACGAATCCCCAAGTCAGTTTAGATGCCCCACTAAACATTCTTCTTCTGAAGAGTGGAAAGCATTTCGTGTAAAAATGGTGGAAGGCCAAGCCTCGGTCCGTGCCTTCCTCAGAAGCCGGCCGAGTGCATTCCCGTACCAACACTCTTGCGCCCTCGAGCCGGGTGATCGAAGGAGAACCGATAGGGAGCCCTTGAGGTCTCCGACAAAGAAGAGTCATTCCAGCCCGGACACGCGCTCGAGGTCTTCGATGCCATCCAAAGCTCTGCACAATCTTAAAGCGAAATCCTCGAAGGTCGTCATCTAAACTTCGATGCCATTTCCATCTTTGGTGCCATTTTCATTCATCTGAGCATGTTGCAGCAAAAGAAAAAGCTGCTAAACCAAAACCTTCCACAAAACCAACTCATCCTGAAAGATCTTTCACGCCTTTGCCCAGAAAGGAATTCTTTAAATCTTTATCTTCAATTTTTGAAGAACAGGAAATATCTAAGGATGAGGAGGTTCCTTTTGGTCTGGAGTTTGGTACTCATAATGTACCAGAGTGTTTGATCTCTGAAGAGAGTAAAATGAGGCACCTCATTGACATGCTACATAATGCTAGTGGTGTAGATACATCGCCAGAGACTGAATTTGGAAAACCAGATCCATGAGAACATGTTGATTCCTCTTACCGGCAGCTGATGTCAAAGATAGTAGACTATTTTGGATGTGCTAGCCCATCAGCCCAATTTATTAAGGATGAGCTGACAGACATTCTAGGTCAAGGTACGCCTACTGACCCAATTTTACCCTTCCATGTGGCCTTGCAAATTAGGGTGGCCAAGAATTGGGAGCCCCCTGATTCTATCCCAGCTGTGGATAAATCCCTTACTAGAAAATAACGCCCTTCCAGTAGCGACTCCTGGCTATCTGCCCAAACACCCCACTCCTGAGAATTTGGTGGTCCAGGCAGCCACAGCTAAATCTAACAACGTGGCGTACCCTACCATCCCTCCGGATAGGGACGACAAGTGTGTGGATGGATGGGCACGGAAGGTATTTTCTGCGGGGAGTATGGCCCTCAAATTGGCCAACTCCACATGTGCCTTAGTCAAATCTTTATACACTCTGTGGGAGTGCATCTCCATGGCAGTGGAACACATACCAGAAGGGAAGGGATTCCTAGCTATCGTTAGAGATGGCAAGGAGGCCATGTGTGAATCCCTTCAGTCTGGTTTGGACACTGCAGACAGTGTCAGTAGGTCCATGGCTGCAAGCACAGTTATGCGCAGGTTTGCGTGGTTGCGGAAGTCGGGTTTTGCACCAGATGTGCAGTCCCGTCTCCTGAATATGCCATTTGACGGGTCTCACCTTTTTGGCAGCAAGGCTGATGAGAGCCTTGAGAGGTTGCAGACCTCAAAAGCGGCTGCCAAATCTTTAGGGGCTGCTGTTAGGCAACTTCAGCCTTTTCGTTCATCTGGACAGTCTTGGAGGGGACGATCCTATCGTTACTACTCCTCATTTGGAAAGGTGAGAGGAATGGCCAGTCAAAGAGGCCAAAGAAAAATCCCTCGTGGTGGATGAGGTAAGAATGCTAAGTCGGCTCCAGCTGCAGCTTCCTTGCCATCAGCAGCTGCAACATCCACCCCAAAACCGCTTTGACAGCTTGCGTCATGTAACACCAGTGGGATGCAGAATGTCTCAGCATCTGCAAGAATGGCGAGACATTACTTCAGATGCCTGGGTTCTGGAAACAATAGCCCAAGGTAACTGCCTTCCATTCTTAACGCAGCCTCACAACAATCCACGGGGAAACACTCTTTGACGATTCCAGATCCGCTCCTACAGCAGGAGATATTAACCCTGCTAGAGAAAGGTGTTATAGAACTAGTACCTGTAGCTGAGAGGAACATGGGTTGGTATTCCCTATATTTTTTGATCCCCAAAAAGGACCGAGAACTGAGACCCATTTTGGACTTGAGATACTTGAACAAGTTCCTCAGGAAGGAAAAGTTCAAGATGGTCACTCTTTCTCAGATCCTTCAGGCCTGTCAACTTCAGAATTGGTTGGTGTCATTGGACCTTCAGGATGCTTATTTACATGTGCCTATCCATCTCAAGCACAGAAAATACCCGAGGTTCACTGTTGGCAGCTCGCACTATCAGTTCTGAGTCCTTCCTGCCATTTGGGATGACCTCCGCCCCAAAGGTCTTCACCAAACTGATGGTGGTGGTGGCAGCGTATCTCAGGAGAGGGGGAATGAATGTCTACCCCTACCTAGATGATTGGCTGATCAGGGCGCGTTGTCCCGAGCAAGACCTAGATCATCTGAAAGTCACCTGCCACTCCCTTCACAAACTGGGCTTCTCCCTCAATTTCACGAAGTCAGAGATGACACCTTCCCAGCAGTTCCAGTACATCGGAGCTGTATTAGACAAATCCTTGGGAAAGAGCTTGCCACCCAAGACGAGGGCTCAAGACTTTCTTCAGATGGTCTCCATATTTCAGAATTCTCAGAATCTTCTGGCTTACGATTTCTTGAGGTTGCTCGGCCTCATGGCATCCTGCATTTATCTGGTGCCAGAGGCCCGCCTGATGATGAGATCCCTTGAATGGGCTCTAAAAACTCAATGGTCTCAGTTCTCAGGAAAGATGACGGACTTACTTCAGGTTCCAAGCAGGGTCGCACAGGATCTTCTGTGGTGAACCTGCGAGGACAACATTCTGAAGGGAGAACATTTTGGCAATCTTGGCCAGAGATTACAGTAGTGACGGACGCCTCACTCACGGGGTGGGGAGCCCATGCCAACGGTCTGACAATCAGCGACCGTTGGTCTCCATCGGAGTCCAAACTACACATCAACCTTTTGGGGCTGGGGGCAATCAGACTAGCACTGAAAGCTTTCCTGCCCTCTGTACGGGGAAAGAATGTCCTGATAATGACGGACAACACAGTGGCCATGCATTACCTCAACAAAAGAGGAGGTGTAGGGTCACTACCTTTGTTTGTTTATTTTATTTGTATGGCGCACCGGACCCGGAGGTATCTGGGTGCCTTTAGCACAGAGAATACAAGTATACTTTTAGCTTGGTTACAGTAGATGCAATATACAACATGAACATGAGCATATATATATGCAATTTATAGAGGAAGAGCAACTCTGAATACTATGCAAAGAGTGATACAGTGGAAGTCTAAATACAACAGTGTCAATAGAATAATGTGACGGGTAGGGTAAGTGTTAGAAGAAGGCGTAAGGGGGAATAAATAAAGAGTGCTGGGGCAGGGTAACAAATCATCAGGATGAGTATGCAAAAAAGCAGGTCAATAAGTTGTGTAGCCTAGTTTAGGGCAGGCTAGGGCTAACTAGTATCGTTGGTAACCAACCAGTTTATGGTGTTACAACTGAACATGTGAAATGGTTGGGTGGCTCTCAGTGACAGGGGTAAAGAGTTCCAAGTGTGCACTGCCTTGACAGGGAAGCTGCTTCCTCCTGCTTTCTTGAGTCTAAATTTAGGTACGACAAGACAGGATGAGTTGATTGTCCTTGTAGGTCATAAATAGGATTATTTTGTGATTCTCTTAATAAGGTAAGTAGGGGCAGCTTGATTGAGGCATTTATGCATTAGAGATACAGTTTTAAGCCTGATTTTGTCTTTAGTAGAGAGCCATTTGGTTTGTCTTCTCAGGTGCAATATGTGGTCTCTCTTAGGAATGCCATGGGCAGCTTTCAGGGGGTTATTTGGCATGATTTGGATTTTGTTGGTGATATAGTTACTTGCTCCCAGATACAGAGCATTACAATAATCCAGTTTGGAAAGGATTAGGGCTCTGGCTAAGGTTGTGCAGCTATCTTTTGAGAGGAAAGGTCTGCCTGCCCTGATCTGTTTACAAGTGTACACAGTAGAGGAAGCCATGGCGCTGACTTGTTTATTGAATGTGAAGGTGGAGGGTTTTTACTTCTTTAACCACTTTGATGCTATTACCGTCTATATTAAAGGTGGTGAAGTTAGGGCTCAGTTTGTTGAGGTTAGCTGAGTTTGCAAGTATTAAAAGTTTGGTCTTGTCATCATTCTGGCTTAAGCCGTGTGTGGCCATCCAGGCCTGAATGATGAGGTATATTCTATTCAT